>NC_091476.1:175419956-176130297 GCF_036971445.1 Narcine bancroftii
AACTGTGCTGCGCTAACCAGCCTCCTTCTGTGCAATCCGTGCTGTTCACGGTTCCCTGGGGCATCAGAGAATAAGAGATTTGATGAGGGGTACCACATTGAGGTATAGATGGGTAAATGCAAGCAGGCTTTTTCCACTGTGGTTGGTTGAGACAAGAACGAGAAGTTATGCGTTGAGAGTAAAAGGTGAAATGTTTAAGGGGAACATTAAGCAGAATTTCTTCATGGAATGGGTGGTGAGAGTATGAAATGATTTGCCAGTGAAAGTGGTGAAGGCAGGTTTAATTTCAACATTTGAGAGAAATTTGGATACATACATGGATGGGAGGAGTATGGAGAGATAGGATCCAGGGGCTGGTCGATGAACTTGTAGATAAATAGAAAAACAGACAAGGGCCTGTTTCAGTGCTGAGGCATTGTACGGTTCTAATAATACTACAAGAACTCATTTGGTCTCACCCAATCAGAAATATTCCCTTCATCTTCCCATTTCTTCCTCATCTTCTGTGTTATTAAAATGAACTAATTTTCCCTATTTCCCAGTGCTGATGGTGAGTGTCAGAACTAAAACCTTAACTATTACTCTTTGCAGATGTTCCAGAATTTTCTCTTTTTATGCCAGATTGACACTATCTGCTATTTTTATTTCATTTCTTTAATTTTCACACATTTATGATGCTGTTCACTCAGGAAAGTAACAGGGATGGAGCTGTGTATTGACAATAACCACACCAGCAGTGCGAGTATAATTTAATAAACTAATATGTACTCTAAGAGGTCTTGTCTCTCTGCAAGACGCACCTGGAAGGCTAGACTGTAGCTCTAGACTGCTTTATATACAAGGTCACCGGTATGACCCCTGGTGACCTAGAGGTGTAATTACATATCACCACATTCACCCCCCTTAAAAAAAATTGTTAACCCCCCCCCGCCGCCCCCCCCCCCCTGTCCTCCTTCCCTTGTTTGTAAGTTCATAAGTCCAAAATTTTTTGTGGCTTCCATTGCCTTCTGGACCTTCTCGGTAGTGGTATAGGGGTGGAGAGTGCGGTCTGCCTTTCGGCCTTTCTTGGTGGAGGTGTGGGAGTAGGAAGTACTAGGTGGCCATGTGGGCTGCGGATCCTCTTGTATGGGATTAGGTCCTGCCATCAAGTCTAGGGTGGTGATATTTTGTGGGGCTGGCGTACCCAGGGTCCTGATTTCCAAGGTGGGTGGTATATTCCTCTCGGGTGACTCAATGGATGACTGTTCTAATGACTGCTGCTGTGCTCCTTGTTGATCCGTAGACATCTGTGTTTCCTCCGCGTTCACACATCCGGCTGGCGCAAGATCCCTGGTGGCCACCGAGTCTTCTCTTCCATCTGGGAATGTGATGAAGGCGTACTGAGGGTTCGTGTGCCTCAATGCCACTTGGTCCACCAGCGGGTCCACTTTGTGGGGTCTGCAGTGCTTCCAGAGGAGAACAGGCCCTGGTGTCATCATACATTTATGCAGCACTGTGCCTGTCGTGGCTTTCCTTGTGAAAGAAAAGATGTGGGGTCATGTTAGTGGCAGTACACAACAAAGAATGTATAGAGTGTAGGGCTTCTGGCAACACTTCTTGCCATCTAGTAACAGGCAGGGCTCTTGGCCATTTCTTACCTGCCCTATTGTACTTCTGTGATCTTCCCTGCATTCCACCATAATTCCAGTATAGTGGTCCCTCGCCATCTGTCCTAGGATGCACATGTGTGCTGGTCGTCCCCGGATTCCATTCCTCAGAAAGAGTCTCCAGGTGGTCGGGAAAGCACATTGGAGCAGAAGCAGCTTCCATCCTAGTAGCTATCATATTAGTTTATTAAATTGTACTGACAATAACCACAACAGCAGTGCAAGGAGAAGACAGCTTTAATAAACTAATATGTACACTAAGAGGTCTTGACTCTCTGCAAAACGAACCTGGAAGGCTAGACTATAGCTCTGGACTGCTTTATAGACAAGGTCACCGGGATGACCCCTGGTGACCTAGTGGTGTAATTACATATCACCACAAGCTGAAAGCAGAGAACATTTAATGAACAGCGCGCATTGTGTGAACAATTTCCCTGCATGGTACCCAGAGGTACTCCTTGATTCACATACTCAATTGCTTCCATTTATATAAAGTAATGAAAGCATTTTAACTACCGAATACACATATTAATAATATTAGCAGTTAACTATTTATATTTGTCAGATTATCCAGAGGATACAACTAATTATTTGTAGAGTGATATATATCTAGCAGTTCCTTGATTTAACTAAATATATATCATACTCATTTATTTAACTTTCTTGAGTACAAACTTGAATAAACCGAATATCTCTGCAGGTACAGATAATTCTTAGAAATCACTTCTCCATAAAAGCTTCAGCATAACTAATCTCACACACTATAAATAACCACAAATACATGACATATATTTTTTGAATACTAAATGTAACATTAATTTAACACATACTATTAATACTTGTTATCGACTGCAGCAGTTATATTCAGGCATTTTTTTTCCAGTGTGTCACCAAATGTCATGAGCCCAACCCCAGCTTTTTCTATTTTGTTTTCTTTCTGCACCTGCTCTCACATAGTCTTCCTGCCCAACTTCCCAAACATATACTGGGCACCTTTTCTCCTTCCTCCTCTCCTACCAAAATAAAAATAAAATCATCACCCTGCATCTTTCCAATGTTTGCAATTTAATAATAATAACATAATAATAATAACAATTACAGCACGGAAACAGGCCATTAGGCCCTTCTAGTCCGCACCGAACCAAACACCCCTTTCTAATCCCACCTCCCTGCACAATGCCCATAACCCTCCATCTTCCTCTCATCTCTGCCCCTTAATTCTTAACTCATGTCCTCTTGTTTTAATCTTTCCTCCTCTTAACGGAAATAGTCTATCCACATCCACTCTGTCTATCCCTTTCATAATCTTAAATACTTCTATCAAATCCCCTCTCAACCTTCTACGCTCCAAAGAATAAAGACCCAATCTGTCCAATCTCTCCCCATACTCCAGATGCTTAAACCCAGGCAACATTCTGGTAAACCTTCTCTGCACTCTCTCCACTCTGTTTATATCCTTCCTATAATTAGGCGACCAGAACTGCACACAGAACTCCAAATTAGGCCGCACCAACGTCTTATACAATCTCAACATCACCTCCCAACTCCTATATTCCATGCAATGATTGATAAAGGCCAGCATACTAAAAGCCTTCTTCACCACCCTATTCACGTGAGTTTCTACCTTCAGGGAACGATGTACCGTCACTCCTAAATCTTTCTGCTCTTCTGTATTCCTCAATGCTCTCCCATTTACCACATATGTCCTATTCTGATTCTTCTTACCAAAATGAAGCACCTCACACTTATCAGCATTAAATTCCATCTGCCATTTTTCAGCCCACTTTTCTAAGCAGCCCAAATCCCTCTGCAATCCTAGAAAACCTTCTTCATTATCCACTATTCCACCTATCATTAGTATCGTCTGCATATTTACTAATCCAATTCACCACCCCATCATCTAGATCATTAATGTATATAACGAACAACAATGGGCCCAATACAGATCCTTGAGGCACACCACTGGTCACCGGCCTCCAACCTGACAGACAATTATCCACTACCACTCTCTGGCCTCTCCCTTTCAGCCAATGTTCAATCCATTTGACTATCTCAAAATTTATACCTAAAGACTGCACCTTCCTAACTAACCTTCCATGTGGTACCTTATCGAAGGCCTTACTGAAGTCCATATAGACAACATCCACTGCGCTACCCTCATCCACATTCCTAGTCACCTCTTCAAAAAATTCAATCAGATTGGTCAAACATGACCTTCCTCCCACAAATCCATGTTGAGTACTCCTGATCAGACCCTGTCTATCCAGATGTTTATAAGTACTATCTCTAAGAATTTTCTCCATTAATTTACCTACCACAGACGTCAAACTTACAGGCCGATAGTTGCCAGGCTTCCTCCTTGAACCCTTTTTAAATAACGGAACCACATGCGCAATGCGCCAATCCTCCGGCACTATCCCCATATCTAATGACATTCGAAAAATTACCGCCAGAGCCTCTGCTATTTCCTCCTTCACTTCTCTCAATGTCCTGGGGAAGATCCCGTCTGGTCCTGGAGACTTATCCACCTTTATATTCTTCAAAAGCCTTAAAACTACACCTTTTGTAATCTCTATATTCCCCATATTTACCCAATTTGCTTTTTTTATCCCACATCTCCCAATATCCTTCTCCTTAGTGAATACCGAAGAAAAGAAACTGTTCAATATCTCCCCCATTTCTCTAGGTTCCACACACAGTTTTCCACTCTGATTTTCTAAGGGACCAATTTTGTCTCTAGCTTTCCTCTTACCATTAACATATTTGTAGAACTCTTTTGGATTTGTTTTCACCCTGCTTGCCATAGTTTTCTCGTACCTTCTTTTAGCTTTCCTAATTCCTCTCTTAAGATTCCTCTTACATTCAATGTATCTTTCAAACATCTCCTTAACTCCATGCTTCTTATATCTAATGTACGCCTCCCTTTTTCTTCGAACCAAGTTTCCAATATTCCTTGAAAACCACGGCTCTCTCAAACCTTTTGCCCCTCCTTTTAACCTAACAGGAACATAAAGCTTTTGCACTCTCAAAATCTGATCTTTAAAAGACTTCCATCTCTCTACTACATCCTGCCCATAAAACAAATTGTCCCAATGCACACCCTGCAAGTCCTTTCGCATCTCCTCAAATCTAGCTTTTCCCCAATCAAAAACCTCAATCCTTGGCCCTGATTTCTCTCTTTCCATAATGACATTGAAGCTGATGGCATTATGATCACTGGACCCGAAGTGCTCGCCAACACTAACCTCCGTCACTTGACCCATCCCATTTGCCAACAGTAGATCTAACACTGCTCCTTCTCTGGTCGGCACCTCTACATATTGTTGTAAAAAACTATCTTGCACACATTTCACAAACTCTAACCCATCCATTCCTTTCACAGAATGTGTTTCCCAATCTATATGTGGAAAATTAAAATCTCCCATAATTACAACCCTGTGCTTATCACAAATATCTACTATCTCCCTACAGATTTGCTCCTCTAGGCCTCGGTCCCCTCCGGGTGGTCTATAATACACCCCTACAAGTGTAACCTCTCCTTTCCTACTCCTCAGTTCCACCCAAATAGCCTCCGTGGATGTGCCCTCTAATCTATCCTTCCTAGGCACCGCTGTAATATTTTCCCTGACAAGCAATGCAACCCCACCTCCTCTTGCCCCTCCGACTCTATCACACCTAAAACAACGAAACCCAGGGATATTCAGTTGCCAATCACATCCCTCCTGCAACCATGTCTCACTAATCGCTACCACATCATACTTCCAAGTATCAATCCACACCTTCAGCTCATCCACCTTTTTTACAATACTCCTGGCATTAAAATATATGAATTTCAGGGATTTCCCATTTTTTAATCCCTGTTTTCCCTCATCTTTAAGAACAACATTATTTACTTTTCCTGACAATTGCCCTTCATCTTCTTCCAGAGCATTTCCCTTCTCTATCACCTGCCCATCCATATTCAAGTACTTACTACAAACTTTCATTGTTTTCATTCTAACCTTCTCCTTACTGCTCTGTACTATTTTGTTCCCTCCCCCCAACCATTCTAGTTTAAAGGATCCTGAGTAGCCCTAGCAAATACCTCTGCCAGGATTCTGGTCCCCCTGGGATTTAAGTGTAACCCGTCCTTACTATACAGGTCACATCTCCCCCAAAAAAGGACCCAGTTATCCAGAAACTTAAAACCCTGCCCCTTACTCCACCCCTTCAGCCACGTGTTAATCCTCCACCTCATCCTATTTCTATTCACACTGTCACGTGGCACAGGGAGTAATCCAGAGATTACCCCCTTTGCGGTCCTTCTTTTTAACTCCCTACCTAACTGCCTGTACTCACTTTTTAGGACCTCTTCTCTAATTCTCCCTATGTCATTAAATTTGGCCACAAGGATTTTGAGCCTCTCCACCATCTTGGTCAATTAGAGTAGATCCAGCACCAACAACTCCAGGCCTGATGAACAGAGAACAGGTCAGCACAGCAAGGCCCTGAGTCATGATGTTATGCTGATCCAAATAAACCTTCTTCTCATTAATCCCTTCTTCACAGTCCATAACTTTTCCAACAACCATGTGTCTATTTAAGCATTTTTTCAATGTCCCTATTGAACCAGCCTCCACCACCATCTCTGGAAATGCATTCCAGGCACCACCACTCTTTGTGTAAAATACTTAGCTCTGACATCTCCCCTAAACGTTCCGCCACTCAACGTAAACAGATGTCCTTTGGTATTGGGGCGGCAGAGTTAGTATAGCAGTTAGTGTGATGCTACTACAGCGCCAGTGACCCTGGTTCAAATCAGGAACTGTCTCCCTATGTCTGTGGGTTTCCTCCAACCTTCCAAAACGTGAGGGGCTGTCGGTTCATTTGGGTGTAATTAGGCAATATGAGTTTAAGTGGCCTGAATCAGCTTCTAGCATTCTGTAAATAAATTTTAATTATTTAAAATTTAAATTTGCTATTGTTGCCCTGGGAAAAGGTGCTGACTGTCCTATCTATGCCCCTCATGATCTCTATTAAGTTGCCTCTCATCCTCCATCACTCTTCAGGGAAAAGCCCTAGCTCGCTCAACCTTTCTTCCTAAGACATGTTCTCTAATCCAAGCAAACATCCTCTGAACCCTCTCCAAATCTTCCATATCCTTCCTATAAGGCTACTAGAAATGAACACAATAACCCATAAGATCTTTAAAACTCACTAAATGACTCTAAACACAATATGTTCCTCCTTCAAGGCAACTGATTCACACTCTACCCCACTTAGCAAACTAAACACCAAGCTGTTTCCCACTAATGCACTCAACCATTGCAACATAGTTACATATCTGATGTGAAATGGTCTTATCGCAGCATCCCAGGCCAAGATTCTCATCTACCTTATCTGTGAATCCTTGCAATGGTTCAGCCGTTGTACTTGCTACTGATTAATTAGTTTTATTACGAACTTCACTTTAAATTGCTTGCTCCTGAGCACCATGAATGTTCCCAAGCTACAGGAGATGCCCAACAACTGTCTAACTGGTACGGCTGCTCAAATGAACTGCCCTTCATGGTCATGCCTGAAGCTTTACTCTGCAGCTTTACCTTTCCCTGTTGCTTCTATCACTGCATTGCAGCACTTGCTTTACTTGCCACCCCAAATGCTGTGAGCAGCATTTCTTGGCAGACTCCTGAGCAGATAATGTGCCAGCTCTCAAAAGTGGCTCCAATTGTGTTGCTTCCGGAAAGGTGAAGTCTTTGTTGATGTTACACACCCACACTTTCTGGGATTCACCATTATGTATTTTCACAACATTCCTTGGCACTATCTCACTCAATCCTTTTCTCGATTTATTTGGCACCAATCTTTGCAAATATGAAGGAAAACACAAGAAGTGCAGATCCTGGAATTTTGTGCAAACAATGAAGAGATGGAGGCAGCGTCCATGGAAAGAAATCAACACTCAATGTTTCGAATCGGGACCATGCTGCCTGACCTGCTGAGTCCCTGCAACGTCTCACCGTTTGCTTTGTAATATACTGGTGCAGCTATGACACCTCCTCCAGAGAAGATTTCATATTCATGGCTCACACGATGCAGTTCATTTCTTTGATCAAACTTCAGACACCTCTTCAAAAGGGCTATCATCAAACCCCAGCTGCTATGGTGCTGGCAGGGCATACATATCTTCAATACATTCTTCCTCGCCTGTTCAGACTAGCTGGTGGGAGAATTCTCATAATTAACCCTTCTCTCCTACAGAATGATGTAGCTGCTTCCTTCAAAAAGCCACCGTCATTGTAGTTCCGAAGAAGAATGCTCCGATGGGCCTGATTGATTAATGGCTGGTGGATCTAATGTCCACCAACATGAGGTGCTTCAAGAGGTTGGTCATGTTAACTCCAGCCTCCCAGTCATCCTCAACCCACTCCAATTCGCCTACCGCCTTAGCAGTCCATGGCTGATCAGGTCACAGAGTCACACAGCATGGAACTGCACCCTTCAGCCTAACATGCCCATGCTAACAAAAATGTCTCACCCACCGGACTTTTATCCTGCAGACAGCAATCAGTGAGGATTGGTAACAGCACCTCCTCACGACCCCCCTCAACTCCTGGACACACTGAGGTTGTGCGCTCGGTCCCCTAATCTACACCATGTGCGCCTTATAACTTTATGGCCAAACACTGCTGCAACTCTATCTGTAAATTTGCAGATGATACCACCACCTTGGGCAGGACGTGTCGGAGTACTGAATGGAATAGAAGGACAAGTGGCTTGGTGCTATGACAACAATCTCTCCCTCATTGTTGATAGACCTCCAGAAGAGGTTCTTAGTCCACATCAACAGCACTGAGGTGGAGAAATTGCATAGCTGCATGTTCCTTAGTGCAGACATCTCCAGTCATGTATCCTGGTCCATCCACATTGATGCAATGGCTAAGAAGTTTGCACTTCCTCAGGGCCTTACGTAATTAGTCAGGTTTCCTGCATCCCCGAACATCTTCTACAAGTGCATCACTGAAAGCATCCTGTCAGGAGTGTCACTGCATGGGATAAGAACAGCTCCACCCAAGACCACAAGAAACTCCAGAGGGTTGTGAGCATGGCTCAGGCCATCACTTATACCCTCTTCCCCTCCATGGAAAACAACTGAAACTCCTGCTGCCTTAGAAAAGTAGCCAACTTAAAAAAACACTCATCCCACCCTGGCCACACTATCTTCATCTTGCATCAGGAAGAAGATTCACAAGCCACCAGATTCAATTACAGTTTCTTCCCTGTTATCAGATTTTTAAAGATGTCAATGTAGTAAATTTATATTGCCTTTGCTCTATACAAACTGATCTTTCTCTACAGCTCTGAACTTTTGTACTGAGAGATGACTGCACCTATCTGTCTTCATTGGCAACCCAACAGGTAATCTCCCCAATACCTTGCACAGTCTCTCCTGACTCAATTTTTCTTCTCTTCAATGAAAATTGCTTGAAGTATTTCTCCTGCACATCCACAGGCCAACAGATCACAGTCAATATACACACTGATCACACAGTCTTCATTTAGATATACTATATAGCCATAGAATGATGCAGCAAGAAATGAGGCCATTCGACCCAACTCATTTATGCAAACAATTGAGATTTCCATATTAATCCCAACCCTCACCACCTGGTCCACAGCTCTCTATACTTGGGCTATTCAAGTGCTCGACTTGCCATTTAATAAATTCAATCATTGACTCTGCTCCCATTGTTCTCTTAAGCAGTACATTCCAGGTACTTACCATTCTATGGATGAAGAAGGTTCCTTTCAGATCTCTTTGAACCACTTCTCCCTTCATCTATGTCCTCTTGATTGAAGTACCTCTGATATGGGGAAAGTTTCTGCCATCTACCCTATCCCTCAAATTATCCCTCAATTTTATATACTCCAGTCATGCCCCTCTTAATGTCCTGCGCTCCAAAGAAAACAGACCCTCTCTCTCTTCATAACTGAACTGCTCCATCCCAGGCCTCACCCTGGTGAACTACCTCTGTACCTGCTCCAGGACTAACACTATTTTCTTGTAGTGTGGCGTCCAAAACTGCATACAGTTCTCCAGCTAAGGTCTGACCAGTGTGTTATAAAATTGGAGTAAAACCTTTCTACTCTTGTATTCAGGGCCCCACTAATGAAGGCCAGTATCCTATCTGCCTTCAGAACCACATTATCTACCTGTAATGCCACCTTTAAGGATCTATGGACTTGTATTCCAAGGTCTGTCTGTTCCTCAATAGACACTAAGACCTTAGCTTTCATTGTGGATGTTCTAGCCTCACTGATACTCCCAAGATGCATCACCTCATATTTGTCCAGTTTAAATTCCATCTGCTATTTAGCCCATTTCTCCAACATATTTCTCTGTGGTCAAAGACTAGCCTTCACAACTATTTTCAACTTCTCCAATCTTCATGTCATCCGCAAACTCACTGATTGTGTCTCCCACACTCACTTCCAAGCCATTCATGTGCAGTACAAGCAAGTGACTTAGCACTGACCCTTGTGGATCACCACTAGTCACTGCCATCCAATCATAATAACCATCCTATTACCAAGACAATCTTGGATCAAATTTACCAACTTGCCCTGGCTTTCCTCCAGCTACATTGCTCCAATTTCCATGATCTGCCTAGCCTGCCGAGTTCCTCCAGCTCTTGGTGCATTGCTCCAATTTCCATGATCTGCCGAGTTCCTCCAGCTCTTGGTGCATTGCTCCAATTTCCACGATCTGCCGAGTTCCTCCAGCTCTTGGTGCATTGCTCCAATTTCCACGATCTGCCTAGCCTGCCGAGTTCCTCCAGCTCTTGGTGCATTGCTCCAATTTCCACGATCTGCCGAGCCTGCCGAGTTCCTCCAGCTCTTGGTGCATTGCTCCAGTTTCCACGATCTGCCGAGCCTGCTGAGTTCCTCCAGCTCTTGGTGCATTGCTCCAGTTTTCACGATCTGCCGAGCCTGCTGAGTTCCTCCAGCTCTTGGTGCATTGCTCCAGATTTCTATCATCTGCAGACTTATTGTTTACCTTTCCATGTGGAATCTTGTCACATAAACCACATCTACTGTTCTACCCTCATTGATAAACTTTGTCACCTCTTCCGATAATTCAAGCAAATTAATTATCCTCCTCTTCAAGGGTTCAGTGAATTCCATTCAATATATGTTTCCAAATCACTGTTTCCCCTGAACATTGGATGTGTGTATCCAGTGAGACTGTTCCATACCCATGGTATCTAAGGAAATAGGAGTTACAGTCTCTGCTGCAGTTACTTTAATTGGTGATGCAATCCTGTGCAAAAGGTGCAGCACTGTGGCCACAGGCGCAAAAATACAGCAGCAGGCAGAACAATGTGGCAACGGGCGCAACGACGTGGCAACAGGCATTAACAATGAGGGAACAGGCACAGTTACATAGTAACAGAACAGAGACAGCAGCAGTCAGAGAAATGTGGTAATAGATAGTGTCATAGCAGTAGGAACAGCAAAGTGGCAACAGGCACAGCAAGCACACCTTCAGCATTCTTCTGTGCAGTTGCCATTCTGCACATTTCTTCACCTGACAATCTACTCAGTAATCACTTCCTCTGCCTCTGGTTGCATACTTGCAACTCTCAAAAATATGAGGGAGCTCTATTCCAAAATCCATTCAAAGCATTAACAAAGCCCTCTTCAGTGACTGGATATGTCAGTAAAATCATTAACCTCTTTTGAGTTTGTATCCATACTGCAGCAATAGTCATGTATTCCTCTTTTTCAGTATTGCCACGTTCTAGGTCCTCCCTGGGAATTCTTAAGAGCCACTCCATCATTCCAAGTCCAGAGCAAGTGGCTGAGTTCTCTCATATTTCAACAAGAGTTTTCTGGCATCTGCAGTATTCATTCCAACACTACCTCTTATTGAAGAACAAAGCAGGAAAGTTGACTGAACTCTTTGTGGGGAAACACCTTTGGACAAGCCATCATAATTCTAATAGTTGTAATGGAAAAAATAATAGGACTGTTAATGTCCAAATTTGGGCCAAGGCAAACCTTGATGCCATTTGACAGGAACTTGCAAATGTTGATTGGGAGAGGCTGCTTGCAGATAAAGAAACTATCTGTTAGAGTGAAAGCCAAACATAGCAGGTTTAGGGAATGCTGGTGGATGAGGAATACTGCAGCTCTCGTAAGGTAAAAGGAGGCAGATATCAGTTAGAGGCAGTTGGGATCAATTGAATCATTTGAGCAAGAAAGGAGGACACAAGGGGAAATCAGGAAGTCAAAAAGAGGACCTGAGATAGCTCTGGCAAACAAGGCTAAGTAGAATCCTCAGATTCTACAGATTATATTATGATCAAAAGTTTCAATAGGGAGAGAATAAAATCCCAGAGGATCAACATGGTTGTCTAGGTGTAGAGCCCAAGAAATGGGTTTGGTCTTAAATGTATGTTTCTCATCCGTATTTATTATGGAGAGGGTCATGGGAGTGAATGAAATGATGTTAATGAGTAGTGACATCTGAAAACATATCTATATTACAAAAGAGGAGATGCTGATGGTCTTAAGGCAATATTAAGGTGGATAATACCCCAGGACCTGACCAAGGGTATCCTTGGACATTGTGGGAAGGAAATAAATCATATTTGCATCATCTTTATTAGGGGTGAGGTAATGGAGGGGTGGGGGATAATGTGCCTTTATTAAAGAAGGGCTTCAAATACAAACCATGGAACTATAGGCTGGTGACTGTAGGGGATTCTGAAAGACAAGATTAGCCAGTATTTGGAAAGGTAAGGAATGATTAGGTATAGTCAGTATAGCTTTGTGCATGGAAAATTGTGTATCACAAATTTGATTTAAGTTTCTTGAAGAGTTGACAAAGGGTATTGATGAGAACAAGATGGCAGACATGATCTATGTGGAATTCAGCATGGTCTTTGCCAAGATGCTGGATGGTGGACTAGTTCATATGATCCAGGGTGAAATGACCAACAGTTTTCAAAATTAGCTGTGGAAAGGAATCAGGTGAAAGTACAGATTGGTGCTTGTAACTGGTGGTATGAAGCAGGGGTCAAAGCTTGGACAATTGTTTGCCATTTATATTAATAATTTGGATGACAATGGTTAGTAGTAAATTTGAGGTTGACACCAAAATTGATGGAATCATGGGCATTGAGGAAGGTTATCTAGCATTACAACAGAATCTAGATCAAAAGGGGAAGTAGGCCAAGGAATGGCAGGTGGAAATTTACTTAGACAATTGTGAGGTGCTGCATTTTGATATTAACTAAGGGCAGGACTTTGTCAGTAAGTGATCAGGCCCTGGGATGTATTGTAGAACAGAGAGACAAATCTACCTTCAGATAGATAGGGTGGTGAAGAAGGTGTTTGGCACACTTGCCTTCATCAGTCAATACAGGAGCTTGGATGTCATTTTACAAGTGTACTGTACAAGATGTTGGTGAGAACACATTGAGAGTACTATGGGCAGTTCTGACTGTCTTCTGTCAGATGGATGTCATTAATTTGGAAAGAATAACAAGGATGTTACTGGGACAAGAGGGAGCGAGTTACAAGGAGAGGCAGGGCAGCTGGGACATCTTCCCAGGAGTGTGGGAGGTTGAGGGGAGACCTTATGGAAGTTTATAAAATCATGCGGGACATAAATAAAATGAATGGTCACAATCATGTTCCCAGGGTAAGGGAGTCCAAAACCAGGAGGCATTTAAAATGGACCTGAGGAGCATCTTTTTCACACAGGGTAGTGGGCATGTGGAATGAGCCTTGAGAAAGGTCTCAAGCCCAAATGCTGATCATATATCTTTGCCTCCTATGGACGCAGTAAGACCAGCTGAGTTCCTCCAGTATTTCTGTGTTTTGTGGAATGAGCTGCAGAGGAAGTGGTAGAGTTGGGTACAACTGTGACATTTAAAAGACTTTTAGACAGGTATAGCTGAACCAAGCCATGAAAGACCCCAACAATGAAGACGCTGTTTACATCCGGTACCGCACGGATGGCAGTCTCTTCAATCTGAGGCGCCTGCAAGCTCACACCAAGACACAAGAGAAACTTGTCCGTGAACTACTCTTTGCAGATGATGCCGCTTTAGTTGCCCATTCAGAGCCAGCTCTTCAGCGCTTGACGTCCTGCTTTGCGGAAACTGCCAAAATGTTTGGCCTGGAAGTCAGCCTGAAGAAAACTGAGGTCCTCCATCAGCCAGCTCCCCACCATGACTACCAGCTCCCCACCATGACTACCAGCCCCCCCACATCTCCATCGGGCACACAAAACTCAAAACGGTCAACCAGTTTACCTATCTCGGCTGCACCATTTCATCAGATGCAAGGATCGACAATGAGATAGACAACAGACTCGCCAAGGCAAATAGCGCCTTTGGAAGACTACACAAAAGAGTCTGGAAAAACAACCAACTGAAAAACCTCACAAAGATAAGCGTATACAGAGCCGTTGTCATACCCACACTCCTGTTCGGCTCCGAATCATGGGTCCTCTACCGGCACCACCTACGGCTCCTAGAACGCTTCCACCAGCGTAGTCTCCGCTCCATCCTCAACATCCATTGGAGCGCTTACACCCCTAACGTCGAAGTACTCGAGATGGCAGAGGTCGACAGCATCGAGTCCACGCTGCTGAAGATCCAGCTGCGCTGGATGGGTCACGTCTCCAGAATGGAGGACCATCGCCTTCCCAAGATCGTGTTATATGGCGAGCTCTCCACTGGCCACCGTGACAGAGGTGCACCAAAGAAAAGGTACAAGGACTGCCTAAAAAAATCTCTTGGTGCCTGCCACATTGACCACCGCCAGTGGGCTGATAACGCCTCAAACCGTGCATCTTGGCGCCTCACAGTTTGGCGGGCAGCAACCTCCTTTGAAGAAGACCGCAGAGCCCACCTCACTGACAAAAGGCAAAGGAGGAAAAACCCAACACCCAACCCCAACCAACAAATTTTCCCTTGCAACCGCTGCAATCGTGTCTGCCTGTCCCGCATCGGACTTGTCAGCCACAAACGAGCCTGCAGCTGACGTGGACTTTTTACCCCCTCCATAAATCTTCGTCCGCGAAGCCAAGCCAAAGAGACAGGTATAGGGATAGGTAAGGTTTGGAGAGATATTAGCCAAATGTAGGCAAGTGGAAATAGTGTGGATGGACAACCTGGCTGGCATGTGTGAGATGGGCCGAAAGATCTGCTTCTGTGTTGTATAGCTCCATAACCCTGTGGCTCTATATTTCTCCAGCTCTTCAAGGTTTGCTGCCTGCCACCAATGTTGCTCTGTCTTGAGAATGCCATTATTGATCCACTTTGTATTAAGACATTGTCCTACCTCACCTCAGGGAGTTACAACCCCACTCTTTGCCAAGTTACTGTCAGTGGACTCTTTTGTACAATTATTTACTATTGATCAGAGAGTTCCCATCAAAACATCCTTTCATCAAGATTGTTGATGCTCAACTCATAACAATAGCTGATACAACATTACATCCAAGATCATACGACATTATGCACAGTTATTAAACACACATTCATTCATATATACTGTATACACTCACAGACCCTCACTCACTCCCACTCACCTACTGCTGACCTACTCCCATTGACTGTCCCTCACTACTGATCCTCTCTCACTGAACCGCACCCACCAACCCTCATCCACTGATCCTCTAACACACTTTCATCCACTGTCCATTCCTGTCACCAATGTGTATATGTACATAAGTACAGATGGTCGTGTAGGATGACTGTGATTGGCTGAGAGCATACCCACACCTACTGGCAGGTCTTAATGGATTGCTCCTAGCCAGAGCAGGTCATTCTGGACTGGTCGACCTACTTGTGATATGCTCCAGTCTTTTAATTAATAAAAGCCTTGGTTTGGATCAACAAGTCTTTGGTTCTTTTGACACACACAACAATTCCCTTACCCACTGACCCTCACTCTCACCCCCTCACTCACTGACCCTCATCCAGTGACCATTCCCTCACCCAGTGACCCACTTACCCTCACTCAGTGATCATTCCCTCACCTTTAACTGCAGACTCCCTATTTACCCACATTAATTATTTTTACAGCATGGGGTGACATCACTGGGTTTGGGGGAAATCTGATGAATGAATCTTCAGAGCATGTGGAGAATGTTGGACGAGATGTGCTGGATCCTTGTACAGGGCCATCATCTCGAAGCTGAGTGGGCTCTCTCTGAGCTCTCAGAATATTTGTAAACTCCACTTGCCATTGGGATTTTCAAGAGAAGGTTTCTGATCCACAGCCCTGATGAACACAATTCTATCGAATGGCGTGGTAGGTTTGAAGGGCCAAAGGACCTACTCTTGTGTTCTGATCCCTCTTGTCCACATTGTGAGTAGATCTTCTAACCATGAGGCTTCAATTCTCGTTTAAGGCACTGATCAAACATGAACCAGTGATTAGATATCCGTCATAGTTGGGGTTAACATAATTAAAATGTCTTGTCAAATCAGTCGCATTGCAAATTCAATCCAGTTATTTCTTTACAACCTCATTATTCACTCACTTTCATTTCTGATGATAAAATATCACCATATCACAGAATGATTACAACTAGTTAACACATGATCTTTCTTGCAGAAATGCAGTATCTCATTGGAGTGGATTTGATATACAGAACATGAAAAACCTCAACCTGGGTCGCCTCACTCCAGAACCAAGGCTTCCCCAATTTTAGTCATAAAGCTACAGAACTATCATGAGGATTCTTGACAATGTGAGAAATCTTGGGGTCCAGGCTCATAGATTGCTCAAGGTTGCCACGCAAGTTGATAGGGTAGTTAAGAAGACATTTGGTGGGTTGGCCTTCATTAATCATGGAATTGAGTTCAAGAGCCATGAGGTAATGTTGCAGCTCTATAAAACTCTGGCTTGACCTCAGCTCATTGCAGGAAGGATGTAGATGCTTTGGAGAGGATGCAGAGGAGATTTACCAGGATGTTCCCTGGATTGGAGAACATGTCTCATCAAACAAGGTTGACAGAAATAAGACTTTTCTCTGGAGTGATGAGCGATGAAAGTAACTTACTGAGGTATATAGGATTATGAGGCACTTAGGGCAGACAACTAGCACCCTTTACCTGGATGACAGTTGTAAATGCTCGGACATTGGTTTTAGGGAAGTGGAGGAAAGTTTAGGGGACAGAGAGTGATGAGTGCATGCACTGGAGTGGTGAGTGCATGGTGGTGGTGGAGGCTGATACAGCAGGGACATGCTTAGATAGACACATGAATGCAAGAAAAATGGAGTGTAACAGTTGTGTGCAGTAGGTTTACATAGGTCAGTGCAGCATTCAGGCCTGAAGCACCTGGACTGTGCTGTAATGTTGTATGTTCTAACTAGGGATCATTGCCTGAGATTAGGGGCAGTAGAATGAAGACAGAAATAAGGAGGAAGTGCTTCTCCCAGAGAATAGTGAATCTCTGGAATTCTCTGCCCAAGGAAGCAGTAAAGGTGGCCTCACTAAATATATTTAAATCACAGATAATTTTTTTCAATGAAGGGTTATGGGGAAAAGGTAAATAAGTGAAGCTGAGTCCCAGCCTTGATCCCATTACAACGGGTTGATGGTCTCCTCCTGCTCCTATTTCTTATCCTTACTCAATAATACTTGCTTTAGCTCGCGTATGGACACTGAGCTCCGTCATCATAGACACGTGAGAGAAAAACCAACTTATACTTAACAGCAGAAAAACAGAAGTCCTCAAGTGCCCTGCCTCCACCACAGCCCCCAGCAGTAAGTCACCTCTCAGCAAACACAAATATCAGTGAAAATAATTCACTAGCTAGACCAGTTTTTGGCTGTCTACCTACAAAAGGCATCAGATCTGGCATGAGACGTTCACCACGCAGGGACAATTTATTCATCGTGGTTGGTCTCTGCTGGTCAATATCTGCCCCACTGAGTCTGCACAGAGCCATAGAACCATGGAACACTACATCACTGAAACAGAGCCTTCAGCCCATCTAGTCCATGCTAAACTATTATTCTGCCTAGTCCCATCGACAGGCCGTAGCCTTCCATGCCCTCATATCCAAGTAACTAACCAAATTTCTCTTAAATGTCAAAATTGAGCCCACATTCACCACTTCATCTGGCAGCTCGATCCACATTCTCACCACTCTCTGCTTCAAGAAGCTTCCCTCTCACCCTTAACCTGTGACCTCTTGTTTTCATCTCACCAAACCTCAGAGGAAAACACATGTTTACATTTACTCCATCCACATCACTCATATTTTTGTATACTTTTATCAAATCTCTCTCCCCCACCACCCCCCCCCCTCCACCCCACCCCCATTCTCTGACACCTCAGGGAATAAAGTCCTAACCTTTTTAGCCTTTACCTGTTAACTCAGTTTTTCGTGCTGCACCAACATACTTGTAAATTTTTGTATGCACTCTTCCAATCTTCTTGATCTCTTCCCTGTAGTTAGGTGATCAAAACTGCACACAAACTCCAAATTTGGCTTCACCCATGTATGAATATCAATGGCCTTGCCCAAAACTCAAGAGCAGGACAGCAAACATGTGACCTATCCACAAGAGAGAACTGAAGTAATTGTCCCCACGAGAAGGGCGTGGGGGAGTGAACATCATCCTTGGAACATGCTGAGCTGGAGAGGTTGGGTGGGCGATGAGTGAGGACACAGAAGTGGGTGGTTGGGTGGGTGATGAATGGGGACAACAGAAGCGGGTGGGTGGGTGGACATGGGGTACAACAGACAGGGACTGGAGTGGGTGGGTGGACATGGGGTACAACAGACAGGGACTGGAGTGGTTGGGTGGGAGACGGGGGCAGAGCAGACAAGGATGGGATTGTTTTGGTGGGGAATAGGGAGGGGGAATGGACATAGATGTGGATGGGAGTGGTTGGGTGAGAGATGGGGCTGGGAAGAGGCAGGGATGGGAGAGGTTGGTTGGGTGGTAAATTGGCATCAATGGGAGTGGTGGGGTGGGAGATTGTGGGGGGGGTTGACAGCCTGGGACAGGAGTGGTTGGGTGGGACTTGGGGAGGGGGGGGAGACAGGGACAGGGGTGGGTGGGTAGGAGATGGTGGGAGACAGACAGGGACGGGAGTAGGTGGAACATGGGGATGAGACAAACAGGGATGGGAGTGGGTGAATGGGACACGGCGGGGGGGGGGGGGGGGGGAGGGGAGAGGATCCACTCCTGCCACAGGAACTACATATCCACGGGAGCTGGTAGGAAAATACTGCAAGCAGACCGAGTTGGACTGAGGATGTCGAATTCTCGCCGTTTCCACTCTCTTCACCGGGCTGAAGTGCACAGGGATGGGGGGGTGGGGATGGGGATGGGATGGATGGGGATGGGGATGGGATGGATGGGGATGGGGATGGGATGGATGGGGATGGGGAGATGGGGATGGGGATGGGGATGGGGATGGATGGGGATGGGGATGGGGGGATGGGGATGGGGATGGGATGGATGGGGGTGGGGATGGGGATGGGATGGATGGGGATGGGGATGGGGATGGGATGGATGGGGATGGGGATGGGATGGATGGGGATGGGGATGGAGATGGGATGGATGGGGATGGGGATGGGATGGATGGAGATGAGGGGTTGGGGATGGGGATGGGGATGGGATGGATGGGGATGGGGATGGGGGGATGGGGATGGGGGGATGGGGATGGGGATGGGGGGATGGGGATGGGATGGATGGGGATGGGGATGGAGATGAGGGGTTGGGGATGGGGCGGTTGGGGATGGGGTTGGGTGGTGGGGGGATGGAGATGGGGAGGATGGGGATGGAGGGGTGGGTCATGAGTTTTCTCCTGGGCTCAGAGTCGGGGGGGGGGGGGTGGGGGAGACGGGACAGTTCATTTTTAACAGCCACTCCGTGCAGGGGCGGCCGGCGGGAAGAAGTGGGTCAGCTGGTTACCATGGTGACGCTGGCGTCCTTCCCAACATCTCGCGGGGTCCGCGCCGCTCCTGAAGCAGCCTTTGCTCCCGCGCAACGGATGGGACGGTCGAGCTCCGAGTGAGCAGCGAGCCAGCCTCGTGCAGAGCGGGACCCCCGCGGCCGGGCCCCGCCCCTCCCGCCCGAGCCCCGCCCCTCCCGCCCGAGCCCCGCCCCTCCCGCCCGAGCCCCGCCCCTCCCGCCCGAGCCCCGCCCCTCCCGCCCGAGCCCCGCCCCTCCCGCCCGAGCCCCGCCCCTCCCGCCCGAGCCCCGCCCCTCCCGCCCGAGCCCCCGCCGGCCGCGCTGCTGAGGGATTGATGCGCTTTGACTTTATTCGGTGACCGGCTTCAACCTGAAATAAGACGCGTATTTTAACCGTTGCGAGGGCGGCGCCGCTCTGCGATCCTCCCCGGGGAGCACATTGGTGAGAGGCGCCAAACGCTCCCTCACGCTAGCTCTGAAGCCCGTTTTACACTGAAAAGCCGCCTTGTTACCGTGGTCGCGACGCGTCTCTGGAAGCCAGCTTGCTTGTTCACACACCCGACAAAACCGGCTCCGTGAGTCCCATACACTCCACTGCTGAGACGCCCTACCTTGGTGGATCAAAGCTGGGTAAGTCTAGACCCCCCCCCCCCCTCCAAATCCAACCGATGCTTTCATGCTGTGTTCGAAAGGTGGATAAAACCCGGCTTTCAAATGCTGAATAAAAGGGACTGTCTGTCTCCAGTCCCAGGACTCTGTGCAATACCCTGATGAAGGGTTCAAGCCCGAAACGTTTGGTTACTTATCTTTGCTATACCAATGGCACTGTTTGACCTGCAGAGTTTTTCAAGCATTATGCTTTTACTTCAGCCGCACTTTTGTGTTTTACATTGATCTGGGCAGTAAGGTTCACCAAACCTGGATGGTTGCCCATTGCTGGTATGCGTTTGAGGGCTGTGGAGCCGCAGTAAGTTTGTGGGTCTTTGCTCAGAGAGACTTAGTGAAAGTGATGTGTTTGCATTGGCCATTCAGCACCACACTCTCATTAATTATTGTCCTTGTTTAGCACCATCTCCCATTTCATGGTTGTGGGTCCTTGGTCCCATCCAGACTGATCAGAAAGCAACTCTTAAACTAGTACTATTATTTTCCCTTCACTCCCATCAGCTCCTCACATTTTATCCCTCAGTCACACATTCTGGGTCATTTACACCAGCTTTCAACATGTGCGTCTTTGGGATGTGGCAGGCAACTGAATTCACAGGGGGAAGCTCCACATAGAAAGCACTCAAGGTCAAGGCTGAACTCACATCTCTTCAGTGAAGAAGGAAAGTCTGCAGATACTATGACTGCGGTAAAATACAAAAAAAATTACTGGAGCAACTCAGCAGCATCCATATGAGGTAAAGATGTATAATGAATGCTTTGGGCCTGAGCCATTCCTTAAAGGATGAAGAAGGTGAGCTTAGATCCTCCAACATTTTTAGGATTTACCAGGTCTCTCGAGCTTTAAGACTCCACGGGTTCTGCTGCTTTCCTACAAGAGCTTCCCTCACTAAAGATCTACTGACCTCTAAGCTCAGACCTGTGTGGATGACGGTTGGGTTGGAGGAGGGGGCAGACGCAAATGTGACAAGCTGGACTAGGGTGATGTAAGGGACAAGCAGGTCTGGGAGTTAGGAGGGCCAAAGGAAGTTGAGATCAGGAGAGAGACGGAGTCTGGGATTCGAAATTATGACTGTGATGCAACTGGAATACTGAAGTGAGGCAGGCAGGCACAGAGGAATAACATTTGTAGGGCTAACATCTGATGTTAAAATCAAAACAGCTGCAGATGCTGAAAATCCAAAATAAAAACAAAATGCTGGAAACACTCAACAGGCCAGGAAGCACCTGTGGACATTGTACAACTTTCAGCTGAGCTGATCTGTCTGAGTGGTTCTATTATAAAAGTATGAAAAGAAAATGTCTTGGCGTCAAATGAGAATTAATTTGTCAGTGTGAAATGTTTCACTAATACGTATTTAACTATGAATGGTGGCCCTTGTGTGAACACACAGAGGTTAATGGCACATGGTGGAAGTATAATGTAGGCATTCTCATAAGTATTGATGAGGGAGCTGTGCCACAAATGTACGGGTAGTGGATATGAGGGAGATGAACTCCCTCCGTGCTCAAAAGTGAGTGGTCTGATGTGGCAGGTTCCAAAGGAAATTAGGCAGCAATCAGGGAAGCTAGAGAGAAAACTGTTTGGAAGTCGATGGAAGGGAGCGGGATCCAGGACAGTAGGGTGCAGATCGATACTCGTCACCCAACTACATTTCACACTGAAGAATGGAAACAAGAAAAATGGTCCTGGGATCCCTGGGCTTGAAATGGTTCCCCAAGGCTACAATGGTTCATTAACTTGGGAAGGGTTACTAGACATCCACTGTTTGTAGGGACGGGGTGATTTTTACTATGCGAGATGAATGGGTGAGAACTCTGAGAATAGATTGACAGTGATCTTTCATAATCCTTTGGGAAAACCATTGTTTTTTTTCTTTGGCTGGGAGATTTATAACTCTGCCATGGGTGCTCTATGGGATTACTTAAAGTAGTGTGTGTGATGGGGGTGGGGGGGGGGGGGGAGGAGGCTGCTGAGAAGCACTGCCGTATGATTTTGGAGGATGGGAGGAAACTCACGCAGACACGGGGAGAACGTAGAAACTCTTTGCTGACGGCGCTGGTTTTGAAACTTTGTCACTGGCCTTGTAATAGCATTGCACTAAGCGTACCACGCATGTTCAATGGGAGCAGGGTTTTTCTGAACAGGGCTTTTGTGAGCTCAAAATCCAAGTCCAGATTATTGAACAAAATGCAGAATGGAAGGAGCAAATGAGGAGAAGCTGGAGGGACACAGAGAGGCGGGAAACATCCGCGAGGAAGTGATGGGAGGTAACGTTTCAGGCTGGAATCTTTTTATTGAGGGAGTACTGCCATAACAAGTAGTTGAGTTACCTTTTGGATGAGGTGTGAAACAGAGGTCATGGCACTCCCTCAGGTAGCAATGTTGAGTTGGGTTGTCCTGGCTGCTATTTTCCCACCAAGTCGGTTATCTGTTGATTATCACGTTGTCATTTGTGGGATCTCGCTGTGCCTTGTTTCCAGCTTTACAATGGAGATTTCACTTCAGAAATCTCCCCATGTATTTAATATTTTTGACTGGACATTTGTAGAGAATTGATCTGGTTGCATTCGATTGAATTCCAATGCAGCAGCTGGCAAGTTTATATTCAATAAATATATACATCTTACATTTTAATAAAAGCTGGTCTCAGTAAAGTGGCCATGAAATTAGCAGATTACTGTTTGAGAAAATTACTCCGGTGAAACTCTACCCAATGGGGTTCATGGTGGGTATAGCATGTGGGTGACTCTGAAGTGCCTCCTTGGTTCTGGGGCAATTGGAGATGAACAATAAATGTCGGCGTTGGCAGTGAGATCCACATTCTATAAACAAGTGAATAAAATTGAGTGACCAAATAAATGCAAGTTCCTTCCTCTTGTTATTAAATCTTTACTGGTGCAACTAAAACTTTGTTCCAGTGGCTGCAGAATCAAATGCAGAAGGGAAGAAGCTGAAAGCTCTTGTTTCTTGAGTGAGAAGGAAATCTATGTAAGTTCTGGCTTTGTACTTGGAGTCATTGACCAAACTAAGACACTGACTTCATATCTTTTGCTAATAGATGAGTAATGAGAAAACATCTCAGTACAATTTATGTTTACAAAGCATAATGCATTTCATATTGATTCCTTTTCACGTTCTTTGAGACTAATTTGGCACATGAACTCGGATAGATATTTTCACAGAAGAAAGCTTGCATTTATATAGTGCTTTCACGACGTCCGGATCTTGGACATTAAGAAGGTCGAAGTGAGCTGGGATTGAACTAAATTGGAACATGCTTCTGTTGATTTCAAACAATGCCAGAGAGGTGTTCAGCAAATTGAAATGGATTTTTCTGGGATAGATGTAATGGGGGATTTAATTGTTGTCATATTAACTGGGATACAGTCAGGTTAAAATGTATAGGATGTTGGGGGCCTGAGCGACAGGGAGAGGTTGAGCAGGCTAGGGCTTTGTTCCTTGGAGCACACTATGGTTGAGGGGTAATCTTATAGAGATATTCAAAATCCTGAGAGGAGTAGATGGATTGAATGCAAAGAGTCTTGCCAGAGTAGGGAAATCGGAATCAGTGGATGTAGATTTAAGATGAGGGGGTGGTGGAGAAATTTAATAGGAATATGAGGGGTAACTTTTTTTACCCAGAGAGTGGTGGGTGTATGGAATGGGCTGCCAGAGGAGGGTCTTGAGGCCAGCACTATTGCAATGGTTACAAACAAATTGGACAGATATATGGATATGATGGGTTTTAAAGGATATGGGCCAAACACAGACAAGTGGGACTAGGGTGGATGGGACATTTTGGTCAGGCAAGTTGGGCAGCAGCCAATTAATATAAGAACTTGATACCATTGAAATGTGGGAGGACAGTGGAGCACTTTGAGTAAACCCAGTCTCAGAAAGGAGAAGCAAATGTGACATAGACAACATTGGAGATCAGGATTGAACCCATATCTCTGGAGCTGTGAGGCAGTAACTCAACTAACTGCACCACTATGTTATCTCATGGGTAGTGATGGAGAAAAAGTTGTCCAGAGAAAATGACCTGAAGGTAAAGCAGTTTCCGACTCATGGGAGGCATTTAGGTAACATAGGAAGTAGGAACAGGAGTCGGCCAAAAATGGCCCATCGAGCCTGCTCCGCCATTCAATAAGATCATGGCTGATCTAATTTATGACCTAAACTGGACATTTAAGGAGATTTGAACATTTAAGGGTAAATGTGTTCTTATAGAGGTTGTGAGGTGGGTTTATTGCTAAATCTGGAGCAATCCTAGAACAGTAGCTGTTTCTCTATTGTAATGTTCTGTCTAGTCCTACTGACCTTCACCCTGTCCATTATCCCTCTGTACCCCTTCTATCCATGTACCTGTCCAAATTATTCCCGAATGATAAAATTGAGCCTGCTTTCACCATTTTAGCTCGCAGGTCATTCAACACTCTCACCACTCACTGTGTGAAGAAGTTCCCCCTAAAACTTTTCCCCTTTCACCGTTAATCCATTTCCTCTGATTTGTATCTCACCGAACCTCAGTGGATAAAGCCTACATTAATTTACTCCATCTATCCCTTCATAATCTGGGTGATCTGGTGTAGTGAACCATAAAAGGAAGCTTATGTCAGAATGGGAAAGATGGAAGATAGATGGAAATGGACAGGAAGTAATAGCGTGAAATTAAAAAGGAAATGAGAAAAGCAATGAGAGCAAATGAGGACATGCTGATTCAAGTAAAGTACTATGTATTTTTTTTAATATGTGAAGATCAAGAGTAAGGTTTGTCAGTGACCAAAGTGATTGTGTACATCTTGGAGGATACAGATAAGGTCAGGTTTGAATACTTGGGAAGGGTGGAACATTGATGGGATTGATGGCATTTGGGAGGGGTACTTAGGGATGGGATTTATGCATATTTGTAAAGTCGTGGTCAGATTAGGGACAGTCAACATGGCTTAGTGAGGGACCGGTCACATCTTCCCAATTTGATTGAGTCTTTTGAGGAGGTGACTAGATGGTTGATGAGGGCGTGGCAGTGGATGTCTACGTGGACTTTAGTGAGGCATTTAAATAAGGTCCCTCATGAAATGCTTATTCACAAGGTGCAGACACATGGGGGCCAAGATAGTTTGGATACAAAATCTTCTGGTTCATAGATGACATGGTAGAAGTGGAAGGGTGTGGTGTTATGGACAGTAGGATCTTTGAAAGCAGATATGCCTTCAGGCCCAGATGAAGTGTATCCCTGGCTGTTAGAAGGAGGAAATTATGGAGGTTGACTGCAGGTATTCAATTCTAAAAATGTAAAATTCTTCAGATACTGTTCTGAAGTAAGATCAGAAGATACTGGAAAATACTCAGTAGGTCAGGCAGTATCTTCAGAGGGAGAATAGATGTTAAGATTTCAGGCCGGTAATTTCTCTCTCTCTCTCTCTCTCTCTCTCTCTCTCTCTCTCTCTCTCTCTCTCTCTCTCTCTCTCTCTCTCTCTCTCTCTGCATCTTAACAGGATGGCGAGTTTCCTTAAACTGACTTCTTTGTCTCGTTTTTCATTAATATATTTCTGGCAAATCTCTCATATCTCAAGGTATGTGACATAATTTCTGTCTCTGAAGTTCATAATGTCTTTTCACACTGATGTGCTAAAGCATCCGTACACTTATTTTCAGAATCAAAGTGATTAACTTTGTTTGATGGTTCTCTCCTATTTCTGGGTTGTCTGGAATTTACTAACAAAATGGCTTCTTGTATACTCAAGCAAACAATCCATTGTTCCACTTATCTCAAGAACCATCATAAAAATCTTTCATCTCCTCTCATCAACTGCAATCAGCAGCCATTCCATCTTTCGACTGCCTTCTGTGGTTAATGGTTTTTAAAATCCAAATGTGTTTGATGATGCGGAAGCCAACGACCAGCTGCAAAGAGCCATGTCTGTTTAAAATGCTAATGTGTTGTCTTTGCTTCCCTGACCACCCAAAAAAAATGTATTAAACCATATCTAGATAAAATATAGTTTTGAGATTAAACTGAGGATTAATATTAACACAGATCTGTTGCTCCAGTGATCGTGGCATTGCAGAATTTCAAATTCTGTTTGAGAGTGAGAATGCTGGGTCTGAAACTAGTGTCTTAAACTTAAGGGGAAATACAATATTCTGAGGGAATTATTGGCTAACATGGTCTGTGGAAATAGATCAAAGGTGTCATGGGGCCACACCTTGATGAAAGGCTCAAGCCCAAAACTTTAGTGATGTATCTTCATCTTTGCTATATAAAGGCACTATTTGACCTGTTGAGTTTCTCCAGCATTTGTGTGGTTTTTTTTTACTTAACCACAGTGTCAACAGAATCCTGTGTTTTACCAAAGGTATCATGGGGGATCAGTTGTGGAAAACCAGTTAGGAGGCAATTCAAAAGTCTCAGCGAAGATATATTCCAATGAGAAAGAAAGGCTGTATGGGAGGATGTATCATCTGTGGCTAACTAAAGAAGTTAAGGATCGTATCAAATAAAAAGGCAATACAATGTTATAGGGATAAGTGGTAGGCCAGAGGCTTTGAGAAAAGGGTAGCTAAAAATTGTAAAGGGAATGAAGTTAGAATATTGGAACACAGCAACAAACAATCTAAGTGCAGACATAAAGAGGAAGAGAAAAGCTAAAGTAAAGTTGGCTCTAGACAATGAAACAATAATGGAAAATAGAGAAATGGCAAAGATTCTAGATGATTATTTTAGGTTGGTCTAATAATCACCTAATCATGATAGATCATCAAGGGGCTATATGGAGCGTTGGGGGTTGGGGGTGGGGGGGGGAGGGTAACATGATGCCATCCTGATAATCGTGAAAATGTACTCAGCAGATTAATGAGTTAAAGGATGGTGTCTGTTGGACTTCATCAACTGCACATTGGAAATGGCTGCTGAGTTATCAGTGATGTTGATTGGAATCCAACCAAAGTTTCCTGGATTATGGAGAAGTCCCAGTGAATTGGAAAATAACAGATAATCCATTATTCAAGAAATGAGGGAGACAGTAAACAGAAAACTGTGAACTAGTATAATGATCTGGATTGTACATAGTCATTGGCTGGCCCGCCCCCTGATGACACTCTGCCCCCGGCACAGGGACCATGGGGTTCCCCAAACAGTCTTTTCCCAATGTGTTCAGGGCTCGGATGAACTCCTCTACCGACTCACCAGGCTGCTGTTTTCTAGACGCCAGGAGGTACCGGGAGTAGACCTCATTGATTTTGGGCTTGTATAGTGCCTGCAGCTCGGCCATTGCCTCGGTGTAGGTCTGGAAAGCCCTCTGGCCGACTCTTATCTGTAGAACCTTTAGTCTCTTCTCTTCTGAGTCCCCCACTCCAGCAGCGGCCTCAAGAAAGTTGTTAAAACAACTGATCCACTGTTCGAAGAATTCCGATGCACCCGGGACTTGGGAATCCACCTCTAGCCAATTGGGGTATAGCAACTTCTCCATTACCGGAGATGTTAAAATTTTCTGTACAATAAATTGATGGGCACGACCAGTTGCCCCAATAACCACAAAGACTGAGGAGAAAGATCGGCTTTATTGTACAGAAGACTTGAACTGGCCTGAATCCAAACTAGCGAAGTGCAGGGAAGGGAGACCTTTATGGTCTAGGCCACAGGAGAAGAGTCCAGGGGAGAATGTCATCAGGGGGCGGGCCAGGCCGTGCCTTTACCAGCCAATGACTATGTGCAATCCATATCATTACAACTCGTTAGGCTAATGTCTCTCATTGGGAAAATGTGAGGAACATTATTAAAGAGGTAATAGCAGGATATATAGAAAGGCAGAAGGTGGTTCAGAAGAATGAGCGGGTTTTATGAGTGGGAAATTGTGTTTGACAAACTTGTTAGAGTTCTTTGAGGATAAAAGAAACAGAGTAGGTAGAGAAGTACCAAGGCATATATGTAGTTTTGAAAACACAAATATGCTGGAGAAACTGGGCAGGTCATGTAGTGCCCATAGGAGATAAAGATATATAGCCACCTTTTCGGGCTTGAACCCTTCTTGGTGGTATATCTTTACCTTCTATAGATGGTGCATGAGCTCCTGAGTGTCTCCAGCAATTTTGTGATTTTACTACAATCACAGCGTTTGCAGGCTTTCTTGTTTTACTCGATGGATGTAATATTTTTGAATTTCCAGTTGACATTGATAAGGCGCTTGTGGATATTGTATATTAGCATTATGGGGTGGGGGTTGGTAGCTAACAAGGTTACTGAATGTAATGTAGGCAGAATTGCCAATGAGGCAAAGATGGGTGCATTAACCAGTTGTGAGCAGGGCAGGGGCTTCAGAGGCACACAGATAAAGTGAGTGGACATGAATTTGGCAGCTGGAAGGAAGAATGAAAAGGTAAATGATAATTTGAATAGAGTGAGACTATAACATGTTAATCAGTAAGACATCGGAGGAGAAATAGGCTATTCAGCTCATCGAGTATGTTTCATCATGAGCTGATGCATTTTCCCATTTAGACCCACTGCCCGCCTTCTCCCCATAACCTTTAATGCCCTGGCTAATCAAGAACCTATCACTTTATGCCTTAAATACATCACACTACAATCTGGGGGTCTTAGTACATAAAATATAACAAGTAAGCATGCAGGTACTGCAAATAAATCTCAAGAAATGTTGGTCATTACTGGAAGAATTTTATGCAGATAAATTGCTGGTGAGACTACACCTGAAATTCTGAGTACAGTTTTGGTCTTTATATGAAGAAAGATAAAATGAGGCCAGACGTACTGCAGAGAGGTTGTTTCATGGGGGAAGCATTTTGACATATAAAGAAAGTTTGAGCTTGCATTGATTTGGTTTAGAAGAGTGAGGGGTGACCCTCTAAACTGGGAGGTAGTTTCAGAATAGGGGATCACCTATTTAAGGAAAAGAGGAATTTCCTTTCTGACCCAGAATGCTGAGGGGCGGGGGGCGGGGGGGGGGGAAGAATGTTGTTATTGTTTGTGTGTGAGGTGGGGGCGGTCATTGGGTGTGCTCTAGGTTGTTTGGGGTAGATCATTGGATGCACTCGAGTTTGGGGGTGGCTCATTTGATAATAATGATCTTGAGTTTATTGTCGTAAACATTGTACAAAGTTTTTGCTTCCTGTAGCCACACGCTTGTAAAAATGCAATAGTGTACATTTTATAATAATAATAATAGGATGTATTTAAGCCAGAGATTGATAAGTATTTGAGCTATAAGGGAGTCTAAGGATGTGGAGGGAAGTAGGAAATGATTTTTGGGCCAAGATTAGATTAGTTATGGTCTGATTTACTGGTGAAACAGGATTGAGGACTGATTTACTTGCTGGTCTGTCTTTTGTTGACATTCAGATCAGATACATGCAATAAAACAGAAATGTCATTTTACACAAAATTACCTTTAGTCTGGCATAAGGCAAACAAAGATCTTCCATTAGCATTGCCCTGCGCCCCTTACAGTCAGAGAAAGAGAGGCAAAAGAGAGTCCCCTCAGAGTTTCTGAGTGTCCGTGAATTTTCCTCCAGCGCTCCTGCAGCCTCTGCAGCTATACAAGACTCCAGTTAAAACCATCAGTAACCCAAGGCCAGATCCAAACCTCTGACAAAGTCTGATATCTGGTTCACATGAGCTGGTCTCTAGCAGCCTGCAGCCAAGTGTGAGTCTTTTGACCTCAAGTCACCAGCATCTTGTGTGGGTTCCCCACCCCTCAAGTTGCAACAGCTTGCTCCCTGTGGGTATCCTTCAGCTGCAAAGCCTCTCTCTGGTCCACCACCATGGTCACCCTCCTTGGAGTTGACTAATTTGCTTAAGGCAATAGTGCTTCCACACAGGACCAAGCCACATCTGTCCATCCGATCTTCATCTGATCTGACCCAGAAACATAATTGACTGGGCCTGAGAGTTTGTGGGTCGGATACTAGGGTCATGGGTTTACAAGCTGTGAGATGGAGCCGGATTCGAGCAACGAAGATCAAAGTAAGCCAAATTATGACAAGAAAGCTCCATGAAAACTCGTCTAAAACTTTCTGAAATGCTCTCCACATCACATGCAGATATATCAGACAACCCCACCCTGGGTGATATCACATCAGAGAGGGTCTTTCTTTGAAACAGGGTTAGGACTTTATTATTTTAATTTCTTTCATTTGTAGTTAATTTAGAGATACAGCACTGTAAGAGAGGCCCTTTGGATCATGAGCCATTAACCTACAAACCCCATTTCTTGCTTGAAAAGTGGAAGGAAACGAGATCACTGGGACAAAACCCACCCAGGTGCAGGGAGAATGTACAAACTCCTTTCAGACAGCGCCCGATTTGAACTTTATTCTTATTCTTATTCCTTCATATCTAAAACCTTATTCTTCTCTGAATGCACAAGGCAACTGAGCTTGCTTAGAGCAGATGGTCTGCACTGAAACAAAACTGCTTGGCAGCTAGTAAAAACACAAATCACAATGTAATAATTCTTTTGCCTACTGGGAGAGAGAAAAATAAACATCAAAACTCAAAAGGGAAAAATGAACAAAATGGGAGTTGCAGAGACTGGAAAGTGTTTCTGTGGTTGATTTGTACATAGAAATTTGGCAGGATTCATCTAATCAGTGGGATAAGAATCTATAACATCATCTGTAAGACTAGTGGTGGAAGTAGATGCGATAGCAGCATTTAAAAGGCTTCTCAACAAACATTTGAAGATGCAGGGAATGGAGGGTTATGGATCATATGCAAGCAGCAGAGTTTTAGATGAATTTAACATCCTGATCAATGCAGATATTGTGGACCGAAGGGTGTTCCTGTGCTGTTAAATAATATGGTCTGCAGATGATTGGGTCGAGTGTAAGGCACAGACGTGCTGGAGAAACCCAGGAGGTCACCTGACCTACCTCAGAGGTAGTCAGGGAACCCAGTTAAACTTACCTAGGTCGCACTCATCAGTGGCTTGAAAACGAAATGTCGGACCCGGTGGTTCCGGTGAAGTCATTGCTTGCATGTGTGCGTCACCGGGGCTGCATCGACTGGAATGTGCAGTGCTTACATCCTGCTGCTCATCCAATGACTGCGGCGGTATTCGCCTGACAGTGGTGGTCTCAACAGTTGCCTTCTGTAACTGTGGCACAGCAGAGTTGATTAGCCAGCATCTGAAGATCATTCCTGTTCACCATTTGAACTTCAATTAGTCACTTCCGGTAAGTGCATGGCATGACATTCAACACGTCATCGCGGGGGTGGGATTTCCCCCTTAAATCGCTGGGGTGGTGATTTAATGGGTCGATCCCCCTGCATCTTAAAAGGGGCTGGAAGCCCCTTTGCCCCACTAATCGCTCCTGCCGTTTAGAAGTGCCTGCTGATTCATTGTGATATTCTGGTGGCATTGAGGAAGGTGACTGGTTCGGGTCAACAGTAATAGCTGGGATATGGGGCTTGTACGAAATTTACTGGAACATACTTCTCTTGGAATCGGTAATGGTCTGTGAAAATGTGTTGCTGTTGGCACTCTTTACTGGGAGATTCCATGATGTGAAACATATTGTCAACTCAAGAACTTTACCTGAGGCATTTCACCATTCTAGAAGTCAGCAAGGACTGGTCTGGGTATTGAGGTGTGGGAGAAGCAGGCCAGGGCACAAGGTCTGGGCCAAAGTTCGCTGCAAGGAAATGGTTACAGGTGAGAACATGAGTGGAATGTTGACATTCTGAGTTCACTGGTGCAGTAAGTCATTGCAGGGGTTGGAGGCTGAGGAGAATGTTACTCCAGGAGGGTCAGATAGTGAGGAAGGGGATTGGTATTAGTGGTTGGTGAGACCATCTCTGGTCAGGGATGGAATGGGTTGATATAGGAGTTTGGTTAGATAGGTCAGTGGGGTAGAGGGTGGTGGTTGGAGAGATTTGTTTTTGGGAAGATGGCCTGAAGGAGAGTCAAGTAAATCCTGAGCTTATAGCAGATCTTCCTGTTACATTCCTAGTGCCTGTTTGGGCTTGGTTTAGAATGGGGAGGGGGGGGGTGTCTTCTTCAAATAGGGCTGGACCACATGAAAATCTAATTCCATGCATGTTCTTATTTGACCTGAACTACAGGCGAATTGATGAGTGTTTGATGTTGCAGTGGCAGAATGAAGCTGTGTTTGGTGCATGTGTGCAGTCCAGTTCCTTGGAATGCTTGGATTTTATGCAAGAACGGCAATAGTTTTCTGAAAATATTGGAAGACTTTGTTCAGATTCAACAAGGGGTAGAAATGCCCTAGATTTAGTTGAGCAACAGGGCAATCAAATTTCCAGCTCAGAGATAATTGTGTTTTGTTTATCAGTGGCCGGAGTACATTCATATTTGCCATTAAAATAAGTGGAGAATTCCTAAAGTCCCAACATTTTCAGCATTTAATTGGAGCATCTGTAAATGTTTGTAAAGCAGGTTTATATATGAATATGCTCCTGGATTGGAGGAATTTTGAGGCTGCTTTAAAGCAACGACTGTGAGTCCAATGGCTTGCAGTGTACACAGGAGGGCAGCTCCATCTTATGGAAGAGTATCAAGGACCCTTTATAACCATATAACAATTACAGCACGGAAACAAGCCAATTTGGCCCTTCTAGTCTGCACTGATCCAAGTCCCCTCCTCTAATCCCATTTATCAGCACTCTGCCCAATTCCCTCCATCCCCCTCCCATCCATATACATCCAACTCTTTCTTAAATGACAAAATTGACCCTGCCTCCACCACCTTTCCCGAAGCCCATTCCACACAGTAACCACTCTCTGAGTAAAGAAGTTCCCCCTCATGTTACTCCTAAACCTTTGCCCATCAACTCTCAACCCATGACCACTTGTATCCATCTCTCCTACTCTCAATGGGAAAAGCCTTTCCACATCAACTCTATCTATCCCTCTCATTATCTTAAACAACTCTATCAAATCCCCCCTCAGCCTTCTACATTCCAAGGAATAAAGACTTAATTTGCTCAATCTCTCCTTGTATTCCAGATGCTGAAACCCAGGCAACATTTTTGTAAATCTTCTCTGCACTCTCTCTATCTTGTTAATATCCTTCCTATAAATCAGTGACCAGAACTGCACCCAGTACTCTAAATTTGGCCTCACCAATGCCTTGTACAGTTTCATCATTACTTCCCAACTCCTATATTCTATGCACTGATTTATATAGGCAAGCATACTAAAGGCCTTCTTCACCACCCGATCCACATGCACTCCTACCTTCAGGGAACAATGCACCGTTAATCCTAGATCTTTCTGCTCCACTGCATTCTTCAATGCCCTCCCATTTACCACATAGGTCTTGCTTTGATTATTCATTCCAAAATGAAGCACCTCACACTTATCAGCATTAAACTCCATCTGCCATCTTTCTGGCCACTCCTCTAAGCAGTTTAAATCCCTCTGCAATCTTTGAAAACCCTCTTCATCATCCACAATTCCCCCTATTTTAGTATCATCTGAATATTTACTAATCCAATTTACTGCCCCATCCTCCAGATCATTAATATATATGACAAACAGTAACGGTCCCAATACCGAACCCTGAGGTACACCGCTTGTCACCGACCTCCATCCTGACAAACAATTATCTCCTACTACTCTCTGGCACCTTCTTTCCAGCCACTGTTGAATCCATTTGACTATCTCCAAATTAATACCCAAGGACTTGGCCTTCCTAACTAACCTCCCATGCGGAACCTTATCGAAGGCCTTGCTGAAGTCCATATAGACAACATCCACTGCTCTACCCTCATCAACATTCCTAGTCACCTCTTCAAAAAATTCAACAAGATTGGTCAAACACGACCTTCCACACACAAATCCGTGTTGAGTGTCCCAGATCAGAACCTGTCCCTCCATATAGTTATATATACTATCTCTAAGAACGCTTTCCACAGACGTCAAACTTACAGGCCAATAATTGCTAGGCTTGCTCCTCGAACCCTTTTTAAACAATGGAACCACATGCGCCACATGCCAATCGTCCAGCACGATACCCGTCTCTAATGACGTTTGAAAATCACTGCCAGAGCCTCCACTATTTCCTCACTAACTTCTCTCAAGGTCCTGGTGAAAATCCTGTCAGAACCTGGAGACTTATCCACCTTTATATGTTTCAAAAGCTCCAGTACTACCTCTTTCTTAATCATTATAGTCTCCATATTTACCCCCCTTTGCTTCCTTTACCCTGCACAGTTCAATATCCTTTAGTGGTCAAGGGAAGTCTGTACGGTACAGAGATCTTATTACACCAAAGGGCATAAAGAGATTAGAAATTGCTTAGAATGGGAAGGAAGACTTTAAATATATGATGAGGTGAAAGGTCATGAGTATCTCTTAGGGTGGAATAGCAGTTAGTGGTATGGTGTTATATTGCCAGCAACCCAGGTTTGAATCCGGCACTGTATGCAAGGAGTTTGTACGCCCTTCTTGAGTCTGTGTGGGTTTCCTCTGGGTGCTCCGGTTTTCTCCCACGTTCCAAAGACTTGCAGGTTCATTGGTCATGTGGATATAATTGGGCAGAGTGGGCTCGTGGGCCAGAAGAGTCTGTTACCCTGCTGAATCTCTACATTAAAATAAAAGAAACACCATGCACAAAAGTGCTGGAGAAACTTGGAAGTCAATAAGCAGTTGACATTTTGGGCTGAAACCCTTCATCAGACTTCAGATGAAATATGTGTCTTTTTGTTATAATTGGATGTGGAGTAAGACCACTGAAAGTGGAGCAAGAGATTAGAAATACCTCAGGGTGAGGTGAATGTCGAAGAGAGCTCTGCATATCAATGTCAGTGATCAGATCTAAGAACCACTGTGTACCGCAAACTGTCATCGTAGACCTTACTCCAGCCCTTGGTGGGGGTGGGGGGGGCGGGAAGCAGAGTTGAACTGATTGATGGGGGGGGGGGGGGGGGAAGCAGTTGAACTGGATGGTAGTTGTGAGTTAGCCTCTGGTATATTTACTAATGACAAGCTTCTGGAGCTGCTGGGAGATTAACCATTAGATGAGCCAATGTGGGTTCACTAGGTGAAGATCTTGCCAGTCAAACTTGCCATGAGATGCTGCCCATCAATTTTAAGATGTTTTTGTAGTTTTTTTTCTGATTCTGAAAATAAACAAAAACCAGCTGAAATATTTTGCAATGAATATTGATATGATTGACAGATGAATCACTGGGTGTAATTGGGTGGCATGGGCTTGTGTGCCATAATGGCCTGTTACCATGGTGTAAGTCTAAATTTTAAAATTATAAATATAAATGTTCAAATTAGAGACCTGGAACTGTGTTAAATGCAGCAAGCTTGGGAGGAGTGGGTGACCTGAGACCCCTGGTTTTCAAAGCTCTCCTCACTGGGGTTTTGGTCACCTCTGATAGAGTCCATGGCAGATTATTTGCTGAAGATTGATGCTTCATTATGTGTAATTAGTCAGCTGCTCCACTATTGTTCACCGCCCAGGATAGGCTGTGTTCAGAGTGTCAGTCCCCATATTTCTAGAATTCAGAGTGTTCTGTCTCCATCTTGTGCTGTCTCAATATTATGTGGAACTTCACTGCAAACACATCTTGGGAAGTCGAGGCCCACTATTCATTCATCTTGGAAGCAACATCAGAAGCCATAGATACAAATCCCAAGCATGAAGGTCTTCAGGCGAGGACAGTGTTTCTCAACCTTTTTCAGTCTAAGTCCCACCTGGCTTCCAGCTTAACATGCCATGGCCCATTAGTCAAAGGCAGCTCTGTAAGAAAAACCTATTTATCTAATTTAAAGTATTAAACATTTTTAAAGAGTAAAAAACACTGAACATAAAAACTCCCAATCAAAGTCAAAGCTCAAGCCACTTTAATGAGACCCTTGTTCCTGAAGTTTCTTCACCAGTTTCCACATCCGTGGTTCTCTTGTAGATAATGTACACCTGAGATCTCCCTCCACTTTAATGCAGTTTCCTGCCTTTGTCTTTAAATGCAGCAATGTCGAAAAGCCTGATTCACAAAGGTAAGTGGTCACGAAGGGCAGGATCTTCTGAAGAGTTTTAGCCAAAACTCAAATAGACAAATTCTCAAACACATCTCTGCATCCAGAATTGTTTTGAAGATCAACGAGTTCATCTTGCAGATCCATCAGTGACTTTGTTGACAAGAAAAGGGTTCCTCATCAGTGCCAGTCTTTCTGAACTGATTTCTGGAAAATAGTGCAGGAATTCTCCTCAGGGGCATCTGAGATGAGAGACAACTTCTTTTACACATCAGCATCCATTTCATTAACAGCTACTGCTGAAAGAGATTCAAACATGGCAAAGTTCCCTCCCTCAGCCTTGTGTTTCTGGTTTTCAAGCTAGTGTATAAATGCATTAAGAGCATCAACAAACGGGAAAATTGTTGTGTCCTTGCCTTGCAGCCTTGAGATTCTTTTTGTTCATTTGATCAAAAATATCCACAAGGTAGGCAAGGAGAAATACTCTCAGCTTTTCATTGAATCAGGCTTCCAGTTATATATTTTTTTGCATCTTCAAGAACAACTGTAACTCTTCATGTAGTTCAAACACACGTGTCACAATGTTTTGATAGCCAACATGCTTTGATGGTAGAGCAGGCTCTTATGCTCTGAAACCATATATTTGCACAATTGTTTGAACAGCTGAGAGTTCAAAGCCCCACTTTTCACAAAGTTCATAATTTTGATGACTTGACCAAGAAAATCCTGTAGAAGAAATGAAGGGTCTTTGAAGCAAGAGCTTGCTTGTCTGTGCACACTCCACACAGATCGTACCAGTTCAAATCCTCATGGTCAAAAAACTCTGATATCTTTTCCATTACATCCACAGCTCTGGTACTTGTCTCCAGGGAAGAGGAAAATAGTATTTCTTCCTTGATGGATTCCTCCTTCACATACTGAACAAAACCAAGGTGCTGGGAACCAGACAAAACATTTGTGCATTCATCCAACTGAATTGAGAACAGTCCATATGTAGCATCCTTGATTTCTACAGTCCCTGTTCTTTTATGTAATTAGAAAACTCAGCAATCCTTCTTTGCACTGTAGAATTTGTCGAGGGATTTTTTTTTCAGCTTCATGTCACGTTCTTCTTCAAGTACAATCTGAGCCATCTTCAAGGAACATGGCTTGATCAGTGCCTCTCCGACTGTTTGAGGTTTCTTCAATGAGAGAAAGCTTCTGTGAGACACCTTTCTTGCTGTAGAAATGCTGCACCTTCCATCCAAGCACAGATGCTTCAGACCCCCTTCCATTCACTTGAAAAAGTCCACAGCCTTGTGTTGGTGTTGCGGATAAATCTTCATTACCCTACCCAAGGTCACCTGGAAGGAGCAAGACATGACCTCAGACCCACCTTGACCCCCAATGGGCTGGGATGTCTCTGGGGCCCACATAGAAACACGCTGTGGCTCACTAGTGGGAACCACTGGCTTAGGAGCATGGAAAAGGAAATGTGACTGATACGGAGTTGCTGTAACCATTCTTGCAAAGTGAGGTGTGACATCCAATTTTCAAAGAGCAAATCTCACTGAAGCAGTGTTATGAGATCTTACAACTTGATCACTGGAACAGACAGACTAGGATTTGATTTCAGAAATAAAACTATTGCTTGTACGCAGAAATTAGACAGTACAGCACACGGACAAGCTCTTCTGTCCACAATCTCTGATATATGATATCAATTTAAGCTGATCCCATTTGTCTCCATTCCCTGCCTGTTCATTTGCCTGTCCAAATGACTTTTAAGCTATACTATCATATTCACTTACACAACTTTCCTGTGTACCTCTGTATAAAAGCAAAACTTGCCTCATAAATCTTTGCATCTACTTCTCTCATCTTGCATTCATTGCAATGTACTTGACATTTCCACCCATTAAAATAAGACCCTTTTTCTACTCTTTGTCTCACCTGATTTTAGCAGCCTCTTTCCAAAGCCTTCACAGCCTTCCTGCAATGTGCTGATCAGAACAGCATGCAACACCAAGTGTGGCCTAACTTGACTTTTCAAGTGCTGCAAGATGGCTTCCCCATTTTTAGTCTCTATGATCAGTCTGATGACCCCTTCACCACCCAAATCTCTTGCTGTGAGCTGCGGACTTGCACCCCAAGATCCTCTGTAATCAATGCCACCAAGGGTCTTGCCATTTTACAATTGACCACAATTGTCCTCATTAAATTTCATCTGCCATATTTTCTGCCCATATTTCCAACTGATTTATATCCTACTGCGTCGTTTGTCAACATTTCTCACTATCATAGGGATTGTGTATTCAAAATAAAATTCTCACTATCCACAATTCCACATTACAACAGCACCCAGTGACCTGGGTTAAAATTCTGTGCTGTTGTAATTCTTTGAAAAAGTGAAAAACAGGCTAAATAAAGGAGAGGCAGTGATGTTGTCTATTTGGATTTTCATAAGGCTTCAGGTTGCCGCACATGCAGCTTCTTAACAAGATAAGAGCCCATGGAATAAAAACATAGAAAATAGATGCAGGGGTAGGCTATTTGGCCCTTCAACCCTACACCCCCATTTATCTTGATCATGGCTGATCATCTACTCAGAAACCTGTACCTGCCTTCTCCCCATACCCAGACCCTCTTAGCCACAAGGGGCAAATTTAACTCCCTCTTAAATATAGATAAAGAACCGATATCAACTACTTCCTGTGGCAAAAAATTCCACAGATTTACCTCTCTCTGAGATAATTTTTTTTTCTCATCTCAGTCCTAAAAGACTTCCCCCTTATCCTTAAACTGTGACCCTTGATTCTGGTTTTCCTCAACATCGGGAACAACCTTCCTGCATCTAGCCTGTCCAATCCCTTAAGAATTTTATACATTTCTATAAGATCCCCCCTCAATCTTCTAAATTCCAGTGAGTATAAATCTAGTTGATCCAGCCTTTCTTCATATGTAAGTCCTACCATCCCTGGTATCAATCTAGTGAAATTTCTTTGCACTCCCTTAATGGCAAGGATGTCTTTCCACAGATAAGGAGACCAAACTGTACACAATATTTCAGGTGTGGTCTCACCAAGGCCCTGTAAAGCTACAGTAGAACCTCTCTGCTCCTGTACTTGATCCTCTTGCCATGAATGCCAACATACCATTCGCTTTCCTCCCTACCTGCTATACCTGCATGCCCACTTTCAATGACTGGTGCACAGCAATACCCAGGTCTCGTTGCATCTCTCCTTTTCCTAATTGAACCCTATTTTGGGTAATAATCTTCTCTCCTGTTCTTGCCTCCAAAGTGGATAACTTCACATTTATCCACATTACATTGCATCTGCCATGCCTTGGCCCACTCACCTAACTTGTCCAAGTCGCCCTGCATCCTCTACACGGCTAACCCTGCCACCCAGCTTCGTGTCGTCTGTAAACTTGGAGATGCTGCTTTCTATTCCCTCATCTAAGTCATTGATATATATTGTAAATAATTGTGGTCCCAGTACTGAGCCTTGTGGTATCCCACTAGTCACTGCCTGCCATTCTGAAAAGAACCTGTTTATTCATACTCTTTGCTTCCTGTCTGTCAACCAATTCCATCCCTCCTATACAATGTGCTTTGAGTTTCTACACTAATCTTCTGTATGGGATCTTATCAAAAGCCTTCTGAAAGTCCAGATATATCACATCCACTGGTTCTCCCTTATCCACTCTACTGGTTACATCCTCAAAACATTCCATTAGTTTCGTCAGACATGATTTTCCCTTCATAAAACCATGCTGACTCTGTCCGATGATATCACTACTTTCCAAATGTGCTGCAATCGCATTTTTAATAACTGACTCTTGCATTTTCCCCACTACTGATGTCAGGCTAACTTGTCTATAGTTTCCCATTTTCTCTCTCCCTTTCATCTTAAAAAGTAGGGTTACGTTTTCCACCTTCCAGTCCTCAGGAACTAATCCAGAATCTAAAAAGTTCTGAAAAATGATCACTAATGCATCCACTATTTCTTGGGCTACTTCTTTAAGCACTCTGGGATGCAGACTATCTGGCCCTGAGGATTTATCTGCCTTTAATCCTTCAATTTACCTAATACAACCTCTTGACTTGCATTTATTTGCTTCAGTCCTTCCCTCACATTAGATCCTCAGTCCTCTACTATGTCCTGAAGATTATTTGTTTCCCTTAGTGAAGACAGAACTAAAGTAGTTATTCAATTGGTTTGCCATGTCCTTGTTCCCCATGATCAATTCACCTGTTTCTGACTGTAATGGACCCACATTTGTCTTAACTAATCTCTTTCTCTTTACATATCTATAAAAGCTTTTAGTCATTTTTTATATTCCCTGCCAGCTTTCTCTCATAATCCTTTTTATTTTTCCGAATTAATCCTTTTGTCCTCATCCGTTGAACTCTGAATTTCTCCCAGTCCTCAGGAATACTTTTTTTTTTGGCTAATTCTTTGCTGCTTCTTTGGATTTGATTCTCTCCCTGATTTCCCTCGTTAGCCACGGATGCACTTCCTTCCTTGATTTATTCTTTTTCCAAACAGAGATGTACAATTGTTTATTTCATCCAAGCTACTTTAAATGATTGCCATTGAATTTCCACCATTAATCCTTTAAGTATCATTTGCCAATCTATCTTAGCCAATTCACATCTCATACCATCAAAGTTACCCTTTTTTAAGTTCAGAACCTTTGTATTTGAATTAACGCTGTCAACCTCCATCCTAATGAAGAATTCCACCATATTGTGGTCACTCTTGCCCAAGGGGCTTCTCACTACAAGACTGCTAATTAACCCTTCCCAATTATTCAATACCAAGTCTAGAATGGCCTGTTCCCTCGTTGATTCCTCGACATGCTGGTTTAGAAAAGAATCCCGCATACATTCTAAGAAATCCTCTTCATCATTTCCTTTACCAATTTGGTTCACCCAATCTACATGTGGATTAAAGCCACCCATTATATCAGGAAACATATTTAGCGAGAGTAGAGCATTGGTAGGAAGCAAAGTTGGAATAGAGGGTTGGTTGTTGTTGCTAGTGGCGTTCCACAAGGGTCGGTGTAAGGGCTACTTCTTTTTATGTTCTATATCAATGATTTAAATTTTTTACATTTAAATAACATTTTTAAATTTATACATTTTTGAAAATTTAGGCATACAGCATGGTAACAAGTCATTTCGACCCATGAGCCTATACCACCAAATTGACCTACAACCCCCGTTCGTTTTGAAGGGTGGGAGAAAACTGAAGAACCTGGAGGAAACCCACGCAGACATGGGGAGAACATACAAACTTCTTACAGACAGCGCAGGATTTGAACCATAGTCCTGATCACTGGCCCTGTAACAGCATTGTGCTAACTGCTAAACTAACTGCGCTGCCCAATGAAATGAATGGCTTTGTGACTAAGTTTGCAGATGATGTGAAGGTAGGTGGAGGAGCAGGTAGTGTTCAGGAAACAATGAGGCTGCAGAAGGGCTTGTACAAATTAGGAGAATAGACAGAAGTGGAAAATGAAATACAATATTGCAAAGTGTACAGTCATGCACTTTGGTTGAAGAAAGAAACAGTCAGATTATTTTCTAAATTTGAAGAAAATTGAAAATTCACAGATGCAAAGGGACTTTGGAGTCCTTGTGCAGGGTCGCTTGAAGGTAAACGCTGGTGAAGAAGGCAAATGCAATGCTGGCACTCCATTCAAGAGGATAGAATATGAGAACAGGGATGTGATGTTGAAGCTTTACAAGACACTGGAGAGTGGTGAGACTTCACTTGGAGTATTGTGAGCAGTTTTGAGCTCATTTAACAAAGGATGTGCTGACTTTGGAGAATGTTTTGGTGAATCCATGGAATTTGAGGCCACAAGGTGGATGTGGAGGCCTAGTCATTGGGTATTAAGGCAGAGATTGATAGATTCTTGATTAGGTAGGGTATCAAAGATTATGGGGAGAAGACTGGGGAATGTGGCTGAGTGGGAGAATAATTCAGCTCTTGATTGAATGGCAGGGCAGATTCGATTGGTTGAGTAGACTTTCTGCTCCTACATCTTATGGGTCTTGGCGGCTGTTCGTAAGGAGTTTGTACATTCTCCCTTGACCCGCGTTGGTTTTTGCTGGGTGATCTGGTTTCCACTCACCCTTCAAAATGTATGGGGTTTGATAAGTTTATTGGGGGGCACAGATTTGAATGACTGGAATCAACAATTGTGTTGTCTACAAACTTAGTATCAGTCCACCTATATAATCAATCATATATATTGAAGACATCAGGGGTCCCAGCATTGATTACCGTTGAATACCATTGGACACAGACCTCTAGTTGGAGAAGCATAACTCCACCATTACCTTCGGTCTTCTATCGCCAAGCCAATTTTGAAATTCTCCCTGAATCCTAGTACAATACACATAAGTGGTTGAGAAACTCAGCAGGTCACATAGCCTCTATAGGAAGCGAAGGGTAATCAACATTTTTGGCCTGACCCCTTCATCAAGGTGTGAATGAAAACCAGGCAGGCTCCTGAATAAAATGGTAGGGAGAAGAGCACAGGCCAATGGGCTACAGGACATAGTTGGATATAGGTGGGAGGGCAGATATGGAGGGAGGGGATTAGCTCTCTGAATGGAGAGGGAAAGGGATGGAGAGCTTGAGGAAAGGAAACAGGGATAGGGAGGGAGAGATTACATGGGTTACCTTTGGCTTCCTATAGAATCTACATGACCTGCTGAGTTAAAGCATTATATAAAAATTCGATTGCTAGGGTGGTGACGAATGGTCAGACTTCTTTGGCTTTTAAATTAACGCGATCAACTCGTCAAGGCTGTCCATTGTCACCAGCCTTGTTTGCGTTGGTCATTGAGCTATTCGCTCAGGCAATTCAACAGAATGATAATATTAAAGGGATGAAAGTAGCAAATGATGATCATAAGATTAATTTATTTGCTGATGATGTATTGATTTATTTGACACATCCGGAGCATTCTTTGAGGTTCTTACAAGAATGTTTGATTCAATTTGGTGTGTTATCTGGGTATAAGGTAAATTGGGACAAGAGTGAAATATTGCTGATTTTGGAGGGTAATTATGAAATATGTAAACATATAAAATTAAGATGGTCTGATAAAATTAAATATTTAGGAACAATTGTGGATGTGGATTATCAATCTTTATATAAATTAAATTATGTGCTGTTATTGAAAAAGATTAAAATGGATTTGGTCAAATGGAAGGATCTTCCATTAACATTAGTAGGTCGAGAAAACCGTATTAAAATGAATATTTTCCCATGTATTCAGTATTTATTTCAGTCAATTCCATATTGGCTTTTAAAGAGTTTTTTTCAGGATTTGAATACAGTGGTGAGGAAATTTTTATGGAAAGGAAAATTAGCGCGAGTAGCTTTGCAGAAGTTGACATGGAAATATGCGTTAGGAGGTCTTCAGTTGTCTCATTTTCAGAATTATTATGAGGCTGCACAGTTAAAGTTTGTTAATAGAATGAAGGATGTTAAACAGCCCCCTAGTTGAGCTAAGATAGAATTAGCTTGCATTTCTGAATCTGAAGTTTATCAGTCTATATATAAATGGAATTTGCATTTATTGCAGGGATATAATATGCCAGTGTTAAAGCATTTATTAAAGATATGGATTAATAGAAATGTTGTTATAGGCATGAAGGGGAGATTATCAATTCAAACTCAGTTATATCAAAATCAGATTTTTTTTCAATATTTAAAGGTATGGCATTCTGATGGGATAGAAGTGATTCAGGATTGTTTTGAAGAGGGACAGTTTCTTTTAACTGTTTGAGGGAAAATGTGGAATACCTGTAAATTCTTTATTTGTGTATTATCAACTTCGAGCTTTGATAAGGGATGATTATGGAAAGGATATGAGTTTACCTGAGTTAACGAAGTTTGAATCTTTGATTTCTTTTGCATCAAAAAAGGGCTTTATTTCAGATATGTATAGGTTGTTACAAGAGAATATGGATAAGCCAAATTTGGAGAGATCTAGAAATAAATGGGAAAGTGATTTATCTTATGATATACCCCAGGAAGACTGGGGTTTTGTTAATTATAATTTTTTGCATCAGTTGTATTTGACTCCTGAGAAATTGAAAAAAATATGGATTTAGTGATTCGGATTTGTGTTTTAGATGTGGATTGAATATTGGAACTTTTTTCATGTAGTCTGGTCTTGTGATAAGGTACAGCCATTTTGGGAAAAAAATTAGGATATTTTTTGAGAAATTATTTAAGATTAAATTACTGTTAGACCCAGAGATTTTTTTGTTGGGTTATATGGTTTCTTTGACTGGTTTGGGGTTGGATAAGTTTCAGATTGCATTTGTTCATTTAGTGTTATCAGTGGCATGGAAATGTGCAGCGATTACTTGCAAAGATAATGTGGAAATTAATATAATCTGTTGGCATAATGAATTGATATCTTGTATTGATATGGAAACAATAACATAATTTACATGATAATTATTTATTTGTTCAAATATGGTCACCTTATTTAGAGTATATGGGTTTAGAAATATCTTAAAATGTTATGTTGTTTATTCATATTTGTAATTATTTGTAATATGTTTTTTCTGTGGCTCCCCTTGCAGGGCTGGCTGAGGGGTGGGGATGGGGGGTGTGGGTGGGAGGGAGGGTTGTTTGATGATTTATTATTGTATTTTTCATGTAATTTTTTTATATTATTCTTAATAATAATTTTAAATAAAGTTTTTAAAAAAAGGAGAGACATATTAGGCAGCAGAGAGAGATGGAACGATTTAGAAATAGGGACAGGGTTCCAGAACTTTGTGTATTAGCAGAAGGGGAGATTAAAGGCAAAGGCACAGGATAGAGATTTTAAAACCAAGGTGTAGTTTTACTGGGTGATACTCTAGGGATAACAGATGTTTGAGATCTTGTGACTGTGGACATCAAGACCCATGTTGAAATTCACTTTCTGGCCACAGATGATGCAAATCACATTTACTTGTTATCTCCTGCCACGCCTTCCTTCTTTAGGCATTATTAATCTAATGATCAGAAGATGCTGCTTTACTGGCATTCTTTCAGATGGGAAGTGTCAGCATGGTCTTTGGCATCAGAATCATTGCAAAACAATGCAAACAAAGCATTCACCTGAAAGATCGAAAACTCCTCGGACCTGGGAGCTGGGCTGGAGTTTCTCTCCCCTCCAACAGCTGATGTCGCAGACTCTTGGCTCCCTTCTCCTGCCCCCCGCCCACCTCCTACCTCCTAAAACTGTCCACTTTACTGTTTCCCTATTTCAAACCCTTCTAAAAACTGACCTCTTTAACCCATTTTTAAAAACGTTATTGTCTTAAGGGTAGCTATTGTTTTAACACTCCTGTGGTAGGATTTTCAGTATCTCAGGTGCAATGTTAATCAAATAATTGTTGTCAATTGAGATAGAGCATAAACCTCTTTCTGAATTGTCCCAGCGAATTTTCCCAGCATGTCAGAAACTTGTAAAGCGAGCCCTCATTGCTCTGGAAGTCCTTGATGACCATTTTGGTAACCTGTTTTTTTAAAAAAAAAATTAAAAAGAGATTAAATGTGTACAATTTCTGATAATACTTTGGTCATTGTATACACTATCTGAAAGGGCCCTATTCATCCTGCATACATCACACTTCAAGACACCATTAGTTCATGTGGGAGCAGTGGCATTTGGTGGTAGATGCTCTCAAATATTAGTCTGTACAAGTGACCTGGGGCACCAAGGGCCAGTTACACTCACAGATTGTCACATTAACAAATTAAAGTCATTGCCTCTGCTTCACTGTTAGATGAGCATACTGCCCTTTCTTTTGTTATCTACTGACAGTGAAGAGTCATACTCTTTTATACTATCTGTCAATCATCAATGTCTGATTTTATAGAAACATGCAAGTGGCTGTTATTCTCCAGAAAATCTACCCCAATCTTTCCATTAAACTATTAATGGGTATGTGCATCTTGCTTGGATTTGAGTAGGTGACCATCTTAGAATCAGTTCTGTTTTTTTTTTGAGGATAAATAAACTTTATTCACTATGAAATGATATGCAAAGGTGGACTATGCATAATCTTCACTTCCTTCCATCCATATTCATACATTCCTATCCTGTAATTAGCTACAGAGCACAACTGGTACTCCTGTGGCTCCTTGTAGTTTGTCCGCATTCTTTGTTTGAGGGGCTTCTCTGCCTGATTAGATTCCAGCCTCAGACTTGTCGCATTGCTGCTTGAGAAGCTAATCCCAGATTTTCTCCTCGTCTAATTGGCTGGGGAGATTTGATTGGTGTCTTGATGCTGGCCAAGAGCAGTTTGGTTTCTTGTCTGTGATCTTGTTTGCATTTCACAATTGGACCAGAAATTTTAAAAATGTACAATTGTGAGTGGCCTCACAGCAATTTTCTCCTGGCTGTAGTGTTGAGGTGACCTCTGTAATGTTGGATATTCCACGCTGATTGAATTGGGTCTGTTTGTGGAACTTTTTGTCAGATTTGGAAAGTGTTATCTGATGATTACTATAATTTGATATTTTTAGAATAAGCTGTGAAAACTGCAGCAATTTCCAGGGAAGATACAGGGGCTGGATATTGTTCAGATTTCAGATTTATTGTCAGAGTACATGGCGTCACATACAACCCTGAGATTCCTTTTTCCTGCGGGCGCAGCAGAATTACCACTAATTGGTAGTGCAAAAAAAAAACTGTACCCAGCATAAACATGTAAACAATCAAAAGAATGGTAAACATAACTAATGCAAACAAACTGTGCAATATAGAGAGAACAAAAGAAATTAATAAAATGTACAAACGAGAGTCCTTAAATGAGTCCCTGATTGAGTTTGTTGTTGAGAAGTCTGATAGTAGAGGGGTAGCAGCTGTTCCTGAACCTGGTGGGGCGAATCTTGTGGCACCGAAACTTCTTTCCTGATGGTAGCAGTGAGAAGAGAGTGTGTGCTGGGTGGTGTGGGTATTTGATGATTGCTGCTGCTCTCTGACAGCAGCATTCCCTGTGGATGTACTCAATAGCGGGGAGTGTTTTTCCTGTGATGATCTGGGCTGTATCCACTACCTTTTGTAGGGCTTTATGTTCCCATCCTAAACCATGATGCAGCCAGTCATGCTTTCCATCACACCTCTGTAGAAATTTGCCAGGGTTTCTGGTGTTATACCAAACCTCCACAAACTCCTGAGGAAGTAGAGGCACTGTTGTGCTTTTTTCACAATGCCATTGGTGTGCTGTGTCCAAGAAAGTTCCTCTGAGATGGTGACTTCCAAGAACCTAAATTTGCTCACCCTCTTCACCCCTGATCCCCAATGATCACTGGATTGTATATCTCTGGCTTTCCCTTCCTGAAGTCAACAATCAGCTCCTTAGTTTTGGTGACCTTGAGTGTATAGGTGTTGTTGGTGCACCATTCAGCCAAGTTTTCAATCTCCATCCTGTACGCTGACTCATTCCCCTTCCTTTATACAACCCACTACCATGATATCGTCAGCACATTTGTAGATGGTGTTATTGTCATACCAAGCTACACAGTCGTAGGGGTAAAGTGAGCAGAGCAGGGGGCTAAAACATAGGCCTGTGGTGCTCCAGGACTGATGGAGATTGTGGAGGAGAGTTCTTACCAATTTTCTCTGATTGTGGACTGGAGGTGAGGAAACCAATGATCCAATTACACAGGGGGGTGTTAACTCCCAGTCCTTGAAGTTTGCTGATCAGTTTTGAGGGGATGGTGGAGTTAAATGCCAAACTGTAGTTGAAGATCTGGGTGGGGGAGGGGGGCCTGTGGGTTACTTGTTTGGTTGTATGGGGTGGGGAATAATTGACTTCTGGAGTGCACTGGTCCCAAAAGAAACCAACAGTGAGATCAGATGGAAGGATTGATGTCCAACTTCAAATTTGTAAGGGGCTTCAAACTGGGAGGAGACTCCATCTGACTTGCCTTTGAAAGCCTTCTTCCTTGGGAATGGCCTGCACTGTCACACATGCATACCCACTTTGACTGCTGTCAAAGAAGTGTCATCGAGGGCTGGAAACGACTGGACCAGTCTGGGCACCTGAGCATGGAACAGCTGGTAAGAACTGGAAGTCTAGCACTTGCTGTGCTTTGTGTATTGGAACCCCTGTAATTTGTTCAGATTCTCATGCAGTGAAGAATCCAGGTTCAGGTGTTTTAAACTTCAGCTGAAGCTCAAGCACGAATATGATAAAAATGCAGCAAGCACTCTTATCATGCTGTGGGATGATGTGTATCACTCGGGTACAGCTGAATGATGGTGGAAAGGCACCTTGTACTCTACGAATGTGGAGAGTCATCTTTCCAAGGTGGAAGCTACTGCCACAGCCCTTAGCCTTTGTGTGGAATACAGCCAGGTATAATGGCACCCTGAAAAGTCAGATGTCCCTGCAGGGTGTTGCATGGATCCCTGAAGTGTAATCAGGGGCTCTGTTGTGTTACCTTGATCTTTGGGGAGGTGAGTGGGTGAGGTCGCATGGAAACTTTTAGTGAATATGGAAATGGGAGAAGCTGTAGGAGAAGGATAATTTACCCAAAGTGTATAAAAATGGGCAGGATTGAGATGCCCTTGAATTTTTAAACAAATTGATCTTTTTCTGAATTTATAGATAATTAATGGGTGAAAGGAATAGCCACTGGCCTTTGTGTACAGCTCTTTATTGATTTCAAAATAAATTACCTTCATTAAATAAGACTTTGCTAGAAGCCTTCGGCGAGAGATGATAATTGAGTCTATCTGCCTCTGCACCTTCCCCCCATGCTTGGCCACTGTGTTGGGAATCTGTGCCATCATCCGGCTCTTTGTGTAGCTCTGGCTCAGGAATGGGATTGTGTGGTATTTGGCTTGCAGGAAACACATGAAAGGGAATGAGCTACATGTGTAGTCATTCAGTGCCAGCTGTGGTCTAGGCACACTGTGGCACACTTACCCTGTCTGATCACCATAACGAACCTCCGATCACTTCCAATTCAATCTAGAAGGAGCCCCTTGGCCTGGTCCTGTGGCCTTTCCATACTGGGTCATTCTTAGTCTTTGAGAATTCAACTCCCTTTGGAATATCTCTAATGAACATGAATAGTCCTCCTCCACTTATCATGGGCCATCAGTCACTGGAAGGTTGGAGTGGCCAAGGTCAGAGTGCAGATGGAGCAGGAAGTGAATAAAGCAAATGGCATGTTGGCCTTTATTGCGAGAGATTTTGAATATAGATTCAAGGAGATTTGACTACAGCTGTATAGGATCTTGGTGAGGCCACAACTCAAGTATTATGGCCAGTTGTGGTCTCTTACTTTGAGGAAGGATATTTGCTGCAAGTGGAATGAAGGTTCACCAGGCTGATTCCTGGGATGACCGGACATATGTATGAAGAAGGACTGGATAGACTAGGGTTTTAATCAATGATATCTTACCTGTCAGCCTATGGTCCTCTCCCTGTCCCTTCCTCTTTTCCTCCCTCCTCTCCCCCATCAACACCTCTTTATTTGGGCTCCTGCCTATTTCTGCTCATATCTGATGAAGGGCCCAGGCCTGAAATGATGGTCACTATTTCCTTCCTATGGATGCTGCATGACCTGCTGAGTTTCTCTCGGATATTTGTGCTTTGCAGATATCCTAGGGTTATGCTTGCTGAAGTTCAGGAGAGGGGATCTCATTGAGACAAGGAACATTCCACTATGGCTGGACAGGTTATATGCGGGAAGAATGTTCTTGATGATGGGGAAGGTCAGGACAATGATTTGCAGTCTAGGGTAAGGGTGAACCCAGAGGTCAAAGATGAGGGGAATTGTTTTCTTTCAAGGAGTTGTGAGCTTGTAGAAGTCCTTGTCTCAGAAAGTTGTTCATTAGATATATTACAAAGGGAATTGAATGTGACCCTCTTTGTTTAAGTTCCCATATAGCTATTGGTTAAAGGGATCAAGAGATATGGAGATAAAGCAGGAATTAGGGTACTGAGGTCGAATAATCAGCCATGATTGCATTGAATAATAGTGCAGGTTCAAGGGGCTGAATAGCCTTCTGCTCCTATGATCCATGATTCTCTGATTGGTAAACATATCCGTTTCTGCTCCATGGCGCTCATTTGGAGAGGAAATTATGAAGACAGATGCAACCTCTTTCCTGCAGCTGTTTAACATCAGCGAACAGATGGCTGTGTGTATCAGCGGGTCTGTCTCTGAAACATGAACATGAGGGGAAATCTGCCTTAAAGCCCACACCTCAAGGTCCACAGCTACTTTGCAGCTTCCATCTTGACAACTTCTGTAGACCCTGATCACCATTAAATTTTAACGATACAGCAGAAGACCCATCCGGCCCATGAAAACCATGCCACACAATTAACCTTTCAACCCTGTATGTGGGAGGAAACTGGAGCAACCATGGAAAACCACGCAGTTCATGGGGAAGACATATTAAATCCTGTAATAGGGTTGCACTAACCGTTAGGCAAACCATGCCTTCATTCTGAGGAAGTATTACAGCTGGCCAGGCATTCCCTGGAACAGTGTTTTCACTCTGAATGGCCTGGCCTTGTCTTTAAAATAATGTCCCCTTGTTCTAAACACTCCACTCCATTTCTCCATACACCATGTATAAACCCCTCCTTCCCCTGCTTTACCTCACCATTCCTTCCCCTACTCCACTGTACCCATCCCTTTCCTTCTATTCCTTGCTTTTATGAAAGAAAAGCCAAACTAAAAGTGAAAGGAAACTAAGATGGTCAAGCATGTTTACTAGTCCAGATTTTCCGTGGGTCACTGGTTTGGAAGTATTGTTACAATTAACCGTTAGAGGTCGATGGGTGGCATGTGCTGGAAATGTTCTCGTGTGCATCTATTTCAGTGCAAGGAGTATTGTAGGAAAGGCAGACGAGCTTAGACCATGGATTGGCATGTGGAATTATGACATTGTGGCCATTCGTGAAACTTGCTTGCAGGAGGGGGCAGGACTGGCTGCTCAATGTTCTGAGCTTCTGTGGCTTTAGATACAATAGAATGGGGGGGTAATGAAAGGGGGAGGAGTGCCATTGCACATCAGGGAAAATATCACAGTGTGCTCAGGCAGGATAGACCAGAGGACTCATCTACTGAGGCTATATTGGTGGAGCTGAGGAATGGGAAAGGTATGACCACATTCATGGGATTGTACTATATACTTCCCAATAGTCAACGAGAATTAGAAGAGAAATCTGTGGAGAGATAGCTGACAGCTGCAGGAAGCACAAGGTTGTGATTGTAAGAGATTTTGACTTTCCACATTGACTGGGATTTGTATACTGTAAAAGGGCTGGATGGCTTGGAGTTTGTCACATATGTTAATGAAAGTTTTCTAAATCAATATATAGAGGTACCAACTAGAGAGGGTGCAATGCTGGATCTCCTATTAGCGAATGAGCAGGACAGGTGACAGACGTATGTGTCGGGGAACATTTTGGGTCCAGTGATCCTAATCATTAGTTTCATTATACTTATGGAGGAGGATAGGTCTAGCCTTTGGGTTGAGATTCTAAGCTGGAGAAAGGCCAATTTTGAGGAAATGACAAAGGATCAAGAATGCATGGATTGGGTTGTTGTTTTCTGACAAGGATATTCGAGGGAAGTGGAGTTCATTCAAAGGTGAAATTTTGAGAGTACAGAGTTTGTATGTTCCTGTCAGGATTAAAGACAAGGCTAGCAGGCATAGGAACGTTGGTGTTCGATGGATATTGGGGATCTGGTTCGGAAGAAGACAGAAGTGTATAACAGGTAGAGGCAACGTGGAGCAAATGAGGTACATGAGGAGTATTAAAAAAAATGTAAGGAAATCCTCAAAAAATAAATCAGGAAAGCTAAAAGAAGACATGAGGTTGCTTTGGTGGACAATGTAAAGGAAAATACTAAGGTTTTCTACAGGTATATTAAGGGCAAAATAATAGTAAGGGACCAAATTGATCCCTTTGTAGATCAGAGTGCTCAGCTTTGCATGAAGCCATAAGAGATGGGAGAGATCATAAATGTTTTATTTTTTCATCAGTATTCACTCAGTAAATGGTCACAGTGTGGGAAGTAAGGAAAACAAGCAGTGAGGACATGGTACCTGTACAGATTAAAGAGGAGGAAGTGCTTGCTGGCTTTAATGCAAATAAGAGTGGATAAATCCCCAGGATCTAACAAGATATTCCCTTGGACTTTGACTGAAGCCAGTGTAGAAATTTCAGGGCCTCAGGCAGAAATATTTAAAATGTCCTTAGTTATGGGTGTGGTGCCAGAGGATTGAAGGGTAAAAAAGGCTCTGGTGAGCTAGACATCAGCAGTAGGTAAATTCTTGGAAGGTGTTCTGAGAGATCAGATATATAATTATTTGGATAGCCAGAAACTGATTAGAAATAGTCAACATGGCTTTTTGCTTGATAGGTCATTTTCCAATGGACAAAGGGTGAAGTATTAATATCGGTGGCCTGGTCTTCTTGGTGTTTTACGTCCCCATTATTGCTCACTTTCCATGGAGATGTACCCAGATTTGAGTAGCCTGGGACTATACTCATCGAAGCTTCGAAGGATGAAGGCGCATCTTGTGAAACATAATGAAAGGAATAGGTAAAGTTGAAGGAGGCAGGTTGTTTCAGGGGAGTGGATTACAGAGGGAGATGAGGAGGAATTGTTTCAGCATATGTTACAATAAACATGCACTCCATGGAGCAGGAGGTTCTTAATGTTTCAGTGAATGGGAAGTTCCAAGCTGCTATTCCTTCTGTCCAACCGTAACTGCCTCTGTGCAATGGAATGGGAGGGGCTAGAACAGTGGAGGGAAAATGTGATGCACTCACTGAACCCTACTGAACTTTAAAATGCTTGAAAATCCTGCTCCTGAGCAGAGCTATTGTTACTGGGTGCAGGGCAATGTCTGGAGGTCCCTTCAGGAAAACAATGTTTAGCTGCTGGGAGACCAGAACTTGAATTTGCAAACAACTTGTGCACCCAACATGTGCTGGCTACCTTCTTAAATAACATGCAAAATTTGTGAAACTACTACATAGAACATTACAGTACAGGCCTTCATGTTATGCTGACCCATGTAAACCTACTCCACAACAATGTAAACCTTCCCTACCTCACAGCCATAACCCTCTATTTTTCTTACATCCATGTGCCTCTCGAAGAGTCTTTTGAATGTCCCTATTGTACCAGCCTCCTCCTCCACCCCCAGGCAATGCATTCCAGGCACCTACCATATGCTGTGTTTATTTAAAAAAAACTAGCCATCTTCCCCCCTAAACTTGCCTCAACTCATCTTTAATGTCTTGACACCTTCCAGTCCATTTGTTATATTTTGTTATCAGAAACTTAACATGTTCCATGTGTGACATCTGAAGTGCTGCCAGCAGGAAGGATACAGAAAATTTCCAGAAAAGGAGGTTGTTTTAACAAAGAAAATAAAAATTGGATCTATGTCCTGGAAACTTACAGTACCCATTGCTTTTATCAGAATCCGATGGGGATCAGTTGTGATCAAAGGATCCTACTTTCACAGTGGATGGCAACTAGTTGGAGCCAAAAATCTTTTTGCACTCCCCATTACCTGGTGGCTGATCAGAGTGCTGTCTGAGAAAGTTGATGGACCTCTGGATGGCTCCTGTGTTTCTTTTGCCTACGGTCAGCACAGTCCTGTGCTACCTTGGTGCTGGAAAGAACTCTTGAGATTGGGAAAAAGCAGCATAGAAACACAGAATCTTCCAAACTAGCAGTGAACACAGTAAGTCTTTATGTGGATTCGCAAACTGTGCAATGAGTAATGAGAGTTTATTGTCATATGTAAATACATTGACTTGAGGGGCTGCCTCAAGAAGGCAGCCAACATCAAAAGGTTCCCCATCACCTTGGTCACAACTTTTTCTCACTGTTACCTCAGGCAGAAGATACAGAAGCCTGAAGACCAGCCCCTCTAGGATCAAGTACAGCTTCTTTACAATAGCGATCAGACTCTTGAACTTCCCTTGTTACACTAACACCACAAAACGACGTCTGCACTATTGCAATCACTTTTTTTGCTCTTGGATAACTGTGAATATTTATTTTCTATCTTTTTTTGCTCTTTTTAATTTATTGTAGTTGATTTTTAGTTATATTGCAGTAATTTCCTTTTTCACAAAATACCCCTGTTCAGCTACAGCAAGTAAGAATTTTGGCACATATGCACATTGTTCAATGCTTTGACGATAAACATATTACTAGTACGGCTACATCAACTACAATAGCATGCATTAAATTCCACCATATATCAAGACACAAAAGCGCTCCAATGGATGTTGAGGATGGAGCGGAGACAATGCTGGTGGAAGCGTTCTAGGAGCCGTAGGTGATGCCGGTAGAGGACCCATGATTCGGAGCCGAACAGGAGTGTTGTCTCCACTCCATCCTCAACATCCATTGGAGCGCTTCCATCCCTAACGTCGAAGTACTCGAGATGGCAGAGGTCGACAACATCGAGTCCATGCTGCTGAAGATCCAGCTGCGCTGGGTGGGTCACGTCTCTAGAATGGAGGACCATCGCCTTCCCAAGATCGTGTTATATGGCGAGCTCTCCACTGGCCACCGTGACAGAGGTGCACCAAAGAAGAGGTACAAGGACTGCCTAAAGAAATCTCTTGGTGCCTGCCACATTGACCACCGCCAGTGGGCTGATATCGCCTCAAACCGTGCATCTTGGCACCTCACAGTTTGGCGGGCAGCATCCTCCTTTGAAGAAGACCGCAGAGCCCACCTCACTGACAAAAGGCAAAGGAGGAAAAACCCAACACCCAACCCCAACCAACCATTTTCCCCTGCAGCCGCTGCAACCGTGTCTGCCTGTCCCGCATCGGACTTGTCAGCCACAAACGAGCCTGCAGCTGACGTGGACTTTTACCCCCTCCATAAATCTTCGTCCGCGAAGCCAAGCCAAAGAAGATATCAAGACAGAAAAAGAAATAATAAATGTAAAATAATTAAATAAACAATGTTTTACAATTGCAGTTAGTGCAAAAAAAGATGTAAATTCAGTAGATCTTTTGGTGGTCCCAGAGCTTCATAATTGTTGATAAAAGTCAAACTGCTGGAGAAAGAGCATTTAATTGGGTGCTAATTGTTGGCATCTTTACAAGTTGCCAATGTCAGTTTCCATGTGTATTTGAGAATGTTATTTACACCGCAAAAGTTAAAAAATCTAGTTAGCTATAAAGTAGCAGGCTGAGCAAGAGTGGACAGGAAGCTGGGGAAATGGGAGGGTCACCACGGCTCAAACTATGCAGACTCCCTCCATGACTTTATTTTGCTGTTTCCAGAAAGTGTTATTCATCAGCATTACTGCTGCTGTGTGTTTTTCTTGTGCTGTGGACTCTTGTCCACAGGGAACCTGACTGCGGCACTCTACGTTAATATTCACAGAGACTCGAGAGTGCAGGTGCAGAGCATTCCTCCTTCTCCCACTGTCTGACCTGGATTTTAAGCTGCTGCACCAAAGGATGGTGTATCTCACACAGCTCTGCCCATAGACCTCTCAGCACGCAGCCCATTCTCCTTTCTGTCTGAGAAAGACAAAGCTGTTTTGGATGGCTTCTTCCTTTCCCTGGGAATGATGGCAGCCTGTGGTCCAGAGATGACTGCCTACCCTTGCGGGAGGGTCAGTGACAGGATTCCAGGCAGCTCTGCCCCTGCACAATGTGGATGTTCTCCAGGGACATGTATATGCCCCTGTGTGCTGGGGCTGTCTGATGGCATGAGTTAGATGGAAGCGTGCATAAGCGCACATCTGTATGCTTGTTTATGATAATAATGATGACTTTATCGTGACACACATTGTATATATGGACTGAAATTCTGACTTTCTGCAGCTGAACAGGTACTTGTAAATAAGAACTATGAGTAAACTAATTGAATTAAATTTTTAAAATGACAATAAATGCATAATAAATATTCATTTTTTTAATCTTAGAACAAATAAAAGTGATTTACAATCGTGCTGACCGTCTTTTTGTGGTGTTGGCACAATCTGCGATGAGTGTAGCAAGGGGTCGTTCAAGTCCCTGATTGCTGTGGGGAAGAAACTATTCTTGAACTGAGAGGTCCTGGTCTTCAGGCTTCTGTACCTTCTACCTGAAGGTAGCAGTGAGAAGAGATGGTAACCAGGTTTTGGCGGTCTTTTATGGTGTTGACTGCTTTGGCAGCATCTCACATAGATGACTACAAAGATGGCCTGGCTATGTGCTCCTGGTAACTTGAATTTGCAAACCAGGTTGTGATGCAGTCAGTCAGTGTACTTTCCACAGTGTTTGATAGAGGATCTGAAAAATGCCAAATCTCAAACCCCTTGGGAAGTGGAAGCGTTGGTGTGTGTGTTGTGTGTGCTTCCATCTACAATGCATTTGGACTGCTTGATACCTCCCTGCACGAAGCAAAACCTACAATGCATTTGGACTCTGCTTGATACCTCCCTGCACTAAGCAAAACCTACAATGCATTTGGACTCTGCTTGATACCTCCCTGCACTAAGCAAAACCTACAATGCATTTGGACTTTGCTTGATACCTCCCTGCACTAAGCAAAACCTAGATGTTCACATGAAGGAAAATGGCCTTTAGCCTAAACCTTACACAAATTCATCATGAACCAAAGTTGTACAGTTTAGTGCACACCAAGCTTCCCTACTCATGTTCTTGTTCCTGCTCTCCCTGTATTTTCAGTAGCTCACAATCTAGTAATGTCTTCACTTTAAAATATCATTGAGCTCACACCCTTTCCAGGCCTCACCCTCTCTATTGCTTCCACTCTCCAGGATATCAGTATCTTTCCAGTTCTGGCACTTTGTGCATCCTTGACTTTGACCACAGCACTACTGGTGGCTGAACCTCCAGTTATGAAAGTTCAAAATTCAGGGTACATACATGACATCACAACCCTGAGATTCTTTCTCAGACAGGATTTCTACTTATTAGAACTGCAAAAAAAAACTACTCAAGAAAAGATGTGAATTCAAAGGAGAGAAATGCAAGAAAGAATGTTATCAAATTATGCAAATTTTCTGTATCAAATACAGAAAATAAAGAAATATTCAGTAATAAATGATGTGCAAAGTGAGAGTCTCTGACTGAGTTGGTTGTTTACAAAAACATGTCACAGCCCCATCTCTGATATTCCTCTCCTCCTTGCTGCATCATGTCACAAACCGCCCTGTCCAAGCTTTTATTTCCTGGTGTCACATTTTGTTCGATAATTAGTGCTCTTTTTGGGAGATTTTACAATGTTAAAAGGGCTGTGTGAACACTTGCTGTCAAGTCGCTGAGATACAGCAAAAAAAGAGTAGTTGGCCAGTAGCGTTAGTTCAAACTATACCACAGACAAGGTGGTACAAACAAGCAAAGGATGAGTCCGAAGTCAAACATTTGCAGGCTGTCAGAGTTCCTTGAGATGGCCTTGCCCATCTTTATGCTTGTTAAAACCCAGGCTTGTATTACCTGACAGCCCATTTGTGCTGCACTCCCCTCTGCATCAGGTCAACCCCAGGAGGTCTTGTCAGTATCAGCGTAATGAAGAGTTGTGCTCTCATCTGTGCCTCATTAAAGATTACCGTTACATCAAGTCACGCTGTGACTGGACTCAGTTCCCAGTTCGTCCTTCTAAACTTTGGCTTTGAATAATGTTTTTGTTCACGAAACTGCAGAGGCAGCCCCAACAGCACTCTGTTCATCAGTATGTGCATAGTTCAAGGCACAAAGACAGAGGCAATATGTTTTTCTCTGTGATCCTGGCCATTTTTAGAGTGAAGATCTTTACACACTGAACAGCGGCCTGCTAATAATGCTCGCAACTGGGATTCAAAGTGATGCAGCAATTGTAAACTCTGCTCTTGAATGCTAAGCTAAAACATGATGTTTGAGCAGTTTAAATTAATACACACAAAATGCTGGAGGAACTCAGTGGATCAGGCAGCATCCATGCAAGGTGATAGATTGTCAGCATTTCAGGCCAGACACCTATTGCCTACCTTGGACACTACTTGACCTACTGAGTTCCTCCAGCATTTTATCTGCTGCTCCAGTTTTCCTTCCAATTGCCCTTGATGAGGTTGGCAAGTAACTTGAATGAACCAATGAAATCTGAGAGGGCCCAAAGGGTCAGGCAGCATCCATGGAGATGAATGATCAGTCAACATTTCAAGATTGACTGGACGAAGTATCCCAACTCAAAACAGTGACTGGCTACTTATCTCTGTGGATGCAGCCTGACCCACTCCAGCTTCTCATTATTTGCTGGTGAATTCTAGGTTTAGATCCAGTGATGAAAAATGGTGCATTTCCAAGGAGGTGAACTTACAGCCGATGGTTTATTTAACTGGCTTGGAATAAAAATAAACAATTCCATTTAAATGCCAAGTGAAGCATCCTCTGCACTGTCCATCTAATATTCACAGGACATAGACAGTACTAGTGAGGCACAGAGTGAATTTCTTTTCACATAGGCAGAAACACTGCAGAAATACAGGGTGAATGAAGATCCTACCATACTGTCTGACAATATTCAGCGGACTGGTATAGTGTGCACCAGATACAAGGAAAAAAATGCCTTCACATTTTGTTATCCAATAGGCCCAGGGCAGTCCCAGCACAGGCTTCAGATACAATACAGCTCCTGCCCCTCAGGTGTATAGAGACAGGAGAGGTCAAAGGTACACTTGACCCTTCTGGTGATATGTAATTACACCATTAGGTCACCAGGGGTCATCCCGGTGACCTTGTCTATAAAGCAGTCCAGAGCTACAGTCTCGCCTTCCAGGTTCGTCTTGCAGAGAGACAAGGCCTCTTAGTGGACATATTAGTTTATTAAAGCTGACTTATACTCGCACTGCGGTTATGGTTATTGTCAGTACAATCCTCATCTGACCATTGAATAATATAGATAACCAGTAACCCTAGCTAAGTTGCAGAGTCTGAATTACAATTGCAACTTGTACTGAACTAGAATTAGGACCATTTCCAGCACAATCTGGATCGAGTCAGCTTCAAGCATTGCAACACTGTCGAGTCAATAGCTGATAAGACTCCCAGCATAATTTAGAACACGATGACTGAGATGAAAAGTCGGTGCTTCTATGTGACTGCCCTGGACTTCAGGAGGATTATTAGTATGTCTGTACTCTGTGAGTTGTCCCCTATCTTTCTCATTTTGCTGATACTGGCCACCTAATATTAGAAGTATTAATCAGCCCTTCACAGTGTGCTCACAATTTTCAACCTGCTGAACTTTGGTTAAAAATGCACAAATTGAAATAACGTCTTGTTTTCTTTTGAACAGTTGTGTAAAGTGCCAGAGAGCATTGACACAGCAAAGAGGCTGACATTCTCCGTACGAACTCAAAAATGTACAACGGGGCCACGGGTAAAGCAGCGAGGAATGTGCTTCGAAGCTCAAGTATAAGCGGGGAGATGTATGACATGGAAAAGACCAGCAGCAGTGGGCAGGAGCCAGTGACAGATACGGCCATTAAGAAAAGGCGGTCCAGTCTTGGTGCCAAGATGGTGGCCATTGTTGGACTGTCACAATGGAGCAAAAGTACTACTCAGCTCAACCAGACCAGTAAGTTAAATGTTTACATCGGTGTTTGGGGAAGGTATACATGATTGCAAACTGCTGTAAAATCCATGGCAAAAGATAGTCGTATATAAGCCTTTTTCTCTACTGATGTTTTCAATGACAATTTGGCTCATGAAGTGTGTTCTTGCTCCTCTAACTTGGCCTGAAATAACAAATGAAGCAGCAGAGCTGCACCTTCCATTCTGAGAGATGAGAAAAGGAACAGGATACATGGACAGTTATCAGTTGTCCCAGTGCAAAAAAAGTGACTTTGCAACAGTGCACAGTCCCTGATCAGTGTAACAAGGAGAAGTTCAAAAGCCTGATAGTTGTTGGAAAGAAACTTTTCTTGAAGTTTTCACAAGATATAGGAGCAGAAGTAGGCCCATTGGCCCATCAAGTCTGCTCTGCCTTTCTAATCATGAGCTGATCCATCCTCCCACTCAGCCCCACTCCCTGGCCTTCTCACCATACCCCTCGATACCCTGGCTAATCAAATGCCTGTCAATCTCTGCCTTAAATATAACCAACGACCTCATTTCCACAGCTGCCTTTGATAGACTCATGACCTTTTGACTAAAGTAATTTTTCCACATTTGTTTTAAATTGATGTCCTTGTATCCTGAAATTATTCCCTCTTGTCCTAGAATCCCCTACCATGGGAAACATCCTTGTAATATCTACTCTGTCCAGGCTTTTCAGCATTCCAAATACCTTATCAGGTCTCCTCTCATCCTTCTGTAATCCAACGAGTACAGTCCAAGAGTCGACAATTGTTCCTTATATGCTAACCCTTTCATTCCTGCTATTATTCCAGTAATTCTTCTCTGGACCCTCTTCAATGCCAGCACACATTTTTTTCTCAAATACAGTGCTGGGCACTGTACACAGTCTCCAAGTGCGGTCTCACCAGTGCTTTATAGAGTCTCAACATTGCATCTCTGCTCTTGAATGCTATTCCTTTAGAAATGAATGCTAGCATTGCATTCGCCTTCTTCACCACCAACTCAACCTGGAGGTCAACCTTCAGGGTATCCTGCACAAGGACTCCCAAATCCCTTTACACCTCGGAATTTTGAATAGTCTGCCCATCTATTTCTTCCACCAAAGTGCATGACCTTACACTTTCCACCATCGTATTTCATCTGCCACCTCTTTACTTGTTCTCCTCATCTATCTGTCTCTCTGCAGCAGTTTGATATCCTCAGTATCACCTATTTTGGTATCATCTGCAAATTTAGCCACAAAGCCAACTAATCCGTATTCCAAATCATTTATATACAGCGGAAAAAGAAGCATCCCCAAAATCAACCCCTAAGGAACGAATGATCTACTCCTGCTCCTATCTTCTATGTTTCTATGTAGAATAGGATCCCTTTATTCCTACTCTCTGTTTCCTACCGACCAGCCAATGCTCTACCCATCCTAGTATCCTTCCTGTAATTCCCTGGGCTCTCATCTTGTTTATTAGCCTCATGTGTGGCCCCTTGTCAATGGCCTTTGAAAAGTCCACATACACTGCATCTCCCATGTCTATCCTACATGATCTCTTCAAAACATTGCAATAGATTTGTCAGGTATGATTTTCCTTTAAGGAAACCATGCTGACTTTGGCCCATCTTTTCATGCCCTCCAGGTATTCCGTAATCTCATCCTTGACAATCAACTCCAACAGCTTCCCAACCATCGACGTTAGGCTGATAGGTCTATAATTTCCTTTCTGCTCCCTTACTCCCTTAAACAGCGGAGTGACATTTGCAATCTTTCAGTCCACCAGAACCATGTCAACACCATTGATTCCTGGAAAATTGTTACTAATATGTTTACAATCTCTACAGTTACCTTCTTCAGTTTTGCAGTTGCTGAGTTAGCAAAAGGACAGTTTGTACTTTTTTGCGCTCAGATTACTGTGAATATTTATTATCTACTGATTTTATGCATGTCTCTTTTAATTTCACTAGTTTACTATAAGTTTTTCTTTACAAGTATCTGTTTGGCTGCAGCAAGTAAGAATTACAATGGATTTGTACATTGTACAATGCGCATGACAATAAACACATTATTGTTATAATTACCTGGCAAAATCCAGGATTGCAGGCCCCGAAGAACAGGTTGGATAATTAGGATGGAAATGTGAGCTGAGAAGTTCCAACAGTGATTTTTGTTCCAAAAAAGGTAAGTGGATTTTGAGATCTGGTGAAACTACAGTGATCTTGTTGAATGGCAGAGCGCTCTCCAGGCCCTGGGCAGCCTACTCTGAACCTTCCATGGGTCTCTCTTTGGTGCGTTCTTGTGGCGAGATGTGTGTTGCATCATCATTCTTTTCTATTTTGGCAGTTGATTCATATCTTGGCTCTGAACCTCTGTTCTCTGTACAAGCTGCTAACTTTGGCAAAGGCAAAAGTTTAGAAACCTTTGTCAGCTTACTATTATGCAGAGGTGCCTCTCTGCCCTACATCATTAGACAGGTATCCTTGTTGAGTGTGTTGTTGCTTTCCACAGTGTGCCTTGTCCACTCCTGCACAGGAAATAGTGAACCCGTTCAAATGAACATAGTGACACTAAATGGTTCCCCTGGCATATAAGAACAGAATAAAAGAGGAGCAGGTGGAGGCCACTCCAGCCAGTCCCTGCAGCCTTCCCCAAAAATTCAATATCACCATGGCTGACCAATATTAGCCACTTCTGTGCTAGTCGCTCATCGTCCTCGATTTTTCCAATCTTTTACAAGGGTGTCTTTCTTTTTCTTTGGCTTGGCTTCGCGGACGAAGATTTATGGAGGGGGTAAAAGTCCACGTCAGCTGCAGGCTCGTTTGTGGCTGACAAGTCCGATGCGGGACTACCTTCTCTTTAAATCCTTCCAGTGATCCAGCCTCCAGAACCCTCGAGGCAGAAAATTCCAGAGCTCCCCCTTGCCTCCCCCATCCCTGCTATGAGCAGAAATTCCTGGACATCTCAACATCACACTATAATTACAGTCCCTTCATCTTATGGCAGTGTTTGCTTGGTCCAGATTCTTCCACGTGTGGGAATATCTTGACATCTAACCTTACCCCCCCCCCCCTCATTATTCCAAAGTATATTTTTCTAAACTACAAAGAATATAGCTCAAAACTCTTCAGCCATTCATGGTCGAACAAACCTCTCGTCCCAGGAATTAGCCTGTCTTTTCTCTCAGGGATTGCTCAAAGCATCTAAAAGATGCATGCCACTGCAATTGTACACATGGTCTCATACTCGCAACCAATCTCATATTCTGCCCTGGCAAAATTCCTTCAGGTCTTTGTCCTCTTGGCACTCTTGAGGTCTTGATATCATTAAGACAGAACACAGAACAGCCTCTCAACATGAAATCTAAAATTGTCCTGTAATTGTTGGAACTTTGCAGACTTCTTCAATTCAGCAAATATAGTCAGCGATGATCTCTCCTGGCATCTGTGACTCTTGAAAATTTCTGACAGCCTTTCATCAAAATGATTTTGCAACTTTTCAGCAACTTCACTGAAATATCAGTGGTTTTTGCAAAGCATGATAATTCCGAACCAATCTCATCCAATGTGATGGGCTTTTTGACTAATGGTTATCTGCTACCTGGTTATCTGAGGCACCTACAAGCTCACACCAAGACACAAGAGCAACTTGTCCGTGAACTACTCTTTGCAGACGATGCCGCTTTAGTTGCCCATTCAGAACCAGCTCTTCAGCGCTTGACGTCCTGCTTTGCGGAAACTGCCAAAATGTTTGGCCTGGAAGTCAGCCTGAAGAAAACTGAGGTCCTCCATCAGCCAGCTCCCCACCATGACCACCAGCCCTCCCACATCTCCATCGGGCACACAAAACTCAAAACGGTCAACCAGTTTACCTATCTCGGCTGCACCATTTCATCAGATGCAAGGATCGACAATGAGATAGACAACAGACTCGCCAAGGCAAATAGCGCCTTTGGAAGACTACACAAAAGAGTCTGGAAAAACAACCAACTGAAAAACCTCACAAAGATAAGCGTATACAGAGCCGTTGTCATACCCACACTCCTGTTCGGCTCCGAATCATGGGTCCTCTACCGGCACCACCTACGGCTCCTAGAACGCTTCCACCAGCGTTGTCTCCGCTCCATCCTCAACATCCATTGGAGCGCTCACACCCCTAACGTCGAGGTACTCGAGATGGCAGAGGTCGACAGCATCGAGTCCACGCTGCTGAAGATCCAGCTGCGCTGGGTGGGTCACGTCTCCAGAATGGAGGACCATCGCCTTCCCAAGATCGTGTAATATGGCGAGCTCTCCACTGGCCACCGTGACAGAGGTGCACCAAAGAAAAGGTACAAGGACTGCCTAAAGAAATCTCTTGGTGCCTGCCACATTGACCACCACCAGTGGGCTGATATCGCCTCAAACCGTGCATCTTGGCGCCTCACAGTTTGGCGGGCAGCAACCTCCTTTGAAGAAGACCGCAGAGCCCACCTCACTGACGAAAGACAAAGGAGGAAAAACCCAACACCCAACCCCAACCAACCAATTTTCCCCTGTAGCCGCTGCAACCGTGTCTGCCTGTCCCGCATCGGACTTGTCAGCCGCAAACGAGCCTGCAGCTGACGTGGACTTTTACCCCCTCCATAAATCTTCGTCCGCGAAGCCAAGCCAAAGAAAGATCTGCTACCTATCTGTTCACCCATAGAAATATCTTTGAATGAATGAATGAAGTTTATAGTCATGTACAGAGTACAAAGTACAAATAGAATGAAAGTCTTGCTTGCTGCAGCATCCCAGGCACAAAAAACACACACTACACAGCATCACAAAAGAAGAGAAAAAAAAGAAAAAGGAATAAAAATAATATATGTTAACAATTGATCATAGTGGAAAATATGGTTTCGGTCAGTAGTGTGGACAGATCTTTGAAAGTGTTGGAGAAACTCAGCAGATCACGCAACATCCAAAGAAAAAAATAAAACATCCAAATAAAAAATAAATTCAACGTATGGGACTGAGCTCTTTGTCAAGGTATGAACTTTTTACTTCACATGGTCTCCCACGAGCTGCAGCAGGGTGCACCTCTTGCAGGTGTAGTCATCAGGGACAATTGTGCTGTCCCAGATTTCCCACATCCTGCACTTGGAGCATCTCACTGCCCTAGCTGCTTTCTCTATTAATCCTTCCTACTTTAAAATCAAAGATCTTACCTTATTGAAATCAAGCTCGTCCTCAGTCTCTGTTTGTCGAAGCCTCATGATCCAGAGCCTCTTAGTCCAACTCCTACTCTGAGCCACTCACACACTGGCTGCTCCACTTGAGCTTCCCCTCTTTTTATTGGCTAGAACTAATTTAGCCAATGGAGAGATCCAAAAGAACACTTACCGATCTTGCTGCCATTTTATTTGCTTGGAACCTGCTTGCTCTGCCCCTCGCTCGCAGTCCCTCATCATCTCTTCTCACCTCCATTTCTCAGCAATAATTTTGCCTTCTCCAAGCTGCAACTCTTCTAGGTCTTCAGACTGAAATTGTTGTAGATCTCCCTGAATGGAACAGTTCTAGATTTGCAGACTGGAATAGTTCTAGTTCTGTAATTTTAATGCAAGGAGTATTGTTGGAAAGGCTGATGAGCTTATGGCATGGATTAACATGTTGGATTACAACACTACTGCTATTAGAGAGACTTGGTTGCAAGGAAGAAAGGACTAGCAGCTTAATGTTCCGGGGTTCCATTGCTTCAGACATGATAGAAGAAGGGAGGAGTGGCATTGCTAGGCAGGGAAAATATCTCAGCTGTGCAAAGTCAAGACAGCCAGGAGGGTTTGTCTGCAAAGGCCATATGGGTGGATTTGAAGAAAGGTGTAAATAGGGTTGTATTATAGACGGCCCAATAGTAAGAGAGAATTGGAGAGGAAAATCTGTATAGTGATGGCAAACTGATGTAAGAAGGTGAAAATTGTGATAGTAGGAGATTTTAACTTTCCAAATATTGACTAGGACTTCTAAACTGTGAAAGGGCTGCATAGCTTGGAGTTTGTGAAATGTGCTCAGAAAAGTTTTCTAAATCAATATGTAAAGATACCAACGAGAGAGGATGCAGTACTTGATTTCCTATTAGGGAACAGGACAGGTCAGGTGACAGAAGTATGTGCAGGTGAACATTTTGGGTCCAGTGACCATAATGTAATTAGTTTCAAGTTAACTGTGGAAAATGATGTCTGATTCCTCATGTTGGGGTTCTAAATAGGAGGAAGGCAAATTTTGTGGAAATGAGAAAGGATCTAGGAAGAGTGGATTGGGATATGTGGTTTACTGGAAAGGATGTGTTCAGTAGGTTGAAGGCCTTCAAGAGTGAAATTTTGAGAGTATGGAGTTTGCATGTTCCTGTTGGGATTAAAGCCAAAGTTAACAGGCAGAGGGAACCCTGGTTTTCAGATATTGGTGATCTGGTTAAGAAGAAGAGGGAGGTGTATAACAAATATAGGCAGCAAGGAGCTAATGAGGTACTTGAAGGGTACAGAAAATGCAAGAAAATACTCAAGAAAGAAATCAGGAAGGCAAAAAGAAGACATGAGGCTGCTCTGGTATATAATGTGAAGGTAAACCCAAATGGTTTCTACAAGTACATTAAGAGTAAAAGGATAGTAAGGGACAAAATTGGCCCCCAGAGGATCAGAGTGGTCAACTATGTGTGGACCCTCACATAATGGGGGGGAGACCTTGAACAGTTTGTTTGTATCAGTATTTACTCAGGAAACTGGCATAAGGAAGGAAGAGAAACAAATAGAAGGGTCATGGAACATATGGAGATTAAAGAGAGGAAGTGATTGCTGCCTTACAGCGAATAAAGGTAGATAAATCCCCCGGGCCAGATATGATATACCCTCGGACCTTGAAGGAGACTAGTGTAGAAATTGCAGGGGTCCTGGCAGATGTATTCAAAATGTCCTTAGCTGTGGGTGAGGTGCCAGAGGATTGGAGGGTAGCTCATGTTGTCCCATTGTTTAAAAAAGGCTCCAAAAATAATTATAGGCCTGTGAGCCTGACGTCAGTAGTAGGTAAATTATTGGAAGAAGTTCTAAGACATAGGAGGTATATGTATTTGCACAGCCATGGGCTGATTAAGGAGAGTCAGCAAGGCTTTGAGTGTGGTAAATCATGTTTAATGAACCTTGTAGATTTTTTTAGGGGGTTACCAAGAAAGTAGATGAAGGAAAGGCAGTGGATGTTGTCTATGTGGACTTTAGTAAGGTCTTTGACAAGGTCCCACATGGGAGGTAACTTCAGAAGGTTAACACACTAGGTATCCATGGAGAGGTTGCAAACTGGATTCGAAATTAGCTGGATGGAAGAAAACAGAGGGTGGTAGTGAATGGTTGCTTCTCAGACTGAAGGCCTGTGATTGGTGGTGTGCCTCAGAGATCTATGTTAGGTCCACTGTTGTTTGTGTCTATATCGATGATCTGGGTGATGATGTGGTAAATTGGATCAGCAAGTTTGCTGATGACACAAAGATAGGAGGCGTCGTGGACGGTGAGGAAGGTTGTCAAAGTTTGGCGAGGGATCTGGACCAACTGAGAGAATGGGCCAAAAAATGGCAGATTGAATTTAAAACAGACGTGTGAGATATTGCATTTGGAAGGGCAAACCAGGGTAGGACATACACAGTAAATGGTAGGGATCTGAAGAGTGCGGAGGAGCAGAGGGATCTGAGAATACAGATAAATTGTTCCCAGGTGGACAGGGTTTTTGGCATCTTAGTCTTTTTATATCAGTTTTGAGTGCAGGAGTTGGGATGTTATGTTGAAATTGTTTAAGACATTGGTGAGGCCAAATTTGGAATATTCTGTTCAGTTCTGGATGCCTAACTACAGGAAGGATATCAATAAGACTGAAAGAGTGCAGAGATTTACTTGGATGTTGCCGGGTCTTCAGGAGTTGAGTTACAGGGAGAGATTAAGGAGGTTAGGACTTTATTCCTTGGAGCAAAGAAGAATGAGGGGAGATTTGATTGAGGTTTACAAGATTATGGGAGGTATAGATGGACTGGATGCGAGTCTACTCTTTTTACTTAGATTAGGGAAGATAAACATGAGGTCATAGTTTTAAGATGAAGGGGGAAAGGTTTAGAGAGAACATTAGGGGAAAGTTCTTCACTCAGAACGTGGTGGGAGTATGGCATGAGCTGCCATCTGATGTGTTGAATATGGGCTCGATCTTGAATTTTAAGAATAAATTGGATAGATACATGGATGAGAGAGGTCTAGAGGGTTATGGAGTCGTAGCAGGTCAATAACATAACATAGCAATTACAGCACGGAAACAGGCCATTAGGCCCTTCTAGTCCACACCGAACCAAACACCCCTTTCTAGTCCCATCTCCCTGCACAATGCCCATAACCCTCCATCTTCTTCTCATCCATATCCCTGTCCAACCTTTTCTTAAATAATACAATTGACTCCGCCGCCACTATTTCTCCCGGAAGATCATCATTCCACATGGCTACCACTCTCTGAGTAAAGAAGTTCCCCCTCATGTTACCTCTAAACCTCTGCCCCTTAATTCTTAACTCATGTCCTCTTGTTTTAATCTTTCCTCCTCTTAACGGAAATAGTCTATCCACATCCACTCTGTCTATCCCTTTCATAATCTTAAATACTTCTATCAAATCCCCTCTCAACCTTCTACGCTCCAAAGAATAAAGACCTAATCTGTCCAATCTCTCCCTATACTCTAGATGCTTAAACCCAGGTAACATTCTGGTAAACCTTCTCTGCACTCTCTCTACTCTGTTTATATCCTTCCTATAATTAGGCGACCAGAACTGCACACAGAAATCCAAATTAGGCCGCACCAACGTCTTATACAATCTCAACATCACCTCCCAACTCCTATATTCCATGCAATGATTGATAAAGGCCAGCATACTAAAAGCCTTCTTCACCACCCTATTCACGTGAGTTTCTACCTTCAGGGAACGATGTACCGTTACTCCTAAATCTTTCTGCTCTTCTGTATTCCTCAATGCTCTCCCATTTACCACGTATGTCCTATTCTGATTCTTCTTACCAAAATGAACCACCTCACACTTATCAGCATTAAATTCCATCTGCCATTTTTCAGCCCACTTTTCTAAGCAGCCCAAATCCCTCTGCAATCCTTGAAAACCTTCTTCATTATCCACTATTCCACCTATCTTAATATCGTCTGCATATTTACTAATCCAATTCACCACCCCATCATCTAGATCATTAATGTATATAACGAACAACAATGGGCCCAATACAGATCCTTGAGGCACACCACTGGTCACCGGCCTCCAACCTGACAGACAATTATCCACTACCACTCTCTGGCCTCTCCCTTTCAGCCAATGTTCAATCCATTTGACTATCTTAAAATTTATACCTAAAGACTGCACCTTCCTAACTAACCTTCCATGTGGTACCTTATCGAAGGCCTTACTGAAGTCCATATAGACAACATCCACTGCGCTACCCTCATCCACATTCCTAGTCACCTCTTCAAAAAATTCAATCAGATTGGTCAAACATGACCTTCCTCCCACAAATCCATGTTGAGTGCTCCTGATCAGACCCTGTCTATCCAGATGTTTATAAGTACTATCTCTAAGAATTTTCTCCATTAATTTACCTACCACAGACGTCAAACTTACAGGCCGATAGTTGCCAGGCTTCCTCCTTGAACCCTTTTTAAATAACGGAACCACATGCGCAATGCGCCAATCCTCCGGCACTATCCCCATATCTAATGACATTTGGAAAATTACCGCCACAGCCTCTACTATTTCCTTCTTCACTTCTCTCAATGTCCTGGGGAAGATCCCGTCTGGTCGCGGAGACTTATCCACCTTTATATTCTTCAAAAGCCTTAAAACTACACCTTTTGTAATCTCTATATTCCCCATAGTTACCCAATTTGCTTTTTTTATCTCACATCTCCCAATATCCTTCTCCTTAGTGAATACCGAAGAAAAGAAACTGTTCAATATCTCCCCCATTTCTCTAGGCTCCACACACAGTTTTCCGCTCTGATTTTCTAAGGGACCAATTTTGTCTCTAGCTTTCCTCTTACCATTAACATATTTGTAGAACTCTTTTGGATTAGTTTTCACCCTGCTTGCCATAGTTTTCTCGTACCTTCTTTTAGCTTTCCTAATTCCTCTCTTAAGATTCCTCTTACATTCAATGTATCTTTCAAACATCTCCTTAACTCCATGCTTCTTATATCTAATGTACGCCTCCCTTTTTCTTCGAACCAAGTTTCCAATATTCCTTGAAAACCACGGCTCTCTCCAACCTTTTTCCCCTCCTTTTAACCTAACAGGAACATAAAGCTTTTGCACTCTCAAAATCTGATCTTTAAAAGACTTCCATCTCTCTACTACATCCTGCCCATAAAACAAATTGTCCCAATGCACACCCTGCAAGTCCTTTCGCATCTCCTCAAATCTAGCTTTTCCCCAATCAAAAACCTCAATCCTTGGCCCTGATTTCTCTCTTTCCAAAATGACATTGAAGCTGATGGCATTATGATCACTGGACCCGAAGTGCTCACCAACACTAACCTCCGTCACTTGACCCATCCCATTTGCCAACAGTAGATCTAACACTGCTCCTTCTCTGGTCGGCACCTCTACATATTGTTGTAAAAAACTATCTTGCACACATTTCACAAACTCTAACCCATCCAGTCCTTTCACAGAATGTGTTTCCCAATCTATATGTGGAAAATTTAAATCTCCCATAATTACAACCCTGTGCTTATCACAAATATCTACTATCTCCCTACAGATTTGCTCCTCTAGGTCTCGGTCCCCTCCGGGTGGTCTGTAATACACCCCTACAAGTGTAACCTCTCCTTTCCTACTCCTCAGTTCCACCCAAATAGCCTCCGTGGATGTGCCCTCTAATCTATCCTTCCTAGGCACCGCTGTAATATTTTCCCTGACAAGCAATGCAACCCCACCTCCTCTTGCCCCTCCGACTCTATCACACCTAAAACAACGAAACCCAGGGATATTCAGTTGCCAATCACATCCCTCCTGCAACCATGTCTCACTAATCGCTACCACATCATACTTCCAAGTATCAATCCACACCTTCAGCTCATCCACCTTTTTTACAATACTCCTGGCATTAAAATATATGAATTTCAGAGATTTCCCAATTTTTAATCCCTGTTTTCCCTCATCTTTAAGAACAACATTATTTACTTTTCCTGACAATTGCCCTTCATCTTCTTCCAGAGCATTTCCCTTCTCTATCACCTGCCCATCCATATTCAAATACTTACTACAAACTTTCTTTGTTTGCATTCTAACCTTCTCCTTACTGCTCTGTACTATTTTGTTCCCTCCCCCCAACCATTCTAGTTTAAAGGATCCTGAGTAGCCCTAGCAAATACCTCTGCCAGGATTCTGGTCCCCCTGGGATTTAAGTGTAACCCGTCCTTACTGTACAGGTCACATCTCCCCCAAAAAAGGTCCCAGTTATCCAGAAACTTAAAACCCTGCCCCTTACTCCACCCCTTCAGCCACGTGTTAATCCTCCACCTCATTCTATTTCTATTCTCACTGTCACGTGGCACAGGGAGTAATCCAGAGATTACCCCCTTTGCGGTCCTTCTTTTTAACTCCCTACCTAACTGCCTGTACTCACTTTTTAGGACCTCTTCTCTAATTCTCCCTATGTCATTGGTACCTACATGTACCACGACCTCTGGCTCCTGTCCCTCCCACTTTAGGATATCCGGGACACGAGCAGCAACATCCCGGACCCTGGCACCAGGGAGGCAAACCACCATCCGGTTCTCCTTGCTGCGTCCGCAGAATCCCCTATCCGTCCTCTTAACTATGGAGTCTCCTACCACAATTGCCCTCCTCTTCCTTTCCCTCCCTTTCTGAGCTACAGGGGCCGACCTCGTGCCGGAGGCACAGCCACTGTCACTCCCCCCAACCTTGATGTCCCCCTCAACAGTGCTCAAAGAGGCGTACTTATTGCTGAGGGTTACATTCACAGGGCTCGTCTCTGGCACCTTACGTTCTTTTGTCCCTCTCCTAACAGTTACCCACCTTTCATCCTCCCGTGGCCCTGGCGTGACCACCTGGCTGTAACTCCTGTCTATGACTACCTCTGTTTCCCTAACCAGCCTGAGGTCATCGAGCTGCAGCTCTAGTTCCCTAACACGGTCCCTGAGAATCTGCAACTCGACACACCTAGTGCAGATATGGACATCCGGGAGTCTGGAAGACTCCAGGACCTCCCACATCTGGCACTCCCGACAACACACAGCCTTAACACTCATCCCTTACCCCAATGAAGTAGTAATAAAGACTATCTTAGCTTTCTCTCCGCCTGCTTTCGCCGAAGCCTGATGAGCCAAAGCCTGGAAGTCCCACTCCTTCACTGGACCACTCACTCGCTGGGCCGCTCGCTGTCCCTCTTATTTATTGGCCTTTTACCAATTAACCCCTACACACTCTCCTGTACGCTCGCTCGACCAATGGCCGCCTCCGACGCCGACTCCTCCCCGCAGACCCTGGTAAGAGACTTTTTAAAAAGTTTTCTTACCTGCCCCGGACTCTTTTCTTTTCTGTCCTTCTCCTCTCTCCTTTTCTCTCCTCTCCCTACTGCACTAGTGAAATAATGGTTGGCACAGACTAGATGGCCAAATGGCCAATTTTCTGTGCTGTAGCATTGTATGGTCTCCAGTGACTTACTGTCAGAGAATGAGCCAGTTGACTAAATCCCAGTGAAACACAGAAATCTGCAGACACTGTGATTGTAGTAAAAACGCACAGAAATGCTGGAGGGACTCAGGTGGTCTTGCAGCGTCCATCGTAGATATTTCTTGACGTATTGGGCCTGAGCCCTTCTTCATGGTAACATTGAGTGGTGTCCACAGATCAAATGTGACAGTGGATGATAATTAATTCTGAATGAGAAGGACCATTGTAAATGTCCATTGTGTACAATATAAAAGCCAGCTGACCACATCGGCTTTCATTTCCAAAATATGCTAAAAAGAAATTGAATTCAAAGCTTCTGTTCTTTCTTTTAAAGTTTTTTTTATTAAGTTTTGTCAGAAAACAAATATATAATAAATCCATTGCATTGAGACTATTAGGCATTTAAGATAACAGCATATTACTGACAATAGTACCTGGACTTAAATCCCAATCCAATATGTATTTATACATAGAGTTGTATAAGAAGTTTAAAAAAAAAAGAAACAAATCTAACCCAATGCCAACGAAGGTTGTAATTCATATTGTAAATAGAAATTGCATCAAGCAATGGCCTCGAGAGATCCGAGCAGAGCACTGCCAGTTACAACCCTCATTGAATCTAATTAGTCCAATTGAGAAAGTAAGCCATAAATGGACCCCATGTTCTATCAAAAGAAATCTTGATTTTTGTGACATTATGCCTAATTTACTCCAATTTTTTTTTGAAAAGAACATAATGTCTAATAGCCATTGTCAGTGAGTGGGTAGAAACTCCTCTTTCCATTTTAACAATATTGCTTTTCTTGCTCGTAAAGTGGAAAAAGCTAAAACCTGACTTTGATTAGTGGATAGTTTTATGTTTATGTCTCTGGAAAAGCAAAATGTTGCAATTACAAGACATGGATCCAAACTAATCCCAAAAATGGTTGAAAAAGGTTTTTAAAATATCAGTCCTATATTTTTGCAATTTAGGACATGACCAAAACACATACATCAAAGATACAAAAAATTGTAAATTTTATATTTAGCACAGAGTGAGTTGATATCTGGATGAATTTGAGCAAGTTTAACTTTGGAAAAATGTATTTGATGCAGTACTTTGAACAGAATCAGACTGAATGAGTCGTAAATCAAGTCCAAAATTGACATGTCTGAAAAAGAGATATTAAGATTAACCTTCCCATTTAGTTTTAATCCCAATTAGCAAAATTGTTTTCATACAATGATTTATAATATAGGACAGATATACCTCTAAGTGCAAATTGTAACTCAGAAAGTTCATCAATAAAATTTGGATCTGGAAGGATTGGAAATGCTGAAAGCTTGGAATGAACAAAATGTTGAATTTGATAATACCTGAAAGTCTCTATTGATAGATTAAATCTGATCATCAATTGTTGTAGAGATATGAAGTTTTGTTGTATTAAAAAGATCTTCAAAACTTTTAATTCCTGAAAGATTGTAATCTTGAAAACCTGCATCTAAAATAGCAGGTTGAAATTAATGATTAGATAGGATAGGACTGTGATTATAAATCCTATAATTTCAAAAGATTTTCTAACTTGACTCCAAACATTCAGTCTATGTATCATTATTAAATTCTTTGTCAGTTTTTGAATAAAGAGGGCTATAGGTGAACCCAATACCACTTATAAATAAGTATTTTTAAGGGATTTCAATTCCATCTCAATCTATTGAGGGCAGTCATCTGTCTTTTCACATTGCAACGACAATAACATATTCCTTATGTACATAGCCCAGTAATAAAATCTAAAGTTGGGTAGCGCCATCCCCCCATTATTTCTTGTATTCTGGAGATAACTTTTATTCAGTCTATGTTTCTTTTTTTTTTTGCCATATATATGACATAATGATTGAATCTAATGTGTCAAAAAAGGACTTAGAATAAATATCGGTAGTGATTGGAATAAATATAAAAAATTTGGTAAAATATTCATTTTAACTGAATTAATAGTCAAAGAACGTGGTGACCATACGGTAAGAATTAATTTAGTCTGATTACTTAAGAGTGCAAAATTTTCTTTGAAAATATTTTAAAAGTTTTTGGTTATCATAATAACTAAATACTTAAGTTGTTCGTTCACTATTTTGAATGGATAATTAGAATAGAAAACCAGTGGGCCCTTCAATGGTAGTAGTTTGCTCTTGTGCAGGTTAAGTTTATAACCTGCAAACCTGCTAAAACGTGAAAAAGCTTCTATTCTAGCATCTGTTTCCAACAGTCAGGGCTGGTATCCCTTTCACAAGTGGGGGGTTTTGTTGGTTTATTTTGAAAGAACATATTTATATGAAACATTCTTGGTATTGCAGCATGAGCTGATTGTATTATGAATTGAAGTCTTCAGAGCTAATTCTTGGATTCATTTCACTGTTTCATAAATGTGTGCATGGTGTAGCAAAGCTTTCTCCCTCCCAATCTATTTCCAACCCTCCCTCCTGCCCCTCTCCACACTTACAAAGGATGTTTTGTTCAGTGTCCAAACTTGAATAGAAACAGAAATCACAACTCAACTGCCAATTTGCAGTTAATTAAATTGTAATGCTTAATACAATGTCTTGTCAACTAAAGAGAGGTGGCTTTGTTTGGCTTCATTCTCCACCTCCCTGGAGAGCGCACTGACTGCACAAGCTACTGGATTCTGAGCTCATTGAATCTTCCAAGATTAACGATCAATGGGTTTATGCTGAGTGAAGATTTCCTGGGTTATTGAATCAAATTTGGAATCAAGCATTGATATCCAGAATAGGTCTGTTCTGATGGAATAATTCAATGGGCTGAATGGCCCACACTCTTGCATAGAGCTTTAGTGTTTCTCCAATGCCTATTGAATGGCCTCATGCCTGTACCTCCTCCTTGTGCCAATGTGACGTGGACATTGAATGTTGGTAGGCCTCCCAATGTGTGGGTGCTATGTGACCTGCTGAGTTTCTCCAGCACGTTTGTGCATTGCTCTTGACCCCAGCATCTGCAAATGTTCTTGTGTAACTCTTGGCTTAGTTTTCCTCTCTCTAACTGCCTGCATTGAACTATCAAACAGATAGTTCCCTTTGCAGTGAACTGGAATTCACTATCTCTGGGTAGATTAGCCAACCGGCCCCTCCTCTTGGCTCCATCCTCATCAATCCTGATATAAACCCTGTTTTCCTGCCTTACCTCTAATTTATCTAAAGACCATTGTAAATACCAGCTGTTAATTGTAAGCTAATAAAAGTGTGTTTGTACTCCACACAAGTCTCCGAGTATCATCAATCATGTTACAGTTTTATTAGCTTTTGGAAATGGAATGGAAACACTATTGAAGCTGTCTATCCCTAGAGGCCCCAGAAGAATTTGCCTACTGGTTGGAGTGCTTCCAGACTTACCTTATGGCCACCCAAGAAGTCTTCCACTTCGACAGCCTCCGGATATCGGCCCTCCTCTCCCGAATTGGTCCCAAGGGATACACAGACATCAGGGACTGCGCAAAGTACGAGTCAGCCATCAAAGGCCTGAAGGCCCAGTACGAGGCCTCAGAATGATGTGCTTGCGAGACACCAAATCTCTCAAAGTCGGCAATGACTGGGTGAATCGTTGGATGACTATGTTCTGGAACTATGGACACTGTCGAGAAAGTGCCACTACGAAGCGATCTCGGCCTGGGTGAGAGAAGAAGAGAAAATCTCAGATACACTCATGGCAGGAATGAGATCGATGTACATGAGGCAGCGATTGCTAGAGATGGGGAAGAAGGACCTTTCTATTACCCTTGATCTAGTGAAATTTCTTGAACAGGTCCAACTGGGAGCAGATGACCCCTCTTAACAAAAGCGACACCATTTCAGAAGACCAGGCCTGCAGAGTGCAGCCGTCCCCAGTACCGACTATTGCGGCCATGCAACCAGGAATGCTACTTCTGCGGACAGGCTAAATACCCCCGTGCCAGATGGCCCGTGAAGGATTTTATGTGTTCAGGATGCAGTAAGAAGGGACACTGGGTGAAAATCTGTTGGGCCAAGGGGAACCCCAGGAAGGCAACCACATGCTTGACTGTTGTACGCCCGTGCTCAAGCACAGAAGTGCGGGTCCCTGCCTCTCCATGCTGCTCACTGCTGCCATCTTACTGCGTCTTGTGGCGGGAACCACTACCGGAAGTGAAGCGTCGAGGAAATTCTGAAGTGAAGCAACAGCAGGAATGACAGCCATCTTGCTGCTCCTTGTTGTCGACGCCATCTTCTTGGCCCTTGGATCAAGACGACGTCGACAGGTAGAGCAATGCAGCCTCTGGAGCACTGGCATCAGTCGTTCTCGATCAGGCTGAACAATTCAATGATGGAGGTGAGGGTAAACAGTCATTTGATGGATTGCTTAATAGGTTCGACGGAGAGTTTTATAAACTCTGTGACTACTCGGCGGTACAACTTAAAGGTTTACCCAACGGACGACCATACTTATTTAGTGTCGTAATCCAATTCGCCAACTATTCAGGGGTATTGTACAGTACACTTAACTGTAAAAGGCGGGGGGGTGGTAGTAGGGGGGGGGAATTTTGCAAGTTCCAAATGTATGTATTGGAGGATTTGTGTGCTTCTGTGTTGCTGGGCCTAGTCTTCCTGTGACATTTTAAAGTACTCAGGCCCAATCGCACTTTCTCGACAGTGTCCATAGTCCCAAAAGCCAGACACTACATGTGGTCTCTTCACCCTGAATATTGAACCCCCCCCCCATCCGTTTCAGAACCTAACCCCTGACTATAAGCCAATAGCCACAAAGAGCAGACAATAGAGTTCAGGGGACTGAAAAGCAGCAGCTGCTTAAAGAAAAAAATCATTGAATCTAGCAACAACCTGTTGAGAACCCAGGTAGTTGTTAGAGGGGGAGAAAAGCCCAGGCTAGCGATTGACTATAGTCCAATTATTAATTGCTTCACACTCCTGGATGCATACCCCCTCCCTGAATCTTGGACATGGTGAATGAAATTGCGCAGTTCCTGGTCTATTCGGCCTGAAAGTTGCATATCACCAGCTACCGATCCATTCAGAGGACTGTTCCTACACAGCATTCGAGACAGATGGACGGATTTATCAGTTCCTGAGGGTCCCTTTTGATATTACAAATGGGGTCTTGGTCTTCCAAAGGTAGATGGATGAAATGGTAGATAAGTACAAGTTAAGGGCTACCTTCCCCTATCTCAACAAAGTCACGATTTGTGGACACAATCTGGAGGACCACTATGCCAATTTCCAGAAATTTCTCCACACAGTCAACGTCAGTAAGTGTGTGTTCTGGACTAAACGTCTAGCTATCCTGGATTACGTGGTGGAGAATGGTGTCATTGGCCCAAACCCCGAGCGGATGTGCCCCCTCTTAGACCTCCCGATCCCAAGGACCATGAAAGCTTTAAGGAGGTGCCTGGGCTTCTTCTCATACTATGCCCAGTGGGTACCTCATTGCGCTGACAAGGTCTGCCCCCTTTTAAAATCCACCTTCTGCCCATTGTTGGCTGAAGCCCAGGCAGCTTTTAGCTTCGTCAGGAGCTATATCGCTAAGGCCATCATGCATGTGGTGGACGAAAATGCACCATTCCAGATGGAGAGCGATGCCTCCGATGTAGCCCTGGCTGCGACCTTTAACCAGGTGGGCAGGCTGGTAGCTTTCTTTTCCCGCACACTACAAGGCCACGAGCTCCAAAACCCTTCAGTGGTGAAAAAGGCTTAAGCCATTGTGGAAGCCATCAGGCCCTGGAGGCTCTACCTGGCTGGCAGGCAGGAAATTTACACTACTCACTGATCAGCAGTTCTCCGCCTATAACTATGAGATATGTATATATCTGTGTATAGGCCAGGTCCACTCAGTGAACCTCCAGATGCCCTATCCTGAGGAAGCTGTGCTGCTGCAGACACACCAGCCAGTTGCGGTCAATTCTCGACAAGCTCTGCTACATGGCCATCACTCACATGGCTCATTTCGCCAAGGCATGCAATCTTCCCTTCTCCATTAAAGACAACAGGAAAATGGCCAGGTCATGCCAGGTCTGCACTGAGTGCAAACTGCAATTCTCTTTGGCTTGGCTTCGCAGACGAAGATTTATGGAGGGGTAAATGTCCACGTCAGCTGCAGGCTCGTTTGTGGCTGACAAGTCCGATGTGGGACAGGCAGACGCGGTTGCAGGGGAAAATTGGTTGGTTGGGGTTGGGTGTTGGGCTTTTCCTCCTTTGTCTTTTGTCAGTGAGGTGGGCTCTGCGGTCTTCTTCAAAGGAGGTTGCTGCCCGCCGAACTGTGAGGCACCAAGATGCACGGTTTGAGGCGATATCAGCCCACTGGCGGTGGTCAATGTGGCAGGCACCAAGAGATTTCTTTAAGCAGTCCTTGTACCTTTTCTTTGGTGCATCTCTGTCACGGTGGCCAGTGGGGAGCTCGCCATATAACACAATCTTGGGAAGGCGATGGTCCTCCATTCTGGAGACGTGACCTACCCAGCGCAGTTGGATCTTCAGCAGCGTGGATTCGATGCTGTCGGCCTCTGCCATCTCGAGTACTTCGATGTTAGGGATGAAGTCGCTCCAATGAATGTTGAGGATGGAGCGGAGACAACGCTGGTGGAAGCGTTCTAGAAGCCGTAGGTGATACCGGTAGAGGACCCATGATTCGGAGCTGAACAGGAGTGTGGGTATGACAACGGCTCTGTATATGCTAATCTTTGTGAGGTTTTTCAGTTGGTTGCTTTTCCAGACTCTTTTGTGTAGTCTTCCAAAGGCTCTAATTGCCTTGGCGAGTCTGTTGTCTATCTTTTTGTCGATCCTTGCATCCGATGAAATGGTGCAGCCGAGATAGGTAAACTGGTTGACCGTTTTGTGTGCCCGATGGAGATGTGGGGGGGCTGGTAGTCATGGTGGGGAGCTGGCTGATGGAGGACCTCAGTTTTCTTCAGGCTGACTTCCAGGCCACCTGATTTAAGCTTCCCACCCCTTCAAATGACAGCGTCAATTTCAAGAGGCCCCTTCCTTCCACCAATGGAAACGTATACTTTCTTAACGTTATTGACGCAGGTTCTCTTCTGAAGGAAGGGGTGAATGCAGTGAGCTGGAATTCACTGTCTATGGGTAGTTTAGATGACTGCCCCTCCTCTTGGCTCCGCCCCCATCAGTCCAGATATAAACTGTTTTCCCGCTTTACCTCCAATTTACCTGAAGACCATTGTAGATACCGGCCATTAAGTGTAAGCTAATAAAAATGTGTTTGTACTCCTTGAAAGTCTCCGAGTTCCATCAATCACGTTACACCCCTAAACATCATAATTAATGCAGCAACCTTGATCCCACTCAACCAGAGAGGTTTCCTCTGTCCCTTCATCCCATTTTCTCCTTCTGCCACTTAAAATGAACTTGTTGCCCCCCAGTTCTGTGGAAGGGTATTGAACCTGAAATGTTAATTCTGTGTTCCATCCCACAGATGGATCCCCACCCATTAAGTGTTTCTATAAATTTCTGTTTTAATTTCCGATTTCCAACTTGCAGTTTTTTTCCAATTATGTAATTTACTTATGATTATATGTCAGAATCAGAATTTATTGTTGTGAACAAAATTTGTTATTTTGCGGCAGCATCACAGATGAAAATATTGCTACAAATTACATTTAATAAATAAATAAATAAGTGCAAAGGAAGAGAAAGTGAGGTAGTACTTGTAGTTCATTGTCCATTCAACAATCTGATGGCAGAGGGGGAGACGCTGTATTTATACTGATGGGTGGTTATCTTCAGGATCCTGTATCTCTTCCAATGTGAAGAGGGCATGGCCAAGCTGGTGGGTGTCCTTAAGGATAGAGGCTGCTTTCTTAAGACATTGCCTATTGTAGATGTTCTCAATGGATTGCCCATGATGGCACGGGCCAAGTTCACAGCACTCTGGAGTTTTTTTCCAGTCCTGTCCATACCAGACATTGGTGGAAGCAGACAGAATGCTCTTCATGGTACACGCGTAGAAATTTGCAAGAGTCTTTGGTAACATTCCAAATCTCCTCAAACTCTTCAAGTTGATGAGCCTCTTCGTGATTGCATCAATATAGAGGCCCTCAGAGACGTTGACACCCAGGAATTTGAAGTTCACTTAAGTTCACTGCTGACCCCTCAATGAGGACTGGTTTATGTTCTCCTGATTTCTCTGTCCTGAAGTCCACAATCAGTTCCTTAGTTTTGCTACTGTCGAGTGTGAGATTGTTGTGGCACTAATTCCTCGTTGCTATCTGAGATTCTGCCAACGACCTTGGTGCCTTGTCAATTAATTATTTCAATTATTATCTGGCCTGAAGCTAAAATATCAATTTCTCTTTCACTACTACTGTGTCAGAAACTCATTGTGTGTCGATTTAAACAGGTTCAAAACTTTTCCTCCAAAGATGACAATTTATATTGGGAAAGCCCTAAAAAATTGCAGACACTGTAAATCTGAAATTAACAGAAAACTGCTGAGCAATTCCAGAATTTTCTGGTTTGTTGCAGTTGTTCACTCCTTCAATTTTAAGTTGTGAGCAAGGAAGGGATGGTTCAATGACAGAAATGGATTATGTGCTGAGTCCTAGCTTTGACAAATTGGAATGTGGAGTGTAAACACCAGCTCAGAAATATATCTTTAAAAAAAAATCAGTTAATGCAAGTGTTTTTCTTAAGAGGTGCATTTAAATTAAATTGATGGCGGGAATGGGAAAGGGTCTGATCCAATGTGAAGGGAGAAAATGGAAAGGGATTTGGCAAACAGTGATAGATTCCAAGTATTGAGAGGAACTGGGAGAATGACCATTTCATTGGAATTCAATGTAATAAGAGAGATTAAAAAGTATTTTGGTGACCAGGAATGCTGTACTCTAGGCATGTTAAGCAACACTTCACCTGTACATCCAGAGGTCTTTTTTACTGCATCCAGTGCACCCTTTGTGGCATTCTCTACATTGGAGAGACCGATCATGGACTGGGAGATCGCTTTGCTCAGTACCACCCCTCCATCTCCATAGTGACCTCCCCGTGGCCACCCACTTTAGTTCTGGGTCACACTCTCGCGCTCACGTCTGTCCATGTACTGACCCACCACGACCACCCGCAGATTGGAGGAACAACACCTCATTTTCCATCACGGGACCCTCCAGTCACGTGGCATGAACATTGACTTCACTGTCTTCCATTAAATCTGCTCACCTTTTCTTCCCCCTCCCCCATTTCCTGTCTTTCCAGTTCTTTCATCTACACAAAAGCCCTGCCTTTCCACCCCACTCCTCCTCAGTGCTGTTGTCCCCTCCCTCCCTTCTCCACCTATCATCTCCTGCTCTGCCACACCCCCTTCCCCCTCCCACTCATTAATTCTGAAGCTCTCCTGCATTTTCTCGTACTTTGATGAAGGACTCAAGTCTGAAACGTCGGTTCTGTATCTCTGCCTTTCCTACAAAAAGGACACTGTTTGACCTGCCGAGTCTCTCCAGCATGGTGTGTTTTTATCTGTACTCTAGGCTGGGGGAAAATGTGACAAGCCACCAGAAGGAAGTGGCAAAGGGTGATATAATAACAACAGACATTTGGAAAGGAAAGGTTGAGAGGAAAAGTGCACAAATGAGGTAAATGAGGAAGGAACCTTGATCAGCATAGACAAGTTGGGCCAAAGGACCTGTTTCAGTGCTGTAAAACTTCATGACTTTGATGCAAAAAAATGAGTTGAGTGCATTACCTGCACTGAAATTCCACACAATGTAAGAGAAGAGAAAGGTACTTGGTAGCTATAGGTTACCGTAGATTTACCGTATTACCATAGATTTCGGAGTATGTCGACTCGTGAAACCCAGAAAAATCTCTCAAAAAAGGGGGGAGACTTGTACGCAGGATATACTTTTGAGACCTTAAATTCAACTCAAAATCTAATCCGCGCTTATCTGGCGTACTAGTCGACCCTTGAAAAACCAATTCAGCATATAAATCTACCTTTGAAAAACCAAAAAAAACCCTGGCTGCGATTTTATTTGAGGTTTTTATTGAAAACAAGAACACAATTAGAACCCTTCAAAATCACTCTTGATATCATCGTCTGAAACAAAGACGGCAGCAAGCACATCCACACTCTCACTGTTTCAACAATCATTATCCAGGTCCCAGTCTGTATCTGATGAGGCTGTTTCAGCTTCGTTGTCAGTGTCCCACAATAAATCATCTTCATACCATCAATTGCACAAGAGATACCACACTATTGAAATGATTTTATCACAGCCTCTATTTTAACTTTGACCCATGCCTTGAGCACAAAGTTACACAGCATTGCCCCACCTTTTATAAATTATTTTTCTGCACTTGACATCCACGTATTCCATTCCTCACACATCTGGTCTTTGAATGGCTTGTTCAAGCAGACATCAAGAGGTTACATTAGGGACATCAAACCACTGGGATAACTGCCATGCAAGTCTTATTTTGTGCTAATCTACTTGTGTTCTCAGATAAGTGGCTATGAAACATATCCCTAGACCAGCAAACTTTGTGTAAACCTTGCCTATTCATAGTTTTATACCATTTTCATCCATCCATCCTTTTTCATGAAAATGTACAAAAATACCTACAGGGAATTTCATTTTTGGTTTAATTTTGCATTTGAAGATTACCAAGGGTCTTAACTGTGTCCCGTCGGCCGTGCACGATAACACCATGGTAAACCTGGTCCTTTTGAGGCCTGTACTTCTGGTTTGCACAGTTTTCTATTGCCTATGATGTCAAAATTCATTGGGGTTTCATCCATGTTTCCGATATTTGCCAATGCAAACTTGTGTTTCTACCGATTCTGTATAATAAACTGGTGAAAACTTACAACTTTATGATCAAGATCTTTTGGTAGTTTCTGTGCAATTTTTGTTTTCTGGTGTAATGCCAAATTTTTCCTGTTCATGAAACGATTGCACCAACCGACTGTAGCCTCAAAATCATCACTGAGTTCTGGGTGCGACTTGGCCCGCTGCAATGCAAATATTCTTATTTTATTTCGGGTGACTATGTAGTGATCTTGCCTCAGTTCATGTACCCATTCTGCAATGTGATTTTCCAACTCTGGCCAATGAATGATTCCTTTTCTCAATGAACATTGCCTTTTTGGTATTTTTCTTAAAGACTCCCCTTTCTTCCTCTAACCTCTTACCAACTTTTCATGCACATCAAATGTTCTTGCAGCTGTGCAGTTGTTGGTTTTGTTGGCCATTTCTATCACTTTCAACTTAAAATTCGCTTCATATTTTTGTCACATGCTGTATTGTGTTGATGGACCCTCTCTGATAGCAATCACCTTCTGCCAATGCCCAGCAGATCAATCCATACAATCTGTGTGTCAATGTATATGCCAGTCAATGGCCCATCTCAGACATCACAAGCTTTGGTGGTCGACTTTTACGCCGGTCAATGGGGCACCTCAGGCAGCCAGAAAATTGGGGTCGACATATGCTGGATATACCATAAAATCCTTAAAATGAGGTTGAAGGTGGGGGGAGGGTGGGGTCGACATATGCTGAAATATACGGTATATAAAATGGGAAGGAAATTGATCCATATGGATTCCATACGGGGAGAAAATAAGAGGGGATTTGGTTCAGTGGGAGACAATAGATGGGATTAGGACTGATCTCTGGATTCATTAAATGGGTATAAATTAGAAGTGATTCAGTCAAATGCCATTCAACACAAGGTTGGCATCGTTAGTGTAGCGGTTAGCACAACCCTGTTCATAGAGCTGACCCTATGACTTTTCAGATTTTTTTTTCTTTTACCTTCCTACCCATATCCACCTATTACTTCTTGCCTGTTGTCCTGTGCTCCTCTCCCTGCCCCTTCCACCCTCCTCTCCTTTCTTCTGCCCCTTCCATCTTTTAATTCAGGAGCCTGTCTGCTTTTTGTATACCTTGTCAAAGGGCTCAGGCCCTATACATTGATTTCTCTTTACTTCCTTTAGATGCTAATGTGACCTGAGTTTCTGCGTCACCTTTGTGTCTTGCACTCGACTCATCAGCTGTTTCCTGTTTTGCTCAAGTGCCAGCTACCCGGGTTCAAATCCAGTGCTGTCTGTAAGGAGTTTGTATGTTCTCACCAAGACAGCGTGGGTTTCCTCCAGTTTTCTTCCATGATCAAAGCTGTATGAGGTTAGAAGTTTAACTGATCATATGTTTTGGCAATGAATAGGAGAGTGGAATTGAAATAATGAGCAAGAAAGATAGTCTGAGTTTTAATATCATTTGAATTGACAAGCTTTCAGGAGAACTTAAATCAGGAATTCAATATTGAAAAGAGGAGATGTCTGTGGAAGTGAGCAGCAAAATGGGGATTGGTGGTGGGGGTGGCAATGGAGTGTGATTGAATGTGAACCTGCAGGTGTGGATGAGGGAGAGAGTGAAGCTTTTCTCTTTGGAGCAACAAAGGATATGCTGGATATACCATAAAATCCTTAAAAAGAAGGATAAGAGGTGAATTACTGTATAAGATTATGATGAGCTTAGATTGGGTGGAGAGCCAACACCTTTTACCTGGGCCAACAGAAGAAAATGCCAGAGGACATGGTTTAAGGTGAATGGAGGAATGTTTAGGGGATATGTCAGAAATAAGTTTTTTACTCAAGAGTGCTGGGTGCCTGGAATGCATTACTGGGGGTGGGGTGGTGGAGACTGGTACAATAGGGACATTCAAAAGAGTCTTTGATTGGCACGTGGATTTAAGAAAAATAGAGGGTTATACATGTGAGGTGGGGAAAAATTAGATTGTTGTTGGGTAAGTTTCCATAGGTCAGCACAACATTGTGAGCTGAAGGGCCTGCACTGTGCTGTAATGATCTATGGCCCAAGGGATAAATTATTAAAGAAACTCATGGGGCGAAAGATGGACAAATCACCAGAACTCAATGCTGTGCATCCAAAGATTTGAAGGAAGTGGTTGCAGATAGTGGACCCATTGATTGAAAATTGTTCAAGACTCACTAAATTCTAGGAGGGTACCTGTGTGTCGCCCTTGTTCAGAAAGGATGAAAACAGAAGGAGGAATAACAGCTCAATTAGTTTAACATCACTAGTGGGCAAGATGCTGGAATCAATAATCAAAGAGGAAATAATCAATTGGAAATCTGAACATAATCAAACTGTCAATGCGGTTTTATGAAAGGTCAATCATGTTTGAGAAATTTGTCTGAATTCTTAATAAGAGTTTATGACAGGAAGATTTTATATAGGGGCACCAGGAGATGAATTTAGATTTCCAAAGAGCATTTTGTTAGGTGCTACGCAAAATGTTGAGGCATAAATTAGGATCCTAAAATTTTGAAGGGTGTGACTTTGCATGGATTGAAAACTGGGGTCATGGAAAGCTGAGAGTTGGGATGAATGGGTCCTTTGCAGCCAGCAGGGATGTAAATCGTGGAAGGCCCCAGGGATTGGGTCTTAGCCTTCCATTGTTTACTGTTTATATTGGGGTGGCATGAATAGCATAGCAGATAGTGCAACACTATTACAAAAGCCAGTGACTCAGGTTCGAATCTGGCACTGGCTGTAACATGTTTCTACATTCTCCCCGTGTCTGCGTGGGTTTCCTCACAGTCTTCAAAAGCGCATATGGATTGTAGTTTAATTAGTGCATGGGGTTGTTGGCCAGAAGGGGCTGTTATCATGTGTACGTCTAAATCATAATATATAATATATCTCTCCCCGGGGAGAGATCAAGGTGTCAGGTTTCCAAGTTTGCTGGATAGGAAAATAGTTGGATGTGGATGCAGTGACGAACACATTGTGATTCTGCAAATAGGATATTGATACACGAGTGGGTAGATAAAAAGATGGCAAAAGGAGTTTAAGGTAGGGAAGTATGAGGTCATGCACATCAGGAGTGGAATCAAAAGGCAGATTATTTAAGTGGAGAGAAACTGCAAACAAATGAAGTTCAGAGGAACGAGTGCGTGAATCACAAAGTGTTAGAAGGTAGCTCCAACTAGTCATTAACTTGACTACAAAGGGGTTGGAATTTAGAAATGGAGAGGATTTGTTAAAGTTGTAGAGTATTGGCAAGCTCATACCTGGAATACTGTGCACACTTCTGCTCCTCTTACTAAAAGAGGGTGTAGTAGCATTGGGGGCAGAGATTCACCAGTCTAATTCCGAGAATGAGAGGATTGACCTGTCAGGTTAGGATTGACAGTCTGGGCTGCAGTAGTATCCGCTGAGGGATGCACTGAAGAGTGCTGTGTGGAAGGACCACAGTCTTGAGTCCTTCTGTTAGAACCAGAGAACAATAGAACATTACAGCACAGAAAGCAGGCCCTTTGGTCCTTCTAATCTGTGCTGAACTATTATTTTGTCTTGTCCCACTGACCTGCATCTATTCTATATTCCACCATACCACTCCCATCCATGCATCTGTCCAAGTTTTTCTTAAATGTTCAAATTGAGCCTGGATTCACCAGTTCTGCTAGCAGCTCATTCCACACTCTCACCGCATCTACTGTTATTGGGTATTGAATGGCTGAAGCTGAGGGAAAGTCCCTTGAACAACAGAGGGGGAGTAATGTAAAGGTGCCACAGTGGTGGCAATGGTATAAATGAAGAGAGTATGTAATAATGTACAAATATGAAAATGTACAGTCATAACACTAAAGATGCCAAGAGTCTTTGAACAGTTTTCTATTTGTAAATAACTTACTCATAACCATGTAACAATTACAGCACTATTTTGGGGGGGAAAAAAGGTCTGGATTTGGGTTTATTAGGGTTTGAAAGAATGAATGACCTTGTTCATATATCAAAGGTCATCGGGGACCTGGCAAAATGGATGTGGAAAGCTTTTCCCTGGTGGTGAGTCTTGAACAAGGGGACAAGGCTGCAAGCTATAGCACCTGTCATTTAAAAAAGAGGTGCGCAGAAACTTCTCATCTCTGGAACTCATTTTGATGCTCGGCCAATTCCTGATAAACGAATCTCCAAAATCCAATTTGCAAGCATGTGTAGTTCTGATAATGCAGTCAGTCACATTAGTGACCCAAACCAAAAACATTGTAAATGTTCCACAGTAATGCCTTTTATATGAGAGCATTTAAACATAAGAGTATTTGTGCTAGATGGGGCATATTCTCTTGGATCAAAAATACCATATTCCAGCTTTGACGGCAAACCTTGTTATCTGCAGAGAGTCCTGAATCCTATCCCCACGAGAACCAATTAAACCACTTCAATATTTTTCCTCTTCCCAATGTTCAGTGGCAATGTTTCACGGTGGTGTTGGTTACAGCAAGGGAAACAAAATCAGAAGGTTTGTGTTTAGAACAGGTTAACAGCTCCATTAAAGTGGTGGCCGGAGGAATGCCACAAGAATTCACATCCATTTTACAACTTTTCTGAAAACACATTAAAATGGATGTTTTTTAAAAAAAAACCATGAGGGTGTGACCAGGAATGGATGGCTTGAGTAATACAGTGAGCTAAGGGAGGAAACCTGAGGGGAGATCTTGAACAGGACAAGTATGTATAAGGTGAATTGTCAGAGAATTTGTTCCAGGGTAGAGGAGTCTGAAACCAGAGAGCTTGGGTTTGAGGTGATGGGGGGGGGGGGGGGGTGGTGCGGGGGGTGGGTGCAGGGAGATTTAAAAAAGGGACCTGACCTCAACACCCCACTGGATTTTCTCACCTCCAGACCACAATCAGTGAGTATTGGTAAGAACATTTCCACCACAATCTCCATCAGTACCAGAGCACCACATTGTTGTATTCTTAGCCCCCAGCTATTTATACTTACAACTGTGTGGCTCATTACCACATTAACACCATATACAAATTTTTGACAATACCACACTAATGGTTGTATGAAGAAAGGGGATGAGTCAGTATATAGGATGGAGATTGAAAACTTGGCTGAATGCTGCACCAACAACAACCTTGCGCTCAATGTCACCAAAACTAAGGAGCTGATTGTTGACTTCAGAAAGGGAAAGCTAGAGGTGTACAATCCAGTGACCAATGGGGGAATCAGAGTGGAGAGGGTGAGCAAACTTAAGTTCTTGGGAGTCGCTGTCTTTTTTAAATATTTTTTTATTTTTCACAATGTGAACCATAACAACCAAAATATGTACAAACATTTCTCATTAAATATACACAATGGCATTTTCCCCCTTTCCCCCCCATTCCCTCCCTCCCTCCCCCCTTCCCACCCCCCTCCCCACCCCCCTCCAAAACCAATAAATATTCAACATATGCAGTACAATAAAACCATAAAACAATATCTTCACACAAAGGAAAAACAAACCAGAAAAATGTGTCATCTACTTTTACACACTAAATCAAATAGTTTTGTCTTCTTATCATTTTAAGGGATGGAGGTCCAAGGCAAGCTCTCTCTGTTATGTTCCATCTTTGGTTCCCAAATTTGTTTGAACCATGTGACTTTATTTTTTTAATTATATGTAATTTTTTCCAAGCTTTGAATATGTGAATACAGACACAATGATAATTAAAAGATTTATAACAAATATGTACATTAAGGTAAGGAAAATGATGAAATAAGCTATAAACCTAAACAAAAGTAGGAAAAGGATTTAAACATAAAGATAAAGAATGAAGCATGGGAAAAGTTATGTTCTGGAACTATGAAGAATACAATAAACACAAGGTTACGCATGATACAGTATAATTGGTTACTCAGGTTATATATCACGCCTCAAAAGTTAACAGAATGGGATCCAACATTATCAGATTGGTGTTTTCGCTGTAAGAAGGAAATGGGAACAGTACATGCAATTTGGGCATGTACGAAACTAAATACATTTTGGGAAGAACTAAATCAAATATTAAATAAAAATCACAAAAAGCAACATACCAAAAAATCCAGAGATCTTTCTTTTAAGTAACATAAGAAGTAAAGAATTAGGCCTCAAATTGGATAAAGTGCAAAAAAGATTCATTATGATAGCCTTAGCAGTAGCAAAAAAATGTATAATGTCAACTTGGAAAATGGAAGAGAGCCTGAGAATGGAAATGAATAAATGTATTCCAAGTATGTTGCTTTTTGTGATTTTTATTTAATATTTGATGTTGGATCCCATTCTGTTAACTTTTGAGGCGTGATATATAACCTGAGTAACCAATTATACTGTATCATGCGTAACCTTGTGTTTATTGTATTCTTCATAGTTCCAGAACATAACTTTTCCCATGCTTCATTCTTTATCTTTATGTTTAAATCCTTTTCCCACTTTTGTTTAGGTTTATAGCTTATTTCATCATTTTCCTTACCTTAATGTACATATTTGTTATAAATCTTTTAATTATCATTGTGTCTGTATTCACATATTCAAAGCTGCTTCCTTCTGGTAATCTCAGTCAGTTTCCCAATTTATCCTTTATATAAGCTTTCAGTTGATGGTATGCAAACATTGTTCCGTGAGTTATTCCATATTTGTACTTCAACTGTTCAAATGTTAATAAATCATTTCCCAAAAAACAATTTTCTATTCTTTTGATTCCTTTTCTCTCCCATTCTCTAAAGGAAGGATTATCGATTGTAAAAGGGATTAGTGGATTTTGTGTCAATAACAATTTTGGTATTTGGTAATTCATTTTTTTCCTTTCTACGTGGATCTTCTTCCATATATTAAGTAAATGATGCAATACTGATGAGCTTTTATATTGCACCAGCTTTTCATCCCGCTTATAAAGTATATGTTCCGGTACCTTCTCGCCTATTTTATCTAGTTCTATCTTAGTCCAGTCTGGTTTTTCTCTCGTCTGGTAAAAATCTGATAAATACCTTAATTGTACGGCTCTATAATAATTTCAGAAGTTTGGTAACTGCAAACCACCTTGGTTATACCTCTCTGTTAATTTATCTAACGCTACCCTCGGTTTCCCTCCTTTCCACAAGAATTTCCTTATTCTTCTCTTTAGTTCATCAAAGAATTTCTCTCTTAAGGGAATTGGTAACGTTTGAAATAAGTATTGTATCCTTGGGAACACATTCATTTTAATTCAGTTCACCCTCCCTAACAACGTTAGCGGTAGTTCTTTCCAATGTTCTAAGTCTTCCTGCAATTTCTTCATTAGTGGCTGATAATTTAGTTTGTACAAGTGGCTTAACCTGATACCTAGATATCGGATTGCTTGTGTTTGCCATTTAAATGGTGATACTTTTTTAAGTTCTGTGTAATCCGCATTACTCATTGGCATCACTTCACTTTTATTTGCGTTGACCTTGTACCCCAATATTTCTCCAATCTCCATCAATTTCTTATTTAATTCTTTTATTGATGTCTCTGGTTCTGTTAGGTATACTGCAAATAAACTGATTTTATACTCCTTCTCCTTTATTTTTATCCCTTTTATTTTGTTTTCTATTCTTATCAGCTCTGCCAAAGGTTCTATTGATAAGGCGAACAATAAGGGGTATAATGGTCATCCCTGCCTAGTTGATCTACTTAATTTGAATTGGTTTGATACATATCCATTTACTACTACCTTTGCCAATGGTCCATTATATAATGCTTTAATCCAATTAATATATTTTTCTGGCAGATTGAACTTCTGTAATACCTTAAATAAGTAGTTCCACTCTACCCTGTCAAAGGCTTTTTCTGAGTCTAAGGCAACAGCCATCATTGGTTTCTTATTTCCTTGAGCTGCATGAATTAGATTAATAAGTTTACAGACATTATCTGCTGTTCGTCTTTTCTTAATAAATCCAGTTTGATCTTGTTTATTTTTGGTACACAGTCGGCCAATCTGTTTGCTAATAATTTTGCTATTATCTTATAATCTGAATTAAGTAGAGATATTGGTCTATATGATGCTGGTGTTAATAGATCCTTCCCCTTCTTTGGTATTACTGTAATTATTGCTGTCTTACATGTCTGGCAAGTTTTGTGTTTCTTCTACCTGATTCATTACTTCCAGGAGAGGAAGAATTATTAACTCTTTAAATGTTTTATTAAATTCTATTGGAAATTCATCCTCTCCTGGTGTTTTATTGCTCGGCAGCTTTTTTAATTAATCCTGTACTTCCTCTATTTCAAATGGTTTTATCAGTTTGTTTTGTTCCTCTTCTTGCAATTTTGGCAGTTCAATTTTAGCTAAAAACTCTTCTATTTTATCATCTTTCCCCTCGTTCTCAGTTTGGTATAATTGTTCATAAAATTCCTTAAAGTTTTCATTAATTTCTGTGGGTTTGTCCTTTTTCCTTGATGCCAATACAGTTCTTTTAGCTTGTTCTGTTTTAAGTTGCCAGGCCAATATTTTATGTGTTTTTTCTCCCAATTCATAATACTTTTGCTTTGTTTTCATTATGTTCTTCTCCACCTTGTACATTTGTAATGTTTTGTATTTTATTTTTTTGTCCATCAATTCTCTCTTTTTCTTTATATCGTCCCTTTTCACTAGTTCCTTTTCTATACATATTATCTCCCTTTCCAGCTGCTCTATTTCCCGATGGTAATCCTTTTTCATCTTAGTTACATAACTTATTATCTGTCCTCTAATGTAAGCTTTCATTGCGTCCCATAGTATAAATTTATCTTTCGCCGATTATGTGTTTATTTCAAAATATGTTTTAATTTGGCATTCAATAAACTCTCTAAATTCCTGCCTTTTAAGTAGCATGAAATTTAACCTCCATCTATATGGTTTTGGTGGGTTTGTCCTCCAGTTCTATTGCTAATAACAGGGGTGAATGACCTGAAAATATTCTAGCTTTATACTCAGTTTTCCTAACTCTCCCTTGAATATGGGCCGACAACAAAAACATATCAATCCTTGAGTAAGTTTTGTGCCTATTCAAATAATATGAGTATTCCTTCTCCTTTGGGTGCTGTCTCCTCCATATATCCATAAGTTTCATTTCCTGCATTGATTTAACCATAAATTTGGCTTCTTTATTCTTTTTGCTTGTCTTTTGGTCAGTTTTATCCAACAATGGGTCCAAATTAAGGTTAAAATCTCCTCCTATCAATTTATTCCCTTGCGTATCTACAATCTTCAAAAAAATATCCTGAGTAAACTTTTGATCCTCCTCATTAGGTGCATATATATTGAACAAATTCCAAAATTCTGAGTATATCTGACACTTTATCATTCCATACCTCCCTGCTGGATCTATTATTTCCTCCTCTATCTTGATTGGAACATTTTTGTTAACTAATATGGCTACACCTCTAGCTTTTGAATTATAGGATTCTACCCAGTCTTTCTTTAATTTGTTATGTTCCACTTCCGTTAGATGCATTTGATGTTCATTGTTTCAGCTTCCCTGTGTCTAACCGCAGGTTCAATTAACATCCGTTTCCACAGATGCTGCCTGATCTGAGTGTTTTGAGAGTTTGCTGTTACCAAGTTCCTGTTTTGATTTTCAATATCACTCCAGACAAGGACTGATTAGACTAGGAACTTTGTTTCAAGTTCAAGTTTGGTTATTATCATCTGACTGTACATATACAACCAGACGAAAGAGTGTTTCTCCAGACCAAGGGGCACACACAGACAAACATAATGCACAGCACATAATAATCACAAAATATAATTCAAAATGAATATCAAGAAACATTTTGGAATTTACCTTTTTAATTTAAAAGAGGCCCAAAGTTACAGAATAGCGTTCATTGATCTCCCAGCCTGCGGGAAGAAGCTCGTTCTCAACCTGACAACCCTGATTTTGATGCTCCTGTACGTTCTTGCTTATGATGGTGGGTCAAAGATCCAACGTCGTGTAGGTGTCCTGTACGGATAATTCCTTCAGCCCAATTTAAGCAATAGAGAGAAGAGAGACTCCAGTGATCTTCTTGGCTGTTTCGTTGATACTCTCTATTGCTTTCTAGTCTAATACTTACCAGCTACCAAACCACTCAATGATGCAGCCAGATAGGATACTGTCAATTGTGCTCCTGTACAATATTATCAAGATGGAGGCTGGGAGCCTTTCCCTCCCTCCTCTTTGGAAACTGTCGGCTCTGCTGTACCTTCCTGAATAATGAGCGGGTGTTGTGTCCAGGATAGGTCCATCTCCAAAACCAGGTGCCATATTTCTGTGAAAATGCTGCGGATTTTGTTGAGAGAGAAACAGAGCTAATGTTTCAGTGATGGCCTTTCATCCATCATTTTGCTATTTGGATTACAACCTGAACCTGCCAGTTCACATCCTCGGCAATCCTTTCAGCCCCGAATCAAGCTTCCAAACTTATACTCTAACATTAACAAGGCCTTACCTCTGCCCCTGCTCTCTTTTCCAATGCCTATCATGGTCTGGTCTTGTACAAAGAGATGACTGGATTGGCACCAACATCACAAACTGCACGTGTACAACAAAGTGCATGGAATGGGACAACATTGTGGATGACACGGTTAGTGTAGTGGTTGGTGCAGCACTACTGCAATGCCAGCAACCCAATTTGTCCTCCCCTTGACCATGTGGATTTCCTCCAGGTGCTCCGGCTTCCTCCACGGTCTAAAGATGTACGGAGTGAGAAGATTAATTGGTCACATGGGCGTATGTGGGTGGCATGGGCTCATGGGCTGGAAGGGCTTGTTTTTGTAAAATAAATCAAACCCCCTTATAGCCCAGTCTTGTCCAGAGTGTAACTCAACCTGACACAGCCTATGCATTGTCCTGCAGTGTGAAGTGACTCCTGTGAGTAATCATTAAATTTAAATTTTAAATGTAGACATACAGCACGGTAACAGGCCATTTAGGCTCATGGGTCCATGCCACCCAAGTTACATTTCAAGTGGTGGGAGGAAACCGGAGCCCCCTGGGAAAACCCATGCAGACATGGGGTGAACTCCCTACAGACAGTGTGGGATTTGAACCCACGTCCTGATTGCTGGCACTGTAAAGGCGCTGCTCTAACCACTACGCCAACCGTGCCACCCATTGTTGACACTGAGTTAACCCTCAGATGGCCTTTTGCTGGATCACTAATGAAAGATTTAGTCTGAGCTTCTACATCAGCTTATAGACAATGTTGCCATGGCAATTTTCTGAAAGGTTTTTAGAAAACAGTAAGGAATTCATCTATTGACACTTGTCGACCTGGAATCCCCTCAATGGCTCCGTTCGTCTTCTGGGAAAGAGGCACAAAATAATTGGAATGTTCCTGCATTTCTCTGATCCTTGGTGATGGTGAAGCTCTAATTGCTGTGGAGAAGAATATTGTGTGAAATTGAGATCCACCTTTGTGGACACACAAGCCACAGCTGAATCTCTTCAAGCATTCTTTGAACTCCCATCAAAAAGTTCATCTTGCATCCTAATATACACCAAACGAGATTCACATTATCACTCTGCATTCGTTGCTGAGGATATTAAGAATGATTTTTCTTCATGCTGTTAGGGAAGATATTTTTTTATTGATGCCGTGTGCTCAGATGGCCTTTTGCTGGATCACTAATGAAAGATTTAGTCTGAGCTCCTACATCTGCTTATAGACACTGTTGCCATGGTGACTTTCTGAAAGGTTTTTGTAAAACAATAAGGAATTCAATGCAGGCAGCAATCAAGCCTTGAACATAAGCAATTTTTTTGTTTGAGGAGCTCAATGTTGTTTACCAACGGAAGAAAGGGGAATGACCTGACAGGCACAGAAACAGGCCATCACCTAGGCCATTGATGCTTGGATGTGAGTTGGATCACAATTTAGCAAGAATGGAAGGGCTCCCTCGTCTTCAATACCTGACTATAGAGTCATACGGTAAGGCCCATCAAATCCATGCTAACCACCATTTTACACTGCTGCACACTCCATTTTATTTTCTCCATGGTCCCATCAACTTTCCCCACCCCTCAACCACTCAAGCACACACCAGAGGCACTTAATACGACCACAGTCCTGGAATATCCCTGCAGGTCTTTGGGATGTGGGACGATGTAGACATTTTGGAGAGGGTGCAGAGAAGATTTACCAGGATGTTGCCTGGATTGGAGAACATGTCTTATGAAACAAGGTTGACAGAGCTAGGGCTTTTCTCTTTGGGGTGATGGAGGCTGAAAGGTGACTTAATCGAGGTATATAGATTATGAGGGGCATCGATAGGGTGGATAGCCAACATCTTTTTTCCTGGACAACCTTAGCAAATATTAAGGTTACAGAGGATATCTATTTAAGGTGAGTGGAGGAAAGTTTAGGGCGATGTCGGGGATAAGATTTTTACACAGTGAGTGGTGGGTGTCTGGAATGCATTGCTGGGGATGGTGGTGGAGGCTGGTACAATAGGGACATTTAAAAGACTCGGATAAGCATATGAAAGTTAAAAGAGGATTATGGGCATGAGGTAGGGAAGGTTAGAATGTTGTAGAGCATGTTTCCATAGGCTGGCACAACGTCATTAGATAAAGGGCCTGTACTGTGCAATAATATTTGATGTTCTATGAAATGAAAGCAGCCAGGGGAAATTCTACACAGGCAGCCCTGGAGATCAGATCTGAACCTGGGTCACTGGTGGCCTGAAGCAGCAGATCATCTTGCTGCTCCACTGTAATGACTTAGAAATCAGGGCTGGAAGGAGACAGAAAGGGTTGCAAGGAAAAGGAAGATTAACCAAAGGCAGATTGCTGGAGCTTCCTGCTCTGCTCGCTGTACACCTATGACTGTGTGGCTCAGTACAACAACGACACCATCTACAATACCACGGTTGTTTAAAAAGGAGCAATGTGTCAGCATTCAGGAGGGAGACTGAAAACTTGGCTGAATGGTGCACAAACAACCTCACTCTCAATTTTACCAACACTAAGGAGCTGATTTATGGCATTTAGGAAGAGAAAATTTGAAAATCCTGGCAGTTACTATCTCAGAGGACCTTTCCTGGACCCAACACACAAATATCATTGTGAAGAAGGCAGTGAAAACTTTGGCAAGCTTTGACAGAAGTGTAGTGGAAAGTGCGCTGACAGGCTGCATCACGGCCTAGCGTGGGGACAGCCCTGCAAAAGTAGTGGACACATCCCAGTGCATCACAGGAAAAACTTTCCTGACCATTGAGAAAATCTACGTGGAACAATGTTGTTGGAGAGCAGCAGCAATCATCAAGGATCAACATCACCCAAGCCACGCTCTGTTCTTGCTACTGCCATCAGGAAAGAGGTATTGGTGCCACAAGACTTGCCCCACAGGACCTTAAATGTGGCAAAAAAGATTACAATCACCCCCCCCCTCCCCCCCCCAATCACTGTGGATTTACTAGGTTCGTTGTTTATAAAGAATCACAAAACCCATAACTGATCTCTCAAAGCCCTTCATCCTGATAGACCCAAGTGCCACTGGGCTGATCATCTTTGAGGCAGGTCACCTTGCTCTTGGACACTGAAATGATAGATATCCTTTTGAAGCCTATGGTAGGAACAATCTGTCCAGATTGAATAAGCACCTCCTTAAACATAGTGTGTACGTTTTGGAGAGAAAAAATTCACCTCAAAAGCTATCTCCATGAAATTGGTGTTGAGGGGAAGATGTGAAGATATGGTCCACTGTTTGACTGAAAAGACCAGGTAGAGGATGGCTTAATTGGGCTTTAAGTGGCTGTCTAGCTAATGTCCCTTTCAGATCTAGTTTGAAGCTAAGAATGCCCTTCAATCAAAGTGATTTTGGTGAAAGCTGAATGGAGAATTGGTAAGGAGCATATTAAATAGTGCTGCAGTCCAGCAGAGAAGAGTAGATGAGACTTGGGGTAGATCAGTCATAGGTAGGGGTAGTCGAAAGGAGCTGAGTGGCCCTATTCCTCCTATTATATTAATGTGATATCTGAAGATTTTAGGTGTAGAGTTTATGTGAGCTTGGTCCTGGGACACTTTTGGAAATTTTCTGCGTTGGAGTGTCAGTTAGATGGCACTAGCACGATGGTACTGAGTCTAGTATCTTTGTTCATCACTGATTACAAACAGAAGCAGGCCACTTGACCCATCAAGCTACTCTGCCACTAAAGGCTGATCTGGCTGCTGTGCATTCAGCACCATCTGACCTTTAATTCCCAATTTTTTACCAATCTTATCTATATGAGCCTTAAATACATTCTATGAAATAGCCTCTACTACTTTCTTGGGTAGAGAATTTCACAGGTTTGGGAGAAACAGTTCTTCCTCATCTGTCTTAAGTATCTCCTCCCTCAAATCTTGAGGCTGTCTTTTTAGTTCCAGTCTTAACTGTCAGTGGAAACACTCTCTTTGCCGCTATCTTATCTCTTCTTTTCCCAGTGCTCCAGATGTGGCCTCACTAGTACCCAGTGCTCCAGATGTGGCCTCACTAGTACCCAGTGCTCCAGATGTGGCCTCACTAGTGCCCAGTGCTCCAGATGTGGCCTCACTAGTACCCAGTGCAGTTGCAGCAGGATCTCCATGCTTTTAAATTCAATCTATCTAGTAATAAAGGCTAACGTTCCATTTCCTTTCTTGATTACCTCCTGCATCTGCAAACTACTTTTTTTAAATTTATGCACAAGCTCTCCCAGTTCTCTCTCTTCACAACAGCATGCTGCATTTTCACCCTTTAAAGAATAGTCTGATTTACTCTCCTTCCTTCCAAAATAGATGATTTGACATCTACCAACGTGTGAGGTGTCCTGTATCTGCATCAACTTGTGCTCAAATCCTAAAAGACACATCAGAAGGAAAAATAAAGGTAATGAAGATTCCAGGAGTGTATCATAGGTTTATGTTTGGGACCGATCTCCCACCTAATGGGAACACTGCCCGTTGATTCCATGAATTTGAATGGGCAGTCTGTAGTCTGTCAGTGCAAAGCGTATCAGGGCAGGATGGCAACAAGTAACCACTGCAGATTCTCCTCTGAGTAATTGCACTGTCAACAGAACTCCTGCAGAGACTAGCCATCCCTTTGACAATGTCTCAGTATTTAGTCTGACTACATTAATAAATCCACAAATCAAGGCTTAGCAACACAGGAACTGATCAGGCTGTTTTCTGAAGGCCCTTTGAAATCTTGTGCTTCTCAACAGGACCAAGGCAGAACCAACTTGTCGCAAAATAATTTCAGATTTTAAGTTTGAAAACGATGTGAAGGTTGGAGATGTTGTGCATAGTGTAGAAGTTTGTCAAAAGTTACAAGATAACGACAGACTTGGGTGAAGAAGTGGCTGGTGCAGTTCAGTCTGGGTAAGTGTGAAGTGATGCATTTTGGAGGGTTGAACTTGAAGGTGAAGTACATGGTTAAAGGAAGGATTCTTAACGTTGTGGAGGAACATTGAGACCTTGGAATCCAAATCCATAGATCTCTCTATGTTGATAGGGTAATTAAGAAGGCTTATGGTGGGCTGGCCTTCATTAGCTGGGAGATTGACCAAGAGATGTGAGGTAATGTTGCACCTCTATAATTATAAACTCTGGTTAGACCACACTTGGAATATTGTGTTCACCTCTGGTCATCTCATTACATGAAGCATTTGGAAGCTGTGGAGAGGGTGCGAAGGAAATTTACCAGGATGTTGCCTAGATTGGAAAATGTGTCTTCTGAGGCAAAAATTAGGGATTTCTCTTTGGAGTGAAGAAGGATGGAGAAGTGACAATAGAGATCTATAAGATTGCGAGAATCTTAAGTAGAGTGGATAGCAGTACCCTTTTTCCAGGGCAACAGTAAAAAATATCACAGGACATCTGTTTAAGGTTGGGAGAGGAATGTTTGGGGAGTCAAGTGAAAGGTTTTTACTCAGAGATTAGTGGGTGCCTGGAATGTATTGCCAGGGGTGGTGGTGGAGGCTGGTAAAATAGGGAAATTTAAAAGATTCGTAGACAGACACGTGGATGCAAGAAAAATAGGTTATGGGTGTGAGGTAGGGAAGATTTAGCTTGTTGAATAGGTTAAAATAGGTCAGTACAACATCATATTCTCCACCTAAACCTAGCCTCTGCATCCTAAATTCCTGCCCAATCCCAGAACCATGACAGAGAACAGAGCAACAAATGAGGGCATAGTCACTACAAACATGGTCTAAATGAGTCCATGAATCTGCAGAGGAGGTAGGAGACCAGAAAACCATGCAAGACTGTTAAATATGCAGATCAGAATCAGCTAAAAGTAGCTGAGAAACGAGAGAGAAGTGATTGCCTTCTTTAAAAAATTGTGCAATTTGCTCCAGCTTTCCTGCTTGTTACAGACAAAACTCCAAAGTGTTAATAGCACTGAAAGAGAGATTATGGTCACAATATGCATTTCTTCGCAGCAAAGATGTGGTGTGTTCCCACATGATAGATAGCTGGTACATTTGAGGAGTGAGATGTTCCTGCCACTGTATTGATGTGTGTTACCTCGAGTGCAGTTAGCACCCAATGGAAGTATGCAGGAAGATCCAGGCATGTTTTGATACCAGCGCTGGCAAATTAGAACTCAGCTCTTGAGCTAAAGCCTCCCTTAACCTTAAAAATTCATCACAAATTAGCAACATAAGGAGACCCCAACCAGTGTGACTTCAATAGCTCAATCACACACCTGTTTTGTTCTTCTCATTAAACTCTCTTTGAATTTGCGATTATTCTTATCCCTCCTGCCCAATACCAATTTCATTCCTTCCTCTTCACCTGCCATCTGTTGAAGGGTCTTCGACCTAAAGCATTAACTCTGCTTCCCTTTCCACAGCTGCTGCCTGACCTGCTAAGTGTTTTGAGTCTTTATTTCAGGTTTCCAGTATCTGCATTTCTTGTGCGTTTCTCATCAATCTGTGTTCATTGACCTGTGTTGGTTCCTGCTTGTGCAATGCATCAATTTCAAAATCTTTGTTTGCAAAGTCCCCTAGGGCCTTTCCGCAATCTCTCCGTTACCATCTCCAAGGCCCCCACCATCATCTTCTGAGAGCCACACCCATTCTGGAGCTGTCGCAGACATTTTTGTAGCTGTAGGAGCAGATCAGCGGTATTCTCGGAGTTTCTTGGCTGCAGGTGGAAGGATGTCCTGGCCCAGTACGTTATCAGCCCTGTGCAGAACATTGATGTTTGTCTTGGAAGGCAATTGAAGCAGAGGTTTTGAATGTTTTTAAGATAGTGACAGATTCTTGATAGCCAGGAGGTGAAAAGTGGAAGTGTTAGAGAGTGTGCAGAGGAGATTTACCTTAGATATTGCTCAGATTGGTTGAACGAGCTTGGAGCCATGGAGGAGGAGAGGCAGCTGTGTATAAGATCATGAGGAACATTGCTAGGGTGGACAGCCAAGCATTTTTTTTCCCAGGGTAGCAACACCAGAGGATATCTGTTTAAGGTGAGTGGAGGAAAGTTTAGGAGAGATATCAGTGATGTTTTTTACATACAGAGTGGTGGGTGCCTGAAATGCATTGTTGGGGATGGTGTTGGAAAATGGTACAATACAGACATTCACAAGCCCCCTAACATTGGTGGTGGATGAAAATATACTGGCAGCAGGTACAGAGGAATGAACAGTTAAATAGTCTAAGGACATCTTTTTACCAGTGAGAAGACCAGTTAAGAGTCTAATAACAGTGGGAAAGAAACTGTCCTTAAATATGGAAAACATATTTTTAATATTTGTGTTTTTAAATTCACGTGAGGGAGCACAGCAGTTAGTAGTGGCTTCAGAAAGTGGCCTCATGAGCAGGCGGCAGCGTGAGGTCCAGTTAACTGGGCATCCTACACCCTGACGACACTCATCTTTCCATCCTTGCTCCCCTTCCAAATCTCAGGAGCGTTGAGCCTGCCTCTCTGCCTCTCATCACAAGCTTAGCTTGAGTCCATTCTAACAATGTAAGCATGGAATCTGGGCAAAATCATTGCTCTAAATAAAGAGTCACAATGAGGGCACAAGTTCTCCTTTCCCACCAATCCCCAACCATTCCCCTCCTTCTTTGGTTCATTCCTCTTCCATCCCTATTTCTCCCTTTAGATTCTTCCCTTGGAACCAGAGAACACTATAGCTCATCAACAGGCCCTTCAGCCCATCTAGTCTGTGCTCAACTATTATTCTGCCTAATCCCATTGATCTTTACCCAGACCATAGCCCTCCATACCCCTCCCATCCATGGAGCCATCCAACTGTTTCTTAAACCATTTGAGAAAATTACATGTAGCTTAAGGAATAGATACCATATATTTTGGAAAATATGGCACCAATATTTGCAGAATGTTGGAATGAATGTTTAATCATTTCTCTGGTAACCTCCATGCTTGGTGACCTCTTTTATTTGATGGTAAATATGTTTTCTGGAAAAGGTCTCTCTGGACAATCTCCGATTTTTCTTTTTACATCTTGTATCTTTATCTTTCTTTTTTTCTTGGGGCTTTAGGGGGAGTGGAATATGTACCTCATGCATAATGGATTGGACTATTTTAAAGACTTGTATTATAAATTTTATTTGGTAGTTATAACAAATAAAATATTCAAAAAAATGTCAAAATTGAGTCTGCATTCAACATTTCTGCTCATATTCGTTACGCACTCTCACCCCTCTTTGTGTTCCCTTTAAATATTTAACCTTTCACCCTTAACCCATGTCCTCCAGTTTTTCTCCTAACCCCTTCCCCCACTTTGGTATACCACCATTGTCACCACTTAGCAGATCCCACCACTGGCTATCACCCACCCCTCCATGACTCATTTACCTCCACCTCACTCCTTTGCTTCTCCCTACCTCTAACTGATATCTGGCAATGAACTGCCTCCATCCATCACCCCTTACTTCTCCATGGTCCGCCAATGTCCTACTGCCTCCAGTCCTACCTGTCACACCCTGACCTCATTACACCAGCTTCTCTCCACCACACTCTCAATCCTGATGAATGGCTTCATCCCACAATGTCAACAATCTCTCTCTCTCTCTCTCTCTCTCTCTCCCACTGACACAGTTCCTCCAACAAATTGTGCTTTGCTTCAGATTCCAGCATCTGCAGTTTCCTGTGAGTCTTAAAGTGTTACAGTATTGAGGTTCTGTCCACTTCCATGCAAAGGAGAGAAAAATATTCAGTGGAAGGTCATAATTCTTGGTTTCCCTCTTTACAGATGCTGCCTGACATGCTGAGTGTTTCCAGCATTTTCTATTTCCTGAGTTTTTTCAGCTTTGAGATATTCTGAAGTCTGAGCTAGCAGTTGTTCCCCACCAGTCATTACCAGTCATTACCATTACTCCAAGGGCCTGTCATATGTAAACAGTGAGAAACAAGAGGAACTCAATGGGTCAGGCAGCATCCATAAGTGGAAATGGTCACTCAAATGGTCATTTGGGGTCAGGACCTTCTTTCAAGACTTGTTTGCGCAATTTTACGGGATCTGCAGTGTGCAATCATTTGCAATTCTTGCTGTTGGTTCCTCCTTTGTAGATGCCATGGGCAAGCCTCAATTCATTGTCCTTTGAGCTTTGAGAAGAGGTGATAAAGTGATGACGGCATTTATTGTCATATACTTAAGTACAATGTACAGATGTGCCAAAATTCATACCTGTTGCAACCACACAGGAATGCAAGATACACCACCAATAGTATTAATTAAATGACTACAATCTGTCGAGACAGAAGAAGACAGAATAAATACAGTAAAACTCCTGGTATCTGGCGCCTATGGAATAAGTGAATTTTCTGGTTGTTTGAGTTTGCGTATCGCATGATTGGCAAAATAGCGATGAGGTGCACCAATTTTAAACCTGTATTTTTTGCCTATTATTTTTCTCTTTTTTTCTTTTGCCAATTGATTGAGGCTGCCAGATGCTTGAATCTGTTTATCAGGGTTGAAAGGATTGGTAAATAAATATTCCCAGTTAAAGTTAGGGCAAGAAAAGAAAGGTGATGTTTCAGTCATGCAAACAGAATTTTGATTAATTATTGTATTCCTTTTGGTGCAGATATGGGCGGAACACTCCCCATATCTATGTGGGTTGCCTTTGGGTGCTTAGGTTTCCTCCTACCCTTCAAAAACATAAGGAGATTGCAGGTTAATTGGTTTATTTAAGGGGCATGGGTTTGTGGGCCAGAAAGCCCTGTCTAAATTTAAGTACAATGTTCAATGGGAGAACCTGGCAATGATACATTATGATAGAACTGAAAACATGTTTCCAGGTCAGGGATAGTAACTGGAGAGGTGGTACCCCTGCCAATGAGAAGGTATTGGTTTATTGAGGACTGTGATGAGTATAAAATAAGCCTTTGGCTATTCTCTCCTTCAAACAGGTAAATGAAGAAATTGTGTTGCTTTTTTGTGAGTCTCTTAAGTTGTCTTTTTGATTCCTTTCAGCTCCGAAGAATATCTCAGCTGTCCTGTGCCAAGGGATAGTAGGACATTGGCTAGCGCCCATGATTTCTCCACGCGGTAAGTCCTCTGCCTTAAGTAACTATGGCACCAAAAGAGGGAACTGTTGATTGGAACTCTCGAAGGTAGTCCAATGGTTTTGACAAGTTGTGCACTCCCTCAATGATCACAATGGCCACAGACACCAGGACGTGCCAGAAAATGAACAGCATTCTGGAACTGAGTAAACTATTCTAAAATATCTACAGTATATATGTTTATTTTCTATTTTATCTTTATATATATATATATATATATATATATATATATAATATATATATATATATATCTGAAGAAAACTGAGGTCCTCCATCAGCCAGCTCCCCACCATGACTACCAGCCCCCCCACATCTCCATCGGGCACACAAAACTCAAAACGGTCAACCAGTTTACCTATCTCGGCTGCACCATTTCATCAGATGCAAGGATCGACAATGAGATAGACAACAGACTCGCCAAGGCAAATAGCGCCTTTGGAAGACTACACAAAAGAGTCTGGAAAAACAACCAACTGAAAAACCTCACAAAGATAAGCGTATACAGAGCCGTTGTCATACCCACACTCCTGTTCGGCTCCGAATCATGGGTCCTCTACCGGCACCACCTACGGCTCCTAGAACGCTTCCACCAGCGTTGTCTCCGCTCCATCCTCAACATCCATTGGAGCGCTCACACCCCTAACGTCGAGGTACTCGAGATGGCAGAGGTCGACAGCATCGAGTCCACGCTGCTGAAGATCCAGCTGCGCTGGATGGGTCACGTCTCCAGAATGGAGGACCATCGCCTTCCCAAGATCGTATTATATGGCGAGCTCTCCACTGGCCACCGTGACAGAGGTGCACCAAAGAAAAGGTACAAGGACTGCCTAAAGAAATCTCTTGGTGCCTGCCACATTGACCACCGCCAGTGGGCTGATAACGCCTCAAACCGTGCATCTTGGCGCCTCACAGTTTGGCGGGCAGCAGCCTCCTTTGAAGAAGACCGCAGAGCCCACCTCACTGACAAAAGGCAAAGGAGGAAAAACCCAACACCCAACCCCAACCAACCAATTTTCCCTTGCAACCGCTGCAATCGTGTCTGCCTGTCCCGCATCGGACTGGTCAGCCACAAACGAGCCTGCAGCTGACGTGGACTTTTTACCCCCTCCATAAATCTTCGTCCGCGAAGCCAAGCCAAAGAGAAAAAAATATAATATAATATATATATAATATATATATAATATATATATATAATATATATATATATATAATATATATATAATATATATATATAAAATATATATATATAATATATATATATATATTATATATATATATATATAATATATATATAATATATATATATATATATATATATATAATATATATATATATATATAATATATATATAATATATATATATATATATATATATATAATATATATATATATATATATATATATATAATATATATATATATGTCTGTGTGTGTGTGTGTGTGTGTGTGTGTGTCTCCGCTCCATCCTCAACATCCATTGGAGCGCTTTCATCCCTAACGTCGAAGTACTCGAGATGGCAGAGGTCGACGGCATCGAGTCCACGCTGCTGAAGATCCAGCTGCGCTGGATGGGTTACGTCTCCAGAATGGAGGACCATCGCCTTCCCAAGATCGTGTTATATGGCGAGCTCTCCACTGGCCACCGTGACAGAGGTGCACCAAAGAAAAGGTACAAGGACTGCCTAAAAAAATCTCTTGGTGCCTGCCACATTGACCACCGCCAGTGGGCTGATAACGCCTCAAACCGTGCATCTTGGCGCCTCACAGTTTGGCGGGCAGCAACCTCCTTTGAAGAAGACCGCAGAGCCCACCTCACTGACAAAAGGCAAAGGAGGAAAAACCCAACACCCAACCCCAACCAACCAATTTTCCCCTGCAACCGCTGCAACCGTGTCTGCCTGTCCCGCATCGGACTTGTCAGCCACAAACGAGCCTGCAGCTGACGTGGACTTTTTACCCCCTCCATAAATCTTCGTCCGCGAAGCCAAGCCAAAGAAAATGTATATAATATATATATATGTATATGTGTGTGTGTGTATGTGTATATATATATATTACATAACATAACATAACAATTTACAGCACGGAAACAGGCCATTAGGCCCTTCTAGTCCGCACCGAACCAAACACCCCACTCTAGTCCCACCTCCCTGCACAATGCCCATAACCCTCCATCTTCTTCTCATCCATATACCTGTCCAACCTTTTCTTAAATAATACAATTGACTCCGCCGCCACTATTTCTCCCGGAAGCTCATTCCACATGGCTACCACTCTCTGAGTAAAGAAGTTCCCCCTCATGTTACCTCTAAACCTCTGCCCCTTAATTCTTAACTCATGTCCTCTTGTTTTAATCTTTCCTCCTCTTAACGGAAATAGTCTATCCACATCCACTCTGTCTATCCCTTTCATAATCTTAAATACTTCTATCAAATCCCCTCTCAACCTTCTACGCTCCAAAGAATAAAGACCTAATCTGTCCAATCTCTCCCTATACTCTAGATGCTTAAACCCAGGTAACATTCTGGTAAACCTTCTCTGCACTCTCTCTACTCTGTTTATATCCTTCCTATAATTAGGCGACCAGAACTGCACACAGAAATCCAAATTAGGCCGCACCAACGTCTTATACAATCTCAACATCACCTCCTAACTCCTATATTCCATGCAATGATTGATAAAGGCCAGCATACTAAAAGCCTTCTTCACCACCCTATTCACGTGAGTTTCTACCTTCAGGGAACGATGTACCGTTACTCCTAAATCTTTCTGCTCCTCTGTATTCCTCAATGCTCTCCCATTTACCACGTATGTCCTGTTCTGATTCTTCTTACCAAAATGAAGCACCTCACACTTATCAGCATTAAATTCCATCTGCCATTTTTCAGCCCACTTTTCTAAGCAGCCCATTCCCTCTGCAATCCTTGAAAACCTTCTTCATTATCCACTATTCCACCTATCTTAGTATCGTCTGCATATTTACTAATCCAATTCACCACCCCATCATCTAGATCATTAATGTATATAACGAACAACAATGGGCCCAATACAGATCCTTGAGGCACGCCACTGGTCACCGGCCTCCAACCTGACAGACAATTATCCACTACCACTCTCTGGCCTCTCCCTTTCAGCCAATGTTCAATCCATTTGACTATCTCAAAATTTATACCTAAAGACTGCACCTTCCTAACTAACCTTCCATGTGGTACCTTATCGAAGGCCTTACTGAAGTCCATATAGACAACATCCACTGCGCTACCCTCATCCACATTCCTAGTCACCTCTTCAAAAAATTCAATCAGATTGGTCAAACATGACCTTCTCCCACAAATCCATGTTGAGTGCTCCTGATCAGACCCTGTCTATCCAGATGTTTATAAGTACTATCTCTAAGAATTTTCTCCATTAATTTACCTACCACAGACGTCAAACTTACAGGCCGATAGTTGCCAGGCTTCCTCCTTGAACCCTTTTTAAATAACGGAACCACATGCGCAATGCGCCAATCCTCCGGCACTATCCCCATATCTAATATATATATATGTATGTATGTATGTATGTATGTATGTATGTATGTATATATATATATATATATATATATATATATATATATAATTACTATGTGCTGTGTATCGAGATCCAGAGAAATGTTTCATCAATTCAGTTGATAATAAGCTTGAAAACCCACAAAACTCAACGAACCAACCCCAACTCTGGAAATAACTAGTCAATTAGCGAATTAGTTGTGCAAACAAAATGAATAATTTGACACCCACTTTCATTTCTTTGTGTCTTACAGTCAACACAACTCTGCATTCATTCCAATCAAACGTAGAAAACAAAATGTGTTGCCGAAAACCTCACCAACATCTTTTTTCCATGGCAAGGGTGTCCACATCAAGAGGGTGCAGGTTTGGGGCAAAAGAAAGGAGGTTATTTACAAAGAGGTTGGTTGAGATCTGGAACTCACTGCCAGAGGAGGTGGTGGAAACAGGTTCCATTACCATGTTTAAGACACACTTAGATAGTGATTAAATAAGCAGGTGGATGGGCTTAAAGGTTAGCATGGTCTTTGCGGGCTGAAGGACCTGTTTCTGTGCTGTACAACTCTCTGAAGATGAGAAGTGAATGGACATGGCGAGGTAGTCTGGTTCAATAACATTGATTGATTGATTGCATGTGCTGGGTCAGTTATGGCCTCCTTGGGAAAGTGGATGAGGCCTCAGTTCACATTCCGTATGAAAGGAGGCACTTTGAATGCTCAGACTAGAGACATCACTTACTCTGTACTGGGCAGCTATGGGTGAACCTAGAATGTTTGGGCTCTATGGCAAGAGCACTGGTTGTTGAGTTTTAATAATACAGCATAGTGAGGGAGGAACATCCCCTTGTATTGTGCATCAGCAGACTCCAACCAGAAGGCATTAACATCGACTTTTTGATTTCCCATTGACCCCTTCCTCCGGTCTCTTTCTCTATCCCTATCCCTCTGTTTTCCTCCAGCTCCCTGCCCCTTTTCTTCCTCCTCCTGTCAGACAGCTGCTTTTCTTATCACTCTGACCTGTTCCCCCCATACTTTTCATCTTCTTTCTCTTCTACCCCCCCACCTGTATCTGACTTCTGAATCTTGGTCAGGGCATAAATAGCAAGACTATGTCTTTGGCCAGCTCCATAATTGGTGGATGAAACGCGTCTGGAGCTCCTGGTCTGGAAGGGGAGGGTGGGAAGCGGTCTGTTGGGGGGGGGGAGCGATCTGGGAAAACCAGTTTGAGGGGAGTGGTCTGGAGGGAAGAGTGTGGTTTGGGGAATACAGTAATACAGTGGTCTTGGGGGGGAGATGTGGTCTGGGAGAGAGGGGGAGACTGGACTGGGGGGTGAGTCGACTGGGAGGGGGTGGCAGAAATGTCCGGGGAATGGATCAGTTGGGTGTGTGGTCTGGGAGGGATGTGAGTGGTGAGGGAAGGAGGTGAGGAATGGTCTGGGGATGAGGAGTAGTCTTGGGATGGTGAGTGATCTGGGTGTGGGTGAATGTCTGGGGGTGTATGAGTGGTTTGAGGGTGTGGAGCAGTCTGGGGGTGGGCGAGAGAGAGGTCTTGGGGTGAGTGAATGGTCTGCGGGTGGAGTGGTCTTGAAGGGGGATGGAGCAGTATGGGTGGTGCAGCAAACACAAAACTCAAAAGACCGTACAACAGGCTTTAATCAGCTTAAAGTATAAAGCACTGGATATGTGTGTAGCCCCCAACTAGTTTAGGAAAGGGCTGGCTCAAGTCTTTATATGGGCTGGAGGTTACAGTCAGCAAGATGGGGCCAGGTTACCTACCTGCAGGTACAATGGTTGCCCCCTGCAGTAGGCCAGTAGGAGGCTGGTGGTTTTATCACCACATTCACCCCCTTTATAAAAAGAGTCTGGAGGGAGTTGGGTTCTAGGGAATTTACAAGTTCGAGCAGTCTAGTGGTCACTTTTGTCACTGGGACCATCGCAGGGCAGGCCAATGGACGGTGGGGGCGGGGCTGCTTGAAGTTCGGCTGGGTCTGGGGTGGTCAGGGCGGCTGGTGGTGTGAGCGGGGTGGTGCCTGATGGAGTAAAGTGTAGGTTCAAGGCGGGTCCGTGGGGGTTGGGGGCCCGTGGGGTGGCAGTAGGTAGATGTCATCATCTTGGGGGGGGGGGGGGGAGGGGTGGTCCTGGATGGACCAGGGTGGCCAGGAAGGGGGGTTGGGTTCCTGATGGTGCCAGAGCCCTGGTCGAGAAGGAGGACAGTGGCCAGCACTGGGGCACCTGATGTAGGTGTAGTTTGGGTTTGCATGGAGGAGGTGCACCTGCTCGACCAGGGGGTCGGACTTGTGGGTCCTCACGTGCTTATAGAGGAGCACCAGTCCTGGAGACATCGGGGAGTTGAATGTGATGGATTCATTGTGTGTGTGGCCCAGTGGTACAGCAGGTAATGCTGCTGCCCCACTGCTCCAGTGACCCTAGTTCAATCCTGACTCCGGGCGATGTCTGTGTGGAGTTTGTACATTCTCCCCGTGACCACGTAGGTTTTCTCCGGGTGATCCAGTTTCCTCCCACGTTCCAAAGACAGATATGGCAGGAAGTGAATTGGTTGCTGGGGATTGATTGCAGTGTGTGAGTGAGAGAGAAAATGTGGGAAGGAGAGGTTAGTGGGAATGTGGAGAGCATAAAAGACTGCAGGACTGTTTCTGTATTGTAGACTTGCTAGACATGGACTCGTGCCGCATTATTGAGTGAGGTAAAATCCCCAACGTGGTTTATTTCCCATCGCCCCCCCCCCCCCCCACTCAAAGTACTTCAGACACCTATGCACAGCGCTGGGAAATTATGAAGGAAACCTGTGCAGGGTTAGCCATGCTCTGCATCCATCTGGTGAAGATAGATTATACAAATTGAATGCCTGTGCAGGAAGGCATGAGAACACATTGATCACATCTGGTAATGGGAAGCAATGTGAAATTTATAGCATTCATTGGTTTTGCCCCATTATGTACCTTGAAACATTGGTATAGATTAAGAAGAACAGAGTTTCTCATGCACTTCATTAACTTTAAAAGCTTGCTTCTCTGCATTTCCCTATTCACTAAATGTCTCAGGAAGATCTGTGATATTGCCAGGACTAACCGCCCCTCCGAGTGGAACAAAGGTTAAGACTTCCCATTGCCAGAGTTTGGCAAAAGCCATCTCCATTTCTGATCCAATGGTCCAGGCTACCATACCTGGGTTTGATCTCCATTCCTGATCTAAGGGACCTGATGCCCAGTGCCTGGGTTTGGCAGGAACCCTCTCCACTCCATCTGTTGCTGATAACATTGTCTGTGGTAGGCGGTGAGGGGTCTCCCAGGAAGATGAGGAGAGGTTTTGGGCTCCAGTGTCCTTACTGAGGGACCCCTGGGTTTCTGAGTGCACCTCAGACAGAGGTAGTGACACAGTAGATGGATGAGGGCTGTAGGAGCCATGGTGCAGAGTAAACCAGGCAAAGGTTAGATGTGGGTATTCCAATGTGGGGCTTGGTTTTAATTCTGTCCTCCCAATTCCCACCCAACTCTCTGCCACAATGACAGGATGGGTTGGATTGCCCACAGCTGGGGATCCTTGATGGACCCCATCATTCAGCTTGAGGTTGGCACAGGATGTGGTGGTTGGCAATCAGTGGAGGAGTGAGAGGTGAGCACCAAGGAACAGAAAAAAAAGATCTAAAGCTTCTTCAGAAGGCTCCATTGCCAAACCACATCAGTCAAAGTCTTAGACAATCCCCTTTCAGAAAAGTGTGTGTTTCTGTCTGAACCACCCTCTGTGATCAACATGTTTGGAGGTTCCTCACACACATTGGAATCACAGGTAGGGAGACTTAAGGTCCCAGGCAGTTCAATCACAGAGAACCTTTACCTCCACCAATCCACCGTTTTATGTTTCAGCAAATATCTGTCACCCCAGAGGAAGATTACGATTGATAACAGTCTCAACTGCGAGATGTAGCAGGAAGTAGTAGGCACAGCCATCTGAGCAGCAATTTCCTTCAAGTGTGAATGTGCTGACAGCTGTGTCCGTGTGTGTGTGTGTGTGTGTGTGTGTGTGTGTGTGTGTGTGTGTGTGCGCGGGTGTGGGTGTGGGGGGGTGTTCATGTGTGTCTTTGTATGTGTATTTGTTTATACGTATGCATGTGATGTGTGTGTGTGTGTTTGTGTACACGCATATGTTTGTGTGTGTGTGTGTATGCAGTGTGTGTTTACAGGTGTGCATGAGTTTGGATGTGTTGTGTGCATACAAATGTTTGCGCTCGCATATATGTTTATATGTATGTATATGTGTGCATGTGTGTGTGTCTTTGTGTGTGCATGTGTATCTGCATGCATGTGTATGCATATATGATTGTATGGGTGTATGTGAATGTGTGTGTGTGCATGTGATTATGTTCATGTGTGTTTGTGTGTGGGCATGTGTGGGCATATGTGTGAGCTTGTGTGCATGCATGTGGATGTGTATGTGCACACGTTTGTCTATGCGTGCGTGCTTGCGTCCATATTAATGTCTGTGTAGCAACCTTTGATTATCTCCTGCCCTAGATCCAATCGTCATTTTGTGAAGCCCATGATGGAGCTGGTGAACCATGGTTCCACGGATTAAAGGAAACCGCACGCAGGCAACATCACCCCACAGTGGGAGGTTCATGAGCTGGAATGTCAGGACACTAGTGGACAGTTGCAACAGTGGTGGACCTGAACCCAGCTCAGCTCCAATCTGCCAGAGACTCAGATAAGAAAATAGAGTTAACCCTTCCCACCAAGTTTGACGGTCACGAGACCAAATGAACTTACACAGATGGTTTAAATTCCACAAATCATTCCAACTTGTGTAATTTTGTGCTTTGAAACAAATAAAATAATATCCATTTTCTAACTAAAATGCTTGGGGCTCTTGGAAGTGAGAAAGGATGGAACCATCACATTTTCCTCTGGCATTTCTAATGTGCCTCATTGCCTCTCTGCTCCACAGCATGCAGGCTTGGCTGACTTAAGTCTGCTAAAAATTTGATCGTCTTCAACAGACGTGCAGACCATAGGGTGCATGGTGCAATGCAGAAGAAATTACCATGGCAACAGGCAGAGCCAGACACTGCAAAGCTGAACGAGTCAGTCCTGGGAAAAGGCACCATGGTCAGCGAGTGAACTCTTTCTTCCCTCTGACATGACAGGGACTTCTGCCAGTCACACATTCTTGTCCAGGAGGCACGTTTGGGAATAAAAGAAAAGAGCATGTCCCAAAGTGCCTTCAGCCAGTGAACTATAAGTGTCGTCCCATTGAAGTGTGGGCTGGATGATATGGAAAGAAGCAGGAGGTGAACACACTGCACCTGACAGGTTGAGGAAGTGATGCACAGAGATCCCTCAGTACTTTGCTGGAAACTAATCATCATTTTTATTTAACTCTTTGACTGACAGATGATAAAATGCAATCTTACTGTACTGGCCTGTTTAACTTCAGCACAGGTACTGCAGGAGAAGGTGCCTCAGTTTAAGGTGGTGGCCAGAATCCAGTGATGGTCCCAGTTTATAACATGACTGAAATTGCACCATCATCACTGGTATCCATTGAAAGAATCTATCATAGATTATGGGACATAGTAGTGGAATTAAGCCATTCAGCCCATCAAGTTCATCCATTTCCAAGTCTGTTTCACCATTCCATCATGGTTTACTATCCTATTCAACCCCATTCTCCTGCTTTCTCCCTGTATCCCTGCATATCCTTCCTGATCAAGAACATATCTACATCTACCTTAAATGCACCCAATGATTTGGCTTCCACAGCCATCCGAGGCGATAAATTTCATAGATTCTCCACCCTCTGGATAAAGAACTTCTTCCTCATCTCTGATCCAAGCGGATGTTTTGTATTCTGAGGCTGTGCTATCTGGACCCAGACTCCCCCACCACAGGAAATATCCTCTCCACATCCACTCTATTCAGGCTTTTCAGTATTATAGGTTTAAATGAGATGCCCCCTCTTTCCAATAAACTTCAGCGAGTACAGTCCCAGAGCCATCAATCACTCCTCATGTGATAAGCCTTTCATTCCAGGGATCGTTCTCAAGGACCTCTTCTGGGGCCATCTTCAATGCCAGTCCATCCTTCCCTCGATAAGCAACCCAAAACTGCTTGCAATACTCCGTGCGGTCTGACCAATACCCTATAAAGCCTCAACGTTGCATGCCTGCTTTTGTACTCTATCCCTCTCAAACGGAATGCAACCATTGCATTTGCCTTCCTTACCACTGCCTACCCTTCAGGTTATCTGGCACAAGGACTCCCAAGTCCCTCTGCACCTCCGATTTATGAACGTTGCCAGATAACAAAATAGTCTAAGCCTTTATTCCTCTCAGAGAGAAACCCTCCAACACTTTCAATCTGTGAGAGAAAAACTTTTTGTTTTTATTTTCTTGGCCTCCAATTTTCCTGCAGACATCAACTTATTATGAAAATCAGCTGTGTGGCACGTGGCCTTTGAGCTGCAAATGAAATATTTAGTTGGAATGAGGCAGGATCGGAGATACATTGAAGATTTGACCAGTGCAAAGAAAATTTAAATTTCATGAACAGAAAAAGAACCACAGGTCAGACACCTACACAGATACAATTCCCAGGATATTTGGATCTTTATCTGCTTCTGATACCTGTCATGGACATTGTCTTTTAATATATTTTTAAATATCACATGTGCCACCTGAGAAAGGTCCCCATTCTGTGATAATTGTGAGAGGAAAGTGAAGACGTCGGAGATGGGGACAAACCCTGAATTTTCAAAGGATCAACTGGGAAAATCATGGGATTCTACGGATAAAGAGCAGTCGTATGCTCAGCATCCCCTATGTGTTTATCTCCAAACTGGTGGTCTGATTTTATCCAAGATGTTTGTGGAATCTCGCTGTGTGTCCACCTTGTTGATCAGAAACATCTTCACATTTAAAAGTAGTCAATCAATCTTGCTGGGCTCACCCAGATCACAGCACTTCCCCAGAACAGTGCTGCCTGCACTAATGCCCTGGTCTAGGCCAATCCCTTAGGGCTGCTTGGCACCTCCAACAATAGGGTCCTGACACCAACCGCACTGTACCCAAATCATGAGGCTTTCTTTAATCTGTGACAAATAAACAGGATGGATTTAGTGCTGAGTGCATTTGATTGCCTGAGGAAATATTTCAACAGAATTGTAAATTTATGCAAACATTTCAAAGTCATTGCAGAATTCTCCCAGTGAATTCCCCAGAGGCAGGTATTGGAACACTTGGCACTGCTTAACTAATTTGACAGCTAATATCTATCTGACAGCAACCATTAACACTCTTTTGCAATAATTAATTTATTTTCCATCACACTGACTGTGGAAGAGGATTCCTGGAGATGTGGATGGGCAATGGAGACGTTCAGAGAGAAAGTCTTTTTGAAGCCCAAATGCTTCTTCCTCAGCTAGCTGTTGTTTCTGATCCCTGAGTTTTCAAGTTAGAGTCACACAACCTGGAAACCTTCGGCCCAACTTATCTACGCCGACCAAAGTGTCCCACCCACACTAGTCCCATCTGTCTGCGGTTTGCCCATATCTCTCTGAACCCATTCTATCCCTGTATCATTCCAATGTTTTCTTAACTATTGCAATAGTACCTGCCTCAGCCACCTCCTCCAGCAGCCTGTTCATACACTCACCTCCCACAGGTTCTTGTTAAATCTCACCCCCTCCACCCCCACCCCCCCCCCCCCCCGCCTCCCACCCCCAACATTCAATCTCTGTCCTCTGGTTACAGATTCCCCTACTCTGGGCAAAATACTCTCTGCATTCACCCAATCTATTCCTTTCATGACTTCGTACACCACTATGACATCCGAGGAATAAAGGCCCAATCTGATCAACCTCTTCCAATAGCTCAGGTCCCCACGTACTGGAAACATCCTTGCAAATCATCTTTGCACCCTCTCCAGCTTGACAACATGTTTTCTATAGCATGGTGACCAAAACTGAACACAATATTCCTAATGTGGTGTCTTATCCAATTGCAAAATGACCTGCCAACTTCTATATTCTTATGTACTCTTAAACTTCTATATTTGTGTACAACAAATTACAACAGCAAATAAAAAGTGTGTGTCAGAAGGGCATTGTTATGGTAATCATGTGGGAATTTAACATACAAGTAGATTGGGAAATCTTTGTGAGGTTTTTCAGTTGGTTGTTTTTCCAGACTCTTTTGTGTAGTCTTCCAAAGGCGCTATTTGCCTTGGCGAGTCTGTTGTCTATCTCGCTGTCGATCCTTGCATCCGATGAAATGGTGCAACCGAGATAGGTAAACTGGTTGACCGTTTTGAGTTCAGTCATGGTGGGGAGCTGGCTGATGGAGGACCTCAGTTTTCTTCAGGCTGACTTCCAGGCCAAACATTTTGGCAGTTTCCGCAAAATAGGACGTCAAGCACTGAAGAGCTGGCTCTGAATGGGCAACTAAAGCGGCATCGTCTGCAAAGAGTAGTTCATGGACAAGTTACTCTTGTGTCTTGGTGTAAGCTTGCAGGCGCCCCAGATTGAAGAGACTGCCATCCATGCGGTACTGGATGTAAACAGCGTCTTCATTGTTGAGGTCTTTCGTGGCTTGGTTCAGCATCATGCTGAAGAAGATTGAAAAGAGGGTTGGTGCGAGAACGCAGCCTTGCTTCACGCCATTGTTAATGGAGAAGGGTTCAGAGAGCTCATTGCTGTATCTGACCCGATCTTGTTGGTTTTCGTGCGTATACCCACACTCATACCCACACTCCTGTTCGGCTCCGAATCATGGGTCCTCTACCAGCATCACCTATGGCTCCTAGAACGCTTCCACCAGCGTTGTCTCCGCTCCATCTTCAACATTCATTGGAGCGACTTCATCTCCAACATTGAAGTACTCGAGATGGCAGAGGCCGACAGCATTGAATCCACGCTGCTGAAGATCAAACTGCGCTGGGTAGGTCACGTCTCCAGAATGGAGGACCATCGCCTTCCCAAGATCGTGATCTATGGCGAACTCTCCACTGGCCACCATGACAGAGGTGCACCAAAGAAGAGGTACAAGGACTGCCTAAAGAAATCTCTTGGTGCCTGCCACATTGACCACCGCCAATGGGCTGATATCGCCTCCAACCGTGCATCTTGGCGCCTCACAGTTCGGCGGGCAGCAACCTCCTTTGAAGAAGACCGCAGAGCCCACCTCACTGACAAAAGACAAAGGAGGAAAAACCCAACACCCAACCCCAACCAACCAATTTTCCCTTGCAACCGCTGCAACCGTGTCTGCCTGTCCCGCATCAGACTTGTCAGCCACAAACGAGCCTGCAGCTGTCGTGGACATTACCCCTCCATAAATCTTCGTCCGCGAAGCCAAGCCAAAGAAAAGATTGGGAAAACCAGGTTTGGACTGGATCTCAAGAGAGAGAATTTGTAGAATGACTACGTAATGGCTTTTTCACAAGATCACAGGACAAAGGAACAGAAGCAGGCCACTAGGCCCATGAAGCAGCTTGTTGATGAGCCCACTCAGGGATCAGCTGTACTGGATTGGGTGTTGTGTCATGCACCAGTGGTGATTTGAGAGCTTAAAATGAAGGAGCCATTAGGGACGGTGATCGCAATATGACTGAGTTCAGTTTGAGATTTCACGAGGAGAAACTAAGATCAGAGGTGTCGGTATTTCAATGGAGCACTGTGGCATGAGGAAGGAACTGGCCAAAGTAGATTAGAAGGAAGTACTAGCAGGGAAGACAGCAGAGCAGCAATGAATAGAGTTTCTGCAAGAAATGAAGAAGGTGCAGGGTAAAAACATCATAAAATGGCGGATATATTTGAATGGAAAAATGTCACTGACAGGGAAATCAAAGCCAATATAAAAGCCAAAGAGATGGCACACAAAGAAACAAAAATTAGCAGGGAGAAGTTTTTTAAAAAACTTGCAGAAGGTTACTAAAAAACTCATATAGAGGGAAAAGATGAAGTATGAGAGTAGGCTGGGCAGATCACGTGATACAGTGGAGGGGGTAGTCATGTTCCTCAGGGCTCCAGCACGAACGAGGGTAAAAGCGTAGAAAACAACTGGTAAAATAGTAGGAAGGTGGGGGGAAACATGCCAGAAGAATGGGTAAGAAGGAGAAAAAAGCGATTTTGAAAGAAAAGATGTCCCAAATGTCCAACAAACGCCAAGAGAGATGGCCTCATAGTGAGAGAGACAGGAGGCAAGAAGCAACAGTCTACCTAGAGGACCTGCAGGGTCGGGAGGCAGCAGGGCCCATTCGACGGCGGTTCAGGCACCAATGCAGATATCGTGGAGGTGGAGTCGGTGCCTGTGCGTCAGTTTGAAGGCCAAGGTTTGCGCCAGGAACAAGTAGAGAGTGGCAGTGAAGAGGGGGCTGGCCTGCAACCCCTGGGGAATGAAGGAGCCGGCAAGGCAGCGGCGTCAGTGGAGAGGGGACCTGCGTTGCCAGTGAGAGTGCTGACGGCAGAAGGGTGGTTAGTGATGGCAGCGGTGGCATGGAGAGGGGAGCTGCATTGCCAGTCAGAGTGCTGACGGCAGAAGGGTGCTTAGTGATGGCAATGGTGGCAGCGGAGAAGGGAGCTGCGTCATAAGAGAGAGTGCTGATGGCAGAAGTGAGGTTACCAACGGCAGCGGTGGCAGTAGAGGCAGCGGTGAACGCGAGTCCCAGAAACAGTGACGAACGCGAGTTAGGTAGGACATGAGGGGCTCAGGAGACCAATGAGGTGGCAGGATTTTGCGACTAGGGGTGGTGGATCAGGCAGCACTTACGAAAGGGTGCAAGGAGACAGGGGCAGCGAGGATGCCGAAATGCAGGAGCCAGCGACAACACCTGCAGGGAAGGCATTCAAGGCAGCAGTAGAGCATCACCACAGACGGGAGAAAAATAGAGGGGGGGGGAGGAGAGGAGGGGACTGGGAGCCCCCCCAGGGACAGTATCAAGACAATGATGGAGGTGGTGGTGGAAAATGAGCAGAGGCTGAAAAATGGTTTGGAAAATGTAATGAAGGATTTGTCATTAGAGTTGGGGAAATTTAGTAGGGCAATGGGGAGGTGTCCGAAAGAGTACATAGGATAAAGGAGAGGGTTGATAGCGTGGAGAAAATTATAGAACAATTAGAAAATGATAGGGAGGTAGTGGTGAAGGATAGGAAAAGGCTTTGGGACAAGTTAGACATGTTAGAGAATTATAATAGATGAAATAATATTAAAATAATAGGACTTATGGAGGGGAGGGAGGGGAGAGACCCCATTACGTTTTTTAAGGGGTGGATCCTTGAGGTATTGGAGAAGGGGAGAGGAACTGCAAATAGAAGGAGTATATTGGTCTCCTTTCCCTAAACCGGGACTGGGACAGAAGCCCTGCTCGATCCTTATGAAGCTACAGCATTTATCAGGACCGGGAATGGATCCTGCATGCTGCGAGACAATGGGGTGGTCCCCTTGAAGTAGAAGAGAGGAAAATTTTGTTCTTCCCAGATATGTGTAGACCTGGTATGAGGGAGAAGGGAATTCAACACAGCTAAGAAGCAATTTGAAAGTTAGGGTGTTGGCTCTGCATTATTATATCCAGCAACTTTAAGGGTGTTTCTGCCAGGGTAGGAGGGGAAGAGGAAGCATTTCCTGAAACCTGGGAAAGCTAGAGCTCTGTAGTTTTGTTTGAATTCAAATGGAACTGTTCTGTGAGACGAACTGCCCCACAACTGACAATTTTTTAAAAAATTTAGGACATGCTAAAGGCTTATTTAAGGGTCCTGATATTTGGATATACTACAGGAATTTTAAAAAAAGGTACATGAGGAAAATTCATGATTTGGAACAGGACATTGGTCAACTGTGAAAAGATTACCAGAGATCGGGTTTGGAAGATAAATACGGAGAAAATCTTTGTGTGTGTGTGTGTGAGAGAGAGAGAGAGCACAAAATTCGAAGTTGTCTTGTGTTGCTTGCAGAGAGAGAAACAACTGGCTTGGTCCGGATCCTTCTGGCTGCCTTTGGAATGTTCATCCTTTTTGAAATGCCCAACATTCTAAACTGACCTCCAGACCATGACTCATGCTCTGGGCCTTCTTCCACTCCACAGCACCACCCAGTGGTGGTTTATTGTCCAAGACCAGAAATTTTTTTCATTTTCTACACATGCTCAGTCTGTCTTCCACTCTCTCAGCAGTCCACCTTCACCTTGGCTCTCTAAGGCAAACTGTCACTTTTTAACATAAAACCACACAACACATAGGCCACTACACAACACTGAACTCTGTAATACACTTTCGATTGCAGATTATAAAATTATAGCAAAAACATTGGCCAATAGGTTGGCAAAACATTTGGCAAAGCTAACGAATCTGGATCAGGCTGGGCTCATGCTGAAAAGGCAATCTGCAGACAATGTAGCTAGATTGCTTAATATAATACATCTGACACAGTCGGGGTGGGGTGGGGGGGGAACCTTGAAGTGAGGAAAAGGCCTTCGACAGATTGAAGTGGGGCTTCCTGTTCAAGGTACTGGAAAAATTTGGACTGGGACAAACATTTATAAAACTCAGGCCATAATTATTACAAATGGGCAGATGTCTCCAGTGTTCCCATTGAGTAGATCCAGTGGACAGGGCTGCCCACTGTCCCCAGCACTGTTCATACTGGCTATTGAGCTGCTGGTGGAAGCCATTAGGTGGGATCCAGACATAAAGGGGTTTAAGGTGGGCCACTTGGAACAAAAAATCAATCTATTTGCTGATGATGTATTTGACGGACCCTGGGAGGGAGCGTCGTTGGCTGGACTGAGGTCCACACTGGAGGATTATGAGAGGACTCAGGGTATAAAATAAATTTGGACAAAAGCGAGACCATATCAACAGGGAAGCCAATTTAAGTTGCAGTTGGATGGCATTAAATAGCTGGGGATAAAAGAGGACAAAGACTTACGCAATGTATAGAAGATAAATTATCTCCCCTTGCTCCGGAAGATTAAGGAAGACTTGGTTAGATGGAGAACTCTGCCCAAAACATTAGTGGGCAGAGTGAACTGCAAAAGAATGAAGGTGATGCCAAGGATACAATTTATTTTCCAAATGTTGCCCATCCCATTGCCCCAGTGCTTCTTTAAGAGGTTCACGAGTGTGTCAGAAACTTTTTGTGGAAAGGCAAGATGGCTAGAATCTACATGGAAAAGTTGATATGGGAATACAAATTACGGGGCCTAAAAGTGCCAGATTTCAAGAAATATTATTGGGAACCCCAGGCGAGATTTATCTCATCAATTTTCGGGGGGGGGGTGGGGCCTTCCTGGGAACAAATTTGACTACATACGATAGGAGAATTTATATACAAATGGGACACTAAATTAATATCCAAAAAGACAGACAACCCCATACTAAAACATGTATGCATGACATGCCATAAAATACATCAATATATTGGATTGAAGGTGGGGTGGTCTCCCAACGCACCTTTGACCCAGAACAATTTAATATCCATGACTCTGGGCAATAAGATCCTGGAGACCTGGTGCTAGAAAGGAATCATGTGTATCAAGGATTGTTATGATCAAGGGCAGTTGATGTCATTTGAACAGTTGAGGATTAAATTTGGATTGTCTAACTGAACATTCTTCTGCTATCTGCAATTAAGATCATGCAACCCCAAGCAAACAATATAGTACATTTTCCTTCTACACAATATAATTCACAGAATCCAGCATTTTCCCCTCTCCCTTCCCTTATTCCCTCCCCGCCCCTTAACTTATACAAATACACAATTACATAAGGAAAAGAACATGCTACTGAAGCCCAAGTATTAAATAAACGAGGATTAAACAGTGTCCACTTAGAATAGAGATACAGAGAAATTTCACTGGCTTTTGCACACTCACCGAACGTTTTTGTGCGCTGCAGAGCTAATTCACTGGTGTGGTATATCTTTGCAGCTCGAGCTAAGGTAAGCTCTATCTCTCGCAGCAACCTCTCTCTCACTTTCTTATCAATAACCCTGAACACTATTTGATCATGGAGCATTGAATCTTGCAGCGATCCAAAATTGCAAGTTTTTGCTTTCAATTTCAAGTCATTTAAAAAAAAAAAGTATCAAAGCTCTCTCCCTGCAGCTGTGTACAAGTGAAAAACGTACCTTTCGAATGTTTAATTTTTCTTTGGTGAACAGTGTTCATCAAACATCTTGATAACCTTGTTGAACTTGCCATGGTCAGCTGCCTCGGCAAAAAACAAATGTATTGAAAACCTCTAGTGCTTGAGGTCCCATCATGGTATGGAGCAGTGCAATCATCCATGCATCAGATTTGCTATCAAGTCCAATGGCTTGCAGATACAGCATGGATCTTTGTTTGAACAACCTCCACTCCAGTCAAATTTACAACATCATGAGCCTTCACACTCCATTCCTCTGGTGATATTGACTGATGCACACTCTGCACACTCCTGGTCTTTCTTCCAATCCTGGTACCATGTGATGTTTCTTTTATTGTAATAAAAAAAACTTGGGTTCTTTTAAAAATTTATTTTATTAGCTATAGAACTCATTCACGGCCATGTGAAGGCATCCATCTTGAATCCAACTGAGCTGCCACAAACTAGTCTCTGACTCCCTCTAATGGTCAGGAGTTTCACTAGTACTCTATCATTACAGTATGTGAGTGGAAAAATAAAAGGTTGAGAACCATTTGATGAACTGGTGGCTTTCACTCCCACCCACAATCTCCTGAATTCCTTCCTGACACTGAGAAGCCATGATCAAGAAAGGTCACTGTGACTAGTCCCATATGTATGATGATGATTTTATTGTCATACACATTGTACAAAATTCTTACTTGCTGCTGTTGAACAGCTACTTGTGAAGAAAAAGCTCTAATAATAAACTAATTGAATTAAATTAAAGGGACAATGAACATGTAATAAATATTCACGGTAATCCTAGAGTAAAAAAGTGGCATTACAACAGCATAGAGCAGTCCCTGATTACTGCTGGTCTTCAAGCTTCTGTACCTTCTGTTAAAGATAGCAGTGAAAAGAGGATCTCATCAGAGTGATGGGGGACCTTCATGATGCTGGCTGCCTTCATGAGGCAGAGCCTCAAGTCGATGTCTGAAGTGGATGGAAGGTCGGAGTCTGTGATAGATCTGGCTGTTTGCTACCTTCAGCAGTGCCTTGTAAACTCATCCCATGGTTAGGAGCTCAATCTGTGGCTGTCAGGTGTAAAGAAGCCATACACAGAATCAGGCTAATTGTCTATCTTAATGAATGAGTGATTGTTAAGATGAGATCTGTCAACTTCTGAGAAATAAATGAAAATCTCTGTCAAAAGAGGACAGACTACGACTTAGTATCTGTGAAGGAGAAATAGAGTTCTTGTTTCAGGCCAAAGACTTTATCTTGACCTGTAACTCCTCCTCTCTCCACGGATGCTGACTTGCTGAGCGTTTCCGTCATCATCCATCATGGCTTTGGAAGTTTGTTGAAGCTCTGGATCTGGAGTGAATGGTTTCAGTGGCAGCCTTTATCTACCCTGTGGATAGATATCATGTCCTCAATCACATAATCAGTCTGTTAACAGGACAAAAATAGATGAGGGTGCAGTCTTTACAAAAATGCGCTGGAGAAACTCAGTAGGTCACGCAGCCCCTATAGAAGATAAAAGGTAATATGGATGCTGTATGACCTGCTGAGTTTCTCCAGCATCTTTGTGTATTGCACTCGTCCCCAGCACCTGCAGATTTTTTTGTTTAAGTCAAGGCTGGAGTCTTTATTTCACCAAAAGATGTACAGTAAACTTGCAGGCATAGCCTGGGGTTTCATTGTGATACAGTGGAGTATGATCCTTTGCCCATTACCTGTGTCTCTTCTTTGAGTTGATTTGAAATGAGTGGAATCTGGAGGGGTTCTGACTTTACAAGACTATGAGAGATATTGGATGGACAGCCAACATCTTTTACCCAGCTGACAGTAACAAATACCAGAGCCTATTGGTTTAAGGTAGGGGGGGGGAGGAAATTTCAAGGGAGATGTCAGGGGTAAGTATTTTAAACAGAGTAATGGGTCCCTGGAATGCATTGCCAGGGGTGGTGATGGAGGCTGATACAATCGGGACATTTGAAAAAACTCTTAGCTAAACAAATAGGTGTCAGAAAAATAGAGGGCTATTGGTGTGAGGGAGGGAAGAGTGAGATAGTTGTGATGAGTATTTCCATAAGTCGGCACAACATTGTGTGCCAAAGGGCATGTACTGTGCTGTAATGTTCTGCTTACTAGCTCTATCTGTACCCAGACCTAGATTCTTTGTGGTGGAACTCCTCTTTCCCTCACCTTGCTGTTCAGCTTGGGCATCCTACAGACATTCAAGGATTTGTTTTCTGGGAAAAGGCATCAAGGCATATGAAGCCAAGATAGGGTGCCATGGAACCAGGATGTGGATCATCAATTATCACATAGATTGGCCCAGGGCCAAGTGGATGACATGGGTTCAAACACATTTATATTCAGTGGAAGGTGTGCCAGCAGGGGAAGAAGAGGTTGGAAGAGACTAGGCTGGCGTGTCAAGGACCCAAAGGCCAAATTGATTGTTGAAAGCTGAAAGCAATTCTTTAACATGGCTGGAAAATTAGGTTGGTTCCTATCCAGCATTAGTGGTCATGTGATATTTCTGGTCATGATGTCATTGCCTGATGATGCAAAGAAGGCAGCCTTGCCTCTTTTTGCCACAGCTAATTGTTCTGGTAGGTGGGCGAGAGGGCTGGGATGGCCGAGTGATTGGGACAGAGTGAGGGATTGGGGGCAATTGAAGGATCAGGACAGGTGAAGGGTTGAGGGCATATGGAGTTAGAACATTGGGGTTTTGGTCAGGTAATGGGGTGTTGGAATAGATGAGGGCTGTTGGGAACAGTCGGGGTGGGGACAGGTAAGAGGGTTGGGATGGATGTGGGTTGGGACATTGGGGGTTAGGCCAGATGTCGATGTGAAATAGATGTGGCATAGAACAGGTGGGGATTTGGACAGGTATAGGGGGTAACAGGTGAGGAAATGGAAGATGGAAGGATGTTGGAACAGGTGGAAGGGTTTGGAACAGGTGGGTATTGCGGTGTGTGTGTGACCTGGGCTCAGCTTCTGAACCATTTGTGTAGTACAAATTGGACATGAGCTGAGAGTTCCTTCCTGAGGAGATGTACTGGTCCTCTCCTCATCATGTGGGCGAGGCTGCAACCCCTTGAACGAATTACCTGCATAACTGTGTATTCCTGGCTGTTGTTTGGTGTCACCCTGAAGATAGAGTTATGATGGATGAGAGCGGAATTCATGGCTGAGGTGGCTCAAGGATCTGGTTGCCAGACATCCTGCTGACACAGGCAGGTGGTCTGAGCATGCCAGAGATCAGTGTTCCTCAGTCCTGGACTCCTGTTTGCTTGAGTATTTCTTGCTCCAGCAGAAACTTTGAACTTCCTTTCCTCTGTCTCCCTACCACTTTTCTCTCTTGTGAAGATCTTTGAAGCCTGCCTCTGTGATGAAGATTTGGTCCTCAGTTTTATTGTCATCTGCATTTCCTCTGATAATCCCTCTGTGTGGCACCAGATGTAACGTGAATAAAAGCTCTCACAACTGGAGGGAGAACAAATGCTTTTATTAACTTATAATTGAGAATCTTCAGAAGGGTTCTGGGTTTAGGCAGGAAATCAGGATGTGAGCAGATGGAGGTGGAGCCAGCCGTCAGCACAACATGCTACCAGTGTATCCCAGTTGACTGCATTCACCCCGTCCTGTCGAATAAAGACAGAGAACATGCGTTCAGAGAAGAAAAAAGTCAAAAAGTATACAGTTATTTACAAATTTATAGATTTAAGCGGTCTGGGGGTCTGGAGATCCTGGTGGAGTGCCTTAGCACTGGGGGGCCTTGGTCTCGTGGTCCCCTTGTGAGGGAGGAGAGACAGGATGGGTCTACTTTTCTCCTGAACCGGATCTCCTGAGGCCCTGACTGGGGGTGGCGAGAATGAGCTTCGTGGCTTGCAGGGCCCTTGAGGCAACGGACCCTCAGTTCTGGTGGGTGCCAAGTCCCTGATGGAGACGGTGTCCTCTCTGCCATCCAGGTACTCCACATAAGCATACGTGGGATAGGCGTGGAGCAGTTTCACCCTTTCCACCAGGGTCTTGCTTCTCCTCACGTGCTTCCTGAGGACTGGACCAGGAGTGGTGAGCCAGGTTGGGAGTGTAGTTCCTGATGTCGACCTTCTTTCAAAATTGTATAGGAGCTTGTGAGGAGTAACGTTGATCGCTGTACATAATAGCGACCAGATGGGATGGAGAACCATAGGAAGGACTTACTGCCACCGTGAGTCTGGAAGGCCTTTCGACTTTCAGGGCCAGTTTGACAGCCTTCCAGACCGTGGTGTTCTCCTTTTCAACCTGCCCGCTCCCCCGAGGGTTGTAGCTAGTAGTCCTGGTGGATGTGATGTCCCTCACCAGCAGGTACTAACATAGCTCGTCACTCATAAAGGATGAGCCCCAGTCACTATGAATATAGCTGGGATACCCGAACAGGGCGAAAATGGAATCTAGGGCCTTTATGGCTGATGAAGTGGACGTGTCTGGACATGGAATGGTGAACGGGAAATAGGAGTACTCATCAATAACAGAGATAAGAAAGTGTTCCCATTCGTGGAGGGGAGAGGTCCCTTAAAATTGACACTGAGCCGTTTGAAGGGCCTGGATGACTTGACAGGTGGACCTTTGCCTTCCATGGAGTAGAGAAGATTGTGCGCCTTGACAAAATGATCCATGCGGGTAACCCCCCTGGATGGCAGAGCTCATTATTTAGAGACCACAGTTGGCTAGTGTGTGCAGAGGCACAGCTTCCTCTGGATAAGCCATTAAGAGCTCCTGGCCAATAGGCAATGTCATTCTTGATTTTGCCCCCCTTGACATTATTCAACATGAATGTGACCAAGAGCTGGTCAGTGAGGAGTGTAAATTTCCTACCAGGCAGGTAGTGTCTCCAGTGCCTCACGGCTTCTACAATGGCTTGAGCCTCCTTTTCCACAGATGGGTTCCGGAGCTCATGGCCTTATAATGTCTAAGGAAAAAATGCAACTGGCCTGCTCGCCTGGTTGAGATTCACGGCCAGGGTTACATCCGAAGCATCGCTTTCCACTTGGAAGGGTACATTCTCATCCACCTCATGCATGGCGGCTTTCGCATTGCAATTTCAGAGGTAGTTAAAAGCCATTTGGGCTTCAGCCAAGAGGGGGAAATTGGTGGCTTTTAAAAGAGGGTGAATCTTATCAGCTTATTGAGGGATCCACTGGGCATAATGTAAGAAAAACCCCAGGCATTTGTGGTCCTGGGAACAGGGAGCTCTAACAGGGCACATCCTATTAGGATCGAGACCAATGATGCCATTCTCCACCACCTAGCCAAGGATAGGCAGCCGTTTAGTCCTGAACTCGCATTTGTCAGTTATAAGTGAGGTTCAGGGCTTTCGCCGGGTGGAGAAGACTGTCGAGGTTGGCATTATGGTCTTCCAAGGTGAGGCCACAGATGGTGACATTATCGAGGTTGGGGAAGGTAGCCTGCATCCCACATGTCCACCATTCTGACAATCTGCCTCTGGAAGATAGAAACCCCGTTAGTGATACTGAAAGGGACCTTCCAGAATTGTTAGAGATGACCATTAGCCTCAAATGCCATACTCCTCACTCGAGTGGCCCCCACCATCCTGCGTTGCCCTGCGTGGGAAAGATGGCGTCGATCTCATGATGTGGCAAGATGGCCGCCCTCCTCCCTCCTCCAACGATGATGGCACTGACTTTGAATTTGAGTCATGGCAGGATGGCCACCGAGCCTTTTCGTGCCGCTTCCTCGCTGCCACCCTCCGTTGGCATGTGGCGCACCAAGTGGATATGGGTGAATTCAGGTTAGACGGCTTGGGGCTGGAATCAGATCCAGGAGAGGTGCAGGCCGTGGATTTCCCCAGACTCGGCAAACCATCGCCCAATGTCCTTTCTTGCCACAGCTGGAACACACTGAGTCTTTAGTTGGGCAACGAGATCAGAGATACTGGCTCTTGCTGAAGAAAAAGCTCTCCCTAGTGCAGGAGCGCTAGCCCAGGAAGGGGCAGCCCTTAGGCTAGGGGTTGAGGGAGCAGCTGGTCCTTGGAAGGGGTCATCTGGGTGAGCGACCTCACTGGCTGTGAGGTCGTCATTCTCAAACTTGACCTGTTCCAATGATTTGGCCAGAACAATGTGACTAGTCAGGTCCTTCTTAACTGACTTGAGCAGTTGCTGCCTCGTGTACCTCAAGTGGACCTTCGCGACTAGGGTGTCCCGGATCTGGTCTTCTTCACGAATGCGGCCCGTAGCCGCTTCATGCTGGCATTTCTTGGCAAGCATCCACAGATCCAGCAGGTAGATATTGATGGTCTCTCCTGGCCGTTGGTGATGTAGAGCGAGTCGGTGCCTCGCTAAGACCTCTTTCTTCGACTTCAGGTACTGAGCCTTCAACGTCTTGATGGCAGCATCATATGTAGTGCAGTTCCTAATGACTGCATACCTTTTCGTTCCTACCCTCGAAACGAGTGCAGACCTCCTGAGTTCATTGGTGCGGAAGACGTCTCTGGTCACGTTCAGGTAGGCCTGGAAGCAGTCTATCCAGTATGTGAACTCCTCAGCCACATCAGGGGACAGAGGGTCTATCACTAGCGTACCTGGCTCAAGTAGCACTTCCATTGTTTAGGGAATAAGCTAATACAATTGTAGTGTGAATGAAACCTCTCACAACTGGAGGGAGAACAAACGCTTTTATTAGCTTATAACTGAGGGTAGGGTCTCACAGTCATCTTCAGAAGGTGGGAAACCAGGGTTATGTGTGAGCAGATGGGGGTGGAGCCAGGAGGCGGAGCCAGCCATCAGCTCAACATACTACCAGTGAATCCCACCAGAGGATGGATATTATCTTAAGGGTGGCAGATGGTTGGGCTTCCAGCATTAACCAATATCTCAGATCTACTTTATGCGATGTTGAATAATAAATCATCCCTTTATCCTTTAAGATTCAAGAACAATTTGGATGGCACGGTTAGTGCAACACCCTAACATCAGCAGCGATTGGGACTAGACCGGAGTTCAAATCTCGCGCTGTCTGTAAGGAGTTTGTATGTTTTTCTGGTGTCTGCGTGGGTTTTCTCCAGGGCTCCGGTTTCCTCTTGCCCTTCAAAAATGTACCAGGGTGTAGGTTAATTAGGTGTAATTTGGGCGGCACGGACTGGCCTGGTACAGTGCCATATGTCTAATTTAATTTAAATTTAAAACAAGATTCTTTTATTCTCAAGTACGTAAATGCACAAAGTTTGTCAATTTTTGCCCGCCATAAGGCACACAAAGAGGTGCCACTCGCTCGACGTCCCCACTAATAAGAGAATTACTACAGAGAGGACGAGTGTCCGTGGATTCTGTACTGACAATATCCACACCAGCAGTGAGAGTATAGGACAGCTTTAATAAACTAATATGTACACTAAGAGGTCTTGTCTCTCTGCAAGTCGAACCTGGAAGGCTGGACTGTAGCTCTGGACTGCTTTATATACAAGGTCACTGGGATGCCCCCTGGTGACCTAGTGGTGTAATTACATATCACCATATTCACCCCCGTTAAAAAATTGTTATCCCCCCCATCCTCCTTCCCCTGTTTGTAAGTTCATAAGTCCAAAATTTTTTGTGGCTTTCGTTTCCTTCTGGACTTCCTCGGTAGTGGTATAGGGGTGGAGAGTGCGGTCTACCTTTCGGCCTTTCTTGGTGGAGGTGTGGGAGTAGGAAGTACTAGATGGCCATGTGGCCGCGTGGACTGGGGATCCTCTTGTATGGGATTAAGTCCTGCCATCAAGTCTAGGGCGGGCGTACCCAGGGTCCTGATTTCTGGGGTGGGTGGTATAGTCCTCTGGGGTGACTCGATAAGACGACTGTTCTAGTGACTGCTGCTGTGCTCCTTGTTGATCCGTGGACATCTGTGTTTCCTCCACGTTGTTCACACATCCGGCCAGTGCGAGATCCCTGGTGGCCACCGAGTCTTCTCTTCCATCTGGGAATGTGACGAAGGTGTACTGAGGGTTCGTGTGCCTCAACTCCACTTGATCCACCAGCGGGTCCGCTTTGTGGGTTCTGCAGTGCTTCCGGAGGAGAACAGGTCCCGGCGTCATCATCTATTTAGGTAGCACTGTGCCTGTCGTGGCTTTCCTTGTGAAAGAAAAGATACGGTCATGTTAGTGGTAGTACACAACAACGAACGTATAGAGTGTAGGGCCTCTGGCAACAATTCTTGCCATCTAGTAACAGGCAGGTCTTTTGCTTTTAAACTCAAAAGGACCGTTTTCCAGATAGTGGCATTTTCCCTTTCGACTTGTCCATTCCCCCAGGATTGTAACTTGTATTGCGGCTGGTAGCAATCCCTCTCTCGTGCAGGTACTGCTGTACTTCTGCACTCATGAATGCAGCCCCCCTGTCTGTGTGTATGTAGTTCGGGTACCCGAATATGCTGAAGGTGGGTTGGAGGAATTTTATAACCGTGGTTGCTGATACATCAGAACACGGGATTGCGAAGGGGAAACGGGAATATTCATCTATTATGTTTAGGAAATAGACATTTCTATTATTGGATGGGAGCGGGCCTTTAAAATCGAGGCTGAGGTGCTCAAAAGGTTTGGTAGCTTTTATCAGGGTGGCTTTGTCTGGCCAGATTCCGCACAGATGGGGCAGCTCTTGTTCACTGACCTCACTTCCTCTACCGAAAATGGGAGGTTTTGGGTTTTAATGAAGTGAAACAGTCTAACAACCCCCGGGTGGCCCAGCTCATTGTGCAAGTTCTGCAACTGGGACGTGTGGTTAAGGATGGCACAAGTGCCTCAGGACAGCGCGTCTAGGGGCTTGTTGAGTCTCCCGGGGCGGTATAGAATGTTGTAGTTAAATGTAGACAATTCTATCCGCCAGCGCAGGATTTTGTCCTGGTTATCGAACATAAAAGCCACAGGCCATTGGTCCATGATGAGGGTGAAGTGTTTGCACACCAGATAATATCGCCAGCGCCTTACTGCTTCCATAATGGCTAGGGCCTCCTTCTCTACTGCTGAGTGTCTTACTTCTGACCCCTGTAGGGTTCGCGAGAAAAAGGCCACCGGTCGTCCGTCTTGGTTTAGGGTGGCTGCCAGAGCCACATCGAATGCATCAGTTTCTACTTGAAACGGGATTGACTCGTCTATGGACCACATGGTAGCTTTAGCAATATGGTCCCTAATGTCCCTGAATGCTCTGGTGGCTGCTGGGCACAGTGGGAAAACGGAGGCTTTTACAAGTGGGCGGGCCCTGTCGGCGTAGTTGGGGACCCACTGGGAGTAGTAAGCGAACAGTCCCAAATACCTTTCTAGAGCTTTCAGCGTGTGTGGAACTGGGAGGTCTGGGCTGATTTCCCCGTTCTGCACTATGTAGTCCAGGATTGGCTAAAGACGCACTTGTCTCTGTTGTACGTTAGGTTCCTTTCCTCGGCTTCCTGGAAGAAGCATTTTAAATTTGTGTCATGATCCTCCTGAGTGTGGCCACAGATTGTCACGTTGTCTAAGTAGGGGAACACCACTTTCAGTTGGAACTCATCTACTATTCGGTCCATTTCTCTCTGAAACAGGGACACTCCATTGGTGATACCGAAGGGAAGTCGCAGAAATTGATACAGCCTGCTGTCTGCCTCAAATGCCGTATAAATGCAATTGCTGTTTCTAATGGGCAGTTGGTGGTATGCTGCCTTCAGGTCTATTGTGGAGAACACCTTATACTGCGAAATGTTGTTGACCATGTCTGCTATGCGTGGCAGGGGGTAGGCATCTAGTTGTGTAAATTTGTTGATTGTCTGGCTGTAATCCACTACCATGCACAGTTTTTCTCCTGACTTTACTACAACCACCCGGGCTCTCCAAGGGCTGGTGCTCTGCTCTATGATGCCCTCCTGTAGTAGCCTGCGGATCTCTGTCCTAATGATCCCTCAGGCTGTACCTCCTGCTCTTTGTGGCTATTGATGTGCATTCTGGGGGACAGACAGGCTGCAGTGTTGTTTCTTCGTGAGGCGTAGTGGGGTGGTGAGGCCCGTTGTGCACTATTGTAATGCTTTCTAACTGGCACTGAAAATCTAACCCCAATAGTACTGGGGCACAGAGGTGAGGGAGTTCTAGTAATTTGAACCCTTCGTATTTTGTGCCCTGATTTCTAGACTAACCCTGCAAAACTATTTTACCTCAGCCGCAAGGCTGCTGGCTGCTTACAGGATCACCGGGGAGGGCAAGGCAGTTGACTAACCCCTGGTCAATAAAACTTTCAGTGCTTCCACTATCTATTAAGCAATTTACCCTCATATCATTAATTTTGATGCACACAGTGGCATCAGATAAATTGTGTGGACTTGCCTGATTCATGCATAGGGAAGCAAATCTGGCGTGTCCTTCATGTCCTTCCATCCGATAGTACTCAGCGTCATATTCATCTCCTGAAGACTGTGTCCTCTGCTTTGTAGCATTTGTCCAAGATGGCCGTCTGCACATGGCATTCTTCATCTTCTGTTTGTCTGTGGAGAAAGAAGAGCTTTCCCACTTCTCATTAGCATGAGAATGGGCCTTGGCTGTGTCCCTGGGGCTTCTGCAGACTTTTGCATAATGCCCACGTTTTCCACAGTTGGAACAGACATTTTCTCTGGCAGGGCAGAGGGCTCTGGGGTGCTTTCTTTGTCCACAGAAAAAGCACTTGGGACCCTCAAAGTGTGCTGCTACTGCTGTGAATTCCTGTGAGGCAGCATACTTTTCGTGGGGCTAGAGAGTCCAGCAGTGTGATGTTTGTCCCAGCCCCTGGATCCTGTGAGTGTTCCTCCAATTATTTCCTGGTGCTTTCTAAAGCTTCTGCAATAGTCTCTGCCTCATCTAGCTCCACCATTCCTTTCTCCAGCAATCGATGTCTTGTCTCAGTGGACCGTATGCCTGCAACAATTCTGTCCCTAATAAGGTCCTCTGCATACTCCTGAGCTGATACTGGTTTAAAGTTGCAGCCTCTCGCCAGGTCTTTCAGAGAGAGTATAAAGTCTCTGGCAGGCTCCCCTACTTGTTGTGACCTGGTCATGAGTCTGTACTGGGAGTGGAGTTCATTATGCCCCTTACTGTAATGCTTCTGTAAAATGCATATTGCCTCTTGGTAGGACCTGGCATCCTGTATAAAGGAGTAAGGGTGGTCTCCCTGCTGCGCTAACAGCATCATTAATAGCTCTTTATCTGATGCCTCAGCATCCTCCACATAATTTAGAAAGCATCTCTGCCAGCGGCCGAATTGCATGCTGGCTCCGGGATTTCTGGAGTCAAGCTCCAGCCTGTCTGGTCACAGCACATGGCTAAGCCGCAGTCTCTGTTCCCTTAGGTGCAGCAAGGGTGGACCCTGGGGTACTGGGAGCTGCTGGTAGAGCCTCTGTGGGGCTTGTGTCTGCTGGAGGAGTAACCTGGGTGCTTGGGGCTATTGGCTGAGTATCTGGCTTTGGGACATTTGCAGCTGGCTTGGTGGGGCGGGGGGGGGGGGGGGGGTTCCCAGCGGTAGCGTCAGGTCTCCATGGTATTGGGGAAACTGCTGCTGGGGAAGTGATGGTAGTGGTGACTGTTTTCCCTGGCTCTGGTGGTTGGGAATTCTGCACATACTTGGCGGTCGGGAGCATGACTTGTGGAAATCCTTCCATCCGCACTTGTAGTGGCCCTTTCTGATCGGACTGGGGTTTAGGGTCAGTAGCGACTGTTCTGGTGAACCCACGGGCAGGCAGGGCTCTTGGCCGTTTCTTACCTGCCCTATCATACTTCAGTGGTCTTCCCTGAATTCCACCATGATTCTAGTACAGCGGTTCCTCACTGTCTCTATCCTCGGAAGCACGTGCGTGCTGGTCATCCCCAGATTCCATTCCTCAGGAAGAGTCTCCAGGTGGCCAGGAATGCGCGTTTGAGCAGAAGCAGCTTCCATCCTAGTAGCTATCATGTTAGTTTATTAAATTGTGCTGACAATAACCACAACAGCAGTGCAAGTATAAGACAGCTTTAAAAAACTAATATGTACACTAAGAGGTCTTGTCTCTCTGCAAGACAAACCTGGAAGGCTAGACTGTAGCGCTGGACTGCTTTATAGACAAGGTCACCAGGATGACCCTGGTGATCTAGTGGTGTAATTACATATCACCATAGATAAATTTCCCATGCTTCTGGAACCTCTACAGCCGTACAGCCTCCTGTCCATTCTAGTGGTGACCCTGAGCTCCAGGTTCTGAATTCCTTTGGGAGCCCTGTTCACCATCAGCACCTTCATGAATCCTGATCCCAATCCCTGGATCCCACGGGCCTGTCTCCAGCTGTCCATAGCCTAGTGTGGATCCTTCATTCTCTGAGTCCCTTGCTGGACCTGTGGTCTTTCACCCTGTAGGGTTCTCTCCCAGGCTTCTCCTTCTCGGCGTGGGGGGATGGGGTGCTCGCCCCGCTCTGGTGTCTGCTCCAGTCCCCATTTCCCCTGGAACCCGCACCCTTTATGGACCCCCATGAGTTTGCCAGTGTTAAAACAAACACTGTTGACTCCTCGCACAGGTCATTTAAACCTGTACAGGGTCATTGGTGTAACAACTGGGTGGTAGGACCCCGCAGTGAACTGTTGTGTCCCGCAGTTTTAGAAAATAATTAATTAAAAACCCGTTTTCTACAGAAGGAAACTCTGGTGAGAGAGGGGCTAGGAGCTCACCTTGTGCAGATTAAATCTATCCGCTGATGCCAGCACTACCGAAGTACAAAGTTAATAAATGTTTAAAGGTCTGTTTATAGTTCCATGTGCATGTCACTCAATTTAAACCACCCATTATAAATTAGCTTTCCAGTACTGAACTGGGGAGGTGTAATTATTTCAGTTTACTCCAAGTGCTCTGGAGTATTTCAAGAATTTTAATACATCCTTCCTCTGAGCTACTGGTTATTCTAAGCAGAATTCAGCAGTATTCCTGAGGCTTCAGCACTTTGACTGCTGTTGTTTCCTGGATTTATATAACACTGCAGCAGTCAGAGCTGGGGAAAGTGGAACACTTCTGTGAAATCGACCATGGTTCGTTCGCAAACCAAGTGCAATACACAAACATGCTGGAGAAACTCAGTTAGGCCACGCAGCATCCACAATAAGTAAAGGGGATGACTCCCTTCGTCAGGTGTAAGAAAAAAGTTCCTGACAAAGAGTTCAGGCCCCAAATGTTGGATACCCTTTACTTCCTGTGGAAGCTGTGTGACCTGCTGAGTTTATCCAGCACAGTTATACATTGCACTCAACCGCAGCATCTGTAGACTTTCCCAAACCAGGTGAATGCTCCATCAACTTGATCCATTTGGAGTCCACAGTCATTGCACCATGTGTCAGCGTTAGAACCTAGTATTAAGAGAACATACAGGTGGCACGGTTAGTGTGGTGGTTAGCACAATGCTATTATTGTACCAGCGACCTGGGTTCATATCTGGCACTGTCTATCTGCATTCGTATGTTCTCTCCATGACTGCATGGGTTTCCTCCAGGTGCTCCAGTTTTCTCCCACATTCTAAAAACGTACTGGCTAGTAGGTTAATTGGTCACATGGGTGTATTTGTGGTGTCGTGGGCTCGTGGGCCGGAAGGGCTTGTTACCGTTCTGTATTTCTAAATTAAACAATTCAAATCACTTTGAAAATAACAAAAGGATTGGACCATTCTGAATGTGAATTTATGAAAGGGAAACATATTTGATAAATCAGAATTAATTTGGGATTGTAACTCACAGGATCGATGGCAGAGTCAATGGATGTATTTCAGAAGACTCGAATATGGGACTGGAAAAGAGATGATTAAACCAAATGATAGTGAAGGCTTAGGGGTAAATGTTGCTGGGGGTTACTGGACATTAAACGTACGGATGGTGGGGTCTCAAGGGTAGTTACTGAGGCCCCATCTATTCACAATGTAGATCAGTGATTTAAACCAGAGTGTTTCAGGTTAACCACAGGGAAATCAAAGCTGTACGGTAGATAAACCATGACTTTATTTGGTGTTGATGCAAACTGAAACAAAGAAGATCTAATGGGAGCTAACTTCTTCCATCATCAAATGAACATCTTACAGAGATTTACACCACGGTAATAATTAACAATGGATTAAAGCCCAGTAGATGCGCTAATTGTCATGTCCAATCATTTCAATCACTGCGTCTGCAGACTTTCATGTTTTGCTCATGTTAAGAAAAGTTGGGGTGCCTCTAACTACATGTGTAACCTTGAGACAAAGAGTGTTCAGTATCATTCCACTGACACCATCGCACTGGATGGTGTCACTTTGACCTGTCTTGTCTCCTGATAACTAACCCGTTTACACCTGTGTCCTGTCAATGAGCAGCTGTATCTTTTGATATACGTATGTGATTATTATCTGCTATGTGAGAAATGTATTATATGTGTGTTGTTTTGTCTGGTTGTATTTGTACAGTCAGATCATATTAAACTTGAGCCGGGTTATTTTGTGCACCCCTTTTCTCAAAGTATCTCACTCAGACCTTCAAAGATCAAGGTTTGTTTATTTTATTGTCATGTAATAATACATTAAAAATGTAACATACATGATATACTTAACTTCAGCCTGCTGTAAGGCAGACAAAGAGTCGCCATTAGTATTGCCTGGCATCCCTTACAGTACGAGAGAAAGAGAAACAAGCAAATCCCTTCAGCCCCTGAACTGCACAGTCTCCTGCTTGATTCATCGGCAATATGTTCCAGATCCAAACCTCTGAAACGATCAGCAAGCCTTCAGCTAGAGGCCCTTCAAGGGCCCTTCTTGCCCTCAGCACCCTCTTAAATCCTGGATAGCTGGTTCCCTTTTCCTTTTTAAAATATTGTTATTGAGATTAACATAACAATCCTTGTACAAGATATTAATAAAGCAAGGCAAAATAATAACATATGCATAACATAAAATTAAGCACACAATATAACAAATTTTAAATTCCGTCCCTTATTATTAAATATAATTGTCTATTAAAATGATTATACGTATAAATCAGTGGGAGGCGGCGGCCCCAGTCCGGGCACAGGGAGAGCAGCAGCGGCCCCGGCCCCGGTCCGGGCGAAGGGTAGACGGCGGCGGCCCCGATACGGGCAGGAGCAAGGGGGAGACGGCGGCCCCGGCCTCGGTCGAGTGAGGCAGGCGGAGGCCCCGGTCCGGACAGGGAGTGGGAGGCGGCGGCCCCAGTCCAGGCACAGGGAGAGCAGCAGCGGCCCCGGCCCCGGTCCGGGCGAAGGGTAGACGGCGGCGGCCCCGATACGGGCAGGAGCAAGGGGGAGACGGCGGCCCCGGCCTCGGTCGAGTGAGGCAGGCGGAGGCCCCGGTCCGGGCAGGGAGTGGGAGGCGGTGGCCCCAGTCCAGGCACAGGGTGAACTGCGGCGGCCTCGGCCCCGGTCCGGGCAGTATGGACCGACCTAGGAGGGGAGGCAGACCCCTCCAGCCCGGGTAAGAAACCTGCATAGGAGAAGGCCACTCCGATATAAAACCTACGACCCAAGGACCTCGCTGCCACGTCCCAGCTTGCTTGGCCACGGCACACGAACCATGGGTGTAAAGGGTGGGGCCAGTACTGCGCGCACTGCACTCCACCTAAATCAGTTAAATACAATTATAACAAATCGCATTTACCTTAAAAAAATCTAAAAAAGGATATTATCCAGGATAATCAAGATTAAACCCCATAAATCCACTTATCTAAAAGGAAAAAACCCTAAAACTAATACTAATCTAATGCCTCCCTCTAGTCAAGGTTACAAGAAAAGTATAAAGCTGGATCGGGTTGTGACCTCCAGGAGATGGACGGATCAGCCCTAGAGCACCCAAATCACCTAAAACTGGCAATGATGTAGTATTCTATAAATGGTCCCCATAACTTCTCAAACTGAAATTTTTTATCTTTAATAATTATACCTAATTTTCTCTAAGCTTGGATATGTCATTACACCCTGCAGCCACTGTGCATGAGTCGGTGGGAGTTCATCTTTCCATTTCATTAAAACTGGTCATCTGTCCATCACTGTGCTCAAAGCTAAAACTTTCTCTTGAGTTGCTGATAAACGTTTATCCAGTTCACGTGAAAAACCAAACAGGACAGTTAAAGGGTATGGATCTAATTTAATCTTAAAAATCATTGACAGAATGAAAAATATTCTGCCATATCTTACTAATTTAGGACACTGCCAAAACATATGAATCAGTGAGGCTTCAAACATTTTACACTTTTCACAAAATGGATCAACATCTGCATAGAAGCAGGATAATTTGAGTTCAGATGTGTATTCTGTGTCTCACCTTAAATTGTAATAAACAATGTCTTACACAAAATGAAGATTCATTGATCAAACTAAGAGTGGAACACCAATCCTCATTTGAAAAAGTTATATTAAGATCACGTTCCCAATCATTCTTAATCTTAGCCATTGGGGCTAATCTTAAATCCAATAGATCAATATAAATACGTGATATCATTTCACTATATGAATAAATTGTAGATCAAAAAGTATGTCAAGAATATTTGAATTTGTGATTCGAGGAAAAGCGTTCAGTTTAGACTGAACAAAATTCCTAACTTGCAAATATCTAAAAAATTGTCTATTAGAAAGCTTGAATTTAACTGATAATTGTTCAAAAGTGATAGCTGGTTCCCATGTGCCAGTCTCCAGCAGCCTGCACCCCGTGTGGGGTCCCCCGATCACGTTTCCAACAGCATGCAGCCTATGTGGGATCCTCAGCCGCTGAGCCTCGCGCTAGTCCACCAACGTGGTCTCTGTCCTGTAGGGTTGACTGCTCTCTTTCTCCTTCTCAACGGGGGAGGGGGAAGGGGTGTTATCCCATTCTGCCCTATGCCAGTCTGCTGATTCCCTGGAATATGCAACCTCTCGTGGCCACTGCCAAGCACAGGTTACACCATCATGGGCACAGACCAACGCGGTTGTAGGATTTTACTTCCAAACACTGTTGGCTCCTTTATCGTGCCATTTAAAGCCTGTAGGCAGTCATTGGCATTAAGACCAAGTGAGTGAACCCTTCAGAGCAGGACTCATCTCTGTTCCACTCTTTCCCGGGTACACAGCAATGCTGCCGTTCCAGCGGCTCCAGCATCACCGCCATTGGTTTGGTTTTAGTGCGCATTTTGAGATTTAATACCAAACTCTTTGTAGTTCACTGCTCAGCCCTATTGTATTTTCCCCGAACAATTTGGCCAAACATCCCATAATACCTCATGTCCACATCATTTCCTCTCTACCATACAAGGTTATTCTCTATGTTCTATTTCAAAAGGAGTCACCCTGTCACATGGAGTCACATCTTGCAGATTTGTTGAATTTTTGAGAACAGTAATCAGGGGCTCTCAGGTTGGCAGAAACATAATTGCTGAAGTGAAACAGGACTGTTACTGCCAAAAGTTTTCAGATCAGAGGCCTGTGAGCAGTGGTGTGTCCCAGGGATCATTGCTGGGTCCCCAGTTTTTTGTCATATATATAAATTTAGAAGTACAGCACGGTAACAGGCCCTTCTAGCCCATGAGTCTGTGCCCCCCAAATATAACTCCCGTACATTTTTGAAGGGTGGGAGCAAACCAGAAGAGACACGGGGAGAACCTTACAGCTAGTAGCAGATTCAAACTGGGGTTCCTAGTGCTGTAATAGCAGAGTGTTAACCACTACACCCATAAATATATTAATGATTGAGGGTGGTGTGATTAGTACCATTAAAATTGGTTTTATAGTGGACAGTGAAGATTATAGCAGGATTGAGAAATAGAGGCAAGGAATGGCAGATAGAATTTAACTCAAATACTGTTGTCGGTATGGATTTGAAACTGGAAGGTCATGTTTCATAAATCCAATTGATGTTTTTGAAGATAGGACCAAGAGGATTGATGAGGGCAGAGTTGTAGATGTCGTATATATGGATTTCAGGAAGGCCTTCTATAAGGTTCCACACAGCAGGCTGCTTTGGAAGGTTCAATCGATCACATAGGATCAAAAGTGAAACAGCAGAATGGAGAGAAAATGGGCTTCATGGTAGAAAACAGACTTCCCAAAATGCAACTCCTCACATTTTTCTGTATTAAATTCTATCAACCATTCCTCTACCCACTTACCCAACTGACTAAGATCCCGCTGCAATCTTTGGCAACCCTTTTCATCATCTACAATACCAGACATTTTAGTGTCATCACAAACTTGCTAATCATGCCATGTACATTTTTCATCTAAATCATTGATAGATGACAAACAGCAATGGGCCCAGTACCAAATCCTGTGGCCCGCCACTGTCACAGGCCTCCAGTCCATAAACAAGCTGCACAAGACATTAGTGAGACTACATTTAGGCATTATTGTGGTTTACCCAGCTGCAGGAAGGATGCCATTGAGCAAGAGAGGGGGGAGAAAGTCACAAGAATGTTGTGAGTTATGAGGAAAACCTCAACAGGTTTGAGATTGGTTCCATTGAGTGTTGGAGACTGACTTTATAGGGGGCTGCATGGTTGGCAGAGTGAACCTGTTGACCATGGTGAACAGGTACTTTGCCACCCCTCCCCCCCGGAAGATTGGCAGCAGACTGACAACGTTCACATGGACATGCTCAAACCTCCTGTGGGTCAGCTGGAAGAGTTGAAGGGGGGGGGGGTCTTCATGTCCCTTTGGACTTTGGAGGTATGGCAGTCCATGCATGTCCTGGCCCAGTGCCCGACCTGCTTGCATAGGCTGTGCCAAGCAAATCTATCCACCTCCAGTTGGATGGTTGCCTGAAAGGATGGGTGGGCCAAACCATGTAGTGCGTCAAAAACGCGATGCCTCCAAGCTGCTGGAATGATGGGCCAGGGTTGGCTGGTGGACACGTCACAGAGGAACTTGCTGCCCGTTGGGCCAATGGAGATGTCCTCAAGTTGCAGGCCTGAAACTGTGGTGTGGTAGGCCAGCATTTCTTCATCCAGCTACTGTGCCTTGGTGAGCGCTGCATAGTCCAACCCTGGGGACAGGGAATGCACTGAGTGGATGGAGGTCTTGAGGACATTGCTAGGGTAGACAGGAATCTGGTAATACTCATGGATCAGGTTGACCTTGGAGAAGATGCGTGTCCAATGCAAATTGAATGTAGGGCACTGGGTACTGGTCAGCCATGGTGGCTTCATTGAGCCTTCTGTAGATGCCACATGGCCTCCATCCTCCAGCTGACTTGGGCACCACGTGCAGCAGAGAGGCACACAGGCTGTCTGAGTGCCGGATCATCCCTATCTCCTCCATTTTCCTGAACTCCTCCTTGGCGAGGTGGAGTTTGTCGGGTGGGATCCTGTGTGCCTGGGTGTGTAGCAGTGGTCCTTAAGTGGGAATTTGGTCCTGTACATCATGCTTAGAGGCATCTGTGAAGAACTACAGTATAATAATGGTTGGGAACTCCGCTAGTACTTTTGGCAAAATCACTGCCTGACAAAATCACGGAGTCCAGGTGTGGGGCCAGTAACTTGGTTTCATCGATCAAGAAGGTCTGGAAGGTCCTGGCATTCACCTGGCACCATCCCTTGAGGTCCACAAGGAGGCAGTGCGCCCGGAGGAAATCTGCACCCAGTAAAGACTGCGACACTGCTGCCAGCATAAAGGACCAAGTGCAGCTGAAACTGAACTGTAGTGGGATAGTTCGCGTGCCTATGTGTTGTTGGCAGTGGTGATCACTGGTCCTGACTTCCTGGTGCGGGTGTCGTGGCTCGAGGGAGGCAAGATGCTAACCTTTGCCCCTATGTCTATGAGGAACTTTCGCCCGGAGTGTTGGTCTCATAAGTAAATGAGGCTATCATGGTGGCCAGCCGCCATAGACATTATCAACGGCCGGCCTCAGCGTTTCCTGATAAAGAACAGGATGGCGGCAATGGTGGGTTTCTGAACCCTACTTTTGGTGGTAAAACAGCAATAGTGTGAACTGGGGTTACTCCCTGCTGTGGGCATCACCAGCTTCGTTGTTTGCATGACGAAGGCCCAGGCCTTAGGGAGTGATGCAGCAACTTGGTTAATGGAGGGCCCGCCATGCTGTTTGGTGTGCCACAGGATATCTGCATGGGCCACTACTTTGGTTGGGTCATTAATATCATCGTCAGAGATGAGGAAGTGGATATTTTATGGCATCTGCTTGAGAAAGACTTGTTTGAACTGTAAACATGGCTAATGGCCGTCTACTAGTGTCAGCATCTTGTTCGTTAAGGCCAATGACGCACATTCGCCTAGGCCGTCCATGTGGAGCAACCACACTGCGCGCTCACAGCGGGAGAGGCCAAAAGTACGGATCAAGAGCGCCTTGATTATTTTATACCCGTCCACAACCGGTAGCTGGTATAGGAATTCAATGATGTGGCCTGCTGTTTCCTGGTCGAGTGAACTGACCATAGTAGTACTTTGTGGCATCTGAGATGATTTGCCTGACCTGGAATTGGGCTTCAGCCTGTTCAAACCAGACCTGCAGCTGCGAGGTCCAGAAAGTTGGCAGTTTCAGTGAAACTGCAGTCTGCATGCTTGGGTCCAAATGCCGTTTGGACCATGAGGGTCACCAATGTAGTCACACTGGGCATGCAACGAGCAAAAGAACAACGCAGAGTCGAAAGTGAGTTGAATCAAATGACTTTAATCCAACTCTTGCGTGCACTTAAATCCATCAAAGCCCGATGACACTTGCGTCCCCTGGGTCCTTTATGACATCAGCCGCCAGCTAAGCTGTGGACTTGCCCCGCACCTGGAGCTCTCACAGCCAGATCTTGCCCTTGACTCTGTGAGCCGGTTCTCCTATTGCGTTGGCGAGATGCCACAGCATATTTATTTTATATCATTTTTTATGTATGTATGTTATTACTATGTGCAGTATGAGAAATGTTTTGTGTGTGTAAATTGGTGCAGTGTGAGGGGAAGTTCATGTGCAGGAATGGTGAGCAGTTACAAGGGAAACTACGCGTTGACCTTTTCGACGGAAGAGTTGAGTAGAAGAAAAGAAGACAAAACTCTGCAGTTCTGAAAGGTGGGGAGACTATACCTGAGATATCGTGCGCCAGCCTGGTCTCTTGACCTGAGGAAAGACAGATTTGAGATTAAACAAGTGTGGCGAAGGTTCACCAGATCGGCTCCTGGGATGGAGGGTTTGTGCAGTGAGAAGAAGTTAAGAGGCTGGGCCTAGAGTCTCTTGAGTTTTGACAAAGAAGCGATAGTGTTGAAACATACAAAGTCCTTTCAGGGCTTGACAGGTGGATGTGGCCCTCAGGTACCATAACAAGTGTAACTGCCTCAAAATGATTGGAGTGAGAAAGAATTTCTTCACTTCACCCAGAGGATGGTGAATCCTGGGAATTTTCTGCCTGGAATACACTCAGTCATTGAGTGTATTCAGACAAAGGTAGAGAGATGAGATAGGTTGAGGAAAAGGGGATCAATGTGGGGAAGTGGGTGCTGAACTGAACTTAAAGAAGGCACTGCTGGCCCAACATGTCAACCTTCAGCACCATCCAGGACATTCTCTTCTCTCACTGTTGCCATCAGGAAAGAGGTGTAGGTGCCACAAGACCCATACCTCCAGGTTCAGGAACAGTTGCTACCCCTCTTCCATCAGACTCTTAAATGATAAACTCAATCAGAGACTCATTTAGGACCTTACTTTGCACATTATTTCTGAATTTTTTTTTCAGTTTTGCAGCCAATTTGTTTACATTTCTCTCTTTTGTATATGATCTTTTTTCTTGAGTTCAGTTTAGTTACCTATAAGTAAAAATTCTGCCTTGCCTGCAGGAAAAAGAATCTGAAAATAAAATTTGAATAAATAAATGAATTTTGCACAGACCTAAAATGGGAATGATAAGAGAATACCTTTTGCATCTGGAGGATAATCTAAAATAATAATGCCAAGCAAACATGTTTGGGCATTGTTTTAACTGAGGTATCACAGGGGCCAGTTTATACAGGACAAGACTCCATCCATAGCAATATTTAAGAAAAAAAATGCATAGATGCATGAAGAGGATGGGTTTAAAGGGATATGGACCAAATGCAGGCAGGTGGAACTAGTGTGGGTGGGACATTTTGGGCAGTCTGGGGAAATTGAGTTAAAGGGCCTGCTTCTAGGCTATCTGACTCCGTGACTGTGACTGATACAAGCCAATCTGAGGGAGGGAATTGCCCCTGTTTTCCAGGTCAAGGTAAACTCAAGCAGAGTTACCACTGGAGAAGTCCAGGTGGTGCAACTTCTGAACCTACAGTCTTTTGGATATGGAGAAATAATTGAGTATTGTGTGTCATTATAAACTACCAGGAGTTGAGTGATTGGTTAGAATCTGCACAATGTCTATGGTATCCAGTTCTGCTTCAGCAGCCTGGAGATGCAGGTGGTGTGAAGCCAATTGCAAGCACACACTATCACCCTCATCTGGAGTATGGGAGAGCATTAACTCTGACTGTTCTTTTTTCACAAGGTTCTTCGTTGAACGTAAATAATTGTTTTTACCGCTTGACTGGTTGATGACACTGAGCAGATAAATTGGTGAAGAGAAACAGAAAATGCTGGAAACCCTCAGCAGGATGCAGCAGTGGTCAAAAGAGAAACAGAGTTAATATTTAATCAGAACTGACAATTAGTCCACCAGCCATTTTCCAAATTTCCACACGATGGTTAAGGAGGCCACTTGGCCCATCAAGTCCATGCTGGCTCAAGAATCATTCCCATTCTTTCGCTAATTTTTTCACTAATTTTCCTTGTTGTCTATCTTCCCCACAATCTGATCTGGTATTAGATGCAAATTACAGCAGCCAATCATCAAAGCAGGTTGTGATGTCCTTGGCATGTGGAAGGAATCCAGAGCTCCAAGTGAAATCCCAGGTGGACACAGGAAGGACGTGCAAACTTCACTCAAACCACCTGAAAGGGTTGTCATGTCGTTACAAGTAGAAGATTCTCCCATGGACTCCTGGATTCATGCAGCATTGACCAGACCCTTCAGCCCTACTCGTCCATGCCGACCAAATTGGCATCCTGGGATCGTGCCATTTGTCTCCATGGCCCAGATCTTTTTAAGCCTTCGCTGTCCATCCATCTGTCCAACTGTCTTTCAAAGGTGGTCATTATGTCCTGCTGCTACAGTTTCTTCTGGCAGCTCATTCCAAATGTAGGCAAATCTTGCTCTTCAGGGGCCTCTCACGTCTTTTCTCTCTCACTTTAAACTAAAGCCCTCAAGTTCTAGAATCATCTAACCTGGGAAATACATTGTGAGCATTCACTTTATCTTGTCTTCGTCACCACCCTGTCCATCTGATTCATCACTTCCACTGAACTATTCTCTCTAGGGCTTCACCATTCACCATTCACTGTTGGCTGAAGGAATCCCAGAAATTATTGCGTCAAAGTCGAAGTTCAGCTTTATTGTCAAAGTACGTCACATACAATCTTGAGATTCTTTTTCCTGTGGGCCAGGCAGAATTTCTACTTGTTGGCAGTGTAAAAAAACTACTCAAGAAAAGATACGTACACAAAAGAGAGAAATGTAAACAAACTGTGCAATACAGAAATGAAATAAATATATATGCATAAAAAATGTGTAAAGTAAGAGTCCTTAAAAGAGTCTCTGATTGAGCCTGTCATTTAGGAGTCTGATGATGGAGGGGTAGCAATTGTTCCTAACCTGGTGGTATGTGTTTTGTGGTATCTATACCTCTTTCCAGGGTGATGTGGATCCTTGATGATTGCTGCTGCTCTCCAACACCAGCGTTTCATGTAGATTTTCTTGATGGTAGGGAGAGTTTTTCCAATGATTGTGCACCTACCAATCAGTTATGAATCTAATTAATGAGCCCCCCTATGATCGAGCTTTCCATACTATCCAGCCCTAGAAGGACCTTGTCATGGTCCATGTAGACAACGTCTACCACCCTGCCTTCATCAGTTGTCACCTCTTTGAAATGATCTCCCATGCACAAACCATGCTGACCTACCACTAATCAATTGCTGACTATCCAAATGCCACTAACTCCTCAGAATCTCCACCAATTTTCCAACCACTAACACCAAGCTCACCAGCCTCTCGTTTCCCCAGCTCATCCTTGCTGTCCCTTTTTAAATGATGGCACAACTTTAGCCACCCTCCAATCTTCTGGCACTTAACCCAAAGCCAAAGAGAATGAAAATATCTCAGCAAAGGCCTTTGTAATTTCTTCCATAATTTCTCCTGATGTTCAAGGATGCTCTTCATTAGGACCTGGGGATTTAATGCATTCCAAGATTGCCAACAACTCCTTGCTGGAGCTTTTAATGTGCTCCAAGAGAACACAACTTGTTTGCTCCAATTACTTGGTTTCCTCCATCTTCATAGAAAAGACTGATGACAAATATCACCCATCTCTTGTGACTCAAATTGCAAGAAGGGTGGCTGGGGACTACTCCCCCAAGCCACCCTTTTACTCTTCATATACCTTGAGATTCTCTTCCAATTTTCCTTTATCCTGCCCTGACAGATCCATGTCTTATTCTGACTTCCCCCACTGATTTCCCTCTTCAGTGGATTCCTCCACCAATTACATCGAGGCCTACAAATGATACCTCTACGATGGGTAAAAGATTTGGACCATCTGCCCTTTCCCTCCCATAATCTTATATAGTTCTATCAGGTCATCCCTCAGCCTCCTTCACTCCAGGGGAAACAAGCCCAGCCTGTTCAATCTCTCACATTAAGTCCTCTAATCCAGGTAACGTCCTGCTGAATGACTTCATCTCTCTCTAGTGCAACCATTTCTTTCCTTGAGTGATGCGACGAGAACTGCACACAATACCCCAGGTGCAACCTAACCAGTGTTTTGTAAAATTATAACACCCCAACTCTTATATTCCATGTCTTGACAAGCATGTCAATTGGCTTCTTCACCACCTTACTTACCTCTTTTGCCACTTTCGGAGCACTCTGGTCAGACTCCAAGGTCTCCCAGTTCATCAGCATTAATTACATCATTGATGTTTCCTTTTCCTCTATTGAAGACATTCACTGGGAAAGTTGCTTAAATAAGGGTCAATGAATTATCAAGGTTCCCTACCATCTATCACACAGTAACTTTGATCTACTACCATCAGGAAAGAGGTACGTGAGCATCAAAAGAATCAACATATAGGGACAGGATGTTAGTATAGTGGTTAGCGCAACTCTGTAATAGCACCAGTGACACGGGTTCAAATCCAGCGCTGTCTGTAAGGAGTTTGTACATTCTCCCTGTGTCTGTGTTGGATTCCTCCCACCCTTCAAAACGTACAGGGGTGTAATTGGACACACAGGCCCATGGGCTGAAAGGGCCTGTTACCGTGCTGTATGTCTAAAATCAATTTAAAAATCAGGATGCCAGGCTGGGAAATAGCTTCTTCCCTCAGGCTGTGAGATTGTGAGCCTGTATCCTTGGGGCTCTTATAAATGAAGTGAGTAAATTATTCCAAAGTGTTTATACATATTCATTTTCTATTAGATTTTTATTTAAATTTGTGGTTATTATATGCCATGTATTGTGTGTGTATGTGTTCACTGTTCGTCTGATTATATAACTCGTGTGAACTCGGGCCCTTTCATTCACTGTTGAAAGATAAATGAAAGGCATTAAGGAATGTTTCCGTTCTTTGCATCCCAACATGTGTCACATCGCACTTATTGGGATTAAATCCACCTGGCATTTCTGCTGCATTGAAAGTTTTCACGAGAATTGATTTGCCTTTTTTATTTCACCATTCATGAAATGACTTCTTGACATCTTGAGATTTGCCACATTAAATCACTATATTAACAGGGCCTAAAGATCCTGTAGGATTTCCAGGAGATAGAAGGATACCCCACTCCCCAGAAAGGAACAGTGTGTGTGTGAATGGATTTAGGTGAGTAGGGGTTGTACAGGTCCCCTCCCGGATCCAGCAGCACAGTGAGGTCCAAGATGGCAGGGGGAAGTTCTGTTACAGTGAATCGCCAGACCAAGCTTCAATGCAAGGAATGCCCTTTTCGCGTTTCCTGGCACGTGTTTGCTAGATGGCTGTTGACCCTACAAGAGGGTTCATCTGCCCTTTAACAGATCTTGTTTTTCATCCTGCATAGGGTCTAGCCACTCTGCACCAGGCAAGCCTGGTGGGGGAGCTGACCATGTGACAGGTAGTACTGGGTTAGTATAGTGGTTAGTGCAATTCTGTAATAGCACCAGTGACACGGGTTCAAATCCAGCCTGTGAGTCCTGTGAGCCGTGTGCAGGGAGTTCCCTTTAAGTTGTATGAAAGATATTAACAGTGAAAAGGCTGTGCTTCCCACCGGCAAAGGGGGCTTTAACCAGCTTCACTGATCATGCAGCCTTGTCTGTGTCTGAGCAAACCCATCAGGCATACACATGATCCAAAGGCAATTAGATCACTATGGCCATAGAGAACAACTAGTTCACCAAAATCAACAGAAAGGAGGATCTTTCATGGTCCCAATACACTAATGGCATCGTGAAGAAAGCACGTCAGTGCCTCCGCTTCCTCAGAACTTTGAGGAGGTTTGATATGACTTTGGAAACCCTGGCAAATTTCTACAGAAGTGTAGTGGAAAATGTACTGACCGGCTGCATCATGGCTTGGTATGGGAACACCAGTACCCCTGAATGTAAAGCCCTGCAAAAGGTAATGGACACAGCCCAGAACATCACAGGCAAAACCCTCCCCACCATTGAGAACATCTACAGGGAATGCTGTCATCGGAGGGCAGCAGCAATCATCAAAGACCCACACCACCCAGCACACACTCTATTCTTGCTGCTGCCATTAGGTAACACAAGACTCACACCACCAGGTTCAGGAACGGCTGCTACCCCTCCACCGTCAGACTCCTCAACAACAAATTCCATCAGGGACTCCTTTAAGGACTCACACTTTTGTACTTTATTGAATTTTTCCTTTCTGTATTGCATCTTCAGTTTGTTTACATTTCTTGATTTGTTTACATATGTATGTTATGCACAGTTTGTTTAGCATTACTATAAAACTATCCAGCACAGAAACAGGGCCTTTTGGCCCTTCTAGTCCGTGCCAAATTATTTTTTTCCTAGTCCCACTGACCTACACCATCCATGTATCTGTCCCAATTTTTCTTAAATGTTAAAATTGAGCCCACATTCACCACTTCACCTGGCAGTTTGTTCCACATTCCCACCACTCTGTGTGAAGAAGTTCCCCCTAAACTTTTCCCCTTTCATCCTTAACCCATATCCTCTGGTTTGTATCTCACCTACCCTCGGTGGAAAAAGCCTATCTACATTTCCCCCTCATAATTTTAGTTACCTCTATCAAATCTCTCCTCATTCTCCTACACTCCAGGGAATAAAATCCTCACTGTTTAACCTTTCCCTGTAACTCAGTTCCTGAAGTCCAGGCAACGCCCTAATAAATCTTCTCTGCATTCTTTCTATCTTATTGATATCTTTCCTGTAATTAGGTGACCAAAACTACGCACAAAACTCCAAATTGGGGTCACCAATATTTTATACAACTTGACCATAACATTCCAACTCCTATACTCAGTACTTTGATTTAGAAAGGCAAATATGCCAAAAGCTCTCTTTACAATCCTATCTACCTGTGACACCACTTTCAAGGAATGATGTATCTGTATTCCCAGATCCCTCTGTTCTACCATTTACTGTTTAGATCCTTTCTTGTTTTGTCCTTCCAAAAGGACACTTGTCTGCATTAAATTCCATCTGCCATTTTTCAGTCTATTTTTCCAGCTGGTCCAGATCCCTCTGCAAGCTTTGAAAACCTTCATCACTGTCCACGACACCTCCAATCTGAGTGTCACCTGCAAATATGATGATCCAATTTACCACATTATCATCCAAATCATTAATATAGATGACAAACAACAAGGGTCCCAGCACTGATCCTTGAGGAACCCCACTAGTCACAAGAAGTGGTAATTCTGCTTCACCCACAGGAAAAAGATTCTCAGGGTTGTATGTGACGTCATGCATGTACTCTGACAAGAAATCTGAAATGAAATTCATCCATCACACACTACACAATGGAATTTCAGCTCCAATCTTGTGTTATTACTGTTCTCTTACAATGCCAATGGCTTGACGTGGGGTAGTAGTGATTGAGCAATGCAGCCCAAACAGGTTGCTTCCAGTCACAGGTTCATACAGAATTAAGTGGGCATGTTCCAAAGTGTTCATGGAGCTGTTGGAGCCAGAACCCTCACTGTGACAGTCTGTGCCTTGTGTTCTTGCTGAACATTGCCTCTCAGAAACTGGTGAAGACAAAAAAAGAAATAAACATGAGATAATTGTGGTTTTGGGTGGAACAACTAATCAATGTTGTAGATATTTTTAATTTTAGCTTTTCTATTCAAGGAATTTTGCTGATCTGTGGGCTGCTTGGACAATCTTTCAGTGAACTCAGCTGGTACCTTCTGTTTTGCAACAGATCAGAGCGAATTCAGTAGAAAGCATGGGACAAAATATGCAAAGCTTGCTGTCTCCAAACACCTCGATGTGGTTGTTTCTGCTCCTTTCACACAGCCGAGTTAAAAGTCATCCACCCGATAGAGACTCGAAGACTCACACAGTGCACCAAGGGCTCTGGGACAGGGATGTTACTTGGTACCACTGGGACATGATGCCCTGGAGTTTTAGATGTTGAGGATCCACAGAGACTACACAGCTGACATTGCCATCTTGAGTCACAGGAGTTGTTGTCTCGGACCATGGTAAATGGCATAAGCCTGTGAACAGCGTCAACGAGGCAAGCAGAATGAACTTCGCACTGACTAGACTGACCACTCAGACCACACCGTCACTCTGACTGTACTGACCACAGTGACTACACTACTCACACTGACCGCACAGGCCACATCAACTACACTGACCATACCAATGGCACTGACCACACTGACGGCACCAACAGCTCTAACCATACCATCACTGACCACACTATTCACACTGACCACACTGGAGGGCACAGCCTCAGAATAGAAAAGTGTTCCTTTGGAACAGAGATGAGGAAGAAGTTCTTTACCCAGAGAGTGGTGAATCTGCAAAATAGATTGCTGTGAATGGCTGTGGAGGTCAAATCAATGAATATATTTAAGATGGATGAAGACAGATTCTTGATCAGGAAGAAAATCAAGGGTTACAGAAAGAAGGCAGGAGAAAAGGACAAGGACAGTAAATCAGCCATGATGGAATGATGAGGCAGACTCAATAGGCCAAATGTCCTTATAGTCTTAGTGTAAAGCAGCAGAATTTTACATTAATCGGGTATCATGCGTGGTGGAGACACATGGACTGAAGTGCCTGTTAATTTAAATTTAGAAATCCAGCATGGTAACAGGCTCTTCTGGCCCACAAGCCGACATCGCCAAAATATACCCATGTGATCAATTCATGTACTAACCTTGTACGTTTTTGGAACATGGGAGGAAACCAGAGCACCTGGATGAAAGCCATGCAGGTCATGGAGAGAATGTACAAACTCTTCACAGACCGTGGCAGATTCAAATTTGGGTGGCTGGCTCTGGAGATAGACAAGGTTGAAGGTATAAGGGGATATGGAGAGAGACTGGATAAGAATGGGGGTACCAGGTAGGATGGGTGAACAGGGCAGGCACAGGCAGATTGAGAATTAAATAGATGAGATGGGGTTTATGTGGCTGGACACTGAGTGAGACTGGCCAATGGCGGTCTGGGCAAAGACTAGATTAAACACAAAGGAATGTTAATGGATGGGTGCAGAGTAAGACTGAATATTAAAGGGATGGGAACTATGAAATTACAATGGTCATTAAATGGGAAAGTACTTGGGGCCTTTGGGATCCATGGTATTTTGGCTAATTGCATCCAAAATAGCCTGTGACCAGAGGTGCATGACAGGGATCACTGCTGGGACCCACAATCCTTGTTAGATAAATAAGAATCAGGATATGAATGTAGGAGCTAGGATTTGTTAGTTCCCTGGTGACACAGGATTGGTGATTTGTTCACAGTGAGGGATAGTCTTGGGCCACATGATTAGAGGGATGAGTTGAGCGATAAGAGGTTTAACCCTAATAACTACTGTATGTGTTGAGGCTAATAAGGTTTGGATATAAACAATAAATGATAGGACCCTCAAACTTTTATACACCCATAAGGTCACTCCAAAGAAAAAAGGAAGGTCCAGCCCATGCAACCTGCCTGTACAACTTTATGCCTCCTGTCCCAAGATGATCTTTCCTGCACACTCTCCAGTTCAGTGACATCTATCCTGCAGCTGAACCACCAGACCTGGCGACCAGGGTGCATGACTGAGTGCTGCAGTCAGACAATCTCTGGTACTAAACATCTCGCTCTTGGTCCCTCAGAGGCAGCCACAAAGAAGTTACGGAGCAACATCCGGAGAAGCACAGAGACAGGGATCGCAGTGGAAATGCGGAACAGGGTGACCCGGCAGGGCAGCCGAGAGTCGACGGATGGCAGCACCAACAGCAACAGTTCAGATGGCAAGTGAGTCTCCATCCGGGCCAAGCGGTGCCTCCAGGGAGCTGGACAATCCCTCTGCATGTGCTTTGGTAGATCCTGCCAGTGTTCCAGAGTCCTTCAGTCCACCATGTCCACCTACATTCTCCAACCAGATGGCATCAACAATGACTTCCAATTTGCGTTACCCCTTCTCTTTTTCCCTACACCTTTCTTCCTGCTCCCTACCTGATGAAGAGCCCAGGCCCAAAATGTTTTTATCTTTTACTTCCTATAGATGCTGCATGACCTGCTGAGTTTCTTCAGCATCTGAGGGCAAGGGGTCAAAGGTTTAGAGGGGATCTGAGGAAGAATTGTTCTCTCCAAGAGGGTGGTTGGAATCTGGTACACCTGGCCTCAGAAGATGCTGGAAGCTGATTCAGTATACAGATGAGTATTTGAATAACCAAGCATTACAGGCCATTATCCACATGCTGGTAAATGGGATGAGTGTAGACAGAGTTAAACAAGGAAGTTTGCAGGTGCAGGGATCAAGTGCAACACACAAATGTGCTGGAGAAACTCAGCAGGTCACGCAGTGTCCATAGGAAGTAACCAATGTTTCAGACCTAGGCCCTTCTGTAGGAATAATCAAAAATGGGCAGCGGCCTGAATAAAAAGATGGGGGTAGAGGAGAGGAGGGAAAAGGGCAGGGGAGGAGCACAGACTAACAGGTAAGAGGTGGATACAGGTGGGAGGGTAGAAGTGAGAAAAGCTGAGGTGATGGGGGAGGGGGTAGCTCTCTGAATGGAGAAAGAAGGGAAGGGGGTGGAGAGTGGGAAGAAAAGAGACAGAGGGCCAGGCAAAGAGAGAGACTTGGGAGAAGGATTAATGGAAACTGTCATCTGGTTGGAGTCTCATCTCTGCCATGGGGGAAGGTTTCCCACCAACTATGCCATTTAAATCCCTTCATAATTTTGGACTCCTCCATCTCATCACCTCTTGGTCCCCTGCACTCCCAGGCAGGCCGAACACCAGCAGTGGATGCATGATGGCTAACCCCTCTGACTGGACCCTCTGCTTCAGTGAATGGTCAACACTTCAGATTATAGCAGCTCGACCATTCATTGGGAGTCAACTAAAATATTGACCCTAAAACATTTTGTGAAGTCATAATATTAACCATCTGAAGTTTTTGATGGATCAGTTCTTTAAACATGAAACAGACCATATCCTTCTCCTCTCACTTATTTTTTTTCTTTCTTTGGCCTCCGTCGGTCATGGTCAACCATGGATACTGCGTCTCTGGTAGTAACTGTGAAGTGGCCTCTCCAGGACACAAGCCAGGGCAGAGTTGATATGGAGATCCGTCTGTTGCCCATGCAGTTGGACCTCGGTCTCCATGCTAATGACAGGTCCAAAGGAATGATGAAGGTCAATACAGTTTGGTGTCAGCAGCATGACAGGAGTTGCTGAGCCGGTGCTATGTTCAGCAGTCAGCCGCCTGAGGGGCTCCGTCTGGATTTTTCCTCGGCGTTTACTCCCAAAGCCTTTCCCATAAGAGGATATGGCCACAAGGCAGCGGAGGGTTGAAATCAGAGTTTTCCTTTCCTAGATGAGTTCTCATCTGTGGTTAATGAGCCCTTCACCTATGACAACATTTAGAGCTATAAAGATAGTTACATTTGTTTTAAATTATACAGCATGGTAGAAGGTCCTTCTCGTCCATGAAACCTGTGTCACCCCATTATACCCAGTTAACCTACAAAGTCTGTACATTGAGAGAGAAGCCCGTGCATGGAATGTGCTGCTGGTATCGGTGGTTGGGAAAAATACAATAGGATCTTTAAAGAGATGATTAGATAGGGACATGAAACTGAGAAAAATGGAGGGTTATGCAGTCAGGAAATTCTAGGCAGTTGTTAAGAGTAGGTTATTAGGTCAGCACAGCACTGAGGGCTGAAGGACCTGTACTATGTTGTAGATTTCTATGGCTTTGGAACGTGGGAAGAAAACAGAACACCTGGAGAAAACCCATGCAGACATGGTGATAACATACAAACTCCTTATAGATAGCGGCAGATTCCAACCTGAGTCGCTGGTGCTCTCACCGCTATGCTTTTCTTTCTTTCTTTCTTTTCTTTTTCAATCTTTTTATTATTATTATAATTTATAAACACATACAGTTCAAAGAGATATAAAAAAAATACATAGTAAGTAATGAATTAATACAGAGATATTAAACAATAATATTACAGAATAAAAATATATCATAAAAAAAATTTTTGATCAGTTTAGGGTGTGAACTATCTCTAAAAAAAAAGATATAATTAATAACAATATATGAAAAAAGAGAAAAAAAAAACCCCAAAAAAGAAGAAAAAACAAATCTGAATTTAAAAAAAACTTTAAAAAAAACTTAAAAAAAAAACCTACAGATATAGCTAAACCACGCCGATCACTCCGATCTCATCTTACAGCCCAATTATCATACATAATCATAGAAAGAAAACAGAGCCAGATCAACTCACCACAAATGAAAATATTGAATAAATGGTCGCCAGGTTAACTCAAACTTAGAAGGGGATTCATAGACAGATTTTCTAATTTTCTCTAAATTTAAACATAGTATGGTTTGGGTAAACCATTGGAAAACAGTGGGAGGATTTACCTCTTTCCAATTTAATAGTATAGATTTTCTAGCCATTAGTGTAAGAAAAGCAATCATACGATCCGCAGGAAGAGATAAATAAGTCAAATCTATCATAGGTAATCCAAAAATTGCAGTAATGGGATGTGGTTGTAAATCAATATTCAAAACAGTAGATATAATGGAAAAAATTTCCTTCCAATAATTCTGTAAAGAGGGACAGGACCAAAACATATGTGTAAGGGAAGCTATTTCCAATTGACATTTATCACATATAGGATCGATATGAGAATAAAAGCGATGGAGTTTATCTTTAGACATATGAGCTCTATGAACAACTTTAAACTGTATTAGTGAATGTTTTGCACATAGAGAAGAAGAGTTTACCAGTCGCAGAATTTTATTCCAATTTTCATTAGAAATATGTAGGTTGAGTTCTCTTTCCCAATCATTTTTAAACTTTTCAAAAGTCCCAGAATTTATTTTTGTAATTATATTATATAATTTAGATATCACACCTTTTGGAGGGAATTTTGAATATAGTATATCCTCTAAAACAGTCGTAGTCTCCCGATTGGGAAAAGAGGGTAAAGTTGAAACTAAGAAACTCCTAATCTGCAAATATCGAAAGAAATGAGATCGAGGTAAATCATATTTCATGGATAATTGTTCAAATGACATGAAAGAGTTATCCAAGAATAAATCCGAAAAGCATGTTATACCTTTAACTTTCCAGAGTAAATAAGCTTGATCAATTAGAGAGGGATGAAAAAGGAAATTTAGTACAATAGGAGTTTCCAAGATAAAATGACTTAGGCCAAAAAATCTCCGGAATTGAAACCATATACGTAGTGTATGTTTAGCCATTGGATTGTCAATTTGTTTATATAATTTAGTAAGAGTAAAAGGGAGAGCAGCTCCCAAAATAGAGCTAATTGAAAATTTTGTATCGGTTTAATTTCTAAATTTACCCAATGGGGATTTAGAGATAATTCTGAATAATTCAACCAATACCTTAAGTAACTAATATTAATTGCCCAGTAATAAATTCCAAAGTTGGGCAATGCCAACCCTCCCTCTAGTTTAGATTTCTGTAAATATTTTTTCCCCAATCTAGGATTCTTGTTTTGCCAGATATACGAGGACAATTTAGAATCGACCTTATCAAAAAAAGATTTAGGAACAAAAATAGGTATAGCTTGGAATATATATAAAAATTTAGGTAAGATCATCATCTTAATAGCATTAATTCGGCCTATCATGGATAGGGATAATGGTGACCAATTGGTAAGTAAACTGCCGATCAGGTCCAATAGAGGGAAAAAATTAGTCCTAAACAAATCTTTGTTTTTTAGTAATCTTAATCCCTAAATATATAAAATGGTCTCTAGCTATTTTAAAAGGTAAACTATCATAAATAGGGACCCATCCATTAAAAGGGAATAATTCACTTTTATTTAAATTCAGTTTATATCCCGAAAAATTACTAAATTGGGCTAATAAAGATAAAACTGCAGGAATAGAATTTTCAGGATTGGAAATATATAACAATAAATCATCTGCATATAGTGATACTTTATGAATATCCCTGCAACGAATAATACCAGTAATATTGGGTGCTTCTCTGATAGCAATTGCCAAAGGTTCTAAAGCTAAGTTAAATAATAAAGGGCTAAGGGGGCACCCTTCACCGCTATGCTAACCGAGCCACTATCCATCATTTCCCCCCCACCCCATTGTTGAGGTGGGGGAGATGATAGACAATTGATAGTGAGTGCAGGGGTGGTATTGATTCACACCTAGGACCTCTCCCATCGGCTGTGTGTCAGTTCTATGCTGATGTCTCCTTGTGTAGCACAAATGGAATTTCTGGGCCAACATCCCACCAACCATTCCCTAAGTGAAGTGAAGATGGTCCTTTCTGGATAACACAGTAACCTCAAAGCAAAGGGTCAGTAAAATCTTTATGATTTTACAATAAATTCTCAGTCAATCTACAGTAAACCCATGCTAAGCTTACCATCAGACGTATGACAATCTCACAATAAATGCACCTGACCTTTTGGTAACCCTTCAGTAAATCCTCAGTCAACAGTAAACTCACAACAAGCTCAAAGGAAACTCTTACACAACTAAGGGAAAGCTCACAATACACAATATAGTAAACCAATGAAAATTTCTCAACAGGTTTTCAGTAAACTTTGCTAAACATATAAATCCTGGTTGAATTCTCAGTAGACTGACTACATGTGCTCAGTAAACACACAGCTCCAACATTCAGAGTTCTCATGTCTGCAGAGCAGTGGGTAGTGAGGTTCAGCTTAGGGGGCTGTGTGTATAACTAGAGGCTACAAAGGGATTAGCGTTTGGAGGGGGGTGGTGGCGTGTATACTGGGGTTTTGTTGACATTGTAGAGGGCTGATTTTACTGAGATGCCACAGGAATCAATGTGGGGAGCTATGTATAACGAGGTTTTGTAGATATCAGCGTAAGAGGTCACGTTTACTGAGGTTTTGTACTTGTCAGTGTTGAGGCTGATTGTACTGAGATGCTAGGGCTGGAGAACCTTAGTTATGACAGACTGATCTCAGCTCTTGTTATTTTCTTTGGAACAAAGAGATTGAGGAGAGATTCAGTTTATCTGTCTACATTTCTTTGAGGCTTAGAGTGAATAGGAAGACCTTGTTCTTTGACTGGAGTGATCAATTGGATTGGATTCAAGGTAATCGGTAGAAGGACAGGAGAAGAACTGAGGAAATCATTCTTCACCCATGAAGTGGTGAGGATCTTAAACTTACAGACAAGAAGGGGTCAAGAGGCATCATGCTTAAAAAGTCTCAGGTTTAGCACTTGTCTAGTTGTTACCCACAGAGCATCAAAAGTGAGCTTCTTCACATTAGATCTTTCTCAGCAGGGAAAGATAGGTTGGACGGCTTCTTTCTGTATTGCAAATTTCTACGTTTTAATCAAGTTGCAGGAGGCTCAAGGTGAACTTAATATAAACTGTCAGTGAATCCATGGTGAAGTGGTGTAAAAACACCCCACTAAAGGAACAATGCTGAAACATTGTGAAAGACAAACAAAACTGCAGACGCTCAAAATCTGAAATAAAATCAGAAAATTCTGAAGAAACGTCAGGCAGCAATGGAGGAGAAACAGTTAATTATCCGTATCTGTGGCCCTTCAACAGAACTTGTCAACCCCCAATTATATGCTGATGGGCACAGTTTGCAGTGCCCCAACTTACCCAATCACTGCACTGCACTCTGGTGGGAGGAATACATGGGAGGTACCTGAAAGTGACGTGAAAGGTCGTTCATGAATGCATATCTCTGACTTTCGATAAAGCCCTACATATATAAATGGACACACACACACACATACACAAAAACTAACATTGGCATGTGCATACATGTGCACATACACTCACATGTATGCACAAACATTTGCACATACACAAATGTGGCCGTCTCTGCACACTGACATACACATACCTGCATGTGCCCCTCTGCCACACACACACGCGCGCGCACACGCTCGCACACGCATGCACGCACACACGCACACACACACACACACACACACACACACACACACACACACACACACACACACACACACACACACACACACTAGATCTTGTTGAACCATTATTAATCTTTGCCTCCTGTTTGAACAGTTTGGTTTTTCCCATGGCGAGACTGGGAGCAGACGGGCAGTTCAGTGACTTCCTGGATGGGATTGGTCCGGCTCAGCTTGTGGGACGGCAGACCCTGGCAGCCCCTTCCATGGGTGAGTTCCCAACTCATGGTGTGCATTCATTGATTCCATTCCATCAACCTATTAGCTTACTCTCTTTGTTAGGTGACTGTTTCACGACTCTGAAAGCCCACATCCCATGGCCATTCCTGAAATGAAATCGATTGTCACTGGATTTCAACAGCTGTGTGTGTGTGTGTGTGACGCGCGTGCGAGTTCCCGCCACATCCCAAAGGTTTGCTGATAGGTTATTTAGCTGCTATAAATACACTTTGGCTAGGTAAATGGCAATGAGAATCAAACAGGAGTTAATGGACATGTGCGAGAGAATACCTGCAGGGCTGCAGTGAAACAGACCTGATGGGATTGGTCTATTAGGTCAAATAGCCTCCTGTGTTGTCATAAGTTAGTCCAAAGGATAGACAGGCAGGGGAGCAAAATTTGAATCAGGCTATTAGCCAAAACTCACAGATGGTCCCAAGAAGGAAAGCACTAGTTCAAGTTCATTATCATCTGATTGTATGTATACAAGCAGATGGAACAATGTTTCTCTGGACCACGGTGCACAAACGTACACAAATATGTAGACAAAGATATAATATAAAGTAAATGTATTTAAATATTTTTAAGTAATTTCCTCATTTTATTTATAAGAGCCCAAGGTTCCATCAATCTCCTCGTCTGCAGGAAAGAGAAGTAGTGAGAGAGAAATGATAGTTGAGGCCCAGGCAGCAGGAGGAAGGATTGAGTGTGGAGGGAGGGAGCACAGCCTGTTCAGGGCTATGGTGCACAGCAGTTGAACACTGGCTTCCAAACTGGCAGATGGAGAATGGGAAAGGGTTGAGCAAAGACATATGGGTGGAAACACGAGACTTCAATTCTTAACTCCAAGTCCTTGGTGTTCACTTCATATTTGAAGTAAAAAACTCATGGAGTTGTATATCAGGAATCTATCTGCTTTGTCTATTCAAATATCTGTCCAAATGTCTCCTAAATGCTGTGACTGTATCTGATTCCACCCCCTCCTCTGGCAATAGGTTCCAGATATTGACTGCTCTCTGTGTCATAGACTTTTCCAACCAATTCCCTTTAAAATTCTCTCCTCATCTTAAGCCACGACCCTCTAGTTTTTAATTTTCCTCTACTCCAGAGAAAACAAGCCCAGCATGTCCAGATACTCCCATAACTAAAGTCCTCCAACCCAACCACAATTCAGGTAAATCTTCTCGACACTTTCCATCTTGAGTACATTCTTCCTTCAAAGTGGTGAGCAGAACTGTGTCCTATACTCCTAGATGTTACCAGAACTGTGCCCTATACTCCTAGTTGTAACCAGAACTGTGTCCTATATTCCTAGTTGTAACCAGAACTGTGTCCTATACTCCTAGATGTAACCAGAACTGTGCCCTATACTCCTAGTTGTAACCAGAACTGTGTCCTATATTCCTAGTTGTAACCAGAACTGTGCCCTATACTCCTAGTTGTAACCAGAACTGTGCCCTATACCTCCAGTGGTGACCAGAACTGTGTCCTATATCTCCAGTATGGTTTTACCAGTACTTTATAAAGTTGCACACATTCCAACTATTAGATAGATAGCTTATATGTGTAATAAACATAAGGTAGTGATCATGGGAGATTTTAACTTCCCTCACATTGATTGGGATACCCATATAGTAAGAGGGCTGGATGGGCTAGAGTTTGTCAAATGTGTGCAAGATAGTTTTCTTCATCGACTCGGGACGGTGTAATACTGGATCTCCTGTTAGGGAATGAGATAGGTCAGGAGTCTGAGGTTAATGTTGGAGAACAAATTGGGTCTAGTGATCACAACTCTATTAGTTTTAGGGTAGTTTTAGGGAAGAGCAAAGAAGGGCCTAAAGTTGAGGTTCTGGATTGGAGAAAAGCAAATTTCGAAGGAATAAGAATGGATTTGGGGAGTATTGAGTGGGACATGATTTTTTCAGGAAAGGATGTAAATGAAAAATGGAGAATATTCAAAGAAATTTTGAGAGTTCAGAGTAGATTATGTCCCAGTGAGGATCAAAGGAAAGGCTGGAAGTCATAGGGAGGCTTGGTTTTTGAGGAATATTAGAAATTTGGTTAGGAGAAAGAGGGAGGTGTACAAGAGGTATAAACAGCAGGGTGATGAGAAATTGAAAGAGGACTACAAGGAGTGTAGAAAAAAATCTTAAGAAAGAAATTAGAAAGGCCAAAAAGAGGCATGAAGAGGCTTTGTCAGACAGAGTAAGAATAAATCCAAAGGGTTTCTATAGGTACATTAAAAGTAAAAGATTAGTGAAGGATAAAATTGGACCCCTTGTAGATAGCGAGGGTAGGCTGAGTGAGAAGTCAGAGGAGATGGGGGAAATTTTAAATGATTTCTTTGCCTCGGTATTCACTAGGGAAAAAAATATTGTACCAGTTAAAGTAAAGAAAAATAGTGGGGAGGTCATGAATCATATAAGGATAACCGAGGAGGTAGTGATGGCTGTGTTAAAAAAGATAAAGGTAGACAAATTTCCGGGTCTGGACAATGTATTCCCAAGGACACTCAGGGAGACTAGTGTACAGATAGTGGGGCCATTAACAGAGATATTTAGGATGTCACTGGTCACGGGGGTAGTGCCAGAGGATTGGAGGGTGGCTCATGTTGTTCCACTGTTTAAGAAAAGGTCCAAATGTAAGCCTGGAAATTATAGACCTGTGAGTCTGACGTCTGTGGTGGGTAAGTTGATGGAAAGTGTTCTGAGGGATGGCATTTACAAATATTTGAAAGAACAGGGATTGATAGGAAGTAATCAGTATGGTTTTGTCAGGGGTAGATCATGCTTGACAAACCTGATTGAGTTTTTCGAGGGGGTTACAAAAAAGGTTGATGAAGGGAAGGCTGTGGATGTTGTCTATTTAGACTTTAGTAAAGCTTTTGACAAAGTTCCCCACAGGAGTTGAGAAAAAAAGGTGGAGGCATTAGGTATAAATAAGGAAGTAGTGAAATGGATTCAGCAATGGTTGGATGGGAGGTGTCAGAGAGTAGTGGTAGAAAATTGTTTGTCCAATTGGAGGCCGGTGACTAGTGGAGTTCCTCAGGGATCGGTCCTGGGTCCACTATTGTTTGTTATACATATATATATATATATATTAACGATCTGGAAGAAGGGGTGGTAAATTGGATAAGTACGTTTGCAGAAGTTTGCAAAGATTGGTGGTATTGTGGACAGTGAGGAAGATTACTGTAGCTTAAAAAGAGATATAGGAAAGCTAGAGGAGTGGGCTGAGAAATGGCTGATGGAATTTAATACGGATAAGTGTGAAGTGTTGCATTTTGGAAAGGCAAATCTAAATAGGTCATATGCATTAAATGGTAGGCTATTGAGATGTGTAGAGCAACAAAGGGATTAAGGAGTGATGGTAAATAGTACCCTCAAGGCTGATACTCAGGTAGATGGTGTGGTGAAGAAGGCATTTGGAATGTTGGCCTTCATAAATCGGAGTATTGAATTCAAGAGTTGGGATGTTATGATGAAATTGTACAAGGCATTGGTGAGGCCAAATTTGGAGTACTGTGTACAGTTTTGGTCATCAAATTATAGGAAAGATATAAACAAAATAGAGCGAGTGCGGAGAAGGTTCACGAGAATGTTGACAGGATTTCAAGGTTTGAGTTACAGAGAAAGGTTGAGCAGACTGGGGCTTTTTTCTCTGGAGCGTAGAAGATTGAGGGGGGATTTGATGGAGGTGTTCAAGATTTTAAAAGGGACAGAGAGAGTCAACGTGGATAGGCTTTTACAATTAAGAGTGGGGGAGATTCAAACCAGAGACCATGGTTTGAGATTGAAGGGGGAAAATTATAAGGGGAACATGAGGGGAGATTTCTTCACGCAAAGGGTGGTGGGGATGTGGAATAAGCTTCCGGCAGAGGTGGTTGAAGCAAGGACGTTATTTACATTTAAGGAAAGACTGGATAATTACATGGATAGGAGAGGACTGGAGGGGTATGGACCGGGTGCTGGTCAGTGGGACTAGGAGGGTGGGGATTTGTTCCGGCATGGACTAGTAGGGCTAAACTGGCCTGTTCTGTGCTGTATATGGTTATATGGTTATGACAAACTTTAAATACTGGAATCTTGAGGAACTCAGTGGTTCAGGCAACATAAGACCACAAGAATGAGGCCATTCAGCTTATTGAGTCTGCTCTGCCATTCAAATCATGGCTGATGTATTTTTCCTCAACCCCGTTCTCATGCCTTCTTCCCATAATGTTTGACATCCTCACTGAACAAAAAGAAGCTAACATCAGTGGGTTGAAATGGCCAGTCAACAGTTCAGGTTGCGACCCTTTACAGAAACTAAAGAGGGAAAGGGTGGTATCAATTATAGCAAGGGGACAGGGAAATGAGGTGTGGGGAAAGATAGGGAGGGATGAAGAGGGGATTTGGTTTTGGACACCATGAGGGATAAGTGGTGAGAATGCAGGGTGGGGGAGTGTGACTAAAGAGAAAAGGTGGGGTTACTAGAAACATTTGTGAACATGCCATTGGGTTGAAGGCTTTTCCAGAGGAATAAGTTTCTGTTTGGCCTCACCCTAACAATGGATGAGGCCGAGGGAAGATGTTGTCTGTGTGGGAATGGTGAGGAAGAACTGAAAAGGTTGCCTAGTAACATCTCAAACTTTAGACCCACGGGTGTACAATGAAGCAGCTGCCCAATCTGTGCTTGGTTATTATACAACTATTATATTCTGTGCTCTGACCCTATAGAGACATGCAGGGCATAGGTCATGCCATCATCCTATCTCCCTGTCTTTCCACTTTCAGGGATCTATGCAGTTAAACCCTTCTGTCTCTCTATTCATCAATATTCCAAAGCTCCCTGCCATTTATTGTATATGTTCAATCTATATTTTTCCCAAAATAAATCATGTGATGCTTGTCGGAATTAAATTCCATCTGCTTATGCTCTACCCAACTTTCTATCTGATTTATATCCTGCTGCAGCCTAAGACCACAACACCACCAGCTTTTGTGTCATCTACAAACTTTCTAATCAATCCTCCTGCATTCACATCAAAGTATATCGCAAACAGCAAAGGTCCCAGCACCAATCGCTGTAGTCCACCACTGGCCACAGACTTCCAATGAGAAAAGCATCCTTTTACCACCACCATCTGCCTGCCGTTCACCAAGTCAATTTTTGATCAATTAGCCAGCTTGCCTTGGATTTCATGTGCCTTAAACTTTGACCATCCTACTATGTGAAATCTGAATATCATCCTATTGCTGTGACTTCACCAATCTTTATAATTAACTCCTCAGAAATATATAATCAAACTAACGAGGCATGGACTTCTCACAAATACACTCTGTGACTATCCATGATCAGGTTCAGCCTTTCCAAACGTACATAAATCCAATCCTTTAGAATTTTCTTCTATCCTTACTACAGATGCGAGTCTCACTGGTTTGTCATTAACTGGCTTATTCGTGCTGCTGTCCTTAATAAGAGAACAAAGGGAGCCATTCTTTTGTCTTCTGGTAGCTTGCCTGTGGCTAACAGAAATGCCCATCAAGATCCCAGCTATCTTCGCCCTTGTTTCTGTTAGCAACTGGAAATCGATCTGATTTGATGCTGAGGATTTATGAATCTTGATGTGTCCTTTGTCATCTGACACTTCCATTGACCTGCCCCAGATTATTCACATACCTCTCCCTGAACTCACTGTCCAATAATACTCTTCTTGTTGAACATAAATTTCATTTAGGACCTTACCCACATTGCCTGTCTGAACAAACAGGTTACTTCTTTAATCCCTATGAACCATAGAATGTTAGAATTATATAGCTTTGTGGGTTGTGTGAAGGCATTGCCATTCTCTGCCCATAGCCATGCCAACCTTTTCTATTTTATCCAGTTTTTTTTGGAAACTCAAAATGAACGTGGTCTCTCCAGCTCTCACATTTTCATCCTCATGGTGAATCTCTGCCAAGCTGCCTGTCTCCCCTCTGGCGAGCCTTGCTGTACTAACATTGTGCGTGTATTATCTGTGCCATTAAAGACACTCCCCGTGGGTATAACTGTGTCTGCATCCATTGTCTTTCATTATTGTACCGTTAGTTCCTGCTAATAAAAGCCATGAATATTGTTTGACCGCATGGTCTTCGTCATCTTCATCAACTGACCCTTCACTCCTGGATCGTGATCATTCTCTGCTGCACAACTTTGGATCTTGTTAATATTTGTCCTCTGTTTATGAACCATCTCTTCACTGTCCTCCTGGTTTACTCTGTTTGACGTCTGAATGAGGGGAATATCCCACTTTCTCTGGCATCTACTGTTACTGGTTTGGAGGGAGCGAAGAGACAGTAATCGGGGAGTCAGTCATGGATTTCTGCATGTTATCTTTGCCATTGATCATTATCATCTTACTGCAGGTGATATTCACATTGGCATGGCGGATCGGAATGGGCAGCTGGAGGTCGAAGTTATTCAAGCCCGAGGACTCACTCCAAAGCCTGGCACAAAAGCTTTACCAGGTAGGTGCCAAGGAAGCTCACACTGTCTGATTTCTACTCATAGCATAGTTTAGTACATGCTGCATTCCTAACTGATCTATTATCTGAAACCAGTTACCTAAGCCCTGCAGGTAAATCACTGGCAGGCATGTTCACCTGTGACTGTCTGAAACAATGCAAAACTCTGCCTGAGAAAGCGCAACAAATTCCAAGCTTGCCACGATGCTGAGTTCTTCTTTCACTTTCTCCTCCAATACTTTGCCTGTGTCCATCTACAGCCTTTGATAGTCCATTTCCATCAACATTTGCAGGCAGCAAGCACAGAACCCACGGTGAACACTTTCCTTCACATTCTTTTGCGATGTAATGAATTCTATGGAAATCCCTTTCCTTATCCCATCATATAGAATTTTATTGGATCAACTTCATCTCACTGACTGCCATTCTTCATTTGAGTTTAGTTAAATCCCTGCCCACTCATTACCATTTCATCGAATCCAATGGGTTTAAACATTGTAATTTGATAAAATTATAAAGAAGTAATTTTCTTCCATTATATAAAATTGCAATGGATCAAATCTTTTCTTAATAACTTCCAGAAATATTGTCTCAACAGGAAACCTCTTATTAATGACCCTGAATTAATCTTGATGTGCAAAAGGGCAGGTGCAACCTTGGCGTCAGTGTCTGCTTGGCATCAGTGTCTGCTTGTCTTCAGTGTCTGCTTGTCTTCATTGTCTGCTTGTCTTCAGTGTCTGCTTGTCTTCAGTGTCTGTTTGTCTTCAGTGTCTGCTTGGCATCAGTGTCTGCTAGTCTTCAGTGTCTGCTTGTCTTTGATGTATTTTTCATTCTGCTCAGTGCAAAGGTCATCATTTGTGTTTCAGTTAGTGAAAGAAAGAATTGCATCCTTCATAATTTCCAAATTTTCCAATTGTGTCAAGATGAATGAATACCTTTAAGATGGCCTTTTACAAAGAGGCACATACACCAGAACATCACAGGAAACTTCCTGGGCAGAAAGACAACCAAACAGTAATTACCAAAGTACATCAGTGGGAGATCTGGATGTGAGGAAATCCATTTCAGGTCATGGAATTAATCTGTTTTCGTACACTATGTTGCTCAACTCCTGCTGGTATTCTGTAGTAAAAGCACAGAAATGCTGGAGGAACTCGGCCAGTGTCGCAGCGTCCTGAGGAGGTGCAAATTTATTAAATATGTTTTGGGCCTGAGGCCTTTCTCAAGGTATTAGCAAAACCGGGCTGATGAAAAGGGAAGAATGGGAAGTGGAGGAACACAGGTGTAAAGTGGAGATGATAAGAGGAGAGAGGAAAGGTGAGAATTCATGGGGGAAGGGGTAGTTTTCATCTCTATGAAAGGAGACAGAAAAAGGGAAGAGAGAGAGAGAGAAGGCCCTTTCATAGAGTGAAAAAATGTGACTGTAAAGATAAAGATTCTCCGCTCTTACATCGTAAATGCTCCGTGAGAGGCCCCAAGGCGCTGACTCCAATCCTTCTTCAATATTGTGTCAGCAGTGGAGCGGAGTGCTCCGCCTCGCATCATAAATGTACTGTCACTGCAAGCAGCTGGCTAGGGATGAGCTGATGGAGTAGCAATGATGCCATCAGCCAGCGACCCTGGAGCCACCACCAGGGCTCCCACAGAGATTTGAGCTGGGGTTAGGGCTCCCTCTTTCCACCTGGAAATGTCCTCTTTCTGTTCTCCCTCCGCCCCTCCCTCCTTCACCAAGGCCATTGAGACTGAGGAACATGAGGGCAGTGAGGAGCCGTAGAGAGCCTAAGGCCCAGCGGGGGTAAGGAGAGTCGGAGTCTACCGAGCCGCTGAGGCCAGAGGGCAAAGGGAACTTGGTGCTGAGCTTCACGGCCCTGGAGGAAGGAGGACAGAGGCTGAGGAGTGGAGATGGAGAAGCAGAGCCGGGGAATCCAATGGATGCAAGAGGGGAGCGAAGAGCCAGATGCGGCAGAAGAGCTGGAAGAATTATCAATGGCCATCTTCATTACCCATAATCCCTCATGCAGCTGCAACCACTCTGCATTTCCCAAAGTGGTTCCAGCAGTGTTGGGGATTATGGGTAATGAAGACAGCCATTGCTCGTCACATATGTTAGACCTCATGATGATGGGCAGCGCTGCTACACCACTCACCCCACCTCCATAAGCTCCAAAGGACGCTACGAGGCGCCGCTCTTCATAAAAGCAGCACTGGAGCAGCCTCTACGGCTGCTCCATAAAAAGGTGTTCAAATTTTTCTCCGTAGTTGGAGCCAGCCTCGAGGCGGAGGCCCAGCATAAAAACATCTAGAGAGAAAGAGAGCAAGAGGGAAGGAGACATAGGAAAAAATGGGTGGGGAAGGGGCAGAGGCTAATGGAACTGGAGAAGTTGATATTAATGCCATCAGGTTGGAGGGTGCCTAGACAGAATATGAGGTCTTGTTCCTCCAATTTATGGGTGGTCTCAGTCTGGCAGTACATGAGACCATGGACAGGCATGTTGGTAAGGGAATGGGATGGAGAATCTAAATAGGTGGCCATTGGGAGATCCACGCTATTGTGGCAGACAGAGCTGAGGTGCTCAACAAAGCCATCTCCCAGTGTGCGTCCAGTCTCCAATGTAGAGGAGACCACTAGAGGGGCTCTGGGTAGGTCAATGACTCCTGCAGATTCATAAGTGAAGTGTTGCTTCACCTGGAAGGACTGTTTGGAACCCTGAATAGTAGAGGGAGGAGGTTTATGTGCAAATAGAGCACCTTTCAGGAATAGGTGCCAAGGGAGTGATTGGTGAAGAGGGAGAAGTAGACAAGGGAGTCACAGAGGAAGCAGAGGAGAAGATGTTACTGGTGGTGGGACCATGTAATAGGTGGTGGAAATGGAGAGGTTGGATGCAGAGACTGGTGGGATGGTAGGTGAGGACAAGGGGAATCCTATCCTTGTTGCATGTGGGGGAAGAGGGTCCAAGGGCAGATGTGCGGGTATTGAAGGATATGCAGGTAAATGCTGAGTTGATGGTGGTAGAGGGAATACCAGATTGTTTGAAGAAGGAGAACATCTCTGATGACCTGGTATGGAAGACCTCATCCTTGGAACTGATGTGGAGTTGGAGGAATTGAGAGAAAGGAATGGAATCCTTACAAGGTGTGAAGAGGTGTAGTCAAGGTTGCTGTGGGCGTTGGTGGGTTTGTGAAAGTTGACTGTCGAGAGTTTGCCCCCCCGAGATGGAGAATGAGAGCTCAAGAAAAGGGAATGAGTGTTGCTAGACATGGACCAAGTGAATTTGAGATCAGGGTGGAACTTGGCAGCAAAGTGAATAAAGTCGATAAGCTCAGTATGGGTGCAAGAGGCAGCACCAAAGTAGTTGTCATTCTGCTTGTTATAGTTTGAGGAGGAGATAACAATTAAGAAGCATTTGTAAGTTGATATAAATTTTCATCAAAAGCAACAAATAAGCCTCAACTCTGCTTTCAACGTCTGAGCCCACTGGAAGAGATTGGGTCATGACCCATAATAATCAGAGCAAAATAACAGAGAAGCCGCCTCAGGAGCAAATTATCTCATGGGGATCATATTGAATTAGATTTATTTCTTCAGTATAAGGGTATTAAAGGTTACGGAGAGAAGGCGGTGACGGGGTACTGAACTTTAAGATCAGCCATGATCTCGTTGAATGGCGGAGCAGGCTCGAAGGGCCGAATGACCTACTCCTGCTCCTATCTTCTATGTTTCTATGACAGCTAGGCAAACGGTACATTAATTGTTGATCATTTATGGATTATGGCAGCTGGACAAGTGCTAATATTTTGAGTCTTTAAGTGAAGCTTTTGAGGGGTCCTAATGATCCAATTAAAATGTTTTAATGTTTTGACCCAGTTTGAATCTGCTGCTGTCTGTGAAGAGTTTGTACAGGGTTAGTAGATGGATCAGTCATTTGGGTGGCATGGGCTCATGGGCTGAAAGGGCCTGTTACTTTGCCTGTATCTCTAAAATTAAAAGGAACTCTGAGTCAACTCTGAGTTAATTTCCGATCACGATATGACACTATATCGATACCAGCAGAGGGCAGACTGACGCCATGGTTCCCACTCTGGTCTGCTGTTTTAATGACCTTGTATTCTTGTAACTTGGTGCAAAGAGATAAAGGAGTTCTGGTAAACCCCATCACCAGAGGGTACTGACCATTGGGAATGTGTAAGCACACAGCTTGGATCTGGTTTCTGGAGGTCAATTCTCGCAGCCCAGGAGATGGCTGCAGGAGTTCCTCAGGAAACATGCAAGTGCAACTCTTTAGCTGCTTCAGTGTTGACTGAGGTCAGAAGTGGGATGTTTTCTAATAGCTGCACAACATTCAAATCCATTTACAACTGCTCAGCAAATTAACCACCCCATACAGCAAGATCTAGACCAGCCATTTTCCACCTTGTTATGGCTGTGTGGCCCCTTGGGACTCTGCTCAAAGTTTATGGGCCCCCTTCCCTATGAAGCCGTCAAGTTTAGTTGGTTTTTTCCGTACTTGTCTCCTACTGACTACATTGAAAAAAAATCATAAAAAATATTTTATTGTTTCAGTCTGTGCCACCCCTTAATTGTGCTGTTGAGCCTAGTGGGTCGGGGGGGGGGGGGGGGCGTACAACACCCATTGAGAATGGCTGGTCTACACAACATTCGACAGCGAGAAGTAGTTGTTCTACAGAGGTGTCAGGAAATGGCCATGAAGTTTCCTTTATTTGGGGATCATATTGAATAGAATTCAGCCACATAAATATTGCATCCACAGAGCAGGTCAGAGGCAGGGTATCCTGTAGTTCGTGACTTGTCTTCTAAAACCTCACTCTTGGTCAAGTAGGTCATTTCTGAGAGTTCTCGGATGCATCTCTGTGAAAGCAGCAAGCAAAGCACTCTGTGCAACGTTTATCTCCTAAGTTTTATTTGACTTTCAGATAAATAAAAGTCAATTTTCCTTTGAAATATATGATTAATGAGGCATTGATATGCAGTGGACATGATTGCTTAAAGCAAGTCTCATTTTGCTCTGGTGGGTATCTTTTGTTGTTTGAGAGTTATTTGGGGAATTGCTCTTCTCCACCATAAACTTTCAAAATAAAGGTGGGGATTTTGCAGAGGGAAAAGCACTGGGGTCAACTTGGCAAGATGTTGCCATGGTGTTGGAGACAGAGCCTGAGCTGGAACGTTCAGTTAGCACGTGGCATACTGAGATAGGCATTGAGTACCTGATGGTCAATGTAATCAGACAGACTGGGCCCGACAGATAGTAAGTGCAAGAGAACACGAAGGTTCAGCTGGGAGCTACTGTAGAGTAAGCTGGAGCAAATGTGAGTGCAGGGCATCCATTAAAGGAGGCCTCCAAAGTGACATGAAGACACTGCAAGACTAAAGAAACCCCACAGTACTGAGTGTTCCACTATAGGGCAAACATACTGGCATTTAATTTCAAAGGAATTCACTCAGTTCTCAAGCAGCTGTTATACCAATTCTAGTTTCTCATTTACCTTGGAAATTATCTATATCTATCTTAAACAAAACCAATGACCGCTGCCACTATCGTTTGAGGAATAGATTTTCAAGGATTTATGACCCTGAAAAGTTTACCTCGTCTTCATCTTCAAGGAGAGACTCTGATTTTTAAACAATGTCTCATTTCTAGATTCTCCCACCAAGGCATTGGTGAGGCCAAATTTGGAGTACTGTGTACAGTTTTGGTCACCAAATTATAGGAAAGATATAAACAAAATAGAGAGAGTGCAGAGAAGGTTCACGAGAATGTTGACAGGATTTCAGGGTCTGAGTTCCAGGAAAAGGTTGTGCAGACTGGGGCTTTTTTCTCTGGAGCGTAGAAGATTGAGAGGGGACTTGATAGAGGTGTTTAAGATTTTAAAAGGGACAGACAGAGTAAACGTGGATAGGCTTTTTCAATTAAGAGTGGGGGAGATTCAAACTAGAGGGCATGGTTTAAGATTGAAGGGGAAAATTATAAGGGGAACATGAGGGGAAATTTTTTTATGCAAAGGGTGGTAGGGATGTGGAATGAGCTTCCGGCAGACGTGGTCGAGGCGGGATCATTGGTTACATTTAAGGAAAGACTGGATAGTTACATGGAGTGGAGAGGACTGGAGGGGTATGGACCGGGTGCTGGTCAGTGGGACTAGGAGGGTGGGGATTTGTTACGGCATGGACTAGTAGGGCCGAACTGGCCTGTTCTGTGCTGTAAGTGGTTATATGGTTATATCCTGTCCAACCCACTCTTTCGAGACTCCTCAAGATCTAACATCTCCTTCGAGTCCCTTTAACTTCCTGAATCCTGGCTGCTACCAGCCTAGGTTGGCTACTGGGCCTCACAAGACAACACATTCATTTCAGGTCTTTATCTTGTAAAGGTCTCTGAACTGCTTCCAACATATATACAGTACATCTTCCTTTCATTATACTCTGTTTAAATACTACAGATGAAGTCTTATCAACATACAATTGAAATGATGTTTAACATCCCTGCTTTTCCATTCAATTCCCCATATAATGAAGCATAGCATTCTGTTAGCTTTCCTAATATATCCTTGGATTTGGACACTGACCATGAAGACAGCACCCCTCTGCATCTCAGATCTCTGCCACCTCTCACTATTTACATAAATTATTTTTTTCCTGCCAAAATGAATAATTTCACATTTTCCCATGAATCTTTGCCCATTTACTTAACCAATGTATATATCCCCTTTGTCTTCTTCACAGCTTATATTCGTACTACTTTTCCAAGAGTAATATCTGTGGCATTCTCTGCCCAATTGTGTCTCATTTCTGGCCCTGGTGTGGACTTGTGGAGAGAGGGATTGGAGTCACAGCGCTCCTCCGCAGGGTTCTACTGCCCAGTCTAACTACTGACAGCTCCGTACAGGCTTTAGATGGCCTATTAAAGAGTGTTTTACTTTAAAATCCTGCAACCGCAGGTTCCGGACCCAAGATGGTGGTGCCCATGATTGGCAGTGCCTCGAGGGGTTACCGACTCCAGAGAAGCAGAGGACTGCTGGAAAACGAGGAGACCAACTCCCATCTGAGAAGCAGAGGACATCACCCTATGGGTCGGTGACCATTGTGGTAGACCAGTGAGGGGCTCTGTGGCTGAAGAGCATACAGGCTGGTGACTCAAGGCGAGGAAATCCCGCAGGCTACTGGCCACACAGTCAAAGGACTCTCACCAGGCTATGGACTGGCTCAAGACTGGCTGAAGGGGTAGCAGGTATCGGAACCAGGATGTGAGAGGATGCAAGAGCGCTGAAGGCTTCCTGATCATATTGGGGATTTGGATAAGGAGCTTAGGTTGCCAATGGTTTGGACTAATGTCTGTGTGGCTGCAGGGGCAGACTAAATGCAATTTTGTATAATATTACATCCATTTTATTTCATGTCAATAAAAGAATCCTGAATCTTGAACAGTAAACTTATCAGCATACCCGTGGTATGCTCATTCAAGTCATTTATCTAAATGATAAAATCTCAGCCCCTGTTCCTCCCACCACCCCATCCCTAACCCGCGCCAATCTTTACAACTTGCCAACTAGAGAAGTTTCATTAATGCTTATAAGCCACCTAATTTTCTTCCAACATTAACCTGTCACCTCTATATCATAGTTTTTATTTTCTGCAATAATATCTGACCAAAAATGCCTTTTGGAGGTCAAAGTATAATATATTCATTAGTTTTCCTTTACCCACAATACAGATCACCTCCTCAAATAATTCTAAAACAAAATTGGTCAAACATTATTTTCCTGCATAAAACCATGCTACTTACACACGGCAGAGACCTGTATCTTACTCCTGGTGATATTTGTAGGTAAATAATGACTTTGCAAAGGGATGTTCTGGAAGTGAAGCACCAGGACTTGGGCAGAACAGTGGGTGAGGATCCAGGTTTGCCATGGTGTTGGTGACCTTTAAGTGAGAGGCAGGCAACTCCCTGAGATTTCAGGTGAGCACGAGGGGAAAATCTCATTTACGAGAATGCTGTTTTGAAACATTCACAGGCAGAACCTTGACGTTGCAGTTTATGGTGGGCTTGAATTCCCTGAGAGGGGACTGGTAGGCTGTTGCTTCAGGTGACAACAGTGAATGTAAACAAAGTTTTGGACAATAATGTCTAGAAGACTTGCTGGACAGAATGGTGTTTTGAGCACCATTCCCTGGACTGACAACATGCATTGAATGACAAAACCAGTCACCATGGAATGTTCGTTGCAACAGTATCGTCCTGTGTTTCACGAGAGGATGGGAGAATATAAAGGCATGATCAATCTGGTGAAACAGGCATCTTGGGTGTTATGAGTTTCAAAGTCATACAGCACAGGAGGTCGAAGGGAGAGGTTACTGGAAGTGGATGAAACAAATCATACAAATGTATTAAAGGGAAAGTTGGACAACACTTGGTGGGGGTGGGAGAAGGCTTATGGGGAGGATAAATGGTGGGATGGACCGATTAGGCCTATGATCTGTTTCTGTACAGATGTTCCTCTGCAACTTTACCCTTGTGGAAAGACTAGATAGACTCGTCAGACGAGTTATTCTTGGTATTCTAGCTCTGGTTGATTGGATCTGTTCCGTGGTAATAATATTTAAGGATGGGTCACTGTGCATTTGCTCAGATCCTTAAAACTTGAATAAAGGTAATAAATGAGACAATCTTCCGTAATGGAACCTGTACTGCAAGGTTTGAAGGTTTTTATATCTCTAAATGTTTCATTTGGGCTTCAGCTTGTGTTTGGATACACAAATATCACTTTTAGGCACTTTTCACTCCACTTTTTGCTGTAACATGAGAAATAGAAGCCACTTCTGAGCCAGAGGTTTTCTAAAGGAAAATATAGTTTGGTGGTAGGACTTCAGATTGACTTTGGGGCCATTGGGTTGACAGAAGAAGCGGTTTAGAAACATGATAAACATCTAGGTACATTTCTTCAACAGCACAGAGAGACTGGAGCAGTGATAAATGATCACGTGAATCTTCAGAGGCAGGAAGTTGCTTTTATTGGAGACTTTGCCTGGGGATGAGGACTTTGTGTTAATCTAAAATTAAACTTTTTAAACTTTTAAAAACTTTTTTTTAAAAACTTTGGCTTGGCTTCGCGGACGAAGATTTATGGAGGGGGTAAAAGTCCACGTCAGCTGCAGGCTCGTTTGTGGCTGACCAGTCCGATGCGGGACAGGCAGACACGGTTGCAGCGGCTGCAGGGGAAAATTGGTTGGTTGGGGTTGGGTGTTGGGTTTTTCCTCCTTTGCCTTTTGTCAGTGAGGTGGGCTCTGCGGTCTTCTTCAAAGGAGGTTGCTGCCCGCCAAATTGTGAGGTGCCAAGATGCACGGTTTGAGGCGATATCAGCCCACTGGCGGTGGTCAATGTGGCAGGCACCAAGAGATTTCTTTAGGCAGTCCTTGTACCTTTTCTTTGGTGCACCTCTATCATGGTGGCCAGTGGAGAGCTCGCCATATAACACGATCTTGGGAAGGCGATGGTCCTCCATTCTGGAGACGTGACCCACCCAGCGCAGCTGGATCTTCAGCAGCGTGGACTCGATGCTGTCGACCTCTGCCATCTCGAGTACTTCGACGTTAGGGATGAAAGCGCTCCAATGGATGTTGAGGATGGAGCGGAGACAACGCTGGTGGAAGCTTTCTAGGAGCCGTAGGTGATGCCTGTAGAGGACCCATGATTCGGAGCCGAACAGGAGTGTGGGTATGACAACGGCTCTGTATATGCTTATCTTTGTGAGGTTTTTCAGTTGGTTGTTTTTCCAGACTCTTTTGTGTAGTCTTCCAAAGGCGCTATTTGCCTTGGCGAGTCTGTTGTCTATCTCATTGTCGATCCTTGCATCTGATGAAATGGTGCAGCCGAGATAGGTAAACTGGTTGACCGTTTTGAGTTTTGTGTGCCCGATGGAGATGTGGGGGGGCTGGTAGTCATGGTGGGGAGCTGGCTGATGGAGGACCTCAGTTTTCTTCAGGCTGACTTCCAGGCCAAACATTTTTTTAAAGCATTTAATTAAAGCAGTGGTAAAGACACCATCACTGAGAGATGTGGCAGAAATCTGGTGTTTCTTGGGAATCTGACTCAGAATAACTTACCCTGAATATCCAAGTAAGTTTCTCCCTCATCTGTCAAACATGGTGAAGTAATTAAGAGATATAATATGGGAAGGTGTAGATTTGTTCAGGGAAGAAGTGGTGCTGTAAAACATAAAGCTGTAGTCACCCACACATCGGTTCCCAGATATTCCTAAGGCAGGTAATTCAACAACATGAGTCTGAGCTTGGAGCAGCGGTGACAGCAAATGAACAAGAGGTGAATGGAGAAGGTGCTCTTTGCATTGGATTGACTGTGATATCTCATTTATGATGGGGCGTGGTGAATGTTAACCGATCATTGACCGTTGGAAATGACCAAATCGTAGATAGTACCTAAGGGAAAGACTCCACAAAAAGGGAGCAAAATGGGAAAGTGAGAAAGACTGAATAGAGTTGACCTCCCAAAGGTTAGTAGCTGGGATATAACATGGAACTGGAGTTAATGTGAGTCATGATTTGCCTCCCGAAGCATCCCACCTACGCAGGTGGTCTTCAACCACTCCAGCAGAATTCTTGCAGGAGCTTCAAATGGTGGTGCATGACTTGCAATACTAGACCAGCTAGTTCATGATAATATACCACAGTTGACATCCATGGAATTTTCAGGGCCGAGACACGGAATTGTGACATCATCACTTCAACATCTGGCACTTGAGCCAGGAACCCCATCAAAGCAGACTTTCCCAAAAGCACTAGAGTGCAGTAAATTCAACACCTCATGTTTGTCTGGATTAAACGCCATCTGTCGCTTCTCTGCCCAGATTTGCAACTGATCTATATCCTGTTGCATCGTTTGACATCCAATTATTCATAGTTGTCTGAACATTAGTCCAGCAATCGTGGGACTTAAACTGACAGGTTCCTGACCAGGGATTGAGAGGCTCCCACAGATTCACTGGCAGGTGTTTCAACCAAGAGAGGGTCGGAGATGCCATCTTTTAATCTGAACCTCACTCAGATGAAAATGCTGGTATTTGGAAGGACAGGATTGGGGAAAATCTTTATGCTGCCTTAATCACATTTACTCCTCAACCAGGACTATCAAAAATTCTTAGGTAATTTCTTCATTGCTGTTTGTGGGATCCTACTCTGTACAAATAGTTTTCTACTAACAACCTTCCAGGGGGTGAAAATCACATTGGGACATCCTATATGCTGTATAAATGCAGGTTGTTTTTTTATAAACTTTTGAAACATCAAGGTTAATTCACTGGTTTTTTTTGGTGTTGGTGTAGAGGAAAGTGTTCACAACTGTTCCCTTTCTGTACTGCAGTGCCATACATTAAAGTGTACCTCCTGGAGAATGGGGTGTGCATTGCAAAGAGAAAAACCAAGTTATCAAAGAAGACTCTGGACCCAGTTTACCAGCAAGGGTTGCTGTTTGACGAGGGCCCTCAAGGAAAGGTGCTCCAGGTTAGTGCTGGCAACATCGTTGCAAGAGGTTGGATCCTTTGGTAACTTGATCTGACTGGGTACAGGGGGCAGAGATTGGTTTTGGACCAGTAATCCAGAATTGAATTCCAGACTTTGAGAATGTGTTGAAATTATCTAGAATTTAAAAGATGGTATTAAAATATGACCATGGAGCTTTTGACTTGTTTTGATGTCCAATATTAATATTATTAAGAGAGAATCCCCTGCTAATTGTAATTGGTCAAGTCTGTTTGTGATTCCAGTTAAATCTCAGATCACTGGATATTCTACAGCCTGCCCTGTAACTCACACTTAATTCCCGTTCAGTAAGTACACCTTTCACACTGGCTAAATTTTAAAATTATCCCTTTTACACCCTTCCACAATTTCATCCATTCCTTCCTCGGCTACCCTCAGCATCCCCCTAATTCACCTCTCGTACATCCTCAATTATAACTGTTCAAACATTGGTGGTTTCAGCTGTTCATGCATTGATGTCTGAACATCTTTCTGAATCCTCTCCACCCCCCTCTTCCGTTCTTCCTACACTTTGATCGCTCTATGTCAGAGCCACTGAGTAAATGCTTTTGGAGAGACCCAATTTTTCAGTGGGCTCTTCATTGATTGCAATGGGTCAAGAGGGCACATCTCATGAAACTAGAGGAGAAATGCCTTGTCAGCCAAGTACGCAAACCAAGAATTTCTTTAGAAAATGTCTTTTAAAATTGATTTCATGTCCCGTTCATGAGTAGACTTTATAGAAGAGTATCTTTATTGCTAAATATATACTATTATGGCTCAGCCAGGGCCAACCTAAGGAGGGAATCATACATACAAACAAAAGCTTGAAGAGTATTTCAACTCCTCAGACCCCCGGCTCATGTGATATGGCACACTGATCATTACAGGCTATAAACCACCTAGTACTATGCCCCCTACCAGCTTTTCCTCCCTCTCTGAGGAGCTTAATTGCTTCTACGCTCGTTTTGATTGAGAGAACAAGGAGGTCACCTTCAAATTGGATCTTCCAGCTGATGAACTGCCTTTCTCACTTCCCATCTCTGATGTTTGGGCCACCCTGAGTAGGGTGAATGTACGGAAGGTAGCTGGTCCGGATGGTGTACCTGGCCATGTGCTTAGAGTCTGCAAAACAGTTGGCCAGTGTCATCAAGGACATTTTTAATCTATTCCTGGCCAGGCAGTTGTTCCCATGAATTTCAAGATTGCCACCATCGTTGTGCCAGTGCCAAAGCGTCCCACCGCCACGAGTCTGAATGACTTCCGTCCATTCAGTTGCACACACCCCCATCATTGCCAAGTGGTTTGAGAGACTGGTTCTATCACATTTGAAATCCTGTTTGACCATCACCCTGGAGTCTCATCAACAGGTCGACTGAGAATACCATTTCTATGGCACTTCACTCTGCTTTGACCCACTTAGACAGCTCCAACTCTTATGTCAGAATGCTGTTCATTAACTGTAATTTGGCATTCAATTCTATGATTCCCTCCAAACTGATCGCCAAACTTCACCATCTTGGTATCTGTAAATGGACCGTGGACTTTCTGAATAATGGACGCCAATCTATTAAATTAGGCAAACTCTTCCATTCTCATCTTGAACACTGGTGTGCCCCAGGGCTCTGTGCTGTCCTCTCCTGTATTCCCTTTTCACCTACAATGTGTTCCTGTACATGGTTCTAATTCCATAATCAAGTTCGCACACGACACCATGGTGATTGGCCTGATCAGAAGGGATGATGAGACGGCCTATAGGGATGATGTCCAATGCGCAGCATCCTGACAACAACTTGGCACTTAACACTCAGAAGACCAAGGAGATCATTATTGACTTCAGATGTGCTGGAAGCCACACTCATGCCCCTATTTACATCAATGGGGTCGAGGTGGAACGTGTATCAAGCTTCAAAATCCTTGGTATCCACAGCGCCTTTATTTTCTGCGGAGCTTGAAGAAAGTACACCTCTGTCCCAGGATACTGATGGGTTTTTAACAACTGTACCATTGAGAGCAGAGTTACCTATGGCATCTCAGTGTGGTATGGCAACTGTTTCAAATTGGACCATAAAGCACTCCAGCAGGTGGTGAAAACTGCCCGATGGATGATTAGCATCCAATTGCCCCCATTGAGAGCACCTATCAGGTCTGGGCAGAGCGAAGAGCATCATCAAGGATGTATTTCACCCTAACTATGGACATTTTACTCTTCTTCCATCTGTTAGGCGCTACAGGAGCCTTCGCTCTCGAACCAGCCGGCTCAGGAAAAACTGTTTCCCCCGAGGCTGTGACCCTGCTGAACCTTAAATCACAGCACTGAGTGGTCCTGCACTCACATTGTGCTGTCAGTACTTTTAGAATTGTCTCCTTGCTGAACGTGCTTGTTTTTATTTACACAGTTATTTATATAGAGCATTTTTTTTTTTAACTTCTGGTCAGACGCTAATTGTATTTTATTTGCTTCATATTTTACGGCTCAATGACAATAAAGTTGAATCTAATCTAATTAATACTATTTCTACCATATGGAATAGAGCCATAGACCAGTGGTTTTCAACCCTTTTCTTTCCACTCACATCCCACTTTAAGTCATCCCTGTGCCATCAGTGCTCTGTGATTAGTAAGGGTTTGCTTATGGTGGGATGTGGGTGGGAGGGGAAGGTTGAGAATCATTACTCTAGACCCAATTGTTACTGATATATTTTGCTTGAGAAAAATTGTCATTGGCCCATTTCCTCTGGAGTTCTGAAACCCTGCACATAACGAGTCAATGAGGGATGATTAAAACAGTGATTTTCAAATGTTTTCTTTCCACCCACATCCCACCTTAAGCAATCCTTACTAATCACAGAGCACCAATGGCATAAGGAATACTTAAAGTGATATGTGAGTGGAAAGAAAAAGTTGAACATCACTGTGGTCTAAACTTATCCATGTTTCTGTCCCACTTTTTTCATGTTTAGCCTTGGGGGATTTGAAGAAGGGAACATGAGCCAACTGGTGAAGAATAGAATCCTACCTCTTTCTGCTTTTGTTTAATGCCCATAAGTTGACAAATGTTGCTGTTCACTGAGCTAAGTAACAAGCGTATAACACCCAACAATCTATTAAAGATAGTAAACATTCAACTAACAGCAGTGGTTGGTAGAGCAGTACACAAAAGTCCAAAGTCCCATTAGGTGTCATGTAACCAATTTACACTACAAGACCATTTCTGGGATTCATTTCTGTTCATTTTCACCAAATTCCACATCTCTATATCACTCAGTCTCTCATCACGTAACCCTTGCCAGGCATCAGGAAAACACCCTTCTTCAGATGAACATAGAATATTACCACACAGTACAGACCATTCGGTCCATGATGTTATGCCGACCTATGTAAATTTACTCCACAACAATTTAATGCATCAATAAGCCTCTATTTTTCTTACATTCAAGATTCTTTTGAATGTCCCTATTGTACCAGCCTCCTCCACCACCCCTGTCAATGCATTCCAGGCACCAACCACTCTCTGTAAAAAAAAAACTGTCATCTTCCCTAGACTTTCCTCCACTCAACTTAAACAAATGTCCTCTGACATTTGATATTGTCACCCTGGAAAACAGGTGCTGGCTCTCCACTTTCAGCCCCTCATAATATTATAGGCCTCTTTTAAGTCTCCTCTCGTCCTTCATCACTCCATAGAGAAAAACCCTAGCTCTGTCACCCTTACTTCATAAGACATGTACTCCAATCCAGCAACAATTCTGGTAAATGTCTTCTGCACCTCTCTAAAGCTTCTACATCCTTCCTGTTATCAAAATTTACCTTTACTGATCCATTGCTTCTGTACCCATAACTTGATCACACCTGCCCTCATAGAAAGACATTTACTCACTCCATACGCTTCTCAGTGTCATACAACAAGGAACAGGCCCTTCAGCCCAACTCATCTATGCCAACTTGTTTGGCATTTTATGTTTGTCCCATTTTCCTCCCTTGGGTCTGTATCCTTCCAAGCCCCTTCTATTCACATATGTGTCCAAATGACTTTTGAATGTCAAAATTGTACTCATTTCCAATTTTGAGTGAAAAAAATGCCCCTCACCATAAACTTATAATTCTAGCATCTGGGCGAAAAAAACTGTGAGCATTCACTTTATCCATGTCCCTCATGATTTTGTAAATCTCTGTAAAGATATCCCTCATCCTCCTGCACTCCAGGGAATTACGACTAGCCTAATTAACCTCTCCTTCTCCACCCATCCAGTCCCGACGACATCTTGGTAAATCTCCTCTACTCCCTTTTCAACTTGTTCAAACCCTTCCAATAGCTGGGCAATGAGAACTGCATGTAGTGAGAAGGAAGTTGTTGATCATCTGTTCATTGGGACCACTCTATTACAGCTAGTCAGAGCCTTTAATCTGATCTTGCCCATGAATTGAAGACTTCTAGGTCCCTCTCAAATCTGTCACACCACTCACTACCTGACACTGCAAGTTCTCCAATCCAATTCATGCCCATATTTCAGTCCTGATCTTGAGTACTAACAGAGTGGCATTTGTACATTCTTCCTGTGCCCACATGGATTTTCTCCAGTGCTCCAGTTTCTTCCCACATCCCAAAGATGGGAGGGTTATTGGCTGCTCTAAATTGCCCTAAGTGTGTTGGTGATTGGTAGAATCAGTACTAAAAGAGGTTTCCCAATACCTTACCCATGATATATCTATTAAGGAACAGTTTACTGGGGAGTGTAAACAGAACATTCCTTTGACTATCCAATAGGGGAGTATAGTGAATGATTTCTTTCACTGCCAACGTATTGCACTTTATCTGGGAATGTTTGACAAGTACAGTAAAAGTCTAAAAATCTGAATGCCAGAAATCCGGGCCTCCCGAGAATCCAGACTTCTCAAAAACTCTCGGCTTTTGGGTGCACATGTAAGCGCCATAGATGCACAGCAGCAACAAGTGACCACGCAGAAGTCACGGAAAAGAAGAAAAACATTTATTTGATTTTTTTTTGTACTTTACATTTTAAACGAAAAATGATTTTAAATGATCAAAATTTACCTGTTTATTCTCCTTAAACTTGAATTTTAAAAGTACTGACTGAGAATCTGGAAAATACGGAGTGACCCAATTCCCGAGCAGCTCAGATTTTAGGACTTTTACTGTACTGGGAACTTTTGTTTCCATCTAATTCATGCTGTTAATATTCTGGGACCTTCTGTGGTGCAGTGTTGAGAAAACTTTACCTAGTAGGCAGCTCTAGGGATGTAAATGAGACATTGAGGTGGGGATTTACTGTGTATTTAATTCAGACTGCATTCTCGATGTACTTTCAGGTCATAGTGTGGGGAGATTATGGTCGGATGGACCACAAATATTTCATGGGAATGGCCCAGATCCTGCTGGAGGAGCTCGACCTATCCACACTAGTCACAGGGTGGTACAAACTCTTCCCAACCTCTTCTCTTGTGGATTCAACAATGGCACCCATCACTCGTCGACTCTCCCAGTCTTCACTGGATAGCAGCACTGGCCCTGCTGGCCATTAAATTCTCCATTGCCAGAACAAGTGTATATCATCAGAATGGCCAAGGGGGTGGATGTAAATACTGTGCAATTCAACCAATTGCTGCTAATGCTCGTACCTGGGTTTTAAAATTATTTTTGTTGACCTTAGAAGTATAAGTCATCTCTGCAACCTGTGCATTCGTTTAAATATTTATTTCATCTGTATAAGGGATAACGTGCAATAGACCGTCCTTTCACCACAGTTCAAGGACTGTCCTTCCTTTTCCTGAGATTAGATTACACTCTCCTCACTGCTGTCATGTTTACCCACGGGGCAACAGCTTCCTGTTGTGGGCATGGAGCCCTCATCAGAGAAAAAAAACTTCAGCTCTTCTCATAAGACAGTTATGCATTCCCTTCAGTTTACTGCATTTGGAATGTTTTGTAATGGTTCTCTCTCAGAAGCAGTGGATGATGTCAGCATTGAGTCCATGTGGAAAGAATGTTGACTCTTCACACCACAACAGTGTTCCTCCCTGAACCCTGCATTGTTTGATCCCACCTATGCCTTACAGGTGTCTCTGAGCATGAGTATTCGCCTATCGAATGAGGTTTGAGAAGGCATGCTGAATATTTCTACAACCTTTGGTATATCACCTTTCCTTCTGCACCCTGAACCTTGATAGGCAGCACGATTCCTCCCTTCTGCACTTCCTACAGGCCACTGAAGGAAGGCACATGGCTCATTGCTTATTCCGTGCACTGAAAGCTCAGTGAAGCAAGCATTGGCTGGACTGAGAACTCCTGCTTCGTCCAACCCAACCCAGAACCCTCTTCTACGTAATACAACCTACACATATCCGTCTTATTGCATCCTAGAAAATATTAAACAATGGACATTTGCATGCTTTAACCATCTTAAAACTCTTGACTGCAAATGAATACGTGCTATAATCGTTCTGGGAATATGGAACTCTGAACGAGGGATTCTGACCACAGGCAGCAAAGGAATCAGAAGGGCTACTGTTTAATTTTTCTTCAATGAGCTGCACTGTGAGCCTTAGATTCAGAAAATATCCCAAACTCTCGATTAAAAATATTTAGCACTGTCTATTCAAAAGATGTTGAAACCAGCCTTGTTTTAAGAAGTTCCAAGAGAGATAAAATACTTCATCTGTAGATCAGGCCCAGCCACATTGGCCAGGTGATGAGACCAAAGGATATACCATACTAATTGTAGACTATCAGAAAGAAACACAGGCATGGAGCCATTCTGGGCCAGAGACGGAATGAAAATTCACAATAGGTAATTATTTTAAAAATTCTACAGGAGTCTTGGTTTTCTCGGTTGGAGTGTTGTGTGGGCCTAACACTCGAACATACCACAGGAAGAGGGTTTCATGGGACCTTAGATTGGAAGTTAGACACTTCGCATGACCAAACGTCTGTCGGGAAGATATGGGCCCAGATGTGGCCAATGGCTGTTTGCCTTCACCACCTGCAGACCTGAATGAATAAACACAAATGGTGGATTTGTGAGATGATGCAGAAGGTGATTTGACTTCATTAAATCCACCATTAAAAAACTGGAAAAGGGCAGAATAACTCAAAGGTAAGCACTTTATGGTTTTGTAGCTGCTCAACGTAGCCTCCTGTGTAAATCCATGAAGAACTTGAAGGCATCACAGCAGAGGAACGCATGGATATGAAGATCTATTGTTCCTGTCCTCCACCTTCCCATGGATGCAGAAACTTGATAATGGGGTGATTGTCAAGGTATGATTGTGTGTGTTATTTTGTGTAATTCTGGCAAAAATGTAGCATTGTCACTCATGTAGCTATTATCTTACTATGTTTTCACATCGTGGCAAAAAAGCACAGACAACTCTGTGTTGATTCTTGGATTTATAACAAGTATGAAGAGACAAGCAGAATGGCAGGAACCTCTGGCAGAAAAAAACATACGACCTGATGAAATCATAAATAATTGGACACTTGATTAGTCAAGATGGGGAGTGGTTACCGTGATCTGACTTACCAATGTTGAGCTCCATCAAAGAGGGACCGAAGGAAAACACTACCTTTTGTTTGATAGGATGCTCACGGTATTCATTACCTAATGCATGGAAGGTGTTTTGTGGATTTCTCTACATAACAAGGATGGGACTGCAAAACAATTTTGTACTGAGGACGGAGATGGTTTTTTTAAAATAAGAACTTTATGCACTTTTACCAACACGTTGAGATCCAATGCATCAGATGATTAAAAGGACATTTCCTTCTGTATAAGTAACATGATTTTACTATCAAACTATCAGCGGTCATATCATTGGTTTGATATAATAATGAGTAACTGGTCTTGTAAAGTTTGGTCAAATTATAAAGCACCTGTTGTTAGCCTCGATTGCACTGTCTTTTGTGAAGTTATATAAAGAGCATTAAGCATCTCCTCAGTATTGTACATACATGTGACATTTTCAATCAGAATGCTAACCAGTAGAAGACAACCATTTTTGGCAGCCTGTAACAAAGTTTGAAAAAGGTATAAATGCTCTCCAATTTTATAGAATTCTCTTCCTCTCCCCTGGTTTTCCCAGCTAACAGGTGAGATGCCTGCCTGGTGTCGAAACTTTCAATAATATTTCAGAACTATTCCCCAATGACAGGATCATTATATAACAATTACAGGACAGAAACAGGCCATCTCGGCCCCTCTAGTCCGCACTGATTTAAGTGAGCTCCTGTAGTCCCACCTACCTGCTCCCTGCCCATAACCCTCCAATCCCCTCACATCCATGCACTCATCCAACCTTCTCTTAAATGACAAAATTAACCCTGCTGCAACTACCTCTTCCGCAAGGTCATTACACTCAGCCACCACTGTCTGAAGCTTCCCCTTATGTTACTTCTGAAGTTTCACCTCCTAACCCTTATGACCCCTCATTCCAATCTCACCTACCCTCAAGGGGAAGAGCCTATTCACATCTACTCTATCAAATCCACCCCCCCCCCCTCAACCTTCTATGCTCCAATGAATACCCAGTCTACTCAAGCTTTCTTTGTATTCTAACACACATTTCTTTCCCTCATCTGATCGCTGCAAGTCTAGAGTGCACCGTACCTTGGGCATAGCCCCAACAAACTCAGACCAAAACTGAACAACATTTTCCTCAGTGCCTGTCCAATCTGATGAATGGTTTGCAATCAGTGGTTCAACTGCACCTCTTGCCATCCCCATGAAACAGAAGACCCATCCTTACTGCAGGTAAAACAGAAGACTGAAGGTTTGGTCTAGAGCCAGGAAGAGGTTTTGGAGTCATTTCAGGAGATTTCAGTACCTTCTTCTTGCTTTCTCTCCATTCCCCTTGATCCCTTTAACCACAAGGACCACATCCAACTCTCCTTTTGAATATATCTAACAAACTGGTCTCAACAACTTTCTGAGAGAGGAGTTCTACAAGTTCACAACTCACTGAGTGAAGACATTTCTCTTCATCTCAGTCCTAATTGGCTTACCTGATATCATTATCATCAAACCTAAAGTGAAAATATTAGAAAAAGTAATAACAATTTAAGGCTAAAAAATAAGCTTTGCTCAGGAGACAGATTTGGGAAGATGGATACATACAATTCATAGAACTATTGAACACTACAGCACAGAAATAGGCTTTTTGGCCCATCTAGTCTGTGCTGAACTATTATTCTGCCCAGTCCCATTGACCTGCAGCCAGACCATAGCCCTGCCTACCCTCCCATCAGTGCGCCTATCCAATTTTTTCTTAAATGCCAAAAGTGAGCTCACATTCACTACTTCAACTGAGAGCTTGTTCCACACCCCCACCACTCTCTGCAAGAACTTCCCCTTAATGTTCCCTTTAATCATTTCACCTTTCGCCCTTAATCCACATCCTCTTGTTCGTCTCACCCAGCCTCAAGTCGAAAATGTTTTCTTGGATTTACTCTTATCTGTATCCCTCTATCAAATCCCCCCCTCATTGTCTGACACTCCATGGAATTAAATCATAACCTGTTTAAATGTTTCCCTGTAACTCAGTCCCTCAAGTCCGGACATTCTTGTCAATCTTCTCTGCACTCTTTCAATCTTGTTGATATCTTTCCTGTAGTTAGGAGGCCAAAACTGTGCATAATGCTCCAAATTTGGCCTCACCAATGTCTTGTACAACTTCACCATAACATCCCAACTCCTGCAGTATTAGTATGTGTGATTCTAGAAAAATAATTATTGGGATCCGGGACAACTGATTTTAAGCCCTTCAATTCTGCAAAGCCATGGGCATCCTAACATGGACACAATCAAAGCTGGGTAAAAAAGTCATCAAACAACAACAATGTGTACACATTGAATCAGCGCAAGTAATAACAATATCAGTTGATTAAAAGTGCATTTCTTATCCAGAGATAATTAAACAAAATACTGTATTTGAAAATTAATTGAATACATCCCACCACACAGTTGGTGCCTATTGATGGTTTTTTCGATAGTTTCAAACTGTGATTACAATAGGCTTGAAAAATGGATACCATCTCTTCAAAGGAATGGTCATTTTTATATTTATGCTCTTCAATCATTTTATACCTCTTGCCTTGAACAGGCTCCACAGTTACCTGTCTATTATTGGAATTGTTCATGTTGTTTATAAGCAGCAGGAATCTGCAGATAATAAGAATGCACACGGTAATTTTGTAAAACAAAACCTAGTGATTTTAATAAGAATCCTGTTAACAGCACAGACACAGCTTGTATTTGCATGGACTTGTAAAATTCAATTAATAAAAATATTGGCAGTAACTGCCTGTTCATACTCTGAGAACAGTTGCATAATTCCAATAGTTTTCATTCTTAATACTTGCTGGGTCCTTTTTGTATGACCCTAATGGATGGGATAATGTAGAAGCAGCTTTGAATCATAAAGGTGTAAAGCATGAACCAGGCCCTTCAGCCAAACTCATCCATGCCAAGCAAGTTGTTGTCCTAAGATAGTTCCATTTGCTGGCATTTGTCCATATCTCTCAAAAACCTTTCTAATCTGTCGCAAACCTTGTAATTGCTCCTGCCTCTACTTGTGTTGGCAGTTCCTCCAATATACCCAGATGCCGAAGCTGTTGTAATGGTGCAGGCCCGGGAGAGCGGAGATACCACAGTGCATGAAAGGGTTCAACCGCCCAGTCCTAATGCCAGTGGCTCTGAACAGGCTTTAAACGGCCAGTTAAAGGAGCTGATGGTGTTTTTAAATAAAATTGTACAACCTTAGCATCTGTGCCCAAGATGGTGACGCCTGTGCTCAGCAGCAGCTACGAGGGGTTGCCGACTTCGGGGGAGTAGTGGACTGGCACAGGGCACCAGTAAAAGGGGAGGTCACCTCCCATTGAGGAGAGTGACCAAGACCCAAGGTCAGTGGTTCTCAACCTTTTTCACATCCCACTTTAAGTATTCCCTATGCCAACGGTGCTCTGTGATTAGTAAGGGATTGATTAAGGTGGTATGTGGGTGGAGAGAAAAAGTTTGAAACCCACTGTTTTAATTGTCCCTCATTAACTTGTTATGTGCATGGTTTCATAACTCCAAAGGAAATGGGCCAATGACAATTTTTCTCAAGCAAAATATTTCAGTAACAATTGGGTCCAGAGCAGTGATTCTCAGCCTTCCCTTCCCACCCACATCCCACCTTAAGAAATCCTTTACTAATCACAGAGCACCGATGGCCTAGGGATTACTTAAATGGAATGTGAGTGGAGAAAAAGGTTGAGAACCACTGAGCTAGGGGCTTAGTGGCTGAAACACCCAGATTGGCTGCAGGCAACCTGCAGTCCAAGGGCCCACAGCAGGCTGGTGGAAACTAGCTTATGGGAACAAGTATTGAAACTGGGATTTAAAAAGGCAAGGGCTCCTGAAGGGACTTCAGACACTGAAAGCTTCCTGATCATATCGGAGGTTTAGACCTGGAGCTCGGGTTGCCGATGGATTGAACTGGAGTTTTGCAGTTGAAGAGGGGCTGCAGGAGCGCTGGAGACGAATCATCGGACACTCAGTGACTCTGAAGGGACTCTCTTTGCTTCTCTTTCTCTCATTGTTAGGGGCACCGGGCAATGCTCATGGTGACTCTTTGTTTGCCTTAGAGCAGACAAAAGTTGACCTATATCTTGTAATATTTCATTTTTAATATATTATGACGTGACAATAAAAGGAACCTTTTGAACCCTCTGTATGAAAAACCTGTTCCTCTGGCCCCTTTTAAATCTTTTCTTCACTTATCCAAAATTTCTATCCTCAACTTTTAGACTGAACATCCATCTATCCACACCCCTCATAATTTTATCTCCCTCCAAGAGGTCACTCCTCAGTTTCCTATACTCAAGAGGAGTACACCCAGGCTTCCCTCTCCAGATCTGGCAACATCCTTGTGAAACATTTCGGTACCCTCTTCGACTTAATCACATCCTTCCTATGGTTTGGTGCCCAGAACCGAATACAATCTTCTTGGTGCGCTTTCACCAACATACACATCTGTAAGACTCCCGAATTCCTGTATTCAATGTCACGTCCAATGAAGGCAAGCATGCCCATCAGTGTCTTCACCACCCGTGTCACCACCTTCAGAGAACTAAGAACTTATGCCTCTCGATTTCTCTGCTCTATAATATCCTTAGGGCACTGCCATTTACTGTGCAAGTCCTGCCCTGTTTTAACTTTCCAAACTGTAAAACAGTGCAACTGTTTGTTCTGTATCGAACTGGCACAGAAATGAGTGGTGAGATTTCAAATCAGAACCCGGCTCCTTGCAATATACAAAGTAAATATTTGATAAAGTCTTTATTTTCCACGTTCCCCAAACAATCTTTATATTAACTAGAATATACAGTGTATATTATATATATATATATATATATATATATATATATATATAAAAATACAGGAGAGCTGGAAGCAGAAAAGCAGAATCTGTAAATACATTCACAAGTTACTCCATTGTTGGCATGCTTAGACCAGTGAAAGGAATTGTGCAATAGTACATTGAACACTCAGTCTTGTGAAGAGGAAGGCAGAGGGGAGAACACAAAGCCTGATACTGTATGATGAACTGGTCCCAGGCAGTTTCCTGTACAAATGTTGCCAAAAGGGTTAAGTGCTATTACACAAGAAACGTAGAGTCAGAGGGCAAAGCAGAGTGTGGCTCGTGGATGTTTGCAGATGACACACTGAATAATAATGGTAGCAAGTAGCCCTGAGAAAGTGGAGATGAGAGTCCAACAGTCATTCAAAGGTCAATGGCCACTGCTTTACCACAATCCTTGCAAACCCAACCTCAGACTCAAGTCTGAGAGAACACACATTAGGATCAAAATACTCCAACATAGTGAACAGAAACCCCCATATAATCTCAACCTGAATCAGGATATTTTGGAAAAATAGCTTTGTGTATTCAAAAAACAAATTTATTTCTAACCAGCTAACCTTGAAAATCCAGAATTAATAATTTCACCTTAAACCCATTCTTCTGCTTAAAGTACATCCCACTTATTTATTTGGAGCCATGTCCTGGTTGTGCAATGAACTATGGCCAACTTTCAAAGGTGACCTTTCTAAAAGACAAAAAGGTCATTCTTTCTCTTAAATCACAGTTTATACATTGGAATTTATTCTTGTAAACAAAGCAGCCCTCATAAAAATATCACAAATGAGCTTTATATTAATATATTCATTTTGTCAATATGTTACATTAAAACTGCATTCTTGCAGTCCTTATGAACCCTACCCAATCACCTTAGATGCAAGCTGCCATTAGTTAATGGTGCTGATACAGAAACTCCAACAACCTTTATAATCAATGCTACTTCCATCTAGATTGGCGAAGAGATTGATGGGAGGGGAAGAACCATCTCCAGGACTGACAACTGCTAAACCTGAACAGCACTGTCAGGAGTCTGGTCAACAACACATCAATGCCCTGGAATCCAGATTATGCTTTAGCAGGATGTTGAAATTTGAAGAGAGTCTTTCTATTACAAATGGAGGGCAAGTTTGACCATTTACTCCAAAAAAAATGTACTACAACCTGATCCAGATTCTTTCACCCACTCGGCATAGCTGGCAGAGCCTAGCTTCGAAAATGAAATACATTAAACCTGAACTGCCCCTTTTTTATACATAGAATTAGCTCTTGCAACAGAATAAATGACAATGAATTGCCATCAGGGTGTCTCTCCCAATGCATCAGGACTGCTTCACCTACTACCTCCTGGTATATTCTTATCCTTAAGTTTATCCATACAGAAATTGTTCACCCAATTAGAAAGGCATTGTCTAGTACATGACAAACACTACCTACAACCTTGTACTTTCCATGCTGGCTTCAGAGAAAGAGTTCTGAGCTCTGGCTGCCCTCAGCCACCTCTCTGTTTAGCCATTCATCTATTGTTCACCCAGACATAAAGGGTTAACCAATGTTGGGTGAGAAATCGTGCACTTCAGTACAACACTGGTCTTGCCCATTGCCCAGTAATAACTCCATGGGCTTTAAATAGAGTGTGCAATCATTTGGTAGCATTGACCCAGCTAGCTTTCCAGTCACTAAGTGCCAGGTCCAAGCTCACATTCTCCAATGTCAAGTAACTTCTGTCTATGTTCATACTTACAAAGAGGAAACTCAAAATTGTGTTAAATTCAGGCATTTTACTTTCTCGTTTTTCTCACCTCAAGCAGAATATTTAACATTAAATTGCATTTTATTTTGCTGGACTCATTTAAAGCCTGGTAAAACAACCAGTGTTGCAAATCGCATTCATGTTTGAGTGCTCTCCATCCACCAATGTGCAGTATTAGAGCCAGAAAGTAAAAGCATAAGTACATTAATGGCTGATCTCATTCCTCTGGGCAACAGCAAATGAAGCCCAAGGCTATGGTAACTTTTAACATTTCTCTGGCATGAATTTTGAGTTCAGTCCTTATTGAGGAGAGGTATGAATTCAACAGAAATTAATGCAAAAAACCATAGAATTAAAAAGCAAATTCCTATCAGGTTTCAAACACAGAAAAGGCACAACCTTGTATTTACATGCTGTTTCCCCTTTTATGGAAACATTTACTTCCAAATACTCTTGTACCAGGCACTGAATCAAAATGTTTGTCAATGTCATTTCAGATTGGGAAAGGGAAGCATTTTACCAGTAACAGACTTCAAATACCCCAATGAACCTACAATGCCCATACGTTTGAAAGGTTGGGAGGAACTGGAGCACTCAGAAGAAATCCACACAGACACTGAGAATGTACAAATTCCTTACAGACAGGACCAGATTCAAACTCTAGTCTCTAGCACTGTAAAGTATTGCACGCTACTCTTAACTGTGCCATTCTTGAAATTCTTAAAATAAAAAAAACTATGTCAGGCCCATAACTCCAGGCAAACTAAATATTTGGGCAATCATCATGTGAGAAAATTCAACCAGGACAACTCTTAAAGATCAAATCAAAGACATTAAGGATCAAGTGGTCAGACCCTGTGTACACAGTCCCATTGTACCAGGCTCCAAAAATTTGTCTGGGAAGGAGACTGATTCTATTCTCTTAATATATTGAAAACTTAAAATAAGCTGCATCCATTTAACTGCTGGATTTTTGTTAAGAAAAATTGATGACTAATTTAAAGCCTCAACTTCCCTGACATTTTTCAATCATCATGTACTTTTGTATAATTCAGAGTGAACAAAAATGACTATAAAATTGATTTTAAAAAATTAAACCGTATACAACTGGGAACCAGGTTTCCAATGCATAAAAAGTCCTGTAAGTGCCATAGTAGAATTGATAATCATCTTTATCCCTTCAACATCCCTGCTCCTCCAAACCCTGGCCCAGAGTCCCTTGGAAAACAAGCTAAAGCAGCGAAGTAGCAGGTAAGCGCAAAGTGTTCCCTCTTCACCTCCCACCCTGAAGAGAACAAAATCAGAAAAGGTGCTTTAACACCCTGGATGCATTCTCATCTGAGGTAAAGGGAAAATTTTCACTGGTGACTGGAAATCTTTACCAGTTGTTGTAACATTATTTTCCCCACACAGAATTCAAACTATTCCCCCCCCCCCCCCCCCAGTAAGTTGTTTCACAGCTTGTAAGGAAGCCCTGTATGCGACACTCCCTGCAAAACCTATTGGTCCTGGAAAATCAGACTCTCCTTCATTCATCTGCTCTTTTGCTCAAAGGAAGTCCAGAGGAGAAATCAATAGGAAGTACAGACTGCTGGAACGAGCAGATCCTGCATCCAACCAAGGTGAGAGATGAGGGAATCAGCGAGGAGCAAACCAAACGTTACAATGTGAATACAGGTGGCTGCCCAATCACCGACGGCGTTCAGCCATGGGATGGAACAAGTGCCAAGGCTGTCATGTTTGAGTGCTCTCCATCCACCAATGTGCAGTATTAGAGCCAGAAAGTAAAAGCATAAGTACATTAATGGCTTTATCTTTTCGTTCAATTACAAAGATTGGTTTGACAATTATAATAAGCCACTAATTTTTTTTTCCCCCTTGTACCTCACTCAAGTGCCTCAAGCTCCATTTTTAGAGCAACCTTGTTTGGAACTTTAAAAAAGGTGCTGAAATGACATCAACTGGGCAAGATGTAGTTTGCTTGCAGAATGCTCTTAAGATGGAAGGATGTGACTGACATCCCACTCTGTTGTTGCCCATCTCCTTTGTACAGAACACGTTGTCCACCCCACTTATGCTCTCAGATCTCCAACGAGGCTTTACTCACCTGCAATTACATTCCCAGCCAGATGTCAAGCATGAACTGGCACTAATCAGCTGATGAACAAGTAATTTTTAAAAAAAAGGTTCAAAAACATGGCCTTAACTACAGTAAACAAATATCAATTCATTTGATAATATCAAAATAATTAACTGAACAATAAAACTATAATCACCAGATTTTGACAACATCAGTAAGGCCTTATTAATGCTCAAGTTCACATACTTTCCAACTATGTTCTGAGGCTCAATGACAAACTCAGTCATCAGTGTTTCCCTTTCCCTCCCAAATGTGATGATTTGTTCAAAGATCGAACTTCATAATTCTAGTACCAGGAACGAGGCATATCCTGTGGTTACTGCTGGTGGGTCACCCACCTGAATAACAAGCTGAATTTAGAAATGAGTGGCTGAAGCTCTATGAAGAACACTTTCCAACATCACAAACTTGAGGATCAAAGCTCCCATTAAGGACTTAGCTTTTTGGGAACTAGATTTCCCAAAGATTCTTTTGGAGAAAAATATACATCTTAAATATTGACTTTGGTAATGATGCCGCCATTCTGATGATGAAGTTCTTGCCAAGTCCATGGAGCTAGAGGCAAAATGAATTTAAGATCGCATAGAGCAGATTGGCCAGAGAGAAGCATAATGTCTTCTGCCTGGTTCGGAAACATGAGAGATTCTTTCGTCATGTTTCCATTCCTTTTATTTCCACATCTGGGTGCCCAGGGATTGACCGGTTCCAGGAGCAGGCTCCCGCTCCCATGGAAACTGGTGACTGTCCATAATTCACCATGCCATTGGCACTGTAGAAGTTCATCCCTGCCATCTGCTGAGTCATCTGAAATTAAAGGAAGTTAGGTGGGACACAGGGAACAATCTCTTGATGCCATTAATTCTATCCAAGCACAGCCTTTCCTTTTATCTGTGGAGATGGAGATACTAGCTAGGTCAACACAAATCTGCATTTTAGAAGTGCCACTGAACCATAGAACACTACAGCACAGAAACGCTCTTTAACCCATCTAATCTGTGCCAAACTATTATTCTGGCTTGTCCCACTGAACTGCACCTGGACCATAGGGCTTCAGCTTCCATCCATCTCCATATCCCTTCCATCCATGTAATTATCTAAATTTTTCTTAAATGTTAAAATTGAGCCCACATTCACCACTTCAGCTGGCAGCTTGTTAAATACTCTCACCATTCTCTGAATGAAGAAGTTCCCCCTAATGTTCCCTCTAAACATTTCCCCTTTCACCCTTAACCCATGACCTCCAGATCTTGACCCACCTAACCTCAGTGGAAAGAGCCTGCTTGTATTTAATCTATCTCTATCCATCACAATTTTGAATACCTCTCTCAAATCACCCCTCATTCTTCTACCCTCCAGGGAATAAACTCCGAACAGATTAGCAAATTTAGTTCTTCTAATGGAGAAACACAAAAGCTGCAGATGCTGGAATCTTGAGCAGACAAAGAATTGCTGGAGGAACTCAGCAGGTCAGACAGCGTCCATGGTAGAAATGATCTGTCAATGTTCTGAACCCTTTATCAAGACAGTTCTTGTCTGAAAGGTAGCAAACATATTGAAGGACCCATCACATGCTGCTTGCACCCCCTCCTCCCATCGGGAAGAAGGTGCAAGAGCATGAAATCACAAAGTAACAGGTCTAGAGATGGTTTCTTCTCCATGGTTGTCAGACTACTGAATGGCAGGCAGTGACTATTGGGATACCACAGGGCTCAGGGCTGGGACCACAGTTATTTACAATATATATCAATGACTTAGATGAGGGAATAGGAAGCAGCATCTCCAAGTTTACAGACGACACGAAGCTGGGTGGCAGGGTTAGCTGTGTAGAGGATGCAGGGTGACTTGGACAAATTAGGCGAGTGGGCCAAGGCATGACAGATGCAATGTAATGTGGATAAATGTGAGGGTATCCACTTTAGAGGCAAGAACAGGAGAGATTATTCCCTAAATGGTGTCCGATTAGGAAAAGGAGAGATGCAATGAGACCTGGATGTTGTTGTGCATCAGTCATTGAAAGTAGGCATGCAGGTACAGCAGGTAGGAAGGAAAGCGAATGGTATGTTGACATTCATGGCAAGAGGATTCAAGTATAGGAGCAGAGAGGTTCTACTGCAGCTTTACAGGGCCTTGGTGAGACCACACCTGGAATATTGTGTACAGTTTTGGTCTCCGTATCTGAGGAAAGACATCCTTGCCATTGAGGGAGTGCAGAGAAGGTTCACTAGATTGATACCAGGGATGGCAGGACTTTCAATTGAAGAAAGGTTAGATCAACAAGGCTGAAACTTGCTGGAATTTAGAAGATTGAGGGGGGATCTTATAGAAATGTATAAAATTCTTAAGGGATTGGACAGGCTAAATGCAGGAAGGTTATTCCCGATGTTGGGCAAAACCAGAACCAGAGGTCACAGTTTGAGGATAAGGGGGAAGACTTTTAGGACCGAGATGAGAAAAAAAAATTCTCTCAGAGAGTGGTGAATCTGTGGAATTCTTTGCCACAGGAAGTAGTTGCAGTCGGTTCTTTATCAAAATGAATGGCAGTGTAAGCTTGAACGGCCAAATAGCCTTCTCCTGCACCTATTTCTAGGTAACCCAAGAGCTGTCGTGCTGCCCTGTTTTCTGTTGATTCACCTTCCTTGTTACTGCACCCCTATACAGTAAGTTATGTTCTTTCCATAGCTGGAATGAATGTTAGAGATAAGATCCATAGTACACTTGCAGAAGAACCCTTTTGTGACAAATAAATTTAAACATGTTACATTCTTGAGTACACGACCTACAAACAGGGACTCTTATGCACACTCCCGGTTCCATGACCTGGGGTGATTATTCCAGCCAGAAGGTCATTCATATCAGAATCCCAACTCTAACAAAGAGAAACATTTGATCAGACTGTGACGATGCTGGAGGATTGGTCACAGTGAACCATCAGGTTGCCTTACTATGAGAATGAAACCTCATGAAATTTATACATTACACCTGGCGGGACAATGTCTCTCTTGTCTGCTACAATGCACAGTATCAACTGAAATGTTACATGGAGGGCTGGCCCCTCTCCAGCCACATGGCATGAACATTGATTTTACTGCTTTCCATTAAACCTGCTCGCCCTTTTCTTTGTCCTCCCCCTTTCCTGTCCTTCCAGTTCTTTCACCCACACAGTCCTACCATTCTCCACAATGCTGTTGTCCCCTCCCACCTTGCCTCCACTACCATCTCCCACCCTTTTGTTCGGAGGCTTGCTGGCATCTTCTCATACCTTGATGAAGGGCTCAAGCCCAAAGCACCGGTTCTGTCTCTGCCTTCGCTACATACTGGGTACAGTTTGACCTACTGAGCTTCTCCAGCAGTTTGTGTTTTTACTCCAACCACAGTGTCTGCAGAATTTTGTGGCTGGAACCATCTTACCTGCGCGATGTTCCACTGCAACTGCTGTGCCTGCTGGACTCCATACACTGGCTGAGGCATGGCCATTCTACCCAAGTGGGCTCCCTGTTGCATCATCACCCCACTGGGTATAGCCATCACCCCTGCCTGCATGCCACCCACATATCCTGTTGGCAATGCAACTGGAGCCACTAGGCCTAGTGACTGGCCACCATTCCCCATCATGGCACTGGGTCGAGTGGCTGCACTGCAAACAGGAGAAAAATGTGCATAGCCAGGTGCCAGGCAGGGAGCATAGGGTACTTGTGCAGAGGGCATGAACATTGCACCTGCAAAAACACAAAGCACATTTCCTCTTTCTAAATAGGGAGCGTGTGAAGATCAATGATAAAAAGCACATAATTAAACACAATAACTAATTAACAAAAATTAAAGAGGCATCTGAATGAGAGAATGTGGTTTCAGGTGGGGATCCTTTCAGACCCAGGAGCATACGTCTCCTGTCACTAGACCTGAACCAAAATCCTAGCTGAAACATTCAACTTCCTTAACTCTTCAGAGAATGAGCAATCTGATCATCATTTCCAACTTTTATTTTATTCAAAAGCTACCAGCATTTATCAAAATGTGATATACCAGAGAGCAAGTTCCTAACCAAACTTGGAATGCAGTGGTCCTTCAGGTGAGAACGCGGTAATTTCTGACTTGGACTCAAGACAGATATTCTGGGAAACAGAAGAGTCAGAAATAATGGGACCTATAAAGAGCCAAATGTTCACATCAAGGGTGGCAGAGGGAATAAAGTCCTCTACCTACCAATTGTGAAAGCTAAAATATCTTTTAAGATTCTTTCAGCTACAGAAATAACAGCTATATAATCTTGAAGCCTGGACTATAATTTCTGAAAAGGTTAGTTCAGATTAATAATAAAATGGCAAGGTTGGACTCCGGCCACCCATTAGTGCACACCTTGCCATTTGCTAATTTAAATCACCTAGGGTCATTATTGGCTAGAAGCCCAGATTAGTACTGGAGGTAACACCAAAGTGCAGCACATTCTCACTCTCTGCCTCGTGGTCCAAGCCCTGAACATTGCTCCTTGCCAGGTCGCTACTTGGACATCGTGGGTAAGGTGTGCACTACCCCTCCATAAATCTTTGTCCGCGAAGCCAAGCCAAAGAAAAAAGAAAAAGAACACTGATGCTGAGCTGTAGTATTGCAATCGATCAATACTTGAAGAAAGCCTCACCGCCGTTGGTCATGGAACCGGGAGTGTGCATAAGAGTCCCTGTTTGTAGTACGTGTACTCAAGTTTGTGATTGTGTTGAGTATAGGTTCAGTATTTTCGGAGTCCAACCTAAGTCCGAGGTGAATGTCTATATTAAGTGAAATGTCTATGTTTAGAGAAATAGTAATCGAGAACCATATAACGTTCTTCCCACAAGGGCACCCTGCCAATGCCCCAAAATGGGGAGGTAGCCAAAAATGGGGAAACCTCCAGTCTGCACGTATATGGACACTGTGAAACTACGAAATCCATCAAGGAGTTAACTGGGCGAGGGGACTGATACCACCAGTGGCACAGCGAACACCTAGCCATGCTGCTGCCACGGCGGTGGGATGAGGGGGCCCTCGATGTCTGCCTCTCGTCAGGAAGCGAGCACCCTGGGCAGACTATGACCAACAGACGATTGGCAATGCTTGCGGGCGCACCCTGAAGGGGGTCGATGATGGTATCAACCTGGGAGCGGGTGGTGATTGTGGTCTGGGCCAGGTTCCCTGCCTTCCTAGATTGGGGCCTACACGGCCAGCCGCAGTGGCACACTGCTGGTGTTGGAACATGGGTGGTTAGGGAATGGGCACTTCCAGGGAGTACAAAGGTGACTGGTGCCTTGTAGGCTATTTAGTCACCACCACACGCCCTGACCTTAGAAGGGTGGTCTTGCCTCTCATGGGACTAGCCACTGGGAAGCCATTACCCTCCTGGAGGAAGCTGGGAGCACCCACTCAAGTTTGCAGGGCTGAGGGAAAGTTCAGTGACGTCAACCTGCCAGTGACTCACAGGGACAATTCTGCTGTCTGGAGAGAGCAATGGGGGAAAGCCTCAAGGGAGTGGAGCTTCCCGTGCACTGCCCACTCTGACCTGTACCGGCCTCTCCTCTGGTCTTGTGTCACTGGAGGTGACCCCTGGATAATCCATCTTTTGAGCTCTTCCAAACACACCCCCACCCCCACAGGGGTAGACTACCTTTCAAGTTGTTCCTCTTCTCGGTGTGAGGGTCTATAAAACGCTCATCAAAACAGACCGCTGCGGTCTCAGCACCATTCCACCAACCATCAGGAAACACTTGTCACTTATTACGCTAAGAATTCTCAGCAAGACAGGGAAGAGCTGTGGCTGTGGAAACCTAAACCTCAGCATTGGACATTCCATCACATCTTTCGCTGAGCGTATTCCAGGTGCAGATTTTGTAATGGACCTTTTGTTTTTCTCGTCTTTAATCACCGTGAGGTGTAGTAATAATGTCTTTAAACACACTCAGGGAATTGGAGTTATGGTTCGCTGTTTCAAAGATACAGTTTATAAGTGTCACAAATGAAACACCAGAAAGAAATGTATATATTTTGTTTCACTTGACAATGACAGCGTCACCCCAACCTTCCCATTAACAGAAACCAATACCTCATGGGGTGCAAGGTTCAGGAGTTTTTATTTAAAATCAGAATTGCCTAATTTTCAGTCCCAACACCTCCTGTCTATCGTTACATGGATCTAACACAGGCACTTGTGGCACCCAAGTCCGCAAGCAGGAAAACTGAGCACCCCAGGTACACCCTAGATATACGTCTGCTGGCTTGCCCCCTGCCTCACCATGGGATAGCGTGGTGACAGGCATCTTGGCTCTGTGTTTATAGGGAGCACCCAAGTGTGAGGCCAAGACAGGATGCACTACCCAAGAGAGGGCTCTGGCACTGAGGGATGACCTTACACTGCCTGCTCTCAGATGATGGTAGTTCTGAAGTTGGTGGGTTTGTAGAAGATGTCTGTCAAGAATTTGTCTCCCAAGATGGAAACAGAGAGATCAAGAAAGGGGAGAGTGTTGCTAGAGATGGAGCAAAGGAATTTGAGGTCAGGGTGGAAGTTGGCAGCAAAGTGGATGAAGTCGACGAGCTCTTCATGGGTAACTGAGACAGCACCAAAGTAATCATCGACGTAGCGGGGGAAGAGCTGAGGGGCTTTGCCTGTGTAGGCTTGTAGCATGGATTACTCCACGTAGCCAACAAGAAAGCAGGTTTCGCTGGGACCCTTGGCTACCCCTTTGGATTGAAGAAAGTGGGATGAGTCAAAGGAGGTTATTGAGGGTGAGGATGTCTGCCAGTGGAGTGAGGTGGTGATGGCGGGAGATTGGTTGGGTCTGTTAAAGTTCAATTTAAACTGCACTAATGCATTGCTAATTTGTACTGTATCTTCTGTGACTATTTTGAGTCTTTAGCTGAGGACCAATTTAAGCAGGCATTCCTGAATAAAATCTCTAAACATGAGCCGTGATGTTACTGTGCCAGGTTAGGAGTTCTTCCCCAGCATCCTTTTCACATTCATTTAACCCCGGCTTAATCTTCTCGTATGTCAAAATGGCACTTTATCTCCCGTGACTTTCTTTATGCATTAAGCTCTGTTGGTGGAACGAACACTCGACACATCAGGATGACAGCGAGCTAAGAGTCTGGATTAGCCAGAGTTGCTGATACAAAATAAAAACTCCAGAAGCGATAAGTCAGCTGATAGGGGGAAGAAGCCAAGTGGGGTGAATGACCACTTGCTGCCCTCATAAATTGGTCTCCCTCCAGGATTCATCACTCATAATCCACGGTTCCCCAGTCCCCAGGTCAGTTGCATTCCACCCAATGGTCAGTTTGAAATGGAAGAAGAATGTTTTGGGTTCTACTGTTAAGTTGGCAGGAGCATCTTTACCCCGTGGTCTCTAGAGCAGCCTGCGCTCTGTTGATGACACTGTGTCTTCCTCTACCTGGGGTCAGATGATAACTGACGTGCTGGAGAAACTCCGCAGGTCACGCAGCATCTAAAGGAATTAAAGGCTAACCAAAGTTTTGGGCCTGGCCCCTTCATCACATATAAGCAAAAACAGGCAGGCAACTGAAGAAAAGGTGGTGTGGGGATGGGAAGTAGGGGAGAGGAGGAGCACAGGCTAACAGGCAAGATGTAGTCGGTGGATACGGGGGGGGAGGAGAAGAAGAGATGAAAGCTGAGAAGTGGGGTGGGGAAGAAGGTCACACTGGAGTTCTGTTGCATACCTTGAGCCGGGACATGGGAGGGCTGTGACCCATAAAGTGACAGAATGGAGTCCTTTGAGAGCAGTTTCTTTCCAGAATCCTCCTGCTTCAGGGAGGGGTCAGCAAAGAGGTTCAAGTTTTCAGCTCCTTCTTGGGGAGCAGAGTTCAAAGGCTGCAAAACATAAAATCACCACAGAAAAACATGATCACTGATTTAAGACTTCTTTCTGGCATGTCAATGACTGAATTATCCTTTCACAGATTATCTTTGCAATATAGATAAAGGCATAGATGAAAAGATAAAAGCAAGGTATACACTGTCCCAACCATACAGCTGACATCGAGATTGGAATACAGAGTTGAGAATAAAATTACAGCAGCCTTGATACAGGCTTGTGAGGCTGAGTACCTGCTCTTTCCCTTTCCCCCTGAGTTTTGATGTTTATATGTTCATCTTGCGTACCTTGGGAGTTTCCCAGTTAACGGCTTTGATTTTTGGTACTGATGCACTCAGCCCCACAAGCTTACACTGTGTACAGTTTTTTTTTGCAATACCAATAAGCGTTAATTCTGCCTCGTCCACAGTAAAAAGAATCTCAGAGTTGTATATGATGTCATGTATGCACTTTGACAACAAATCTAAAATCTGAATAGGAAATCAATTCACTGACCAAATACAATATTTATCCATGAGGATTCAGGGTCCAAAATTGTCCCTGCAAAGCATTTATACATACCGTGCTTTGGAATGTGCTGGGATCAGGCAGCGGATTGGATATCATGGGTCCAAAGAGATCCAGGTCATTGGCTATTGCTGGGGTTAGATTAGAGGTCCCACAGTTGGTGAGAGCTGCTGCAGGGGCATCTGAGGGAGGACAATGCAGATAAGGTCATGACAGATAAGGACACTGGAGGAATGGAAATGGCTACCGTGCAAATGAGGAGATAGAGAAAGATTCTTAGGTCCTTACCCAAGCCCAGGAGGTCAATTGTAGGCTCTGCAGGGACTGAGGGACTTGTTTTCGACTGCTGCCGTTCATCTTTTTTTGGTGCCTTGATAAAGAAAACAAAAATCATAGCCGTTAACTGGGAAACCCAAGGAACACAAGGTGAAGATGTAAGCACCGAAAGGCACAATAGACGTTTTGGAGATGAATGAGCAAATGTAGCATCCCTGTTCTGCCATTTAATCAGTTCAGGGTTGCTGTGATTTTACCTTCAACTCTGTATTCCACTCTCTCTGTGGAGGAAAATCTGAACACAAAGGGTTAAGGGTTCACCCATAAGTTGCTTACAAGAACATACAAGAGTGGAAATGAAAAGAATGGACTCAGTAGAATTTCTGGTGTATTTTTATTGAATGACAACATTGTCTGACTGGTTTAATGTATCCTAGATTTTATATCTTAAATGGACGGGAGGGGGGAGGTAGGGAGGGTGGGATGGGAGGAGGGAGGGGGGGGGGGGAGAAAATGGCACTGTATATGTGTGAAAAGGAAAAAGTGTGTACCATGGTTCATGTGATTTATGGTGTGAAAAATAAAAAAATTTTAAAAAAAAGAACATACAAGAGTCAGTTGCATATTGCTTAAGTGGAGGCAGGGAACCTCAAGGTGCGATTTATCTGCAGACATGATAAGCCTTGGAATTCTGTGAAATAATGGTTAAATTATTGCCAAATGTTGACAATGAGTGACCACAACAGGAAACCCACATGCAGGAATGCACTGCCATTTATTGTATATAAACTCTGTTAAAACTGGCTGTGGGCAGAACAAGGTCAGGCTGGGTGCTGGGCCTGCCCTCCGAGATATCTTGCTAATAAAACTCTTCCGAAGCGTTACCCTGGTGTCGGTAATTGATTTTCTCCGCAACACTGTCCATGCTGATCTTTCATCCAGTTGTCATGAATCTATCTGCAAGAATCTTTTGTTTCTCCCATTCTTCTACAACCGCAATGAGTACAAGGCACAATCTACTCAACCTTTCCACAAATGTCAACCCCTTCATCCCAGGAATCAACCTCGTGCACTTTCAATTCACAGTCTCCAAAGCAAGAACATCCTTCCTTAAAACATGGAAACCAAAACTCAACCCATGTGCAATCTCAACAACACCCTGTAAAGAGACATCACAACTTCCCTACTTTAATGTTCCATACCCCTTCCAATGAATGCCAACAAACCTCTGGTCTCCCTGATTACTTGCTATGCCTAGGTGTCATGTACAATGACCCCAAGATCCATTGGCTTACTCTGTTTGAATAAGAATGTTCTTTTCATTTTTCCTTCCAACGTAGGTAATTTATACTTTACGTGCTAACTTTTTACCCACTTCACCTATCTGAACCTTTACAGGTTCTTTGACTTCTCAAATTTTGGGTCATCAGTAAATTTGACTACGGTAGACTTCATTCCTTCCACAAGGTAATCAAGACAGATTATAAATAGCTGAGACTGCAGCAATGTGGCACCTCCTTAGTTGCAGATTACTAACCAAAAATGATCATTCATCCCAACTTTGTTGATCAATCACTTTCCAGATCAATATATTGGCCCTGATTTTACGTGGTCTTATCTTATGCAATTTTCTTTTATGTGGCAGCTAACTGAATGCCTTCCACAAATCCAAGCACAAATGGCCTCACTTTACCCATCCTATCTGCAACATATTTTCACCACAACATTCCTCACCACCAACAAACTTTGTTTGATGCCCTTGTCCAAAATGTTGATGCAAATTGTAAAAGATTGAGACCTCAGCACCAGCTCTGAAGGCACAGGATTTGTTACATCTTGTCAACCAGTTAGACATCCATTGGTCCCCATCCTATTTCTTGTCAGTCAACCCGTTGTTACCTTCACATCATTTGTTTTGATGTTCCACAATAACCTTTAATGTGGCCACATCACATGGCTTCTGGGAATCTAAGCACAGTACGTCATCCACTGGTTCAACTTATTTAAGAATTTCTAATAATTCCAATAATTATGATTTCCCTTTCACATAGAACACTATAGCACAGAAACAGGCCCTTCAGCCCATCGAACCTATTATTCTGCCTAATTCCATTGACCTGCACCCAGACCATAGCACTCCCATCCATGTACCTGCCCACACTTTTCTTAAATGTAATAATTGAGCCCACATTCACCACTTCACCTGACAGTTTGTTTCACACTCTCACCACTCTCTGTGTGAAGAATTCCCCCCCCCCGCCTCAATAATCTGCTGAAACATTTCACCTTTCTTCCTTAACCCATGTCTTCTGGATTATGTTTGACCTAACATTTCACAGATGTATCTACACCGAGGAACCCAGTACAGCAATAGGCCGGCTCCCTACAGCAAGGGTATTTTCTTTCACTGAGTGATAAAATATAATTTTGACCAGTTCCATGCACTCGCTCTCCCTGGATTGAAATGTTACAATAGACAAAGCAAACTCACCACTTTAACTTTTTCAAAAACAACTGTTGCAGGTTTTCTTTCCTTTGCCTCAAGCTCTTTCTTGTGCTTGTTATTTTCTTTCTGGAAGGGGAAAAGCTGTTAAGTTTAACCATATAACCACTTACAGCACAGAACAGGCCAGTTCGGCCCTACTAGTCCATGCCGTAACAAAGATTCATAGATTGCTTAGAAGCCAAACTTTATGAGACTAGTGGTTTTTCGACTTTTCAACTACATAAGTAATCTATGGGTTGTCCTCAGTGACAAGTGACCAACTTGTGGAGACTCCCACATATGAGCAGGCTCCCATAATATTAAATTCAAGCGTCAGATGTCTATACACACGTTGGTTCCTACTGAAGGCAGAACCAGTTCCCCCTCTCGCTCTATTTTTCGTGTCTGTCCTTTGTTTTCAGTCTTGCCATTTATTACATTACTATGGAGGTGTGGTTACATCGTCGAATGATCTTTGTGGATTTTCCAACTGACAAACAAAATCAACTTACTGATGTCTGTAAAAAAGGAACTCGTTCATTACCCAGAGACAAGATTTAGTTGGTCTTGGCATACCAGAACAATTAATTGATATACAGATGCACAGAATGATGAAGGCACTGAAGAAGGCTCACTTGACCTGTTGAGTCCACATTGCCTATCCATTGCCCTGCCCATTATTTCCCAATTGATCACCTCCCTTCTGAACCACTGTGTAAATAAAAGTAAACAATTGCTATTATTTTTTCTATTAACATCGCACAATTCACTGGGCTCCTCTCTCAAACATCCCACAATGCTTCAGCCCATGATGTATCAGAAGTGAAATTCGACAAGTCTGCTACTTTCTGGAACAGATTTTTTAACTAACACTGAAGCCCACATTATGCAAAACTCAAAATTAAAGCAACTGAAATTCATCAACCGAGCATGAAGCGTGAATCATTCATTCACCTTGTGAAGAAAAGTTTTCGTGAAGTAGGTCATGAGTAGAAGGGAAGAGAAAGGCAATTATCGATTGGTCACAGTCTTTTAACAAGTGGAAAATGATAAAAACAATTTTATTTTCCAGTTTAAACTCTTGCCTCTAAACAACATTTAAACATCAATAGAGTCTAATAAAAAGGAAATTGCTTAACCATATGGTCTGTAAGGAGCTGCAGCTGGATGCACTTCTTGCAGGTGTAGCCAACAGGGATACTTGTGCTATCCCAGATTTCCCACATGCTGCACTCGGAGCATGCCACTGCCCTAGATAACATCTCCAATACCAACCCCTTATATAGGGGTCTGAATAATACAGAAATGGTTAAAATGTCTTCAATTCAATTACAGGACTTGTGTGACTAGCAGAATTTCCACCACAGTTGCTGGTGGGAGAACTACTCACCCTGAAAGCAGCGACATCAATACCTTTATTAAAATACTTCTTTTTTTCATATTTGTCTCTTATGAAGCTCTCCACAGCTCTGAGTTACAGGTTAAGTGCAAAATTACTAGACAAGTGGATTGTAAAAGCTTCAGTTAATAGACTGTTGCATAAAGTGAGGGATTGTGAATAGACAAGAGGATTTAAGATGCTTCCTGAGATAGCCTATTAAGTGGAAAAGAACAAAACTGATACAATGATATGTGGGAAAATAGGAGTTATGCACTTTGGTACAAAATTAAAAAAGTAGTGGAGCAAGCAATGTGGACAAACATCATATAGACCTTATTATGAGAGGATCTGTGTCTCAGAATAATGATGCAATTACTGCAATTAAATAAGGGCATAGTGAGACATAGATCAGGGGGTAAAAAAGGGGGAGGAGTTGCTCTGCTTGTTAAGGAGGACATTACTGCCGTGAGGTGGCAAGATGGTCTGGAGGGATCGTCCAGTGAGGCTGTTTGGGTGGAATTGAGGGGTGAAGGAGACATGAGGGTGCTAATAGGGGTGTATTACAGACCATCAAATGGGTCAAGAAAACTAGAGGAACAAATGTGTAGAGAGATAACATATATGTGTGAGAATCATAAGGTAGTGATCATGGGAGATTTTAACTTCCCTCACATTGATTGGGATACCCATACAGTTAGAGGGCTGGATGGGCTAGAGTTCGTTAAATGTATTCAAGATTGTTTTCTGAATCAATTAGTAGAAGAACCGACTTGGGACAGTGTAATACTGGAGCTCCTGTTAGGGAATGAGCTAGGTCAGGTATCAGACATTAATGTTGGAGATCCAATTGGGTCTAGTGATCATAATTCTGTGAGTTTTAAGTTAGTTTTAGGAAGGAGCAAGGAGGGGCCTAAAGTTGAGGTTCTGGATTGGAGAAGAGCAAATTTCGAAGAAATAAGAAGGGATTTGGGGAGTATTGAGTGAGACAGGATATTTTCAGGTGAGGGTGTAAATGAGAAATGGAGGATATTCAAAAAAGAAATTTTGAGGGTACAGAGTAGTTATGTCCCAGTGAGGATCAAAGGAAAGGCTGGAAGTCACAGGGAGGCTTGGTTTTCGAGGAATATTGGAAATTTGGTTAGGAGAAAAAGGGAGGTGTACAAGAGGTATAAAGAGCAGGGAGCTGAGAGTTTGAAGGAGGACTACAAGGAGTGTAGAAGGAATCTTAAGAAAGAAATTAGAAAGGCCAAAAAAAGGCATGAAGAGGCTTTGGCTGACAGAGTAAAAATAAATCCAAAGGGTTTCTAAAAGTACATTAAAAGTAAAAGATTAGTGAGGGATAAAATTGGACCCCTTGTCGATAGTGAGGGTAGGCTGAGTGAGAAGTCTGAGGAAATGGGGGAAATTTTGAATGATTTCTTTGCCTCGGTATTCACTAGGGAAAAAAATATTGAACCAGTTGAGGTAAATAAAAATAGTGGGGAGGTCATGAAGCATATAAGGATAACCGAGGAGGTAGTGATGGCAGTGTTAAAAAAGGTAAAGGTGGATAAATCTCCGGGACCTGACAAAATATTCCCAAGGACACTCAGGGAGGCTAGTGGACAGATAGTGGGGCCATTAACAGAGATATTTAGGATGTCACTGGCCACGGGGGGTAGTGCTAAAGGATTGGAGGGTGGCTCATGTGGTTCCGCTGTTTAAGAAACATAGAAGATAGGAGCAGGAGTAGGTCATTCGACCCCTCGAGCCTGCTCCGCCATTCAACGAGATCATGGCTGATCTTAAAGTTCAGTACCCCATCCCCGCCTTCTCTCCGTAACCTTTAATACCCTTATACTGAAGAAATAGATCTAATTCCCTCTTAAATAGATTTAATGAACCAGCCTCTACTGCCCTCTGTGGCAATGAATTCCACAGATTCACCACCCTCTGGGTATAGAAATTCCTCCTCATCTCGGTCCTAAATGGTTTGCCTATTATCCTCAAACCATGGCCCCGGGTTCTGGATTTTCCCATCCTTGGAAACATCCCATCTGCATCCATTCTGTCCAGTCCTGCCAGAATTTTATAGGTCTCTATGAGATCCCCTCTCAATCTTCTAAACTCCAGCGAATACAATCCCAATTTGCGCAATCTTTCCTCATAAGTCATTCCTGCCATTCCAGGTATCAGCCTGGTGAATTGCCTCTGCACTCCCTCCTTTGCAAGAACATCCTTCCTTAGATAAGGTGACCAAAACTGCACACAATACTCCAGATGGGGTCTCACCAAGGCCCTGTACAGCTGCAGTAAGGTATCCTTGTTCCTATACTCAAACCCTCTTGATATGAAGGCCAACATACCATTTGCCTTTTTAACCGCCTGCTGTACCTGCATGCTCGCCTTCAGAGACTGATGTACAAGTACCCCTAGGTCTCTCTGCACTTCCCCATCTCTTAATCTATTGCCATTCAAATAGTAATCTGCCCTCCGGTTTGTATTACCAAAGTGGATAACCACACATTTATCCACATTGTAGTGCATTTGCCATGTATCTGCCCAGTCCCTCAATTTATCCAAATCACACTGGAGCTTCCTGACCCCCTCTTCCGTGCACACAACCCCTCCTAGCTTAGTGTCATCTGCAAATTTGGAGATATTCCATCCAATCCCCTCATCCAGATCATTAATGTAAATTGTGAACAGCTGGGGTCCCAGTACAGATTCCTGTGGCACCCCACTGGTCACCGCCTGCCACTCAGAAAACGAGCCATTTATCCCAACTCTCTGTCTTCTACCTGCCAGCCAGTTCTCAATCCACATCAATACTTTGCCCCCAATCCCATGAGCCTTGATTTTGGAAGCCAGTCGTTTATGCGGGACCTTATCGAAGGCCTTTTGGAAGTCCAGGTACACTACATCCACTGGCTCTCCCCCATCTATTTTACCTGTCACCATCTCAAAGAATTCCAATAGATTTGTCAAGCACGATTTACCTTTTGTAAATCCATGTTGACTCTGTCTGATCCCTTCTCTGCTAGTCATATGCTCTGCTATTACATCCTTAATAATGGATTTAATAATTTTGCCCACTACTGATGTAAGGCTCACAGGCCGATAATTCCCCGCTTTTTCTCTACCCCCCTTTTTAAATAGTGGGGTAACATTAGCTACCCTCCAATCCATGGGTACTGATCCTGAGTCTATCGAGTTCTGGAAAATAATTCTTAAAGCATCTGCTATCTGAATGGCCACTTCCTTGAGTACCCTAGGATGTAGATTATCTGGCCCTTGGGATTTATCTGCCTTCAATCCCATCAATTTCCCCAAGACCATGTCCTTAGAGATACTAATTTCTTTCAGTTCCTCCCTTGCATTAGTCTCTATGTTTCCCAACATCCTTGGGAGGTTATTTGTATCCTCTCTTGTAAAACAGAACTAAAGTAAGAATTTAATTGGTCTGCCATTTCCTTATTCCCCATTATATATTCCCCTGATTCCGACTGCAAGGGACCTACTCTGGATTTCACCAATCTTTTCCTCTTGACATATTTATAAAAGCTTTTGCAGTCGGTTTTTATATTTGCCGCAAGCTTACTTTCGTAATTTAGTTTTGCTCTCTTGATTAATCCCTTTGTCCTCCTTTGGTGCATCTTGAACTGCTCCCAGTCTTCGGTTGCGGTACTTTTTTTGGCCGATTGATATGCTCTCTCTTTGGACCCAATGCTGTCTCTAATTTCCCTTGTTATCCATGATTGAGTCACCTTTTTTGGTTTATTTTTATGCCAAACCGGTATAAACAATTTTTGCAATTTCTCCATTAGATCTGTGAATGCTTTCCATTGTCATTTCCACAGTCAACCCCCCCATAAACACCACCCAATCAATCTTACTCAACTCCCATCTCATACCATCATAATTCCCTTTATTTAAATTCAGGACCTTAGTCTCGGTTTTAATTTCATCACTCTCCATGTCGAGTGAGAATTCGATCATATTGTGATCGCTCCTACCCAAAGGGCCTCGCACAACAAGATTGTTGATTAGCCCCTTATCATTGCATAATACCCAATCTAAAATGGCCTGCTCCCGAGTTGGTTCCTCGACATATTGGTCTAGATAACCGTCCCGTAAACATTCAAGGAATTCCTCCTCCTCTGTATTTTTATCAATTTGACTAGTCCAATCTATATGCAAATTAAAGTCTCCCATGATGACACATGATGAAGAAAGGGTCTAAATGTAAACCTGGGAACTATAGGCCCGTGAGTCTGACGTCTGTGGTGGGCAAGTTGATGGAAAGTGTTCTGAGGGATGGTATTTACAATTATTTGGAGGTACAGGGATTGCTAGGGAGTAATCAGCATGTTTTTGTCAGGGGTAGATCATGCTTGACAAACCTGATTGAGTTTTTCAAGGGGGTTACAAAAAAGGTTGATGAAGGGAAAGCTGTGGATGTTGTTTATTTAGACTTTAGTATAGCTTTAGACAAAGTTCCCCACAGGAGGTTAGGAAAAAAAGGTGGAGGCATTAGGTGTAAATGAGGAGGTAGTGAAATGGATTCAGCAATGGTTGGATGGGAGGTGTCAGAGAGTAGTGGTAGAAAATTGTTTGTCCAATTGGAGGCCAGTGACTAGTGGAGTTCCTCAGGGATCGGTCCTCGGTCCACTATTGTTTGTTATATATATTAACGATCTGGAAGTAGGAGTGGAGAATTGGATAAGCAAGTTTGCGGATGATACAAAGATTGGTGGTATTGTGGACAGTGAGGAAAATTACCGTAGATTACAAGGTGATTTAGGAAGGCTGGAGGTGTGGGCTGAGAAATGGCTGATGGAATTTAATACAGATAAGTGTGAGGTGTTACATTTTGTAAAGGCAAATCTAAATAGGTCACATGCATTAAATGGTAGGCTATTGAGATGTGCAGAGCAACGAAGGGATTTAAGAGTTGTGGTAAATAGTACCCTCAGGGCTGATACTCAGGTAGATGGTGTGGTGAAGAAGGCATTTGGAATGTTGGCCTTCATAAATCGGAGTATTGAATTCAAAAGTAGGGAGGTTATGATGAAATTGTGCAAGGCATTGGTGAGGCCAAATTTGGAGTACTGTGTACAGTTTTGGTCACCAAATTATAGGAAAGATATAAACAAAATAGAGAGAGTGCACAGAAGGTTCACGAGAATGTTGACAGGATTTCAAGGGAAAGACTGGGGCTTTTTTCTCTGGAGCGTAGAAGATTGAGAGGGGACTTGATAGAGGTGTTTAAGATTTTAAAAGGGACAGACAGAGTAAATGTGGATAGGCTTTTTCAATTAAGAGTGGGGGAGATTCAAACTAGAGGGCATGGTTTAAGATGGAAGGGGGAAAATTATAAAGGGAACATGAGGGGAAATTTCTTTACGCAAAGAGTGGTGGGGATGTGGAATGAGCTTCGGACAGACGTGGTCGAGGCGGGATCATTGGTTACATTTAAGGAAAACTAGATAGTTACATGGATAGGAGAGGACTGGAGGGGTATGGACCGGGTGCTGGTCAGTGGGACTAGGAGGGTGGGGATTTGTTACGGCATGGACCAGTAGGGCCGAACTGGCCTGTTCTGTGCTGTAAATGGTTATATGGTTATACATGTCGTGAGTACTGTGTATAGCTTTATTAACAGTTTATACATGCTAATGAGGCTGAGAAGGTACCACAGTGGTAATGATTTTGGATAAGAGAGATATGTAGTGGCCATTCTTGGAGTGGTAAATGTGAGAGTGGCCCAGTGTAGGAGTAGCATGTTAGACTTTTGTTCATGTGACTTCAGCAAGCAGAGTCTGAGCAAATGCTACAGGTAAGATCTCTTTGTAATAACCAGAGTTGGTATTGGAGATGATATCTAGGGCAGTGGCATACTCCGAGTGCAGCATGTGGGAAATCTGGGATAGCACAAGGGTCCCTGTTGGCTACACCTGCAAGAAGTGCATCCAGCTGCAGCTCCTTAGACCATAATACGGAGTTGGATGAACTTCAGAACATTCAACACCCAGAGTGGGTAATTGATAGAAGCTATAAGGTGACAATTACTCCCAAGAGGGCAAGTGACAGGTAACTCGGTGAGAGGGGAGGCAAATAGGTAGCCAGCGCAGAGCATCCCTGTGGCCGTACCCCTCAACAATAGGTATGCCGTGTGGATTCTGTTTGTGTGGGGGGGGGGGGGGGTTGGTTGGGGATGATTTATTAGGAACAAGTTGTGGTTGTCAGGTCTCTGGCTCAAAGTATGGCCATTCAGCTCAGAAGGGAAGTGGGAGAAGATGAGAGCTATAGTGATTGTGGATTCAATAGTTAGGGGAACAGACAGGTGGATCTGTGAACAAGATTGAGACTCCTAGATGGTATGTGGCCTCCCAGGTGCCACGGTCAGGGATGTCTCAGATTGAGTTTGCTGTATTCTCAAGCAAGAGTATGAGCAGCCAGATGTTGTGGTCAATATTGGTACCAATGACATAGGTAGGAAAAGGAATGAGGTCCTAAAGAGTAAATATAAGGAGTTAGGAAGTTATCTAAAATGTAGGACTTCAAGGGTGGTAATCTCTAGATTGCTGCCTGAGCCACGCACCAGTGAGAGCAGGAATAGGCAGTTATGACAGATGAATGTGTGGCTGAATTGTTGATATAGGGGGCAGAGGTTAAAATTCATTGATCACTGGGATGTCTTCTGGGGAAGGTACGACTTGTACAAAAAGGCCAGATTCCACCTGAACAGGAGGGGGACTAATATCCTGACGGGTAGGTTTTCTAGAGCAGTTGGAGAGGGTTTAAACTAGTGAGAACCAGAAATGAGAGGGCAGAAGATCCACAAGTAGATACACTGTGTAGTAAGATTGTGAGAAAGGAGAGGCAGGCAAAAGGAGCAAAACTGCAAATGTCAGAGTAAGGAAATTATATCTGATTTTCTCTAAACTTAAATAGGGCATTACACTATGCAACCACTGTGTACGAGTACGGGATGGATCTCCTTTCCACTTCATGGGCAGAGTGCTGGTCAGTGGGATTAGAGGAGGGGACTTGGATCAGTGCAGACAAGAGGGGCCAAAGTGGCCTGTTTCCCTGCTGTAATTGTTATATGGTTATATGAAATTCTTGAGGGATGAGCAATTCAGACTTTGAGATTATAGACACAGGTAGGTTTGGTACGCCATTAAAAATAATAAAATAGCTCGTCTGGCTATCAATGTTAGTAAAACCAAAGACTTTTTCCTGAGATGCCGATAAAGGTTAACCTGAGTAGTGAGAAAAACCAAACAGCGATTAACAGACAGGGTTCCAAATTAATCTTGGAAATTGTTGAAATTATGAGGCCCATTCTTAGAATTTTTTTTATAATTGGAAGAATCAATAATTATTATTTGTTCCAATAATTCTTTGTCTGTTCTCAGGGGGTCACCAGTGACTCTAGATCATTGTTGATTTCATTGCTAACATAGAGAGTAACCTTAATTAGAGGGAGGGGATAGATTAGATTAGTTTAGTCCATTAGTTTTTTTTCTCTATTACTTTATTAAAACATTCCAATAAACAGGTCTGATATGGTATTGATATATAATTAAGCATATTTTCTTATTTACTCATTTTCCCCCTTGCGTCGATATTTTACTTGTAAACCATTGAATCATTATGTAATCATCATTTACTATGTATGCTTATATGTTAAACTCAATAAAAATATTTAAAAAAGAAAAAAAGGAAGTGTAAGGATTTAACTAGGTGTACTTTGGAAACAAAATTGAAAAGGGTGATGAATATAGCATTGAAGGTCTTGTATTTAAATGCCCAGTGTACGAAAGAAGGTTGAAGATTCAGTAGCACATCTGGACATTGGTAGGACATTGTGGCCTTTACTGAGTCATGGCTGAAAGAAGACCATAGCTGGGAACTAAATATCCGTGGATGCAGAGTGTATCGGAAGGACAGGAAGGTTGGCATAGAGGGTGGGACGGTACTGCTGGTTAAAAATGGAATTAAATCTTTGGATTCCAGAGAGGAGACAATGGATCAGAAGGTGTAGAATCCCTGTGGGTAGTGTATGGAGAAGGGGTAGCTCTCTGAATGGGGAGGGAAAGGAAGGGTATGGAGAGCTGAAGTAAAGGAGACTGGGCTATAGGGAAAGAGAAAGACTGGGGAAGGGTTTAACGAAAACTGGAGGTCAATGTTAATGACCTCTTGATAGATTAAGCATAACTGGTAAATATATAGGGCACGTTGAAGAGAACGATTGTCAAGAAAGATATTAAGCTACATATTGAGTGGACAGACCAAATTGGCAATGGTTTTGTAGAAGAATTTGTGGAGTGAATAATGGATTGCTTCTTAGAGCAGCATGTTACAGAACCTCTACATGAACTAATTATTTTAGACTTTGTCATGAATAAAGAAGAAGGATTAATCAAAGACCTTTTGGATAAACTACAAATTACATTTTGAGGGTGAACACCAAAGAACCAAAACCACTGACTTCAACTTAAATAAGATCAATTATAATGGTATGAGGTGGAATTGTCTCAAGTGGACTGGGAAATAAATTAAGAGACAAGTCCATAGATGAAAAACAGCAAATATTCAAACAGCCGAACCATACACACAGTAGAAACTTAGCCTTTGTTCTATAATGGTCAACAAGAGTTTATCTCAATCAACAAGATGAATTTCATAGGAAAGAGGTACAATCTGTGGTTAACAAAGGAAGTCAAGAATAATGTTAGATTGAAAAGTAGGATATACAAAAGAGGTAGACCAGTGGTTTGGGAACCTAATGGTCGAATTTGTCTTCACTTATTATCCCCTCCAGACATCATCTACTCCACCTTATGTGACTCATCTTTCAGCTCCTGACCACTTTTTTGCTTGCCTCTTTCTCCTCACTTTGTCTGGCACCTGCCATCTATCTGCCATCCTTCACCCCTCCTTGTTTCACCAATCATCTCCTGGCCCCTGTTCTCTAAATTCAATTATTTTTGCAAGAATCTCCACTGTGGAGGACACAGCAAATATCCCACAGACCATAGATGGGCTAATTTTAAATAAAAGGAAAGAATTTGTAAAACATTCCAACCATTTACAATTCGCTTTAATGACCAGAAACGCAAGGCTATTAGTGTCAATGATCTGGGTTAAAATCCGGTGCTGTCTATAAGGAGTTTGAACTTTATCCCCATGACCTGCATGGGTTTTTCCTGGGTGCTTTGGTTTCCCCCCACCCTCCGAAAATGACATGGTTGGTTGGTTAATCAGATGTAATTGGGCGTCAATGGCCAGGATCGGCTTCTATCCTGTTGCAAATAAATTTAAGTTTAAATTTTTTAATTTTAATGAGGAGGGATCAAAAAGTAAGGTTTCCAAGTTTGCTGATGTCAATAGGTTGTTGGGGATGCTGTGATGAGGACATTGCAATTCTGCAAAGGGTTAATGATAGAGTGGGTGAGAATGTGATGAATGGACTTTGATATGGGGAAGAGCAGATGCATTTGATAAGAGGAATCAAAAGATGGACAATTATCACAAGACAGAGCAAATGCAAATGAGTGAAGTTTGGAGGGAGCTTGGTTTTCTAGTGCATGAATCACAAAAAGTCAAGAGGTAGGTCCAATGAGTAGATATGAAAACAAATAATCATTTTGGTCTTTGTTGTGGAGAGGTTGCGGGTTTAAGAATCTGTTACAGTATTGCTGTCCTTGTACAAGGTGTTGGTGAGGCCAGACCAGAGGTTGTGGGTTCAAGAATCTGTTACAGTATTGCTGTCCTTGTACAAGGTGTTGGTAAGGCCAGACCAGAGGTTGTGGGTTTAAGAATCTGTTACAGTATTGCTGTCCTTGTACAAGGTGTTGGTGAGGCCAGACCAGAGGTTGTGGGTTCAAGAATCTGTCACAGTATTGCTGTCCTTGTACAAGGTGTTGGTGAGGCCAGACCAGAGGTTGTGGGTTTAAGAATCTGTTACAGTATTGCTGTCCTTGTACAAGGTGTTGGTGAGGCCAGACCAGAGGTTGTGGGTTCAAGAATCTGTCACAGTATTGCTGTCCTTGTACAAGGTGTTGGTGAGGCCAGACCAGAGGTTGTGGGTTTAAGAATCTGTTACAGTATTGCTGTCCTTGTACAAGGTGTTGGTGAGGCCAGATCAGAGGCTTTGATTCCCTCATCTTAAAAAGGAATGCATCTTAAAAGGAACATTGGAAGTGGTCCAAAAGAGATCCACCAGGGTTGATGACAGGGTTTCCCAATCAAGAGAGCCTAGGGGATTAGAAGAATGAGGGGTGACCTTATTGAAACATGTAAAGATCCAAGAGGGTAAATGTTGACTGGAGGGACTGTCATGAACAAAGGGAGATTGTTGCAAAATACAGATCTAGTTCCTCTGTCGTTTGTCAATTATATTAATAATCTGACAATATAGGTGGCCTGATTAGTAAATTTGTGGATGACACTAAAATTAGTAGTATAGTTAATGAGAAAAGTCATCTCAGACTACAATGGGATCTTAATAAATCAGGTCAATGGGCCGAGGAATGGCAGATGGAATTTGGAACAGAGTGAGGTGCTGCATTTTGCTACCAAGACAATACTTTGTAGGACCCTGGAGAGTGTTGTTGAATAGACAGGCCGAGGGGTACAGGTACATAGTTTGTTGATCATGGCGGTACAGATAGACAAGGTAGAAAAGATGGTGTGTGCCACACTTACATTCATTGGTCATAGTACTGAGTTACAGGAGTTGGAACATTATGCTAGAGCTGTACAAGTTATTTGTAAGGCTACATTTTGCATACCATGCGCAGTTCTGAGCACCTTGCTGTAGAAAGGATGTCAATCAATTGGAAAGGGTGCAAAAACAATTCAGGAGGATGTGACCAGGATGAGAGGGCATAGGTTTTAAGGAGGAGGCTATGACGTTATTCCCTGGTATGTACGTCTGAGGGTGACCGTATAGACAAATACATCATGAAGGATATATAAAGTGAATAGTGCCAGTCATCTCCCAGAAGAGAAAAGCAAAAATTAGAGGACATACATTTAAGAGATTTAAGTCAAGGGGAAATGAGATTTAAAAGCTAACTGAGGGGCAACTTTTTTTACAGAGGGTGAAGTGTACATTGTACGAGCTGCAAGAAGCAGTAGTAGACATGCAAGTATGACATTTAAAAGACATTTGGACAATGATAGGAAAAGGTTAGAGGTAAATGGGCCAAACTCAGGCAGATGGGACTAGATAGCCTGTTACCACACTATCTATGACTTTACTAGATACAAGATTCAGATTTTAAAGATTAACATCGTATTCTTTGATCAAATGTTTATCAAACCAGAAAGTTTAAAAGAAACAAACATTTTAAAAATGATCGTTGTGAGAAATTAAATCATTACATTTTCCAATATTTATCGATAAACACCAACTAGATCAGTGACATTTTGGGGGTTCACATACATTGAATGCATGATAAGCAAGGTTCTGGAACTTGTGCCTAATGAAAACAGCCACATAGCCTCTCTCAATTCCTGACCAAGATTGGAAAAGGATACAGGTTTGTTTGTGGTCGTTTGAAGTCATCAGGAAGGTAGGCTTCATACAGTATTCTGGCTTTAGCGTTTCCCATTTCCTGAATGCTCTATTATATAAAAGTACAAGCAACCATAATATTACTGGGACATCACAAACATTTTCAGTGAATCCAATATGGATTTACATCCTATCAAATCTATGCAGCTTCACGTAGCAATTCCGTTTTCCCATTCATTTCCTTCATTACATATCATTCTATATTTCCATAACCACATCCACCTCTCCGCCCACCAAATTCTACCATTTACCTGTATACTATTGGCAACTTAGAGAAGTTAATTACGCTGCCAACATGCACTGTTTCTGGGACTGGGTAGGAAATATCTGTGTCTATAAGGAAAGCCTACTAACTCTGCATCAGTGGTCAGGATCACTACATCCTGCTGGATGAGTGGTGAGCAGAGAAGCACATGCACCTCACTAGTTCCAGCATGGTGTTGGATGTACCTTGCTCTCAGTTCCCCAGTCCTGGCCATAGTCAACAAATGACTGTGGAAACTATGACTTCACCACACCCCTCACAATACCAGAGGATATATGGAGCAACTTGCTTATACATTTTACAAGGAATCCAAAAGGTTTACTGGATTCAAACTTGTGCTCTTTAACCAAAGCTGCATTCAATTCTCACCATTTTTCTCTTTTGCCCTCCCACCCATATCCACCTATGACCTCTAGCCTGTTGGCTTGTACTCCTTCCTCTGGCCCTCCTTCCCTCCCTCCTACCACCCCCCCTACCTTTTATTCAGGTGCCTGCCTGCTTTATTCCCCCCCTCCCCCTATATCTTGATGAAGGGCTTAGGTCTGAAATGTTGGTTATCTATCTTTGTTTTCTGTGGATGCTGTATGACCTGTTGATGTTCTCTCGCACTTTTGTGTATTATATTGCAATCACAGTGTTGGGAGATTTTTGGGTTTAACTACATACAAAAGATGGCAAGTTCGCCTGCATAAGCAATGTGTGTTGAACTCCTGCCAATAGAAGTGCGTCAGCTGGGAAATGGCTCCTCTATTGGAAGGAAGGGAGTGAAGTGGTGTTTCCCACATTCCACCGTCAGTGTAATTTGATTTCCTTTTTTACTAATGTTGCACTCTGCCTGCACATCTAGGTTGTGTATTTCAGAAAGAAGCACCCACAAGAAACCGCTTCCCTCATGTTTCTGCACAAGACAATTATCACAAGATTGCAGTTCTCATTTATTACTTAAAATCTAATTTATAGAGGGCAACCCACCAAGCGCACTCAGCAGGGCCACACAGCATATTTGGTGATTGGATGATCTTTTTTATGATGTAAGCTCAGTCCCTTTTAGTTTCACAGAACCAAATCTCGACTTCATACCAGCCTTGCGACATTGCACAAGCCAGTTTAGATTATAGCTTGAAGCTTCTCACCCTTCATCAGATGCTGACAAAGACCAACAGACCTACACCATGCACATTTCATTCACCCACCCATTATTGTATGAGCATGCTGCAAGGAGTACCTGAATCTGTTCCGGTGTCCACTGATCCAGAGTTACAGACTTCACCTTGGAGATGTGGACACCAAGGTTTCTGTGAATACCAGCACAGCGAATACAAAGGAACACTCCCAGATTCCATGATGCCCATCTTGGTCCTGTATAAGGAAACAAGTTGGAAAAGTTTTTGGACTAACTTGATGCAATAAAGATAAAAAAATACAAGGAACTGAAAGGGACAGGGATGGGAGTGAACAAAGGAACAAGATGGTCTAACATTTTAGAAGTCTGTCTGGAATATGGTTTCTTTTAACTTAATTTAATGAGTTTATTAACTATTAAAAATATTTTTTCTTTACAAAAAGCTGTTTGTCTCGAACAAATAAGAATTTCAGGAAGATGTACATTGTACAATATGTATGACAGTAAATTCATGATCATTACTGCCTTGAGAAAGCGCTGAGTAACCACTGCTATCCATGGATGCTGTTCGAGTTCCTCCAGCAATCCTTTGCCTGCTTAACATTCTACCGTCTGCAGCATTTGTGGTTTCTAAGATATATCGGGGAATTGGGCTTCAGCTTTCATTTATATACATGATGATTATGAAACAAGACTAGCACCAACCCCCAAGGTGTAAATTCTTGAACTGATAATAAACAATTTGAAAATAAAGAAAGTTTGAAGGAGTTTCACTGCCGAAAACCGCTGATTAAAAGGGGACAACCACTGATAATGACGTGGAGATGTGCAATACACAAGTAACTAGAGATGGGAAAGCATATTTTCTCAGTGAGAAGTAGGACTGCAGACAATTAGAGATAAGCAGAGGTAAAACCAGGAGGGATTAAACAATATTTTAAAAATTGTTACACTCATTGTCTTTTGTGTAAAGGTGTCAGACTGGTCTAATTTGAGCATTTAAGTTAATTTCCGCTAATTTCTTTAGTCATTAGAAAGTGATCCCTTCACATCACAGCCTTTTCAGTGAAGATAATGAATGCAATAATTTAAAATATTTCATTGTTTTTAAAATCAGTGCTGAACAGAAGATCAATCATTGCAATTAAATGAAGAGAATTTGAAGCGTGTTTGGATATTTACACTTCTTAAAAACAGCTAGGACCAGCTCAGGGAGGCAAGTTGGACAGCTTGGAACCTATTTTTATTGTTTAAGATTAGATATGCAGCACGCTAACAGGCCCTTCTGGCCCCTGAGCCTGTGTCATCTGTATTGTGGAACTCTACGACTCTGTTACAAAGATGTTGCAAGAACGCCCAGAGAACCAGACCCAGTGAGTGAAATAGAAGTATTTTTGGACAAATGACTTGGAATTGCTCGCACAATTTTCAGCTTTACAAGATACAAAGAACTAGTACCAGTGAGGCAAAAATCTGGTAAGAAACTAGAGAACATTCTGAAGGAGAAGATATACCTCACTTTGGAAGATTCGGGATAGTCTGCACAGGTTTGTAAGGGGTACATCAAGCCTCACAGATCTAATTGAGTTTTTTGAAGATGTGACCAAAAAGGTTGAGGAGGGCAGAGCTGTAGATGTTGTATCTATGGATTTCAGCAAGGAAATCGATAACATTCTGCACAGAAGGCTGTCCTGCAAGGTGAGGTTGCATGGGATCCAAGGAGAGGTAACAGATGGATAGAAAATTGGCTCAGACAGAAAGTGGTGGCTGAAGATTGTTTTTCAAATGAGAGGCCTGTGACCAGTGGCGTTCTCTAGGAATCAGTGCTGGGCCCATTGCTGTCATCTATATATTACTGTAAACAATTTACATGAAAACATCCATGGCACGATTAGCAAGCTTGCAGATAACACTAAAGCATCTGCTATTGTACTTGGTGAGGTAGGTTGCCCAAGTGTTGCAGCAGGGATATTGATCCGTTGGGTAGAGGAATTGTTAATGGAATTTAATACAGAGAAATGTGAGGTGTTGCGTTTTGGGAAGTCTAACACGGGTAGGACCTACAAAATGAATGTTAGGGAGTATGAATGTTAGGGAATGGGAGGAGTAGAAGGATCTAGGAATACAGACATCTAGTATCTTGAAAGTGCATAGAGTAGTTAAAAGGCTTTCAACACAATGACCTTTATCAGTTAGAGTACTGAGTATAGAAGTTGCGAGGTCATGTTGCAGTTGTATAAGGTGTCTCTGAGAGCCCATTTTGAGTATTGTGTTCAGTTTTGGTCACCATGAGAGGAAGGACATCATCGAGCTGGAGAGGGTACAGAAAAGATTTGAGGATATTGCCAGGACTCGTGGGTCTGAGCTATAGGGAGAGATTGCGGAGGGTAAGGTTTTATTCCTTGGTGTGAAGGAGGATTAGGGGTATACAAAGTCATGAGAGGAATAGGTGGGAGAGATTTAACAGGATCCTGAGGGTTAACATTTTTAAGCAGAAAGGGCTGGGGGAGGAAGTGGTTAAGGCAGGTGCTATTGCAATGTGTGACAGATTAGATATGTTTTTTGGGAGATAAATTGAGGAGGTTTTTCAGTGTAGGTCACATACAAACACTTTAAAACAGATCTTATTTAAAATACTGGAACTCTGCTCATGCTAGACAGGCTGGCTCCAAGAGCCTTTGCAAAAGCTTTGGAGAGTGCCTAAGAGACTTCACTAATGGATTATTAGTTACAAAAAGACAACAGATGAAAGAGCTCTCAGAGCCTCAGGCTGTCTGGAGTGGAGCTTGCTGTTCTAAGAGGGTCATGTGGTTTTGCAAGCAGAGAGAGTCAAACAGGCTTTTTCTCTGAGAGGGAGAGTTCAGTTCTGCAGTTTTATAGTCAGCAGCAACAGCTGGGACTGGAACAGGACAAGCTGGCAAGCTTGTGGAAAACCCCATGTTGAAGATAGGTTGTGAGTGCTTAGTTCAACCTGGTCAAAGCCTTTGTGGTTCATGCAAGAGGAGAGAACTGGCTGCCAAATGCTTCACTTGAAATATGAGAAACAAAAGGGAACTCTGTGGTGACCTGAAAGAAAGAGGTTATCATCTGGAAAGCCCTGATGGGGCAAGTTTCTTCAGCAAGACACTGAAGTGGCTGATTACAAGGAATTAGTTGTGGGTGTCCAGCAAACAACAAATCTCTCTCTGAAAACTGACAAGAACCTTCCTGAACGGTAACCATTTACCTTTCTAGGACCAAAGCCTGGTGAACTTCATAAATGCTGTGCACAGTATAAGAATTGCTTGCAACTAGTGAACTTGGAGGAATGAGAAGTGAGATTGAACTGTGAATCAAAGAACTTTTCTGAACTTACACACACATTACATACACGTGTGCTTAGAATTAGAAGGGGGGGGGTTAAGTTAATAGTAGTAAATTAAAGTTTGATCCTGTTTTCATGTTTAAAGATAATTAAAAACAACTTTTGTTTAAGTAACCTTTGTCTTGGTGAATTTCAATTGTTGCTGGGTTTTGGGGTCATCTGGGCTCTTAAATAATGTTTAAGAAAAAATTGGGCAGACACAGATATGGGATATTTAGGTTGGAATGGCAATTTGGACCAAAGAGACAGTTTCCGTGTTATATGGTCTCTGATAAATGGCTGCAATGTTAACAAATGAAAATAAAAGCTACTGAGACAAACAGTTCATTTCTAAAAAAGCTAAATACTTGAAAATCTTGAGTCACAACCAGGTCAGGCAAAAATATTGAAATAACTTACAAGCTTAGGAATACTTTAAATTTCAGAGAACTGATCAGCAGGAGAAAAACCATGGTAATGTCTGCGAAAGGGCCGAAGACCCGGAAAAAAATGAATGACGTATTGTGGTACCAACTGAGAGATGGTGGTGAAGTCTTGTTAATAGCAACTGGTTTGTCTCAAGGAAATATAAATAGGAATGAGAAGAAAGAAAATGATTGTTACTGTATAAAACAAAACTGTGGTTGCACAAATCTTGAAAATTTGAATGGTTTATTGTTACATGGAGGAAAATACAGTGTAAAAATGCTTTGTGTGCTATGCAGGAAATCAACCAATAATAGTACAGCACATAGTGCAAAAAAACCCAAAAATCCCAGAGATAATACTATGGAATAATGATGCAGAATTTATTGTCACACAGATCAAAAAAAGCAGGCTCTAGGTATGTTATGTAGGACGAGACGTTAATATTCCTGAGACTTGCTGCTGACACTCTGCGGGGTGGCCAAGTGAGTGATGGCATCTTCTGGGTTATCAAGTGGGCGCCCTCCTTCCACGACACCTCCGGAGGGTTCTGCAGTGAATCGCAGCGTCCTGGGCTCACCCCCTAGATGCCATTCACTCACTTGGGTGCCCAGGTGGAATCCTTTCTCCTCATCCAGAGCCACTGACTACCCTTTTGAGCTGCCCTGGAGAGATCTTCATCTGTGTGTCTCTCCTCGCACTCCCAACTCCCAGAGTAGCCTTGATGTCGATGTGGCTATAAATCCTCTGCCGTCTACTTCAACTGGTCGGACCTTGCCTTCCAGCCACATTACTGCACATCAGCTGCAAGCTCAGCGTCCGTCAGTTTCTTGTGCTCATAGGCCTCCTCCACTGCATCGTCCCAGGGCACCGTAGGCTCGATGATCTAAACGAGTGTTACAGAGGGAAAGTACAATTCCAGAGCAAGGCATAATCTTTTACAGATGGGAGGTCCATTCAAGAGTGTGATAACAGCTGGAAAGAAACTGTCCTTGAATATGGAGGTGTCTGTTTTCAAACATGCAACTTACTGGGAATCTCCACATTTTATAGGCAACATTGAAGGAGAGAAAGATATTAACAAGACAGAATGACGTCCATTCATCTGGACAGGCCTGAAAGGCAAACAGGAAACGTTCATTCTCCAAGTGGAGGTAATGGCTGCTCCACTGTGGCCTCCTCTGAGGTTCTCCTCCTTCCTTCAAAGGGATCCCTGTGAGAGTCTCCTCACTGCTCCTCCTCTGTTATCCCTGCAGCTCTGAAGCTCAATGGCAATGTGATCTCTTTCCACAGACACATGTCCTTCACGGCGTGACCTCATGCTACCAAACTGAGACCACCCACGAATTGGAGGAACAACATCTTCTATTTCATCTTAGCGGTCCATTGACCTTCCCAAATTGCATTAACCCCTCCCTCTCCCATCTCCTGGTTTCTCTCTTTCCCTATCCTTGTGTCTCCCTTTCTCCTGCTCCCCATCCCCCTCCCTTCCCTCTCCTCTCAGAGAGCTATCCTTTTTAACCCCATCTCATCTCAGGTTCTTTCTCTTCTATTGAACCTGTAGGCACCTATTACCTTTTATTTCTCCAAGATGGCGGCGCACGAGGATGCAGCGGCCACTTCGGCTCTTTACAATGGTGAAATCCCCAGCCCACCGAGTTGTACCTACGATCGGGAAACTCTTCTCAAAATACAAAATGCGAACCAGACTTTCAAACTGGCAGATCAGATTGGTAAGATTCTGTGCGGTTTAAATCTACTGAAGCAGGGAACGCAGACTGCTGCAAACTGTGGAGTCACAAGTACTGCTCGAGAAGGCAGAAGTGCGAAAACAGGCAGGCATCAGAGTGAAACTGAGAGTTAACCCCTTCAGACCCATGCTCCCGATGATCTTGTTTTCAAATGCAAGATTGCTGGAAAAAAAAATGGATTACCTGAGGCTGCATCTGAACCAGAGAGAACTGCAGGGCTGCTGGAGAACCTGTCCTCGCTGGGATTCAACACCACTCTCTGTAACTGGATCCTGGACTTCCTAACGGAAAGACCACCGCTTGTCTGGGTTGGTAGCAGAATATCGAGCACCTTCACGCTAAGCACTGACACACCACAGGGATGTGTGCTCAAACTGCTCCCATTCACACCACTAACCCACAACTGCATTGCCAGATCCAGCTTCAACAGTGATATCATGTTTGCAGGTGACACAACAGTCGTTGGCCCCATCAGCAAAAACAATGAGCCGCACTACAGAGAAGAGGTGGAAAATCTCGTGATATGGTGCAGAAGTAACGACCCGAGTCTCAACATAAACAAGATGAAGGAGATGATCGTGGACTTCAGGAGGACCAGAAAAGACCACTCTCCACTACATATCAATAAATCTGGAAAAGAGAGAGTGGCGAACACCAAGTTCCTTCAGTTCATTTAACTAGTGACCCATCAAAGACATATAACATCTCCTCACTTGTCATGCAACAGTGACTGGACTTCCTGAAAAGACTGAAGTGAGTAAGACTACCGACCACCATTATGTCAACCTTCTACAGGAGCTCTTTCGAGAGTGTCCTGGTCGGCTGCATCACAGTGTGGTACGGTTGCTGCAGAGAAATGGATCAGAGGACAATCCACAGGACCATGAGAGTGACAGAGAGGATCACTGAAGTCCCCCTCTACTCGACGTGATCTATTGGGATTGCTGTCTGAAGAGGGCACACAAAATCTTTGAGGACCCCTTCCACCCTGCACACAGCATCTTTCAGCTGCTCCTATTGGGGAAGAGATACAGGAGCATCAGAGCCAGCACCCACCAGGCTGAGGAACAGATTCTTCCCACGGGCAGTGAGAATGTTGAACGACCAAAGGAACTGCTTACACTAACCATCTGAGACTTTCATTTGTACAAAACAATATTTATTTATTTTTATAGATAAAATACTTGCTTACTTATGTATTATTTGTCTGGATGTGTGTTACGTCTGGTTGTGTGTCTACATGTTTTTACAATGAGGACCAGAGAACGCCTTTTTGGTGGGTTGTACTTGTACAATCAGATGACAATAAACATGACTTACCGGTAAGCCTGTGCTCCTCCCCCACCTTTTTATTCAGGCATCTGCCTAAATTTCAACATTCCCAACAAAGAGGTCAGACCTGAAATGGCAACTCCCTTTTATTTCCTATGGATGCTATGTGAATTCGATGTTGAGCTCCAAGTGCTACCAATGTGCTCAGCAGAAGTCAATGAGATCCTGTTTCTCAAACTTACATTTCAGGCAACGAAGTGGTCAACATGGAGGTTGGATATGGAGAGTCAAAATGACAAGCAACCGGAAGTCAAGGATCTTTTATCCATGTCGATTGAAGAATGGTATTCTGCAAAGCAGAACCCAAATTGCAACTAGTTTCTCTAATTCAATCAATAAGACCCTCATGCCGAATTGCAATAGACTTAATTTGAAGGGTAAGTGAATTACTGTTTGGGTGCCTACATGATGAATACAAGAGGTCTAAAAGCAGATATTTCATCTCATGCAGCTATAATTTGAAAAATGTAGTAAGAAGGGGAGTGGTTCCTGTCAGAGATGGTAAAGTAATTTAGGAAGTCACAGAGGGTATGTTTGCTTCAGAAGGCTGAAAGATGATGAGATGATCAGGTGATGACATTGAAGGTGGCAGAAATTCCAGGGGAAGCATCTTGAAAATAGAGTCCGGAGGGATGAAAAGTGAGGTTGTGGGAAGCTTAACCTTACTCTGGCTGGGAGTATGGTGGAAAGGAAACTATGGTTTACAAAAAAAAGTGCTTTTAAGAATAGCATCAACAAATAAAATGATCTCACACTTCACCGATCAGAAAAAGGAAGTTGAGGGTGACCTACAAATTTGGAATGCAGAAAACGTCTGCCATTTCAGATTGAGATTAATCCAAAATGGAAGTGCAGCTAAACATATTTAGGCATCTTCCAGATGCACGATAGGACAGAAAAGGGATTCATTTCCTGATCCAGTTTATTAATGGAAAACATGGCTTCAAAATTAGCCTGGGGGCTTTCAGCCTGGATACTCACAATGGCACATACCCAGTGAAACATTTCCTGCAATCTCCCCAGCATCATAACAATATCCAGCTTACTCTTCCCTTCCAATAAAAGGGCAAATTTAAGACTCGTGCACTGCCTTCCCCCATGGTTTAATAGGTGCAGCTATCAGATGGCTGCCACGTACAAGGATGTGTATAAACCATACTCAACAGGAAATTGCTAATCTTAGTGAAGAAACAGAGCAAAGGTGGTAATACCAGATAATTGGGAGGATTTGGTGCCCACTCCACCCAGAACGGAAAGCTGATGTTCACTGATTGGACCTCGAACTGTACCAAAGGTTTTCCTAACAAGACCCTCTGAATGACCCAGAGAAGTCTTTCAAGTTCAAGTTTATTGTCATCTGATTGTCCAAATACAACCTGATGAAACAGCACATCTCCGGACCATAGGGGACACACATACACAACATATATACATAGTTATCTAAAATAAATATATAAAAATTATTTACAGGTTTCTGGCATTGTTCAACAGTTTCACCAAATGCAGAAAGAAGCCATTTCTCTGCCTGGCCGTCCTAGCTTTCATGCTCCTGTACCTCTTCCTTGAAGGTAGTGTCTCAAAGATACTGCAGGCAGGATGGTAAGCACCTCTAAGCCTCTTTAAGCACTGCCCCCTGTAGATATCATCAATAGAGGGAAGGGAGACCCCAGAGATCTTAGCCTCTGTAATGGCCTCCGATCTGATGCTTTTCGGCTACCATAACCACATTATGATGTATCCAGTCAGGCCACTCTATTGTGCTCCTGTACAACGTTATAAGATGGTGGCCGGTACCCTTGCCCTCCTCTCTCAACCTCCTTGGGAATTGTGCCTTCCTGACTAAAGAGGTGGTGTTATGGGTCCAGGATAGCTCATCCTTTAAATGGACACCAAGGAACTTTGAGTTCCCCACTTACTCTCTCTGACAGAGCCATTGATATATAGTGGAGAACAGTCCTTTGTCTTCCGTAAATTCACAATAATCTCCTTTGTCTTGTCCACATTGAGACTCAGGAAGTGGCCTTTGTACAAGCCTTTCAACCCCTTCTCTGTAAGTCGACTCATCAATGTTGTCGACGAAGCCAACGACCATTGTGTCATCCACAAACGATGATCCTGTAAGATCTGAACCTGGCAGTATAGTAGTGGGTTGAGCACGCAGCCCTGAGGTGCACCAGTACTCAGTGTGGTGGGGCATGAGGTTTAGCTGCCAACATGGTCTTTCAATCAAGAAATGCAGGATCCAGTTGCAAAGAGGGATACTGAGACAAGCTGGAACAGTATATTGTGTTAGACTGTGAACGTTGCAAGGACAGACATTTTTGTGTTGAACGCTGAGCTGAAGTCAATGAAGCCTGGCACAAGAGGCATCGTCAAGAAGGAATGGAGAGCCAGGCTATTGCACTGTCTCCTGATTCGTTAGGCTGATAGGTAAACTGGTTGTGTGAATCAACCACAATAAACATCACTGTTTAATAACTCATTTGATACTCTCACTGTCTTGCAGCAAAATGCTAGTGAAAATGAGTAATGACTGGATTTTTCAAAGAAAAATAAAATTCTTGCAACATTGTGTGAACACCCTCCAGTTCTGCCCAAGGTGCACTCAAAGGCAGATGCAAAAATTCTGGACTTGCTGATTTAAGGTGGACAGGCAGCCCTCAACGAAGGCAATAGCAGGGCAGAGGATTTTGATCAACTCAACTCATAATTCAACTTCCTCCACAAAGCGAATGTAAAACAACATGTACCCCAGTAACCAACATTATCGACAGGAAATAAGCAATCAGACCCACAAATGTCGACACACAGACTTATCGCAACCTGTTGAAGATTGGCATTTTCCGCAATTGTATGTTAAAGAGGCACAATTCCATGACCTCCCACTCCCTGCATAACCTGGATTAATATAATGTCCCCCTCAGCACTATGAACAGAAATGGCTCAAACTCCCATATTCTCCACATAAAAACACTGCATCTATGAAGGCAGAAAGACAGCATCTTTCAGCTTGAAACATTCCCTGACCTGACCGTAACCTGGGGACCCGACCCGGCCGTAACCTGGGGTCCCGACCCGGCCGTAACCTGGGGTCCCGACCCGGCCGTAACCTGGGGTCCCGACCCGGCCCGGCCCTAACCTGGGGATCCGACCCGGCCGTAACCTGGGAACCTGACCCGTCCCGGCCGTAACCTGGGAACCTGACCCGTCCCGGCCGTAACCTGGGGACCCGTCCCGGCCGTAACCTGGGGACCCGACCCGGCCGTAACCTGGGGACCCGACCCGGCCGTAACCTGGGGTCCCGACCCGGCCGTAACCTGGGGACCCGACCCGACCCGGCCCGGCCGTAACCTGGGGACCCGACCCGACCCGGCCGTAACCTGGGGACCCGACCCGGCCGTAACCTGGGGACCCGACCCGGCCGTAACCTGGGGACCCGACCCGGCCGTAACCTGGGGACCCGACCCGGCCGTAACCTGGGGACCCGACCCGGCCGTAACCTGGGGACCCGACCCGGCCGTAACCTGGGGACCCGACCCGGCCGTAACCTGGGGACCCGACCCGGCCGTAACCTGGGGACCCGACCCGGCCGTAACCTGGGGACCCGACCCGGCCGTAACCTGGGGACCCGACCCGGCCGTAACCTGGGGACCCGACCCGGCCGTAACCTGGGGACCCGACCCGGCCGTAACCTGGGGACCCGACCCGGCCGTAACCTGGGGACCCGACCCGGCCGTAACCTGGGGACCCGACCCGGCCGTAACCTGGGGACCCGACCCGGCCGTAACCTGGGGACCCGACCCGGCCGTAACCTGGGGACCCGACCCGGCCGTAACCTGGGGACCCGACCCGGCCGTAACCTGGGGACCCGACCCGGCCGTAACCTGGGGACCCGACCCGGCCGTAACCTGGGGACCCGACCCGGCCGTAACCTGGGGACCCGACCCGGCCGTAACCTGGGGACCCGACCCGGCCGTAACCTGGGGACCCGACCCGGCCGTAACCTGGGGACCCGACCCGGCCGTAACCTGGGGTCCCGACCCGGCCCGGCCCTAACCTGGGGACCCGACCCGGCCGTAACCTGGGAACCTGACCCGTCCCGGCCGTAACCTGGGGACCCGACCCGGCCGTAACCTGGGGACCCGACCCGGCCCGGCCGTAACCTGGGGACCCGACCCGGCCCGGCGTAACCTGGGGACCCGACCCGGCCCGGCCGTAACCTGGGGACCCGACCCGGCCCGGCCGTAACCTGGGGACCCGACCCGGCCCGGCCGTAACCTGGGGACCCGACCCGGCCGTAACCTGGGGACCCGACCCGGCCCGGCCGTAACCTGGGGACCCGACCCGGCCTGGCCGTAACCTGGGGACCCGACCCGGCCGTAACCTGGGGACCCGACCTGGCCGTAACCTGGGGTCCCGACCCGGCCCGGCCCTAACCTGGGGACCCGACCCGGCCGTAACCTGGGAACCTGACCCGTCCCGGCCGTAACCTGGGGACCCGACCCGGCCGTAACCTGGGGACCCGACCCGGCCCGGCCGTAACCTGGGGACCCGACCCGGCCGTAACCTGGGGACCCGACCCGGCCTGGCCGTAACCTGGGGACCCGACCCGGCCGTAACCTGGGGACCCGACCCGGCCGTAACCTGGGGTCCCGACCCGGCCCGGCCCTAACCTGGGGACCCGACCCGGCCGTAACCTGGGAACCTGACCCGTCCCGGCCGTAACCTGGGGTCCCGACCCGGCCCGGCCCTAACCTGGGGACCCGACCCGGCCTGGCCGTAACCTGGGGACCCGACCCGGCCGTAACCTGGGGTCCCGACCCGGCCCGGCCCTAACCTGGGGACCCGACCCGGCCGTAACCTGGGAACCTGACCCGTCCCGGCCGTAACCTGGGGACCCGACCCGGCCGTAACCTGGGGACCCGACCCGGCCCGGCCGTAACCTGGGGACCCGACCCGGCCGTAACCTGGGGACCCGACCCGGCCGTAACCTGGGGACCCGACCCGGCCGTAACCTGGGGTCCCGACCCGGCCCGGCCCTAACCTGGGGACCCGACCCGGCCGTAACCTGGGGACCCGACCCGGCCGTAACCTGGGGACCCGACCCGGCCCGGCCGTAACCTGGGGACCCACCTGGCCGTAACCTGGGGACCCGACCCGACGCCCCCACCCCGATGTCCCGTCCCGGAGGGGCTTCGACCCCGCCACCAACCTCGGCTCCCGCAGTCCGCGCACTCCCTGTTATCCTGCACCAGGTCGCCGAGCGTCGTCTGGAGCCGCTGTGTCCGCTCCCTCTCCACCCGCGTCGCCATCTCCCACCGACTGCCTTCCGGAAATCTAGCGTCACATCCGGTGAGGGCGGGTCCTGCAGGGAGACAAGGGGAGGGGCTCTGGACATACGGAGGGAGAAAGAGAGGAAGGGAGGGGAGAAAGGAAGGGACAGGAGAGGAGGGAGAAGGATGGGACGTGAGGGGAGGTGGATGTGAGGGGGAGGAGGGAGGGGGAGGAGGGAGGGGGAGGAGGGAGGGGGAGGAGGGAGGGGGAGGAGGGAGGGGGAGGGGCAAGGAAGGGAGGGGGATGGGGAGGAGAGGGGCAAGGAGGGGAAGGATGGAGGGTAGGGAGGAAGGGGAGGAAGGGAGCGGAACTGGTGGATGAGGGGAGGGGAATGGGGAGGATGGAGAGTGGAAGGGAGGAGGGAAGAGGGAGTGGAGGTAAATGGGGAGGGTAGAGAGGGAGTGGGGATGAGAAGAACATGGGGTGGGGAAGGGAGTAAGCAGGTGAAGGAGTCAGGAGGAGTGGGGTAGAAGGGGGAGGAGTGGAGGGAGTAGGGGGAAGGGGAGAAGGAGGGAGAGGGACTGGATCAAAGAAGGGATGGAGTGGTGGAAGAGGGAGGTAGGAGGGGAGAGAGAGGGAGTGGGGGAAGGAAAGGGGAAAGAGGGAAAGGGAGGGGGAAGTACTTGGCTATGCTTTGATACTCTGAGTTCCTGGGTATTAGATTTACCAGCTTGCTATATTTTCTGCACTACACCTATTGACGTTTGATTTGACAACATGCAAAATCTCCTCAGACATCTGAGAAAGTAGAAGCATCGATGTACCTTCTTCACTCAATGCCTCATTCTGCTCCAGGAGAGATTATGTGGACTCCCTGGATCCTGAAGGTACTAACCCTCCTCACCATCCCATCATTTAATAGGATCATGGCTGATCTGATCCTTGACTCAACTCCACCTACCTGCCTTTTCCCCATATACCCGAATTCCTTTTGTAATGTAAAAATATAACTGTACCTTAAATATGTTTAATGAAGTCACCTTAACGGTTTCCCTGGGCAGGGAATTCCACAGATTCACTACTCTCAGGGAAAAGCAGTTTTTCCTCATCTCCATCTTAAAACTCCTCCCCTGAATCTTGACTCTGTGTCCCCCTAGTTCTGGTCTCACGTCCCAGCGAAAACAATTTTCCTGCCTCTATCTTATCTATCCCTTTCTTAATTTTATAATTTTGTATAGGAGCTCCTCTCATTCTACTGAATTCGAGTGAATATAATCCCAGGCAATTTAGTCTCTCCTCATAGGTTTTTGCGATTCACCACGAGCCCTCGCAGGCTGCAGTTTTTCACCATTTAAATAATAATCTGCTCTTCTATTTTTCCTACCAAAGTGGGTGACTTCACACTTACTAACATTGTTCTCCATCTGCCAGACCTTTGCCCACTCACCTAAGTTAATTATGTCCTTCTGCAGCCTCTCCACATCCTCCGAACAATTTGCTTTTCCTCTCAATTTAGTGTCATCATTCATTCATTCCCAGCAGAAGCAACGTGACAGAGGACGCTCTAATCTACGGGCTGTTCCCAGGGATTCACACAGGGTCAGAACTGCTGGAAGATCATCAACTCAGTGAAAGACGCACTTTGATCTGCCCGAAACCTGTTGGTCTTCCACCACGTGGAAATGTTAGTGAGGGAATGCTGCCGACTGGCATATTCCAGGCTACAGGAGGAGGTGCTAAGAGGCACACAGAGGCTTGGTGTACCTAATGCATGGGTGATGTGGGGAAGGACCACAGTGTAGAATTGTCCCATGACCAGGCATTGGGGGGCTGAAACTGAGGAGAAGTTCCTCAAACAACGGAAGGGGGAGAAACCACAAGGTGCCATGGGGTTAGTAATGGGGTAGTTCAGCGGGCAGCAACCTCCTTTGAAGAAGACCGCAGAGCCCACCTCACTGACAAAAGACAAAGGAGGAAAAACCCAACACCCAACCCCAACCCACCAATTTTCCCTTGCAACCACGTCTGCCTGTCCCGCGTCGGACTTGTCAGCCACAAGCGAGCCTGCAGCTGACGTGGACATTACCCCTCCATTAATCTTCGTCCGCGAAGCCAAGCCAAAGAGAATTAGACAAATGTAACAATGCACACTGATGCGAATGTTTTGATAAGAATGACACTGAGTCTGAAAAGATTTTGAACAGTTTTCATTTTTGTAAATAAAGTCTATTTTTGGAAAGCAGACAAGATACTGTTCAGCTTGCATTGATAATTAGAAGCCCAGGTACCCAATTTGAAGGTTAACATTCCAAATAAAGTTTTATCTTAGCTTTACACCTCTAAATTTATTTTTGGCAGCATGAAGGAACCTCACCAGCACAAGCTCCTCATGCCCTACAGTACTCCAAGAGGGCAACTTCTTGCAGGTCAGTGAAGATCGATTCCTTCCACAAGTATTCTTGTTTGCATCTTTCAAGAATTGTTTCAAGTTGCCAGTAGGTCAGTATCCGAAGGAGTTTTTGACAGCTTCAAGGCTTTCATTCAATCTAATTGCTTTTGAAGCTTTGGGAATCAGAGTTAAAATTGTTTTGATTTATCAAGAAATACCCGTTCCATCATTTAGGTAAATTGCAGCAGGATCCAACAAACTACAGCAAGATCCAACAAAGTCCATGCACACAGCAGCCTAAAACTTGTGTAACATTTTAAAGGATTTAATTTAGTGATCCACTACCATCACAGCATCTGCAGGCATTCCTGTCTTACTTCATACATCTGCAGGCATTCCTGTCTTACTCCTTACATCTGCAGGCATTCCTGTCTTACTCCTTACATCTGCAGGCATTCCTGTCTTACTCCTTACATCTGCAGGCATTCCTGTCTTACTCCATACATCTGCGGGTATTCCTGTCTTACTCCTTACATCTGCAGGCTTTCCTGTCTTACTCCTTACATCTGCAGGCTTTCCTGTCTTACTCCTTACATCTGCAGGCATTCCTGTCTTACTCCTTACATCTGCAGGTATTCCTGTCTTACTCCTTACATCTGCAGGCTTTCCTGTCTTACTCCTTACATCTGCAGGCTTTCCTGTCTTACTCCTTACATCTGCAGGCATTCCTGTCTTACTCCTTACATCTGCAGGCATTCCTGTCTTACTCCTTACATCTGCAGGTATTCCTGTCTTACTCTTTACATCTGCAGGCATTCCTGTCTTACTCCATACATCTGCAGGCATTCTGTCTTACTCCATTTAGCAATGAAGACAATTTAATAACTGGTTGATTGTAACATGAAAGATTTCAATGCAAAACCTTCGTCTTCCCGTTTCAGGTTTCAGGTTTTCTGAATTCAACAGCAAATTATTTTATTTTTAATTTTAATAATGTGGTGAAACAGCTTTGTATGTGTTTTTAAAAGTTAGCATGGAAGTCCAAATGATTCAATGGATTCTAGAAACTGTCTGTTTTACTGGCACACTTTTCTCTGGCTGCCAACAGTTTACTTTATACCTTTGACACAGGGATTCTGAAGATTGGCCAATCAGCACCATTTTGAGTTGTTTTATCAAACTCAAGAGGGAAGCATCCAAGTTTATCTTTCCCAAGGCCAAATTTCAGCACGGTTCCTTTGTGGAATCTGTGCACCAGTGCCATCGTCTGTCTAAGCAACTTCCTTGGATCAAACAAGAAAGTCTGCAGATGTTGTGATCGTAATTAATACACAAAAGTGCTGGAGAAACTCACCAGGTCCTGCAGCGTCCATTGGAAGCAAATATATATAAAACCAAGGTTTTGGCCCTGAGCCCTTTGTCAAAGTATGAACAGAAAGCAGGCAGGTGACTGAATAAAAAGGAGGGGCAGAGGAGGAGCATAGGTGGGGAGGAGAGAAAAGATGAGAATTGATTGGGAGAGGGGAGGTAGCTTTGTGAATGCAGGATCCGAGGGATATGGGGAGAGAGAGACAAGGGGTAGGGTGCAGGAGGAAAGGAGACAGTGGGATAAGAAAAGAAAGATGGGTCAGCGAACCTAAAGGAAATCAGAGAAGTTGACGTTAATACCATCTGAATGGAGGGTACCCAGGTGGAAGATAAGGTGTTGTTCCTTCAATTGGCAGGTGCTCTCAGTTTAGCAGTGCATTGACCATGGACAGATGTTTTGTCATGGGAATAGGGTGGGGTATTGAAATGGGTGGTAACTGGGAGATCCCCACTATTATAGCAGACAGAATGAAGGGTGCCCTACAAAGTGATCTCCCAGTCTGCATCCAATCTCTCTGATATAGAGACCCCATCGGAGGCACTGGGAGCTCTAAGTAACATTGTGTCAGCTGTTCTCACCCCAACCACCTTTCTTGACTCTATCTTGACTTCAAAGGATAGACAAGATAGAGGCAGGAAGGTTGTTTTCATTGGTAGGTGAGGCTAGAACATGAGGTTCAGCTTCAGGAGAATATGGCAGCAAGGGGCGGCAGGGTTAGTGTAGCAGCGGTATGGTTAGCATTGGGCAATACGATTAGCGTAGCGGTTAGTACAACGCTATTACAGCACCAATGATTCAGGTTCAAATGTGGTGCTGTCTGTAAGGAGTTTGTACGTTCTCCCTGTGTCTGCATGGGTTTCTCTGGGCACTCCAGTTTCTCCCATCATTCAAAACATGGGGGTTGAAGGCTAATTTGGGTACTTGGGTGGCACATGCTCATGGGCCAGAAGGGTTTGTTACCATGCTGTATGTCTAAATTTAAAAAAAAGCTAAACAAGGATGTCTGCAGGCTCTGGAGCCCGAGTGCAATGAACAAACATGCTGGAGAAACACAGCAGGTCACACCTAGGCTTGAGACATTGCTTGCCCATTACTTCTTATGGATGCTGTGTGACCTGTGATATTCGGGGGAGTAGATTTAGGATGGAGATAAGGAGGAACTAGGTTTCCCGGAGAGTAGTGAATCTGTGGAATTTTCTTCCCAAGGTCGCAGTAGAGACTGCCACATTAAAAATATTTAAGACAGAGTTAGATAGATTTTTGTACAGTAGGGAAAAACGGTGGCACTGCTGGAGCGTCTGTAATGGTAGCACTGCCGCTGGGGCAGACTCGTGGGGAATGACATTTCAGCGCTCTCCCTGTAGGGTCTAACCACCCAATCCAAGTGCCATCAGCTCTGTTATAGGCTTTAACTTACCTGTTAAAGAAGCCAACGATGGTTTATTTAAAAATCCTGTGACTGCGGGATCTGGCCCAAGATGGAGGTGCCTGTGACCTGTAGCAGCCATGAGGGGTTGCAGTCTCTGGGGAAGTGAGGACTGGAACAGGGCACCCAAAGGATGGTGATCACGGCAACAGATAAGTGAGGGGCCCTGAGGCTGAAGAACATACAGGCGGTGGGCTGTTGGAGACTTGAGGCAAGTAACTCACACAGACTGCGAGCTGCTGGCAACTGTAGTCAAGGGACTCACACCAGGCTGCGGACTGCTGGAGACTGGCTGGAGACTGGCTGAAGTAGGTACCAGGTATCAGAAGCGGGATGCGAGAGTGTACCAGAGGCTTCCTGATTGTATCAGTGGTGTGCACCTGGAGCTCAGGCTGCTGATGGCTTGGACTGAAGGCAGTGTGGTTGCAGATGCTGCAGGAGCTTGGAGGTGAAGCCAGGGTCGGTGCCAAGGATGGGCATCCACGGGAATTGCCCCCCAAGCAAGGTGTTGTGCTCCCCCATATGGTTGTGGCCATCGCTCACCATCAGGCCTGTCCCCACCCCCTCCAGCATCACTAGTGGCTGACGCTTGACGCCATAAAAGAAGCCCTCTCAACATTGGAGAGGGGCGGATGATGGTAACAACCCCCCCCCCATGCTGAGTGAGTTTATGAGAGTTGCACTGTACCCTCCCTCTAACACGCTAATGCCCCCCTCTAACGTTCTGGTGTTGACGCTTGGTGAAGCCATGGACATTCATTGACTCTAGGGGCACTCTCTTGCTACTCATTCTCTGGCTGTAAGGGTTATTGGGCAATTTCTGCTGATAGCGAATCTTTGTCTGCCTGACAGGAGACTAAAGGATATCTTGTGTAATATCATTTGCTGTTTTATCATATGACAGTAAAATAATTTTGATCTTGAATCTTGATCTTGAATTAAGGGTGATGGGAACAGATGGAGCTGAGTCCACAGCCAGATCAGCCATGATCTGTTGAATGACAGCACAATCTCAATGGGCCTGTTGGCCTCCTCTTGTCTTTTATTTCTTCAGTTCATTAAAGAATAGAGAGGTCAAGAAATGTAGGAAATAGTCATTTTGGTTGGTGCTTGCAGAATGTTTTATAATCCCGAGATAATGCTAGCATTATATATCAGAAATGACCATTTTTGTGACAAGATGATTAGCCCAATGTTTCCCTTTACATCAGCTCAGCCTAACTTGGTGAACACATCCCACATTGAGCAATTATTTCCAAACTCCCCAAGTCGTTTGTGAAAATATTAAAATCTGCACAAGTTAATTGAGAGTTGGCCCTGCCACACTCTTTGCACTGTGCCAACCTGGTTGATTCCTGAGCCATGTCCTTTGCATTGACCTAAAGCATTCCCTCAGTACTGCACCATCCCCGGCACCCCTCCCAGTGTCACCCCGCCCCATTGTCACCCCTCCCAGTGCTACCCCAGTCTCAACCCAACCCCAGTGTCAACCCCTCCCCAGTGTACCCCACTCTGCCAGTGTTACCCCTCCCCAGTGTTAACCCCCAGTGTCACCCCGTGTCATTTCCCCCAGTGTCACTCCTCATGTCACCCCCCCACAGTGTCACCCCACCTCCAGTGCCACCCCTCTCCAGTCTCGAACCCCCATGTCAACAATCCAGTGTCACGCCTCCCCAGTGTCATCACCCATGTCATGCCTCACAGTGTCATCCCTCCCCATTGTCACACCCTCATGTCAACCCCCCAGTGTCATGCTTCCCCCAGTCACCTTCCTCGCAGTATTACTCTCCCCCAGTCTTGTACCGATATCAGCCCGGACCACTTCCTCTGAAATCCTGATGTTTGGCACTTGCCAGTTTGCTAAGTGCTGAATGGCCAGACTTTTACTATAATTTGTTGCAAAACTGTGCTGTTGACTTGATGGAATCGTTGTGAGGTTAAGTCTTGACCCATAGCATCAGCTACATCAGTCATGACTTCCACCCTCTGCAGGCCAGGCAACTGAGCTGGGTACATCACCCAGACACTGAGTGTGATGGAGTGTAACACACTTCACACATGTTCAAGCACCAGCTCCAAGTTACTGAAACATAGTGAGAGTTGCTGTAAATCCTCATCTCCACCAACACGTATCCCTGTAAATCCTCATATCCACCAACATATATCCCGGTAAACCATCATATCCACCAACATGTATCCCTGTAAATCCTCATATCCACCAACATATATCCCAGTAAATCCTCATATCCACCAACATGTATCCCTGTAAACCATCATATCCACCAACGCGTATCCCTGTAAACCATCATATCCACCTACGCGTATCCCTGTAAACCATCATATCCACCAATGCGTAACCCTGTAAACCATCATATCCACCAACGCGTATCCCTGTAAACCATCATATCCACCAACGCGTATCCCTGTAAACCAGGGGTGTCAAACTCAAATTCACGGAGGGCCAAAATTAAAAACTTGGACTAAGTCAAGGGCCGAACTAAATATTTATTGAAAATTTTCAACAACATCTGCATGTTTTCTCTTCTTTCAACATATGTAATGTTAAACTTTTTCTTATTAAAATAAATGTTTAATAATAGTTTTGGATAAACTCTTTCCAGAAGCATTAACAAATGAGGTCAGGCCCTGGCGAGGTCAGGCCTCCGGTTCCGGGCACTGGGAAGCGGCCTTGGCTTCCCCTGACACTGGCCAGGCCCCAAAACCAGAGTCCACGGTGAGACCCTGCAATGTAAACAGAGGAGGTGGGGGCGATTAGCAGGCTGACGCCAATGCATTCTGGGATTTGTTGTATTACTCTGCATGCGCTATACTGGCGTGGCGGCCAGCGGGCCACCTCTAATACATTTTTGAAATGATCTTGCGGGCCAAATATAATTATATCTGGCCCGCGGGCCAGAGTTTGACATGTGTGCCCTATGCCATCGGAACTCTGTAATTAGTAAGGGATTGCTTAAGGTGGGATGTGAGTGGGAAGGAAAGGGTGAGAATCACTGCTCTAGACCCAATTGTTACTGAAATATTTTGCTTGAGAAAAATTGTCATTGGCCCATTTCCTTTAGCATTCTGAAAACGTGCACATGACGAGTCAATGAGGGATGATTAAAGCAGTAGTCTTCAAACTTTTTCTTCCCACCCACAGACCACCTTAAGCAATCCCTTACTAATCACAGAGCACCAATGGCACAGGGACGCGAGTGGAAAGAAAAAGGTTGAGAACTGTTGTATTGTGGTAACTCCACATCTGATTAGGTTAATTGTTAGGCAAGTGGTCAGAGAAGGACCCCCCCCCACCCCAAGAAAGGCTTAAATCACAGGAACAAAATAAGCTTCCGTCTCACTGCTCCCAATCTTACACACAGTCCTGATGTGGAATGTGGGGTCGCAGCTCCATGTTCACCCGAGTTAAGGTGCTGTCTGTGTGGAGTTTGTATGCTCTCCCCTTGTCTTGGACCAAAAGGTCGGTCGCCTGACGAAGGCACCCGAACCCCCCGTTGAAACGCCGGCATCCGGGGCGGTGGAGGAATTGGCTGAGAAGAGCGCGTCCCACCCCCTCCCATGGTTGGAGAGGGATTAAACTGCGATCTCACGGCGCCGGGCTCGTCTCCAACAAAAGGAGCGGGAGGCAGGGTCCGCCGCGCACAGAGCGAGGGGGAAGGCATCGCCAACGAGACGTTCGGTCCGGCGTCGCCGCTGAAGCGCAGACCCAGCGAGGATGGTCCCCAACTCCAGCCGCATCTGTGTGTCCGGGAGCTGGGCGGGCTGAGTGCGGCGCTTCGATCCCCGGGATTTGGGACTCTGAGATCCCTCCACACCTCCGGCGTCTTCATTTTCACCTTCAGTGTGCATGCGCTATACTGGCGCGGCGGCCAGCGGGCCAACTCTAATATATATTTAATATGATCTTGTGGGCCAAATATAATTATATCGCGGGCCAAATTTGGCCCGCGGGCCAGAGTTTGATATGTGTGCTGTAAACCATCATATCCACCAAAGCGTATCCCTGTAAATCCTCATATCCACCAACGCGTATCCCTGTAAACCATCATATCCACCAAAGCGTATCCCTGTAAATCCTCATATCCACCAACGCGTATCCCTGTAAACCATCATATCCACCAAAGCGTATCCCTGTAAATCCTCATATCCACCAACGCGTATCCCTGTAAATCCTCATATCCACCAACGCGTATCCCTGTAAACCATCATATCCACCAAAGCGTATCCCTGTAAATCCTCATATCCACCAACGCGTATCCCTGTAAACCATCATATCCACCAAAGCGTATCCCTGTAAATCCTCATATCCACCAACGCGTATCCCTGTAAACCATCATATCCACCAAAGCGTATCCCTGTAAATCCTCATATCCACCAACGCGTATCCCTGTAAACCATCATATCCACCAAAGCGTATCCCTGTAAATCCTCATATCCACCAACGCGTATCCCTGTAAACCATCATATCCACCAAAGCGTATCCCTGTAAATCCTCATATCCACCAACGCGTATCCCTGTAAACCATCATATCCACCAAAGCGTATCCCTGTAAATCCTCATATCCACCAACGCGTATCCCTGTAAACCATCATATCCACCAAAGCGTATCCCTGTAAATCCTCATATCCACCAACGCGTATCCCTGTAAACCATCATATCCACCAAAGCGTATCCCTGTAAATCCTCATATCCACCAACGCGTATCCCTGTAAACCATCATATCCACCAAAGCGTATCCCTGTAAATCCTCATATCCACCAACGCGTATCCCTGTAAACCATCATATCCACCAAAGCGTATCCCTGTAAATCCTCATATCCACCAACGCGTATCCCTGTAAACCATCATATCCACCAAAGCGTATCCCTGTAAATCCTCATATCCACCAACGCGTATCCCTGTAAACCATCATATCCACCAAAGCGTATCCCTGTAAATCCTCATATCCACCAACGCGTATCCCTGTAAACCATCATATCCACCAAAGCGTATCCCTGTAAATCCTCATATCCACCAACGCGTATCCCTGTAAACCATCATATCCACCAAAGCGTATCCCTGTAAATCCTCATATCCACCAACGCGTATCCCTGTAAACCATCATATCCACCAAAGCGTATCCCTGTAAATCCTCATATCCACCAACGCGTATCCCTGTAAACCATCATATCCACCAAAGCGTATCCCTGTAAATCCTCATATCCACCAACGCGTATCCCTGTAAACCATCATATCCACCAAAGCGTATCCCTGTAAATCCTCATATCCACCAACGCGTATCCCTGTAAACCATCATATCCACCAAAGCGTATCCCTGTAAATCCTCATATCCACCAACGCGTATCCCTGTAAACCATCATATCCACCAAAGCGTATCCCTGTAAATCCTCATATCCACCAACGCGTATCCCTGTAAACCATCATATCCACCAAAGCGTATCCCTGTAAATCCTCATATCCACCAACGCGTATCCCTGTAAACCATCATATCCACCAAAGCGTATCCCTGTAAATCCTCATATCCACCAACGCGTATCCCTGTAAACCATCATATCCACCAAAGCGTATCCCTGTAAATCCTCATATCCACCAACGCGTATCCCTGTAAACCATCATATCCACCAAAGCGTATCCCTGTAAATCCTCATATCCACCAACGCGTATCCCTGTAAACCATCATATCCACCAAAGCGTATCCCTGTAAATCCTCATATCCACCAACGCGTATCCCTGTAAACCATCATATCCACCAAAGCGTATCCCTGTAAATCCTCATATCCACCAACGCGTATCCCTGTAAACCATCATATCCACCAAAGCGTATCCCTGTAAATCCTCATATCCACCAACGCGTATCCCTGTAAACCATCATATCCACCAAAGCGTATCCCTGTAAATCCTCATATCCACCAACGCGTATCCCTGTAAACCATCATATCCACCAAAGCGTATCCCTGTAAATCCTCATATCCACCAACGCGTATCCCTGTAAACCATCATATCCACCAAAGCGTATCCCTGTAAATCCTCATATCCACCAACGCGTATCCCTGTAAACCATCATATCCACCAAAGCGTATCCCTGTAAATCCTCATATCCACCAACGCGTATCCCTGTAAACCATCATATCCACCAAAGCGTATCCCTGTAAATCCTCATATCCACCAACGCGTATCCCTGTAAACCATCATATCCACCAAAGCGTATCCCTGTAAATCCTCATATCCACCAACGCGTATCCCTGTAAACCATCATATCCACCAACACGTATCCCTGTAAGTCATTATATCCACCAACATGTATCCTTTGTTTCTTCAAAATTGAGGGTGGACTGTGTTTGCATTACAGCTTTTTTTAATAAAAAAGTTGACTTTTAGTTATAATAAAATAAATCAGTTACACAGAACTGAAGAGACAGGAATTTTAATAACAACAAAGAATCCAAACCGTTGGAGGAACAGCAGGACAGGCAGAATCCATGGAGGTAAAGGGTCAGTTGCCGACTGAGTGGTGACACTGCATCAGGACTGAGAATGTAGAGTGGAGAATAAAGATGTGGAGGGGTGGGGTGAGGCAGCGGTTGGCGAGTGATAGGTGGAACCAGATGAGGGGGGGAAGATGATGTGCTGAAGGAAGAGGTATAGAGTTGGGAGACTGACTGTGGGTGATAGAGAGAGCAAAGAGGGCAGAGAGATCCAAGTGAAGGAAGGCAAGGGTGGAGGAAGAGGCAGGCAAGAAGGCTGCTCTCATCAGTAAGGACAGTACTGTAGAACCAGATGGGGGGGGGGGGGGAATAATGGGCAGATGGGGAGCAGATTGAGGAGACCCAGCAGGATCATTGTGGGGATAATAGGCAATGGGGGAAGTGGAATGAAACTATTGGATGATAGAGGTGGGGACTGGGAGAGTAAGTATAGATCAGTAAGGCAGAAACAGGAGCAGGGAGGGTGTGCTTCCTGAAATACTCTGAGGCAGTGGTTTGCCTTGCCCTGACAATGTAGAAAGCTCGGACCACTTGGTGTGGGAAAGGGAAGGGGAGTTGAAATGGCACCAACCTGGAGGACAGGTGGCTCCTGCCAACAGACCCGAAACATTCGGCAAGTCGGGGTACCAGTGAAGATTACACCGGGAGCACGGACTCCAAGGGACCAAGTGCCTGTTTGCCTGAGCTGGAAGGACGGCTTGGGTCCCTGGAGAAGGGGGAATGTGGTCTAGTGTTACACCTCCTGTGGCTACAGGGGAAAGCGCCAGGGGCCAGGGAGGACCAAGCGGTCAGGTAGAGGTGAGGGAACGAGAGAGTCTCAGAGAAACCACTGGGGTGGGAGGAGATGCAACTGGTGCTCGCCTTTTGTCGGGGATGGGCTTTTATAACGTAAAAGACCCTTCCGGCCGATGAAACTCGTGCCGCCCAATGAATCCCCGAACTCCATCGGTTTTTAGAGGGTGGAAGGAACCGATTGAAAACCCACGCATAAAACTATGACAACGTGCCTTATCTTTACAGACATTGCCGGATTCGAGCCCGGGCCGCTGGTGCTGCGCTAACTGAAATGATGAAGGATGTGGTGCTGGCAGGAGAAAGGGAACTCGTCTCCGTGCTGGTGCGAGGGGAAGTGCACGAGTCCTGACCAAGAACTTTTCCGAAGTTCTGGAACGAAAGGCAGCAGGTGGAAAACAAATTCGGGGGAGACGGAGGAGCTGAGAGAAAGGGATGGCTCCCTGAGAGGAGACTCTAGGCTTCTTCAGGCGGATTCTCCGCTCAGAATGCGCCCGAAGAAGAGAAAGCGGCTCTTTGATTTGCCGTTCAGGTGGCAGCGCTAAAAGCGCAGCGCTGACCATCTGAAGGGACCGCTGCACCGGGATGCGCATCTGAGTGCACTCCAGCTCCTGCCCCTTGAGCTGTCAAGTTAGGATGGCTGGCTGTCAGTGCGGGGCCATCCCCCGTGGAATGTCCCCACACTGATCGCTCTGCCGCCCGGCGGGGGAGAACGGGGGCTGGAGCAGCCGGTGGGGGAGAAGGAGGCTGGGGCGGCCGGGGGGCGAGTACGGCGCTTGAATCGGGTACCGGCATCGTTTCGGCCAGCCCCCTTCTCCCCCGCTGGCTGCTCTAGCCCCGCAGTCCCCGCGCTGACAGCCCAGCTAGATGTCCTGCGCTGGGGGAAGGAAGGGGCAGCTAGGTGAGGAGCTGTCAGGCGCTCGCCAGCTGACTGTCATCCCGAATGCAGTCGCTTTTGGATGGCTGCATTCAGATGGCTGGGGAGGCCACTGTGCTGCGACAATGATCCCTCTCGGAGGAGGGTTACCAAGTTCGCCTTGCAAGCGCCTCCTGCACATTCACATGGCCTCTCAACAGCCGCATCTTGCCAAAATATGCGGCTTTAAAAACGGGGCAATTGGTCACCTGGAAGTGCCTACTATGGCAGGAGGTTGGAATTGAGGGAGTGGCTGGGTTCACAGAGAAGTCTCCCAGTGGATGGTTTGTCCCGTGAGATGGAGACACAGGGACCCAGCAGAAAGGTGAGGGCGCAGAGTTGACGTGGGTTGACATGGTGGTGAAATTGTGGAGTTCGGCACGAGTGCAAAGGTCAGCACCAATGCAGTGAGGGAGAAAGTTGGGGTCTTGCTGGAGACAGGTTGCATGTGCCTTAGTGTTGTTCTGACTGAAGTCTGCAGACACCGCGACTGATGTCAAAACACGAGGCTGGAGAAACTCAGCAGGTCAGTCAGTGGACTTTGTACAGCAAAGATCAAGGTGCGTAACCAACGTTTCAGGCTTGAGCCCTTCATCAGGGTGTTCTGACTTTGTTCTATTGACGAAAGCCGCTGACGCATCCACATTGCCTCTCACCAGCGTCTTCTACAAACTTTGGGTTAATTTATGTTTGAGTTATTTCACCAAGCCCCCACCCCCTAGCCCCCTCCCACTGGGATTATCTGGGAATGGAAACAGGTCAGAGGAATGAGTGAAATCGCCTAGATCCTGGGCTGCTTCATATCCCCCAGCAGCCTCGCCTCACCCCGCCCCTCTGGCTGGACACTTGAGCCACTGAGCTCCTTTACAGGATTTGGGTTTCCTGAGTGATTCGGGCTGGACCGCTCTTTCTCCAAGCGTCTGCCTCAGCCGGGAAGAGACGCGTGGATTTTTTGAACTTGCCCCTGTCCAGACGGAGCGACTCGACATGGCTGGTTTGCCTGGTGGTTGGCCCCGGCCCGGACTCCTCCAGCTCGCAGTTCTCCTCCAAGTCATCTGCTTGTGTTTCGCCCAAGTAAGTTCAGGCGAGGCGCGGAGCCCCCGTTCAGAGGGCCCTTGGCTGAGAATGCGCGGCTTTGGTTGGCAATGTGGCTCTTCACGCATTAAACCCCACTTTCAACAGGACTGATATTGGTTTGTCTGCTGTCCCCTTCGCCCCTTCCCTGTTGCGGCGAACCTCATCGAGTCTTGTGCAGCCAGTCACAGGTTAGAGACAACCAGCGAGGGGCACTCTCCAAATTTACAGTGACCATTTGACCGAATGAACAGGAGCAGGCGTCCCTCGGCGCGTTAAAATGCAGCCAGCCTCAATGGAGCAGTGAATTTTATTAGGAGATCCCGAACCCAGAGTAACTTCTCCAGCTCCCTCCCTGCCTCTGCCCTGGTTTAAAGGAAGAATACTCGGGAAATGGTGAATTCGAGCTCTTGGATCTGGATCCTCCTGTGCGTGTGCGGGTCTGTGGGGTGCGGAACGCTGGTGTATCAGACATTAGACTGCGTCCAGCGTTCGCTGGAAACTCCGCGGACAGAGATCAGGGTCAGTCTGCCAGGACGGTCCCGCATTCTGCCCACGCCCCGTGGCCGTAGGAAGGGGGTCTGCAAACCGCGCTCGCCCAGGAGTGTGTTCGAATCACTCTGACTCGTCGTGGTGTCGGGAGATCCGGCGCCAAGCCCTTATTATTCCACTTCGGCTCAATTGATGGAAGATTTTCTCTAGAGTGAGTTGGACATGATGTCTTTGCTCCATCGTTTACTGTTCTCTCTCCAGGGTCCGATTGAGGTATGGGGCGAGCTGGGTGTTTCGGGCCCAGCAGGGATTCCTGGAGCAGACGGAATAGATGTAAGTGCGGACAGGAGCTGGACAAAGAGCCGCTTTGTCCCAGGTGCGACCCGCGGGACCTGCACCGACATGGGCGGTCGCTAAGAGGCGCCTCCGCCACTCGCCCTCCCGTTTCGCGGCGTCTTGATTTCACTGAATCCGTCAATGGGACCAGCAAATCAGCCTGGTTGGGGGTCTCGTCCTTGTCGAAAGTGCGGGGCCTGTTTCAACACGAGCCCGGGAGGGGTTTTCTCAGATTGAACCGCGAGAGTGGCATACATTGACATACAAACCGGGAGGGGTCATATAAACTGGAGCAAACAGATTAAACCGGGTTAAGAGACAACCGAGACCGATGCGTTCCGAGACAGGCGGACCGAGACCGAGACAGGGGTGCCGAAACCGAGACAGGGGTGCCGAGACCGAGACAGGGGTGCCGAGACCGAGACAGGCGTGCCGAGACCGAGACAGGGGTGCCGAGACCGAGACAGGGGTGCCGAGACCGAGACAGGGGTGCCGAGACCGAGACAGGGGTGCCGAGACCGAGACAGGGGTGCCGAGACCGAGACAGGCGTGCCGAGACCGAGACAGGCGTGCCGGGACCGAGATAGGGGTGCCGAGACCGAGACAGGCGGACCGAGACCGAGACAGGCGGGCGAGACCGAGACAGGGGTGCCAAGACCGAGACAGGGGTGCCAAGACCGAGACAGGCGCGCCGAGACCGAGATAGGCGCGCCGAGACCGAGACTGGGGTGCCGAGACCGAGACTGGGGTGCCGAGACCGAGACAGGGGTGCCGAGACCGAGATAGGCGCGCCGAGACCGAGACAGGGGTGCCGAGACCGAGATAGGCGCGCCGAGACCGAGACAGGGGTGCCGAGACCGAGACAGGCGTGCCGAGACCGAGACAGGCGGACCGGGACCGAGACAGGGGGACCGAGACGGTGACCGATGCCGAGCAACTTCCAGAAAGGTGAACATGGTTGAATATGGACATGGAAGTGAGTGCTTCCTAACCTCCAACTTGAGACTCTGAGCGATGGCGACAGTAAGTGGTTGAGGAGGTTTTTGTTATAGTTATGTCATTGTTGATGAAGAACGATGTGTTGGTCCGCGATGGTCTAACGTTGCCTCTCTCTTACCAGGGAGAACCCGGGCCTCCTGGCCCTTCCGGGCCACCAGTAAGTAGCAACTCTTAATTCACCCCTAGTCTGCACACGGCATTTCCAAAGACTCGGCGTGAGGTTCTACGTTAAGAACGCTAACAGGAATGTCATTTTCCCCTTTGTATTTAGGGAGTGAAGGGGGAGATGGGTGCCCGTGGACTAGATGGGGATCCAGGTGAAGCCGGATATGATGTGAGTACCTGTGAATCTGCAAGTCCACTTGGTGGGCTGAGTGTTGGTGAAAAACCCTGAAGCCTCTTGATCTTGGTGGGGGTGGTGGGGGGGGGGGGTGTGGGTGGTTGCAAACATTTCAAATATATTGCTTATTTCAGTCTGGGGTTGTTCATTTGAAGACTACAGTGTGAAATAGGCTGGAACGTGGGCCAAGTCTAGTTTCTTGGATTATAAACAGTCTCTTTGATAATTTTGCCCGATGCCTAATATCCCCGCATGCAGTGCCAGGATTTATTCGGCAGACGTTCCAACGTTTGAGATAGAAGTTCGATCTACGCTCATCCGATGTGTTGACAACTGATGTACACTTCATGTACTGAGAACTTCCAGTGGACTGGATGGCCCTGTATGCATTGACTGAGAACATGCACTGTGTCCACTTCATGCGCTGAGAAAATGAACTTTACATTCGAGTGAGCTGAAAGCCTGCACTCTGTACATTTCGTTTGCTGTGGTCTGAATTGTGAAGGACCAGAGACCTGAGAACCTGTACAGGGTCTATCTAAGAAGCCACGTGTGCAATCTGTGCATTGAGAATCGACAGTTTACACATTCCTGGATGTAGAGAATCAGGTTTGTGTAATTCCACTGAGCTGAGAACATAAATGATGTGTAGGGAATCTTCAAAGGTGTGCATCAAAAAAATCTAGAAACAAAATGTATCCTCCTTGAACTGAGAACTACCGCGTGCGTGTTCCGTGAACTGAAACTGTCCAGCAGGTACACTTTTCTAAGTATCTGTACACCAAAGTATCAGGAGTGAAAATACGCTTTGTAGGTCTCTAGTGTGATGCTAACCCATCACCGAATACAGTACCAGAAACAGCCAATACGCGGCTAGCTCCCAGTTTGTCCACTCAATGTGCCAAGGATATACAGGTCCAGCGATCAGAAGGCTGGGAAACTAAACTGTGGGGTGTGCACTCGATGCACAAAGACCTGAATTTGTGCGTGTTTCACCAACTGGGAGTGAGAAGCTGAATTGTGCAGTCTGTTCACTAATATAAACAGTAGACATCCAAGAGAGTGGCAGTCTGCACAAATAATTCTGATGTAATCTCCTGTACAGTACCAATAAGGATGGATTTTTGTACGTCATAATTCGAAAGCATCAATAAGGTTCTTGATTTGGATTGAACTGAAAGCAGCCAGTTATGCTTCTTACTCCTGACCTTTGTGTAAACCTGTGGCCTAGCACAAGTGATTTGGAGAAAGATTTAGATCTTGATGCTGGAGCTCTTCATGGAGGATGTTATACCTTGGTGAAGCCAATCCTTATTGATCATGGCCAGCTGACCAATCTTTCACTTAGCACTTTCGTGCTTGATGCAGGAAGCAACTTTCCTTTGCAGGAGTTTTGTTCATGAAATTGAGATTATGCGCCCTTGTATTCCATTAGAAATTTGCTGCATTGTTGATGGGTGAATGAAAAACAGAGAATGCAGGAAATCCTCAACGGGTCAGGTGAGGGAAATAGAATTAAGGTTTCAGATCGATACCTTTCATCAGAATTAAGAAATGTTAGATTTCAAATGTGTTCAGAGTGGCAGAGAAGAGAGGGATTAAAGGGGGAAGGGCTGGATAGTATTAAAGGAATGTCTGTGATAGGGTGAAAACAAGAGGTGCTGAATGATGAAACTGGTGGTGGTGCTGGATAAGGGAGAATGATGACGGTTCATTAGTTGAAGATAAACGATGCAGAGAAGTGGATAGAAAATGACTGAATGCAGAAAAGATGAGAGAAAGCATGTAAAAAAAAATCTGGAGCTGTGGGAGGTCAAATAAAATGGAAATGGTATTAGTGAAATCTAAAATTAAAGGGAGAAGCAGCATCGATGGTTGATGACCTTCCGTTAAGGACTGGCCAGAAGTGATACAAACTGAAAAGGCCTGGTGATCTGAAGCTGATTTCTCTGTTATAGCCAAGCTGGTCAATGAGATCTAGTTCCTGAAGCTTTGGGCTTTGTTGTAATAGGATAGGGAGTTAAAGTGACAAATGGAAACTCAGGATCCCCTCGATGGAGATGTTCTGCAAAGGTCTCACCCATTCAGCCTTGGTTTTTTTCCTTTGGAGTGGGGACCAAGTCATAAGCCCTGATTGGAAGAAGTGCAGGTGAGTTTCTGTGTCACCTGGAAGGCCGTTTGGTTCTTCATTAAAAGTAGCACGGGGAAACCTGTAACATCTCTTAACGGTTGCAATGTGAAGATGCAGAGAGAATGGTGATGCAAATGGAACCTGGAATTTATGGCCCTTCCAGATTTTGAAAAGTAGGAAGGAAAGATTCACTGCTTCAACTAGAAGTCAACAAGCCAACAAGAAGTTTGTTCAATTGCCCCTCATGTTGGATATCAGTAAGATTGAAAATTTTAATTTTCAGAGAAGATTTATGTTGCCAGGACTTGATGAGCTGAGTTACAGGGAAAAGTTAAATAGGACTTTATTCCGTGGAGTATCAGAGAATGAGGAGAGATTTGATAGAGGTGTACAAAATTACAAGGGGTGTGGATAAAGTAAATGCAAGCAAGCTTTTTCCACTGAGGTTGGGTGAGAAAAGAACTAAGTGCGAAAGGTGAAATTGGTTAAGGGGAATAGTAAGGGGAATTTCTTCCTGCAGAGAGTGGTGAATGTGGGACTGATTTAGATTTTTAAGAAAAAATTGGATAGGTACATGGATGGGAGGGGTATGGAGATCTATGTCCAGGTGCCAGTCAATGGGACTGAGCAGAATGACTTTGATGGGCCAAAGGGCCTGCTTCTGTGCTGCAATATGGTTTGAATAAAAATAAAATATATTCAGAGTCATGGGAGATGGGAGAAATTAAGTAACTGAAAACGCCATGCAGCTTGGTGCTTTGAAAGACCTTCCTCTTGTCCAAGTAAAAATGAGTGAGTTTGATTTGAGCACATGATTCTGTTGAAGCGTTTCAGTGGAAAGTGAAGAAACTAACACCTATGCAACAGAATCACAAGGACTCTCGAGCGAACGAAGAGCTGCTGGAGGAACTCAGCGGGCCAGGCAGCATCTGTGGATAGACATGGTCAAACGTTGTTTCAGGTTGGGACTTGTCTCGATGAAGGGTCCTTACCTAAATGTTGATTGGCCATGTCTACCCATGGATGCTGACTGCCCCACTGAGTTTCTCCAGCAGCTCTTTGTTATCCTATGAAAGAGGACCTTGAACTAATTTAATTGGGCAGGAAGGATGGCTTTTGGGCTTGAATCACCAGGGCAATTGCAGTGTATTATATTACTGCATTCTCACTTTCTGTCAGCAGACCGAGAGCTGCTTTGCTTCTTTTGAGATATTAACATGAGAAATCAGGGCAGAAAGTCGTGCCAATGTTTCCTGCCACTAAATTCTTTCTATAAACATGAAAGCTTATCAGAGTTGTTAATGAATCCATTAATTAAAAATCAATTATTTCAGAGCACCGTGCTTAACCGTTAAGAACCTAGTCTCTTGAAATGTAGAATTGAAGTGGATTTATGGCATTAGAATGTACCTTTGGTTGAAGATAGTTAAGGGTGAAAGGTGAAATGTTTAAAGGGAACAACTTCATGCAGAGAGAGAGAGGTGAGAGCGTGAAAAGAGCTGCCAGCTGATGTGAAAATGGGCTCAGTTTTGATATTTAAGAAAAATATGGACACATACATGGATGGGAAGTGTGTGGAAGGCTACAGTTGGGATACAGGTCATTGGGAGTAGGCAGAACAATCATTCAGCACAGACAAAATGGGCCGAAGGGCCTGTTTCTATGCTTTAGTGTTTGTTCTATGGTCTATGGACTTTTAATGTGAGTGAAACAGAAAATGCTGGAAATGCTCTGACCAGGCAGGATTTGTGAAGAGAGGTGACCTGAGTTTTAACAAAAGGTCTTCAGCCTGATACGTGGTGATTCTCTCCACAGATACCTCCCTGACCAGGTTTTTCTTTTTTGTTCATTTTTCCTGGCTCTACTTTCAGACCACACTTCTTATTTCCTAGTTACATGAACCACGATGCCACCTGATCACAGATCTCATCTCAAGGACAAGTCGAACCTCTGTTTGCAAAAGGGGATTTTTTGGTCAGTCTGAGAACTTTCATGGGCTTGTGTCAACACGATGGAGATCATTGTTTTGTTTCTGAGTTTGAACCTGCCCAGAATTGCGTCAATCTCTCTTTCCCTTGAGAATGCAATAGAAATCTGATAACTCAGTTCAGATTACCGAAGATTTGGATCCTTCCTGTCATAAAATGCAAGTTTTGACCCTGTGACCTTTTTTTCCGATTATTTACTCTTTCACAAGGTGTGGACACTGCTAGTGAAGCTGTGTTTACTGTCCATCTTTAATTGTCCCTAAGCTGAGGAAGTTGCAGTAGAGAGTTGACCACAGCAGGGGTTTAAGATGTTTACAGGTGGAGTGAGTGCTTAAATGGTGGTGGCCATGGTCGTAGTGCCTGGCTGTCCTGCCCATTGGTCAATGGTATTTATTGTTCATAGAAACGCGGCTGGGGGCCGTTTTGTTTTCATCGAAGCAGGGATCCACAATAGCAGCGCTCACAATGAGCATCTGGCTGGTGAGGTTTGCAGGCTGCAAGAGGATGATGATTAGTGCAGGGTGCCAGAGAGGGAGAATGACCCCTTCCATTGCCCTGCCTCGGAGGAGAAAGAAACCATGGCAACAGTCCAGGCCAGGTCATATCTAGCTGTGGGTGTGCTGTCCACGGGGGAGCAGGTCAAGCCGGGCCTAGCAGAGGGGATGCCTTCCGCAGTGGAGCAGGTCAGGCCGGGAACAAGCCTTAAAAAATCTGTAATTCAGAGAGGCTCCTGTTGATCTCACCAGGTTATGGCACATGGCTAATGGCAGTTGCCACGGCCAGATCTGTCCTGGGGCTTGGCGGATGAAGCCCTTGGACCAGACCACAGGATGATGGCAACCAGCTTCTGGGAACCAGGAACTGAGTACAGGATTGTGATGGTGAGCAGGTTCCCAAACTGCTTCAAATCACTGTGGGGATTGGGAACCGGGTTAGAGGAGCTTCAATCTGTATTCAGAGCCTCGAGCTCAGGGTCGTTATGGGGTCACTAAAGCTGGCTATAGGTGGCAAGATTCAAGGCCTCTTAATATGTCTGTTTGATGGCTCTTGGATTGGATTCCTTGGATTCAGAAGAATGAGGGGGACCTCATAGAAGCATTTTGAATGTTGAAAGGTCTGGACAGAGTAGATGTGGCAAAGTTGTTTCCCATAGTAGTGAAATCCAGGACAAGAGGGCACAGCTTGAGGATTGAAGGGCACCCATTTAAAACAAATGCAGAGGAATTTCTTTAGCTGGAGAGTAGTAAACCTCTAGAATTTGCTGTGGAGGCCAGGTCATTGAGTGTAAGGCAGGGAATGATTGATATCTGAATTGTCTGGGTATCAAAGGGGTGACAGGGAGGAGGCAGAGGAGTGGGGCTAAGTGGGAGAATAGATCAGCTCATGATGGAATGGCAGAGCAGACTCAAAGGGCCGAATTGCCTACTTCTGCTCCTATATCTTATGAAGGGACTAAATTTTAAATTAAATTTAGACATACAGCCCTTCTGGCCCATGAGCCCATGGCATTCAAATTAACCTCCAAACCCCATACATTTTTGGAAGGTTGGAGTAAACTGGAACGCGCAGAGGAAATCCACGCAGACACGAGAAGAACGTACAAACTCCTTACAGACAGCAGTGGATTCAAAAACAAACTATTTTGTTTTAATAATGGTGCTGAACCACTCTGTTTAGCATGGCGAAGAAAATATTTTTATGTATTTTGTGTACATGACAATAAATTAAATCTTGATGATAGATTTCTTCCCTGAAGGATACTGGTGTACCTGATGCATTTTTTCAACACTCTGATAGTTTCATGTTAACCAATCCTGAGTATATCTTGTTCGATAAACATTTCAATTGCAGTTTCATTGAATTACTTTGATTTGAATTCCTCAACTGCCTTGGTGGGAATCTCTGGATCAGAAGTCCAGAATTCCAACTGCTGGCTGCATAATTTTACAAGATACACCAAATGGAAATATTTTGGTAAGGGCCATGGGAATAACAGCAGAGGAAGATGTGTGTAGAATGTCAGAAGGGAGAATTTGGAGTTCCAGTAGGAGTGGGGAAGAAAGGAAAGATTTTTGCTCATTTACATCCAGACACATGGCTGGTATTTTACAGGTTCTGGGAGCCATAATGAGATATATTTTGGGGTGATAATCTGAAAACATTTTAGATTAATTGAATTTTCCAGCCAGACAACATTAGCACCAACTTCTCTCACTCTGTTAACCCCCACCCAAGTCTCTCTCCTTTCCTATCCCTCAGTCTCCTTTCCTTCTGCTCTCCATCCCTTCCCTTCTTTCTCCTCCCAAATCACTTCTTAGCTTTTTTTGCTTCTACCCGCCCACGTGTATCCACCTATTACCTCTTTCCTGTTAGCCTATGCTTCTCCCCTGCACTTACTGGCACACAACAGGATCCTACTACCAGACACATCTTCCATTCTCCTCCCCTCTCAGCCTTCCGTAGGGACCGCTCCTTCCATGACTCCTTCGTACACTCATCCCTCCCTGCCAATTGCCCCCCCCCCCCCCCGTCAACTTCCCCTATGGCCCCAGGAAGTGCCACTCTTTCATCCACACCTCCTTCTTCACTTCAGTCCTGGGGCCCAAACAGGCCTTTCAAGTGAAGCCACACTTCACTTGTGTATCTGCAGGACTGATTTACTGCATCCTGTTCTCCCTTTGTGGCCATCTCTACATCAGAGAGACTGGGTGTAGATTGGGAGATCGCTTTGCTGAGCACCTTCACACCATCTGCACCAGTAACAATCATCCCAGTAGCCAACCATTTCAGTTCTGTGTCACGCTCCCACACTCCCCTGACTGTCCATGAGTACTGTTCCACCAAGACCACCCGCAAATTGGAGGAGCAACACCTGATTTTCCATCCGGTCACTCTCCAGCCAGATAGCATTACCATCAACATTTCTGTTTTCTGCTAACCTGCTCCCCTTTCCCCCTCCCCTCCTTCTTCTCCCTCCTTTCACCCAGCCATCCCTCCTCCCCTTGATCACTGCTGTCCCCTCCCTCCCTTCTCCACCTTGTTTGGACACCTGCCGACATTTTCCCAGACCTTGATGAAGGACTCAAGCCCAAAACGTTGGTTCTGTATTTTTATCTTTGCCATATAAAAGACACTGACCTACTGAGTTTCTCCACCCTGTGTTTTTGCTTTTCCCCGGCCCCTTTCACCTCCTCTCCTCTCCTCCACCCCCTCCCCACCTTTTCATTCAACAATTTGTCTGTTTTTTCTTACCAGATGAACGGCCCATGCCTGGAATTCTGGTTACCCTTGACTTCCTATGGCTGTGTGAGACTTGCCAAGTTTCTCCAGCATGTTTGTGTATTGCCCTTGACCGCAGCATCTACAGACTTTTCTTGTCAGAACACTTAACTTCTTTTGTCCTCTTGCAGGGTTTGGAAGGTCCAAAGGGAGAGCCGGGGATTCCTGGAAGACCTGGTCCAAAGGTAAGTACGATTCATTTTGCGTTGTGAGCATGCAAATGTGAAATGTTTTGGAGAGTTGTGGAGGTGATGTCCTTTCACAAGCATAAATGCAGGATGACAGGAGCATTGATTAAAGGGGGATGAGAGAAGGACAACAGCTTTATGGAGTCATATAGCATGGAAATAGGCCTTTTGGCCCAACTTGCCCACACCGGCAAAAATGTCCCACCTGTCTGCGTTTGGTTCATATTCCCTTAACAGTGGTTCTCAACCTTTTACTTTCCACTCACATCCCACTTTAAGTAATCCCTGTGCAATCGGAGCTCTGTGATTAGTAAGGGATGCTTAAGGTAGGATGTGAGAGGGAAGGGAAGGTTGAGAATCACTGCTCTAGACCCAATTATTACTGAAATATTTTGCTTGAGAAAAATTGTCATTGGCCCATTTCCTTTGGAGTTATGAAATGATGTATACGATTAAAACTTTTTCTTTCCACCCACATACCTCCTTAAGCAATCCCTTAGTAATCATAGGGATAACTTTAAGTGGTATGTGAGTATGTGAGTGGAAAGAAAAAGGTTGAGAACCACTGGTCTAAACCAATCTGATCCAAGTATCTGTCCAGATGTTTCTTAAATGTTGCAACAACCTCCTCTGGCGCCCCATTCCGTACACCCATTATGCTCTCGATAAAAAGGTTACCGCTCAGATTCCCTTAGCTCTCTCCCCACTCACTCTAAACCATGTCCTTTGGTCATTCACCCTATCTATTCCTCCCTGACATAACCCCTCATCCTCCTGTGCTCCAAGGAATAAATCCTGAGCCTGCTCAACCTCTCCCTCTATGCATAATTTGATATATTCTCCTGAATTGCTTCATGATTGATAGCAAAGTCTCTGAGCCACACAGAGACTTGGTTATCATTAACACTTGATGCAATGTTAACATTTACTGACAGATTTTGTGAATACCTTTGAAATTCTGAGAAGAAACAAAAATCTCCTGGAGTTATGGTCAGGTGGCTGATGTCAGCCTCTGGAATGTGACCTCATGAGACTATCCCTTTGTGCCATCCCAGAGGGAAGAAGGGGAACAGTGGTGGCCAGAGCTGCTTTACAATTTTCAAGGTTACAGATCGAGAAAGCCACTGATTTTCTCTTCATATAACTGAGGGCAGACAGGGTGAAAGACTCTGGTCATGAGAAGACTGTAGAATCTGGGCCTGTTAAGGGTGGAATGAATTGAGACATAACTACATTTAACATTGATGGCTTTAAACACACACACTATGCACACAATCCCATATGTGGAGTTTAGTCAATATGGAATATTACATCACAGTACAGGCCCTTCAGCCTACAATGTGCCAACCTACTCCACAACAATCTCATCTTACCCTCAATTTTTCTTTCATCCATGTGTCTATATAACAATCGTTTAAATATTCCTGTTGAACCAGCCTCCACCACCACCCCTGGGAATGCATGACGGGGGAGGGGGAGAAGGGGGTGGAGTTTTTTAAAATGAAAGTCAGAGAAGTCGATATTAATGCCATCTGGTTGGAGGGTGCCCAGATGCAAGATGAGGTGTTGCTCCTCCAATTTATGACAGATGTGTTGGCAAGGAAATGGGATGGAGAATTGAAATGGGTGGCCACTGAGAGATCCAGGCTATTGCGCATAGACATGATAAATTCTACCTAGTCCCTTATATCCAATTCAACTTCATGTTATTTTCTGTATGTTGCTTTGTCAGATCAGCTTCCTCCACCTCTGGTTTCACACCCTACTCTGCCCTTATTAAAATTGTCTTTATGACTGTGAACACATGAATTACTAATTCTTCATTGTCATCACCTGTCAACATCAAAGTATGCATATGAAACGTACTATAGGATGAATCTATCTTATCAATGGCTACAGTAGTTACAACAAGATTGTAGCGGACTGCACTGATCCACAGCGAACCTGGTCATGGACATTCAGGCTCACACTGGGCTGACATCACAATGGTCCCAGTGGGGGGGGGGGGACCCGCAAAGGATCATGGGAGCCATGCTGATAAGCTCTTGGAGAGTTCCAGTAAAGTCATTTGGTTGGTTCAACTCACTCACAGCTTCTGTGTGGGTTTTTTTTTTTTCCATTCGCTCCACAGCACACTGACCACAATATTATATTTACTTTAGGAGCAGGAGGAGGCCATGTGTCTCATTAAGTATGCTCTGCCATTCACTAAGACCAGATTGAATGCATTTCTGGATAGCATGAACTCAGCACAACCTCTACTCTAATTCTCTCTTCTTATTCTCTCCATCTTTATTTCTATGAATTGACACCATCATCCATCTGAACTCCTGTTCTGACTTTCCTTTCTCTGCGGTCTCTTTTCAAATTGCCAGCTCGCCTCTTCTAGTTTTCTACTTTTTGGATCATTTCCAATTCTTTAAGCTCTGCCATTTTCCGTCTGGTTTGCTCCACTTTCACTCCGCTGTATTGGTACATCCCATGTTTGTGACCTTGCTCAAAGGATCTTCAGACTTTCAAACTGTGACCATACTGGGGTGCAATCCCATCTCAAAGTATCCTCCTCAATTCAGGCCTTTCAGCAAGTCTATAAATGACAACATTTGGAGCTCATGGTTGTTGTTTGTGCAGGGTTCAATCAGTAGCAATCATACAGCAGCTTGTTTGTAGACTTCTGGAATGGTATAGGTATGATCTTGAAACCCGTAAACTGACCCTCTCATGCTATTCAAACATGAGCCTGCTTCTTAACTACTTGTTCGTGAACAGTCCCATCAGTGACTTGGTGGGCCTCATGAGTTTTGTTGACCAATAAAATTGCTGAAGGCAGGATGGTACACATTGTTCATGTGGACTTTAGCAAGGCCTTTGACAAGATCTTACATGGTTGGCTGGTTTGGAAATTCAGCGCTTGTTATCTAGGATGAGCTCGCCAATTGAATACAGATTTGGCTTGATAATAGGAGGCAGAGAGTGGTAGTGGAGGGTTATCATTCGCCCAGTGGTGTGTCGTGGGGATGGCTGCTGGGTCCACTGTTGTTTATCATCAACATTAATGACTTGAATGACAATGTAGTTAGTATGGTTGGTAAGTTTGTAGATGACACCAATATTGGTAGTATAGCAGACAGAGTAGAAGGTTATCTAAAATTTGATGAAGATCTGAATGAACTAGAGAAATGGGCCAGGGTATGGATGATGGAATTTATCTCAGACTAATGTGAGGTGTTGATAGGTTAAACCAGGCAAAGACTTACAAGATAAATGGAATGCGTTACCAGAGGAACTGGTAGAAATAGGGACAATTATATATTTTAATGTTCAAAAGATATTTAAACAGATAAATGCATACAAAAGATTTAGAGGGATAGGGGCTGATTCAGATCAGCTTAGACAAGTTGGAGTGAAGGGCCTATCTCCGCTGTAGAATTTTATGACTTAGTGAGGATCCTGACACATTGTTGAAGTGGTGCTTGTGACCTGGTGCTCACAATGGAACATCTTTCCTTCACCTTGTCCTCCAAATATCTTCCCTTCTGGAACCAAAGAACATTACAACACAAAAGCAGGCCCTTTGGCCCTTCTAGTCTGGACCGAACTATTAATCTGCCTAGTTCCATTTATCTGTACCCAGTCCATAGCCCTTCATACTCTTCCCATCCATGTACTTGTCCAAATTTTTCTAAAATATGAAAACTGAGCCCACATTCACCACTTCAGCTGGCAGCTCATTCCATACTCCCACTACTCTCTGTATGAAGACGTTTCCCCCCTAAAGTTTTCTCCTTTCACCCTTTTCCCATGTCCTCTAGTTTGTATCTCACTCACCCTTGGTTTTAGAAGCCTACGTGCATTTACTCAGTCTGTCCCCCTCATTATTTTCTATAACGCTATCAAATATCCCCTCATTCTTCTATGTTCCAGGGAATAAAGTCCTAACCTGTTTTACCTTTTCCTGTAATTCAATTCCTGAAGTCCAGACAATATCCTAGTAAATCTTCTCAGCACTCTTTCAATCTTATTAACATTTTTCCTGTAGTTAGGTGACCAAAACTGAACATAGTACTCCAATTTGGCCTCACCAATGTCTTATACAACTTTACCATAAAATCCCAACTCCTGTACTCAATACTTTGATTTATGAAGGCCATGATGGCAAAAGCTCTCTTTACAACCTTATCCACCTGTATTACTACTTTTAGGGAATTATGGATCTGTATTTCCAGATTCCTCTGTTCTACTGCATTCCTCAGTGCCCGACCATTTACCATGTATGTCCTTTCTTGATTTGTTCTTCCAAAATGCAGCACCTCACACTTGTCTGCATTAAATTCCATCTGCCATTTATCAGCCCATTTTTCCAGCTGATCCAGATCCCACTGCAAGCTTTGAAAACCTTTCTCACTGTCCTCTATACCTCCAATCTATGTGTCATCTGCAAACTTGCTGATCCAATTTACCACAAACCCGAAACGTCAGTTTATGTAATTTTACCATTGCTATTTAAAGGACACTGCTTGACTGCTGAGTTTCTCCAGCTTTGTATGTTTTTACTTCAACCACAGTGTCTGCAGATTTTTGTGTTTTTCTTCTTACTGCATTATCATCCAGATCATTAATATAGATGATAGACAACATGGTCCCAGCACCAATCTCTGAGACACACCACTAGTCACAGGCCTTCAGTCTGAAGGAATCATCCAGCATTATTCTCTGGCTTCTCCCATCCATCCAATGCCAAATCCAGTTCACTACTTCACCATGAACACCTAGTGTGTGAACCTTCCTGAATAACCTCCCACATGAAACCTTGTCAAAGGCCTTACTAAAGTCCATGTAGACAGCATCCACAGCTTTTCCTCTGGGAAAACCTCCTGGGAAGAAGACAGTGACCACCTTATCTCTACCCCTCATGATTTTGTTTACTTCTTTAAGGTAATTCCCTCAAGTTCCAAAGCTCCAGAGACAAAAACCACAGCCCATCCAGCCTCTCCTTATAACTGAAGCCTCCTAGTCCCAATATCATCCTTCTGAATCTTTTCTTTACCCATTCCATCCTAATACCATCCTTCCTATAGGTCAGCAATCAGAGATGCACTCAATATTCCAAGGGCATTCTCATCAACATCTTGCAGAGCTGGACATGATGTCCCAACTCCTGTTCTCAGTGCTCTGACTGGTAAAAACAAGTATGATGAATGCATTTTTCACTGCCCTATCTACCTGGGTCTCGACATTAAATGAACTATGTACAGTCCGTGTCTGTTCTCAACACTCTCCAGGGCTCCCTCATTTACTGCATATTCTTTCCTTGTTTCACATCCCAAAATACTTGTCTGAGATAATTTCCATGTAGATCCCATTACAGTCCCTTCACGTCCTCCAAAGACCAATTTTGGTTTCATCTGCAAACTTACTAATCATGTCACCTACATTATCATCCACGTCATTAATGTAATCATAATCAGACCAGCTTCTAAAGCCTCAGAAACCACAGCCATCCATAAATAGGGGGAAATAACACCTAATATTCTGTCAACTTTGGTTTCTACTAGCCCAATCTGCATACTTCTCTCTCCCTCTCTCTTCTTTCCCCCAACTCTCCAACCCCTTCCTACTGCTTACTGGTGTGCCCTCCCTCCCTTATCCACCTATTACCTCCTGCCTGTGGGACCATGCTCCTCCCCCTGCCCTTCCCCCCCCCCCACCCCCCCAAATCTGTTCAGCTACCTGGCTACAGTTTTCTCATACCTTGTTATATAAAGTCCACTGTTTGACCGGCTGAGTTTCCCCAGCTTTGTGTTTTTACTTCAATCACGGTGTCTGCAGACTTTTATCTTTTGCTTCTAAAGCCTCAACACTGGTCACCATAGAACCATAGAACACTACAGCACTGGAAACAGGCCCCTTCGGCCCTTCTAGTCCATGTCCAACCATTTATTTTGCCTCATCCCACTGACCTGCACCCAGTCCATACCTCTTCCATCCATCTACCTAACCAAATTCTACTTAATGTTAAAATTGACCCCACATTCACCATCTCAACTAGCAGCTCATGCCACACCCCAACCACTCTCTGTGAACAAGTTTTTCCCCTTTCACCCTTTACCCATATCCTCTGGTTTGTATCTCACCCACCCTCAGTGGAAAAAGCCGACCTACATTTACTCTGTCTCTCCCCCTCATAATTTTAAATACTTCACACAAATCTCCCCTCATTCTTCTATACTCCAGGGAGTAAAGTCCAAACCTGTTTAACCTTTCCCTGTAATCAGTTCCTGAAGTCCAGGCAACATCCTAGTAAATCTTCTCTGCACTCTTCCTATCTTATTGATATGTTTCCTGTAGTTAGGTGATCAAAACTGCACACAATCCTCCAAATTTGGCCTCACCAATGTTTTGTACAACTTCAACATAACATCCCAACTCCTATACTCAATACTTTGATTTATAAAGGCCAAGATGCCAAAAGCTCTCGTTACAACCCTATTCACTGAGACACCGCTTTCAGGAATTATGTATCTGTATTCCCAGATCCCTCTGTTTTACTGCCCACCTCAGTGTCCTATCATTCATCATGTAGGTCCTTTCTTGTTTTGTCCTTCCAAAATGCAACATCTCACACTTGGCGGCATTGAATTCCATCTGCCACTTTTCCAACTGGTCCAGATCCCTTTGCAAGCTTTGAAAACCTTCTTCACGGTCCACAACGTCTCCAATCTTAGTGTCGTCTGCAAATTTGAGGATCCAATTTTCCACCTTATCATTGATCTAGATGACAAACAACAATGATCCCAGCACAGATCCCTGAGGCATCACCACTACTCACAGGCCTCCAGTCTGAGAAGCAATCACCCACCACTTCTCTCTGGCTTCTCCCGTCCAGTTCACTACTTCACCCTGAATACCTAATGTCTGAATCTTCCTAACCTCCCATATGGGACCTTGTCAAAGGACTTTTATTAATATCCACGTAGACAACATCCACAGCCTTTCCTTGGTCAACTTTCCTGGTAATCTCTTTTAAAAGCTCTACAAGATTAGTTAAACACAACCGACCACACACAAAGACATGTTGACCATCTGTAATTAGTTTTTGGCTATACAAATAATTGAATATCTGATCTCTTAGAACATCTTCCAATAATTTACCTACTACTGATGGCTGGCTCAACAGCCTATAATTTCCAGGGTTACTTTTGGAACCTTTATTAAACAACGGAACAACGTGAGCTAGCCTCCAATCCTCCGGTTCCACAAGGACATTTTAAATATTTATTCTTGCACCCTCTCTACAATTACAAGGTGCAGTTTACATTGCTACCCTTATTTAAGTTTCCAAAATGTGGAAACTTTGTTCAAACATTGGAATTCTGTCCTGTGTGACCTTTTCTAAGTTTTAAAACACAACAGTCTCTGTCTTCATATCTCTGATTACCTCTAACTGCCATCTTGGAGATATAGTTTCTGATTTCCTTTGGTTTGTGCAAAAGTGTTTTAAATAAGCTGACATGGTTTCAAGGTAATGCCTGCTTGTTCTGAATCTGTCAAACTATTTGAACATCTTAAAGACCAGTTTATGCCATAGCCTTGCACTCTCAAAATAAATCTGACCTTAAAATTAACTGGTGTAATTCAGGTCAATTTCTCCTGCAATTTTTCCACCAAGAAAGTTGGTGCCAGTAGTGAATGCAAAATATCAAGTGCAGTTTGACTAAGGATTGGTCTATCCGAGACGACATAAACTACATTGAAAACTATAAGGGGATAGTATTTGAAACTACATATTGCATCACAAGTGAATTGCCTGTGTCTGCAGACATTCCATTGTGGGTGCCGAGAATTTTGCTCTATATCCAATGTGCTAAGTTCTGAGTGATTCCTACTGGAATCCTGGATCTTTGAGTTCCTCCTTCATGAATCTAGAATCCAGTGGATCTCTACAAAAGAATCATAGAAATGGTGAATCTTATGAAGGTCTCTGTTGAGAATTGAACTAAAAACAAGGAGATAACAAATGTGAGGTCTGTCTGAGCCCACAGAGGTATTCGTGTGTGAGTGTGGGTCAATATTGAATGTGAACTTTCAGACAGCATGAGCTAAGTATGGAATGTGTCGTCTTCCTGTGCAGCTGAAGTGGGCATTGAGGCAGAGGTTTATGAGTGTGTGTTTTTTTTTTAAAAATCACATGAACCTTACAGTTAGTGAAGGTTCTTTACGTCCTGAAGCACTTCCGCTGGCAAGGGCTGAAAGAGGCTATTCATCCTCAGCAGGCATGGCTGAGCAGAAACCGAGAGGGAGGGGAGATGAAATGGCTGTGAATTTGAAGGAACTGATTAAATCAGCCAGGTCTGTTTGTAACACTATCCAGCACCTCCAGATTCAAGGACAGTTTTTTCCAACAGCTATCAGGCCCTGTACTACTCTAACCCTAACCATAAACTACCCCAAAATTTCTGTCCACACCACTGAATTGTCACTTTTCCCTTGCATGAACTGTAAATGTGAATATTTATTTATCTGCCCTTTGATATTTATTATTTCATTTACTGTCTTGCATTTGTGGTCATTTAAATAGTTACTATTGTAGTTGGGGTATTTTGCACTCCTGTTTGGCCTCAGCAAGTTAGAAATTCAGTGCATCTGTACATTGTACTTGTGTCCAAGACAATAAACTCACATTGAAATACATATCTTGCGGCCAGTGCAAAGATCTCCTGACAAAGGAAATAGCACTAATCTATTCACGGTTGTTTACTGGCAAGGATGTGTTCAGTAGGTTGAATGCCTTCAAGGGTGAAATTTTGAGAGTGTGGAGTTTGCATGTTCCTGTTAGGATTAAAGGCAAAGTTAACAGACAGAGGGAACCCTGGTTTTCAAGGGATATTGGTGATCTGGTTAAGAAGAGGCAGGTGTATAACAAATATAGGCAGCAAGGAGCTAATGAGGTACTTGAAGGTTACAGAAAATGCAGGAAAATACTCCAGAAAGAAATCAGGAAGGCAAAATGGAGACATGAGGCTGGTCTGGCAGATAATGTGAAGGTAAACCCGAATGGTTTCTACAAGTATATTAAGAGTAAAAGGATAGTAAGGGACAAAATTGGCCCCCAGAGGATCAGAGTGGTCAACTATGTGTGGACCCTCACATAATGGGGGGGAGACCTTGAACAGTTTGTTTGCATCTGTATTTACTCAGGAAACTGGCATAAGGAAAGAAGAGAAACAAATAGAAGGGTCATGGAACATATGGAGATTAAAGAGAGGAAGTGATTGCTGCCTTACAGCGAATAAAGGTAGATAAATCCCCTGGGCCAGATATGATATGCCCTTGGTCCTTGAGGGAGATGAGTGTAGAAATTGCAGGGGCCCTGGCAGATGTATTCAAAATGTCCTTAGCTGCGGGTGAGGTGCCGGAGGATTGGAGGGTAGCTCATGTTGTCCCACTGTTTAAGAAAGGCTCTATGAGTAAACGAGGTAATTATAGGCCTGTGAGCCTCACATCAGTAGTAGGTAAATTATTGGAAGGTGTTCCGAGAGACAGGATATATAGGTATTTGGACAGCCATGGGCTTATTAAGGAGAGTCAGCAAGGCTTTGGGTGTGGAGGAGCAGAGGGATCCGGGAATGCGGAGGAGTGGAGGGATCCGGGAGAGCAGAGGAGCGGAGGGATCCGGGAGTGTGGAGGAGTGGAGGGATCCGGGAGTGTGGAGGAGCGGAGGGATCCGGGAGTGTGGAGGAGCGGAGGGATCCGGGAGTGTGGAGGAGCGGAGGGATCCGGGAGTGCGGAGGAGCGGAGGGATCCGGGAGAGCAGAGGAACGGAGGGATTCAGGAGTGCGGAGGAACGGAGGGATTCAGGAGTGCGGAGGAACGGAGGGATTCAGGAGTGCGGAGGAACGGAGGGATTCAGGAGTGTGGAGGAACGGAGGGATTCAGGAGTGCGGAGGAACGGAGGGATTCAGGAGTGCAGAGGAACGGAGGGATTCAGGAGTGCGGAGGAGCAGATGGATCTTGGAGAGCAGATACATTGTTCCCTGAAGGTGGTGTCACAGGTGGACAGGGTTGTAAAGAAAGCTTTTGGTATCTTAGTCTTTATATATCAGTATTGAGTACAGGAATTGGGATGTTATGTTGAAGTTGTTTAAGACATTGGTGGGGCCAAGTTTGGAATATTGTGTGCCCAACTCCAGGAAGGATATCAATTATATTGAATGATTTACTAGGATGTTACTGGGTCTTCAGGAACTGATTACAATTAAAGGTTAAACAGGTTAGGACTTTATTCCTTGGAGCATAGAAGAATGAGGGGAGATTTGATCGAGGTGTACAAGATTATGAGAGATATAGACAGAATGGATGTGAGTAGGCTTTTTACACAGATTGGGAAGATAAGTATGAAGGTCATAGTTTTAAGCTGAAAGGGGAGAGGTTTAGGGGAACATTGGGGAAGTTTATTCACTCAGAGCGTGGTGGGAGTGTGGAATGAGCTACCATCCATCGTGGTGAATGCGGGCCCGATTGTATGTTTTAAGAGTAAATTGCATAGTTACATGTTTGTGAGAGGACTGAAGGATTATGGTATGGGAGCAGGTCAATGGGACGAGGGAGATGATGGTCAGCACAGACTAGAGGAGCCAAATGGCCTGATTTTTTGTGCTGTAGCATTCAATGGTTCCATGGTACTGAAAACAGTTTGTTGATTTTTTAAAAAGAAATTAAAAGTAAAATTTTATTTCAAAATTAATGTTTGTTTGCTTAGTTATTCTGTTATCTGGTCTGTTCACGTGTCTGCAGTGGCACCTGTAGTTGGTTGCTGGCACCCTGAACTCTGAGATTAAAGGTTATGGATTCAGGGTGTACTCCAGTGATGTGAGACCAATGGCCTAGATCCCCAAGTTAATGGTGGCCTTGCTCTCAGCTTTCACACCCATTTCCTGATGAGCCACACAGCAGCACCAGGATTTCTATGCAGGCGAATGAGAAAACGGAAATCTCAGGGTTTTAATGAATCCCAGCATCCCATAGGCCTTCTTAACTATCCTATCAACTTGTGTGGTGACCTTGAGGGATGTATGGATTTGGACCCCAAGATTTACTAGGATGTTGTCTGGACTTCAGGAACTCAGTTACAGGGAAAATTTAAACAGGTTAGGACTTTATTCCCTGGAGCGTGGAAGAATAAGGGGAACTTTGATAGAGGTATTTAAAATTATGAGGGGAACAGACAGAGTAAATGGCTTTTTCCACTGAGGGTAGATGAGATTCAAATCAGAGGACACAGGTTAAGAGTGAAAGGAGAAAAGTTTAGGAGGAACATGAGGGGGAACTTCTTTACACAGAGAGTGGTGGGAGTGTGGAACAAGCTTCCAGCTGAAATGGTGGAATTTTAACATTTAAGAAGAATTTGGACAGGTACATGGATGGGAGAGGTTAGGAGGGCTATGGACTGGCTGCAAGATACTAGGCAAAAAATGGTTCAGCACAGACTAGAAGGGCCGAAGAGGCCCTGTAATGTTCTATGGTTCAATCGCTCATCCAAACTTTTAAGTAACCGACCATTAACCCTGTACTCAGCTTTCTGGTTAGTCCTTCCAAATTGCATCACCTCATACTTATCCACCTTGAACTCCATCTCCACTTCTCCGTCCAACGCTACATCCTGTCTACAACCTTCAGCTCTATCCACAACTCCTCCAACCTCGTATCATTTGCCAACTTACTGACCCATCCTTCTGCCTCGTCATCCATTAATTTATAAAAATCATGAAGTGCAGGGGTCCCAGAACAGATCCTTGCGGCACTCCAGACAGAGTATTTTCCTTCCACTTTCCATATGGATAATAGTCCCTCATGAGAGAACTTGACAAGTGCCTTACTAAAATTCATAGTCCACATTTACCACCCTACCCTCATCAATTTCTTTTGTTACCTCCTCAAAAAACATAATTAGGCTCATGAGGCTCGACCCTCCCTTCACAAAGCCATGCTGACTATCCTTGAGTAGACTGGACTTCTCCAAATGCACATAGATCCTATTCTCTCCAATAGTTTGCACACCACTGATCTAAGAATTCCCAGGATTCTCCCTATTACCTTTTTTAAACAAGGGGACCACATTTGCCATTCTCCAATCCTCTGGCACTTCCCCTGTGGCCAAAGATGACTCAAAGATCATAGCTTCTGCCCCAGATATCTCTTTCCTCACTTCCCACAGCAGCCTGGGGTATATCGAATCCGGCTCCGGGGACATCAATCTTAATCTCTACATTTTCCAGCACACAGGCTTGTTCTATTCTAACTTCACCCTAGTCAAGGTCCTTTTCTCTTGTGAATATTGAAACAAAGTATTCATTTAGGACCATCCCAACTTCCTCTGCCTCTAGCCACGCTGATTCCTTTATTCTTTCGCGGCCCCACCTTCATTCTCCTCATCCTTCTGTTCTTCACATACGCATAGAACGTCTTGGAGTTCTCCTTCATCCTACTTGCTCTCCTAAATCCTTACTGAAGCTCCTTCCTAGTTATCATATACTTCCTCCAGCCAAGTCTCTATAACGGCCACATACTCCGTTCATCCCCTTTATTCCTAATACCTGTACTCCTAGTTTTGAAATAGACACATATCAACCCTTCTAACTGGCTACATTTATGTTTTGTCCCTGCCTGTCCTTCCTCACCAACTCAGAGCAAATAGCTTCATGTTACTGTATAACTGATCCACTCTGTATAACTCTTCTTTGACTTTTGTGTGCCAATATCTGTGACCCAAGAATTAATAGAGTGTATAAAATAAGCTTTTCTGTGGGTCGACTAATTAATAACTAATGAACTTGCAGTCCCAGCATGAAGCTAATACTGAATGGTTGTACTTAACTGCTTCATTGACCAGACTACATTCCCCATAGAGAGACAAGTCGGCCACTTTAATATGGCTTTAATCAACATTCCTTTTATAAAGTGCTAAATCTACATTTCTGATTCAATGAACAATCAGTGAGCATTCATTCTTGGCTCGCCTTCACCATCGCTGATTCCCCCCCGTCCATTCCTCTCAAGCTCCAGTTGATCCAACTTATCCTCTCTTCTTCCTTCATGCTCTTTTGTTGAGGACAATGTATCCCTGAGGTATCTGCCAGCACTGCTCCCTCTGCTAGTGTCTTCAAACCCAAGCTTGGTGAGACACAATTCCAACTTCCAGATGTACCTTCTGTCTTTAGTTTGGGTGGCATCTGCAACTAGAGCGTGTGCCTTGGCATTTGTTCCGCAGTAGAGATACCTGTAGGATTTAGTTTGGGTATTCCTTGGAGATTGGTGTGGTTACCAGCTAGTTACCGAATAAAGATTTTCATTGACTAGTGCAAAATCTCACCTCCTCATCATTCAAATTTTATAAGACAGATTACAGTTTGTGATCTTCTCTGTGCCACCAAGAGACCTATCCTCATGGAAAAGATACAAAACCTGTCCCCTTGACCTCACAGATCCCCTGTTACAGCTGATAGTTCGACACCCCTCCCAATCAGGTGGGTATCCCTGTGAGACCCTCGCCATGTAACAAGCCATTCATGATATGGGCTGGACATTGGATGTTGTCCACATGGACTTTGGCAAGACATTTGACAATATCCTGCATGGAGGACTAATCCAGAAGATTAGATCATATGGGATCTCATGTGAGCTGGAAAATTGGGTTCAAATTTTCTTGCTGAAAGGTGTCAGAGGGTGGTAATGGAGGGTTGTTTTTCTCTCTGGTGGCCTATACCACAGGGATCAGAGCTGGGTCCACTCCTATTTGTTTTCTATCTTAATGATTTGGATGACAGTAGTTTATTTTTGGATGATATCATACTTGGTGGTACAGTGAACAGTGAAGAAGTTTAACTAAAATTACGACAGGATCTAGATTAGTGGTTCTCAACCTTTTTCTTTCCACTCACATACCATGTCATCGGTGCTCTGTGATTAATAAGGTATGTGAGTGGGAAGGGAAGGTTGAGAATCATTGCTCTAGACCCAATTGTTACTGAAATATTTTGCTGGAGAAAAATTGTCACTGGTCCATTTCCTTTGGAGTTCTGAAACCGCGCACATGAGTCAATTAGGTACAATTAAAACAGAGGATTTCAAACTTTTTCTTTCCACCCACATCCCACCCTAACTAATCACAGCACTGAAGGTATAGAGATTACTTAAAGTGTTATGTGAGTGGAAAGGAAAAGGTTGAGAACCACTGATCTTGATGGGCTGGGGAAGTGGGTCAAAGAATGGCAAAATGAATTTATCTCAGACAAGCTCAAAGTTACACTTTGGTAGGTTAAACCAGGGTAGGACTGACTGCAAATAGTAGGGCCTTGGAGAGTGTTGTAGAGTGGAGAGAACTAGGGATACATAATTCCTTGAAAGAGGCAAGACAGGGCTGTGAAGAAGGCAGAAGGAGCATTTGCCACACTTGATCAGAGTATTGAGCACAAGAGTGGAGACAGGTGTAGAAGACATTGGTGAAGTTGCACTTGGGGTGTTGAGCTCATTTCGGGTCTCTTGTCTCCAGGAAGGATGTCATTCAGCTGAAAAGGATGTGGAAAAGATTGACTCAGACTGGAGGATTTGAGACGCAAGGAGAGAGTGGATAGGCTCGGGCTTTTCTCCTGGAATAGAAGAGGCTGAGGGATGATCCTATTGAGCTATTTTAAATCATGAAGGGCAGAGATAAAGTGAATGGTCGCAATTTTCTTCCCAGGTTTAGAGATCACAGGTTTAAGATGAGATGCGTGAGGATTTAAAAGGGACCTTAGGAGCACATTTTCACGTGGATAAATGGAACGCATTCCAGAGGAAGCTGTTGAGGCAGGATTAACAGTCTCCCTCAGCCTTTCAGGTCATCAGGTCCCTTCTGTCCTTCCCCAACAGCTGTCTTTGTCTCCTCCAATCATCTCAATCACCTTGCTCCTCTTCTTGCAATTTCGGTAGTTCACTTTTAGCTAGAAACTCATCTATTTTGTCTTCTTTCCCTTCGTTCTCAGTTCGATATAGTTGCTTGTAGAATTCCTTGAAGTTTTCATTGATCTCTGTTGGGTTATATGTAATTTGTTTGTCCTTTTTCCTTAATGCCAATACCATTCTCTTAGTTTGTTCTGTCTTAAGCTGCCACGCTAGAATTTTGTGCGTTTTTTCTCCTAGTTCATAATATTTCTGTTTTGTCTTCATTATGTTCTTCTCCACCTTATATGTTTGTAGTGTTTCATATTTTATTTTTTGTCTGCCAATTCTCTTCTTTTTGTTGTATCTTCCCTATTGCTAATTCTTTTACTGTACTTGCTTTTCCCTTTCCAGCTGTTCTATTTCCCGATTGTAGTCCTTCTTCATCTTAGTTACATAACTTATTATCTGCCCTCTGATTAACACTTTCATTGCATCCCATAGTATAAATTTATCTTTCACTGATTCCGTATTTATTTCAAAGTACATTTTAATTTGTCACTCAATGAATTCTCTAAAATCCTGTCTTTTAAGTAGCATGGAGTTTAATCTCCATCTATACGTTCTTGGTGGGATGTCCTCCAGCTCTATTGCTAATAACACGGGTGAGTGATCCGAAAACAATCTAGTTTTATATTCCTTTTTCCTAACTCTCCCTTGGATGTGGGCTGATAACAGGAACAGGTCTATCCTTGAGTATGTTTTACGTCAACCCAAATAATATGAGTATTCCTTCTCCTTTGGGTGTTGTCTCCTCCATATATCCAAAAGTTGCATTTCCTGCATCGATTTAACCATAAATTTGGTTACTTTGTTCTCTCTGCTAGTCTTTTTTCCAGTTTTATCCATCTTTGACTCCAAATTAAGGTTAAAGTCCCCTCCTATCGATATATTCCCCTGCGTATCTGCAATCTTCAAAAAGATATCTTGCATAAATTTTTGATCCTCTTCATTGGGTGCATATACATTGAGTAAATTCCAAAATTCTGAATATATCTGACATTTTATCATTACATACCTCCCTGCTGGATCTATTATTTCCTCCTCTATTTTGATTGGTACATTTTTATTGATTAATATAGCTACTCCTCTGGCTTTTGAATTATATGATGCTGCCGTTACGTGCCCTACCCAATCTCTCTTTAATTTCTTTTGTTCCACTTCAGTTAGATGCGTTTCCTGCACGAATGCTATATCAATTTTTTCTTTCTTCAGTAAATTTAACAGCCTCTTCCTTTTGATTTGGTTATGTATTCCGTTAATATTTATAGTCATATAGTTCAACATAGCCATTTCATACTTTGTTTACCTCTCATTTCTGTTTCCTCATCACCACCTTTCCTCCTTATCCATTTCTGTTTTCTTTTTTTGAACACATTATAAGACAACATTTCTAAAACATAAAATATTTCCACTATTCCCACATCTAAAATTCCCTAATCCCAAATGTCCCCCCCCCCCTCTGAGTTGCCCCTTGTCCCTTGCTGGGCAACCACATCTCCCCTCTCCATTTGGATTGTGAACCCGTTCGCAAGCGTCAACTGATTTTGCAGTGACTGTAATTCCTCCCCACCCAGCCCCCCCAGAAAAGACTTTTATCTTCACATATAAGAAAGCTCACCCTCTTAATTCCCCCCTTACTTCCTTTCTTCCCTTTCTTCCCCTTCTTAGTTCTTACTTATACATTATTTTTCTTCTTTATATGAAGTTTGTCATCATTCTTGTTCTTGTTACATCTCTTCATCTCTCTTTCTGTTTTGCAGGCGTTCTGCAAATTCTCGTGCTTTCTCCAGATCCAACAACAGTCTGCTTTGCTGCCCTGGGATAATTATTTTAAGCACCGCTGGATATCTTAACATAAATTTATAGCCTTTTTTCCATAGGATCGAATTAACTGCATTAAACTCCTTCCTCTTCTTCAGGAGTTCAAAACTTATGTCTGGGTAGAAAATTTTTTTTTGACCTTTGTATTCCAATGGCTTTTTGTCTTCTCTCATTTTTTTCATTGCCTTCTCCAATATATTTTCTCTTGTCGTATATCTCAGGAATTTTACTAGAATGGATCTTGGTTTTTGTTGTGGCTGTGGTTTAGGGGCTAATGTTCTGTGAGCCCTTTCTATTTCCATTCCTTCCTGTATTTCTGGCATTCCCAGGACCTTGGGGATCCATTCTTTTATAAATTCTTTCATATCTTTGCCTTCTTCATCTTCCTTTAGGCCCACTATCTTTATATTGTTTCTCCTACTATAGTTTTCCATTATATCCATCTTCTGAGCTAACAACTCCTGTGTTTCTTTAACTTTTTTATCAGATTCTTCCAATTTTCTTTTTAAGTCGTTCACTTCCATTTCTACAGCTGTTTCTCGTTCTTCCACCTTGTCCACTCTTTTCCCTATTTCTGTCATGACCAGCTCTAATCTACTCACTTTTTCTTCTGTATCTTTTATTCTTCTTTTTATTTCACTAAATTCTCGTGTCAGCCATTCTTTTAATGGTTCCATATATTCTTTAAAAATTTTTTTTATCCATGTACTGTCCATTCCCTTCATCTTCCATTTCTCTGTGCAGAGCTTGATGCTCTCCTTCCTCTTCCCCTGTGTCCGCTCTAGGGCCTGTGTCCTCTACCTCTCTTCCCCGTATCTGTATGTCCCCTGACCTTCCTGTTGGGCTGCTTATCTCAGTTTGCTGGGTATTTTTTTTTATGGTGTCTTGGTGTTGGTCCTCTTCTTCCGGGCTGGTCATCTGCTGTGTCTCTGATTTCCTTTTTTCATTCTCCTCCCTCCACTCCACAGCTGGTCCCCCCTCCCGTCGGTGTTGTCTTTGTTTTGCGCATCGTGCATGCGCGATTCCTCGCGTCATCCCAATCACCTTTATACATCTCCCTCTCCTGACTCCTCTTCCACCTGACCCCATTTTTACCCTCTTCCCTCTCTACCCCTCTGTCTGGCACATGCCCATCAACTATCTCTGTACATCATCCTTCACTTCTCCCTGGTTTACCGCCTCCCACCCAGTCCTCGTGATATTGGCTGTTTCCCCACTGTACTCACAGTCTCAATGAAAGGTTCTGGCCCGAAATGTTGTCGATTCTTTCTTTCCCATGGACACTGAATTTCTCCAGCAGATTTTGTGTTGTTAACACATTTTAACAGGTTCATGGATAGGAAAGGTTTCTGGATACAGACTAAGCACAGGAAAATGGGACAAGCTTGTTTGGCATGGGGGAGTTGGGCCCATTTCCATTAGGGTAAGAGTGGAAGGTAAAATGTTTAAATCAGTGGTTCTTAACCTTTTTCTTTCCGCTCACATCCCACTTTAAGTATTCCCTATGCCAAAGGTGCTGTGTGATTAGTAAGGGATTGCTTAAGGTGGGATGTGAGTGGAAAGAAAAAGGTTGAAAACCACTGTTTTAATTGTACCTCATTGACTCATTATGTGCACCGTTTCAGAACTCCAAAGGAAATGGGCCAATGACAATTTTTCTCAAGCCAAATATTTCAGTAACAATTGGGTCTAGAGCAGTGATTCTCAACCTTCCCCTCCCACCCACATCCCATCTTAAGCAATCCCTTACTAATCACAGAGATGGCATAGGGATTACTTAAAGTGGGATGTGAGTAGAGAGAAAAAGGTTGAGAACCACTGGTTTAAAGGGAACATTAATGGGAATGTCTTTACGTGGAGAGTGGTGAAAGTGTGGAACGAGCTGCCAACTGAAGTGGCCTCGATTTTGACATGTAAGAAAAATTTGGATAGGTGTGTTGATGGGAGGGGTATGTTTGGGTTTAGGTCAGTGGGTGAAGGTAGGATAACAGTTTGACCCAGACAAGATGGACTGAAGGTCCTGTTTCTCTGCTGTAATGTTCGATGGTTCTATGCTGTTTGACTCTGTGACTCTATCCCTATTCTCGATGCTGATCACATTTATACATCCCCCTCTCCTGTTATGAGTTGCACTGGAGACCTTTTGGTGACTTGTTGGTCACCCTGGGAAATTCCTGTTTGAATTAGTTATTCAGCGAGAATCTTTACAATGCTGCTGTTTTTATGTCGAGACCATCCTTCACATTACATCTGGGTGACCTCCAATCTTGCTGCAGCTTCTCACCTGAGGCCCATTCAATTTTTACAGTTACATTGTGATACACCTCCTCCTGCTTCACATGCTGATAAAAGTTCAAAATTATAGAGGTGGAGAGATTAAAAGGGTGGGGGTCGTCATTAGTGTACCAGTTTGAAGCTGTTGGGTCTCCAGTCTTGGTGTAGTAGAATAATGATGAGTTTGTTGTCATACACACTGTACAATGTGCATTGACACCAACATTCCTACTTGCTGCAGCTGAATTAGGTACTTCGTTAAAGAAAACAACCATAAAAACGACTAACTAACACAATTACAATTGTATAATTAATTGAATTAAAAAGAGACAATTAATACCAAAAGAAATCATTAAAACTCATCATTTTTCCAGTGCAACAGTGGAGACAGTCCTTGTGCGGTATCAGAACAGTCTGTGATTAGTGTTACAGGGGAGGTTCAAGAGCCTGATTGCGGTTGGAGAGAAACTATTCTTGCCCCAAATGTGCTGGTCTTCCTGCTTCTGTATCTTAAGACGTAGAAGCAAAGTTAGACCATTCAGCCCATCGAGTCTGCTTTGCCATTCAAATTACATCCAATGTAGTTTTCCTCTTGACCCCATTCTCTGCCTTCTCCCCATAACCTGTGTCACTCTTACTGACCAAGAACCTATCAACCTCCATTTAAATATGCCCAATGACGCCCTTTGCAGCCATTTATGGTAACAAATTCCACAGATTCACCACCCTCTGGATGAACAAATTTTTCCTCTTTGTTCTAAAGCCCCACATTTTTATTCTGAAGCTGTGCTGACTGGTCCTGGACACTCCACGTCAACTCTCCAACCCTTTCAATATTCAGTATATACCTGTACTTTATTCCAGAAGGTAGAGGCGAAAAGAGGTTGTGATCAGGGTCCTTAATGATGTTGGGGGCCTTCCTGAGTCAGTGCCTCCCATTAATGCATTCAGTGGATGGGAGACCAGCTGATATAGACACAAGAAAGCGTCAATACTTTTTCCATCCTCTCAGTTATTCATGAAGTAAATTAAAATAGTTCTGCAGCAAGAATTAAAGTTGCTATTTTATACAAACGACATTGTTCAGGATCTATCTCAGTGAACGCTCATTCCAAGAGCATCTCAGGGTCAGATTGTCCCTATCCTCCTACAACTTTCGATAATCTTTAACTGTTTTCTTTTTTTGCAGGGTCTGGTGGGCTTGCCTGGAGCTCTTGGGACCCCAGTAAGTTCACTTGTTAAATATGCAACAGTTGTGCCCACGTCAACCCCTATATTTTTACTTAGTTGCAAGACAAATGCTTTGTCAATAATTCCATCCTTTTAATGTATTTTTTAATGATAAATGTATATTGAAGTAGTTCATAGTGAAATATCAAATAAACAAACAAACAAAAAAATTCCATCTTTTGATTTTACCCACTTTTTATCTGCTTTGTTTGCAGGGTTCGGGAACCAGAGGACCACCTGTAAGTTTCATAATTTACTTACTCTCTAAACAGTAAGTTTACTCATCTATACTGATTGAGGTGGGCTTCAGGACAACATGATTTTAAATGTGTGCTGATCCAGGTTTCATTTTGTTTGCAAGGGTGCCAGCGGATACAGTCATAATTTTCAGATGGCAATTGTAGTGAGAGTTGAAAAGGAGCAATAAGAATTTTGTTGGTCAGTGAACAGAGCCAGAGAAATTTTTAATTCTGATGGACTTCATCGGTAGTAACGGATAGTATACGAGCTGTGGATAGAGCCTGCCTTCCATGCAGAAAAAATCTATCTGATGGCACTTGGGACTGCAGGTGGAGCCTTTTCCAAATAGGATCTAGCAAGATAATAAAAAGAGCTTGGATTCTCAGAGATTTTCTCAGTCATTGTTAACTGTCATGAAAATTGAGTCGAGTCCATGGGAGTGCATAAGAAAATGTCATATCCTTCAATATTTAAATTGCCTTTGATTAGGTTCTTTGTCGTTTTACTCACATGAAACCTCAGGGCATTTGAGGTTAGTGAATAGATAGAAAATTGGTTAAATCGTGGAAAACGGATGGAAAGACAAAGAGCAGTTATGAAGATTGGAAGTGATGTTCATAATGAACATGGTTATTCAGACTTTAAATGAATGAGTTGTACTTGGGATCAAGTAATCCAATATCAAGAGGAGGGCTGGGCAGAGGAACAGGGTAAAGATTAAGACTGCAACGTGATATCAGGAAACATACAACTCACCTACTGGATAATGCTGCAAAAATGAACATTGATAAATGAGGCAACGTACGTTGCTGGGAAAAATTAAACCATCTATGTACGTTCAAAATAAAAATATATATCACTAGCAGGATTCCTGGTGTTGCCCGGGGAATAAAAAACTCAGTTGTTGACTACATGGTTGAAAAAAATAAACCAAAAATCTTAGTAATTCTTCATAAATATATTTTTTCAAACACAACATTTATATTCTTTGTAACAGAGATACACAGTTCAACCTACATTAATGGAAAAACACTCAATGTCAACTGAGTAATTGAATGCAGTATTTAGCAGGTTGGCTGTAGTAAATGGTGCTTCCCTTCGGCTGGTGGCTTTTGGTTGCATGGCTTGGAGTTGTGCTTGTTCTTCCTTGGCTGACACTTGTCAGCTCGTGGAATACCTGGCGGCATCAGCAGTGAGGCGGGCCTGGCATTGTTCCTCAGTTTCCTGCTGCCTGCTCCTTACCTGTCTGGTGGCATCAGCACTGAGGCGGGCCTGGCAATGTTCCTCAGTTTCCTGCTGCCTGCTCCTTACCTGTCTGGTGGCATCAGCACTGAGGCGGGCCTGGCAATGTTCCTCAGTTTCCTGCTGCCTGCTCCTTACCTGTCTGGTGGCATCAGCACTGAGGCAAGATGGATGTTCCTCTGCTGTTTCTGGGCTTGTGAAGAGCTTCTGCCAATATTGCTTCGCTTTTTTTGAACTGGGTTTGGCCACTTCTTTTTATTCTGAATGTACATCGATGCCCAGCGCTGTAAATAATTGAGGTGTCCCTGGTGCAAGGTCATTTTTCTTTGAACTTTATATGATCTTAAAGGTTAAATTTAATGTGGTCATGACATTCAGCATCAAGTGTTACCCGACTGAAACTCCTTGGATATTTCTTGAGTGCTCCATATTGATTTGCATGAAGAACAGACAAACAGACATACATGCACAAATATATATCAGATGGGCAAGAAATGCAAAGGAGTTGAGGGACACAGGTGAATAAATTAATAAAAGGAGCATTAGAAGGCAAAAAAGAAATGGTAAAATGTCATCTGTAACTGCATTTATTTAAAGCAGACATAATTCAGAAGTAACAATCTATTGAAATTGCACCAGCCCGTATTGTCTGTGCTCAAGCCAATGGGCACAGACCAAGACTCCATTACGTAAAAGATTATGGAAATACCTCAAAACCACCCCGTTTTCCATCTGCTCCCCATTTTCCCCCGCTCCCCATTTCCCCCACTCCCCATTGTCCCCTGCTCCACGTTTTCCCCACTCCCCATTGTCCCCCGCTCCCTGTTTTCCCCGCTCCCCATTGTCCCCCACTCCCCGTATTCCCCGCTCCCCATTTTCCCCACTCCCTGTTTTTCCCACTCCCCGTTTTCCCCGCTCCCCGTTTTCCCCGCTCCCCGTTTTCCCCCCACCTCCCCGTTTTTCCCACCTCCCCGTTTCACCTCCAACATCTCCATTTTTCACCACCCCGTTCACCCCCACCACCCTTGCTCCCTCCCACCTCCCCGTTCCCTCCTTCCTCATCACCCTGTTCCCTCTACCTCCACGTTTTCCCCCCCACCACCCCCTTCCCTCCTCTACCCCATTCAGTCCTCACCAATCCTGTTCCTTCCTCAATCCCCATTCACCTCTATACCACCTCCATCTCCATCCTGTTCATGCTTATGACAATATAACCATCGTTCATTTACTCTCATCAAATTTGCCGTTTTTGAAATCTCTCGTAGATTTTTTTGTGGAGTGATGCAACGATAACAGGCCCTATCGGAACATGAGCCCATGCCGCCCAATGTGACCAACTACCTTACTAACCCCTTGGGATTATTGATTATTTGAGGGTGGGAGAAATTGGGAGCACCCGAAGTTGGCCCACGCAGTCATGGGGAGAAAGACCTTTGAACCTGGGTAGCTGGTGTTGTAGTAGCCTTGTGTAACTGTTGCCATCCTTCTGTTCACATTGTGTATATGTAATCTGCACTTTGTTTGCTCTCTCCGTTCCATGTGCCCCCACAATAAACAACTGCCAATCATATATAGGATGTAATGTTTACCCCTGATCCCTCAATATTAGAGCATGCAGGGGCCACTCTCCTCTCCCCCCAATAGACTCTCTGATTCAAAAATCTTTCCTAAGTTGAAAGTGTGCTTCATCAGATTCTGCAGGCAGATGGTTTGTGAATCCGGTGTTGTCTATAAAGAGTTTCTATGTTGTCCTCATGACCTACGTGGGTTTAATCTGGGTGTTCAAGTTTTCTGCCACCCTCCATAAATGCATTGGATTTGTAGGTTCATTGGTGTATTTGGGCAGAGTAAGGTCCAGGGCCGGAAGGGCCCTGTGCTGTATTACTAAAAGTTTAAACAAAAACACTTATCTGCTTTTGACCAATCGATGATTCCTATTAAGCATCTCATTTTAAGTTGGCTATAGAAAATTCTATGGAAAGCTTGTCCCTGAAAAGGAACTCTTGACATGGAGATTTTGCTCTCTCTCAAATGCTGAACCAAGGAGAGCAGGATAGAGGGATAGATTTCATCCTGATCCAGGCCCAATCCTGATCCTAACCCAGCAATTAAATGAACACATGAATATACCAGGATGATCAGAGGAAATCGTCTCTTCTGCCAACAAATGGCAAGCACCCACCAGTATGTGACAACTGCTCAAAAGCCAATTTAGCAAGAACATAAAACAATATAGCACAGGACAGACCTGTCGGCCCACAATGTCGGCATCCTGGTATATTCATGTGTTCATTTAATTGCTGGGTTAGGATCAGGATTGGGCCTGGATCAGGATTGGGCCTGGATCAGGATTGGGCCTGGATCAGGAATGGGCCAGGAGCAGCACTCATAATGTCACCTTGTTTAATTTGTTTCAGGGTCCTCCTGGCCCAACTGGGCTTCCTGGAGAAATTGGTCGTCCAGGAGATAAAGTAAGTGATCATGAAATATAATGCTCATGCCTACTTCTTTTACCTTTGGCACCAAGGAGCTAATTCTCTGGAGCAAATCAGATTCAGCAGTCCCTACTTTCCACATCTGGTGGAGATATTCTGGCAGTTCTCCAACCTGACCTCAGTAATGATTACATAGGAGGTACCTGCATTTCAGTAAGAACATCCACACTGCAACCTGCTATGTAATACAGGCATATGAATGATCACAGAGCAAAGAAATATCCACACTGCCAACTCTTGCCACCAGCTACACAATGAGCTTGTGAATACCAAGAAGAGGGGAGTGATGTGCACAGACCAGACAGATCCTTTCTACGCAGAAAAAGTAAAATACAGCACTCATGTTCATAGAGACGTGACAAGCCAATCACCTTGGCCTCAGCTGCAGAGAAGCTTTTCAAAACTGTGATCTAACAAAACATGAGCAGGCACTTCTGTCTTGGCCTCCATTGGCCGTGATCGACCATGGTCACTGGTTTGTTTAGCAACATCACTGTGGCTATGGAGACTGATCCTGGAATGACAGGCTCTGCCACGATTGCTGCAAATATAGGGCATTTTTGAATTGTTGTCCACTGTGCTCTTCGCTCAGATCTCCGCTCCTCAAGCTGACTTAAGATCACTCTTTTACCTTATTCTAGGTGTTAATGAAGAGTACCTCACAGGAGTTTGAATTGATACAGAGTAGCCTTAGATCAATGCAGATAACTTTAATGACCTGATTAACTATTTTTCATGAGGTGACAGAGAAGATTGATGAAGGGAGTGCTCCGTGGAATGTTGGAAGGCATTTGGCAAAGTCGGCAAATGGCTAGAAGGAAATATTGAGTAAACTGTCTTCTCTCTGGAAGAGGGAGGAGGAGAGGCTGCTGTCGATTATTTGAACAACCGCCAAATGAAGTATTGCTGGGAAATTTATTTTGAGGCAGAAATTGTTCAATGATGGTAAATGGAGGCTGGTGGAGAGTGTCATTCACGGTGCTGGATTTAGACTTGGTGGGGCCCTAAGCTTGGGGGCCTCTTGATTAAAAAGTTACAACACAAATTATTTGCAAATGAATGCATTTACTGATTACATATTTATCATCTGGTTGGCTTGATCTCAATCATAGACTATAATATAGTATAGCCTGGAAACAAGACTTAAATATAATTTTAAAAATAGTTTTAACATGAATATATTTTGAGGCCCCTGTGGATTGTGAGGCCCTAAGCTGTAGCTTGTTTAGCTTCTGCCCAAATCCAGCACTGGGTCATTCCCCAGAGGTCAGTACGTTTTCGGTTGAAGTTTATCAATGACTTGGAAACATGTTTGTGGAGTAAATTGTACTATTTGATAGATGACACATCTTTATGCTAAACCATGAGGATTGTATTGGATGGCAGGATGGCATACAGTAGGTAAACTGTCAGAATTTTGGAGTAGTGGCTGGTGAAGTGTAATAGGTTTAAAGTGTAAAGTGGTATGAGAATGGAAAATGCTAGAAATAGTCATCAGTTCAGCTAGCACCTGAAAGAGAGAGAAATCCAAAGTGCCGGGTTGATGAATTTCTGTCAGAACCACTCAATAAATTTGAATGCAACTTCAAGAAAACAGCCCCTCATTGTCTGACTGGATACACTGTGGTTCTCAGTGAATTCAACAATTTCGGATAACCTGCCTTTCCAGTTGATGCCAAAACTGGCGAGTTCTGATGATAGGCCACCAATTTGTAACGTCAACTCTGTGGGAAGAGAATGAAGAAGAAAACGTGGGGGGGGGGGGCGGGGCGGAAATGGGACTGTTTTCCTGATCATCTCTGACTCCAGTGTATTCTCCATGAACTCTGCAGTGCGGTTGTTGACAAATTCATTGGCGGTTGTTCGAATAGTCGACAGCACCCTCTCCTCCTCCCTCTTCCAGAGAGAAGACGGTTTACTGAAGAATATTTTATCTTTAGATGATGTGCCTACACTTGTTGATTGAGTGGCAGAATGAGTACCTGTATGGTGATGCCTAGACTATTATTAAGCATGTGATGGTGTGGTGAGGAGTGTCAATATGAAGTTGGAACCTGACTATTGCAGAGCATTGGCGTGGATGATGGAGGAGTATTACATGGATCTGGGTATGAGGCCAATACTCGAAAGATGGGTTTGACGATTGACAGCCTTAAGGATATCGATAAAGCCATGAAATCTTCAGGAGGACTGCATCCACTGACCCCATACAGCTTCCTCACCAGGACTATTAGTGGAGGATCTCTCTCACCTCTTTGATGAAAGACTGGGTATGAAAATTAGTGTGCCCAGAGTTGTTTTCTCCGCCATGCCTTCAGCAAGCATCCAAAAGACATAGAAGGTCTACCACCAGAAGGAGAGGTGGAACGATACAGAGGAGATTAGCATGGCACCAGAAGGAGAGGTATACCAGCAGTGTAAGAATGGGAGGAATGGCTCCAGATAGCACCATCTAGCTTCTCTCAGTATTGGGCTCCTCAGAGAGTCCTTGGATACAGATTGAGGTGGTAAATGATGTGAGTCAGGCAAGGGTCAGAAGTGGCCAGAACCTTATCTGAATTATCATAAAAAAGATAAAATCTTTACAATATTACCTCATTTTATCTCCCTAATCTTGGTTTTTACCTGTTATCATCTCACGAACTTTTATCCTACAGTGATTTTTATTAAGGTTTTTTGAGATTTGTTGGCATCCCAAAAGATGTCATTTAAATGCAAATTGTTATGTTGCCTGCAGAGATTCTCCAGCACATTTGTGTGTGGCACCAGACCCTAGAATCTGCTGATTTTTTTTGTTGTTGTTTAAATCTTTCTTTCTTCCTGTGTTTCACTTCACTAATTGGTTTTATTCTACCACCCCTTCAATGCTATTACACTGCCATTCCCCTTGTTTCCCCTACACCCCCCCCCCCCCCAATCATGCATCGATTTTACCTCTTGCATGTAACATTCTGCCGGACAAATCGTCCATGCCTCCTCTTGTGGAGGCTGTCCTTCTACGTCTGCTGCTCTCAAATCTCAAATATCATAATCATTATTTATTGTTGTCTTCAGTTTTATGTGTTATCGAAGCCTTATCTATTTATGTTAAAGGGTGCAGCAGGACAGATTGGGCCAATGGGCAAGCCAGGACCTCGAGGTCTACAGGTATGTCGCTCCAAGTCATTACGTATTGTAACAGATAAAATGGCTTCAGTCAGGGATGCATATTACTGACTAGCTAATGATTAAAATTGGCCAGGATTGAATCGTGACCAGAATATAATTCAAGGTATAGATTCTTATGAATGAGTTATAGTTTTCAGTTCAATCTAGGATTATATGTGGTTCAGAATCCTAGGAGTTTGAATGTTCATATATAAATAGAATAATGGGTACTTGGAAGTGGTTAATATTAGAATAACAAACACCGGGGAGTTAGTTTTCAGATTAGCATCAAAGCAAATTTCCAAAATGAGCACCAGTCCTTCTCACTGGAGTGGACAATTGATCTGTGAAGAGATTAGTTTGGGCCTTTGAATTGAAGAATGAAGGGTGATCTCAACTGGGTTTAGAAAGTTCTCTCAGAGCTTGACACATTGAACTTCAGGATGATATTTTCCCAGGTCGAGGTGTCCAAGACCAATGATTGCTGGCTCAACATCAGGGCTCGAATACTTGGGGCCGAGCTGTGAATATCTTTGCATTATAAAGAGGAAATTAATGTTTGGAATTCTCACACTGCCACTGAGAATATTGATGGAAGATGTTGATGGATTTTTGTAACATGGAGGAATTGAGGGATCTGGAGTTAATGCAAGGAAAAAGCACTGATGTAGATCTGTTATGATCTTATTGAATGGTGGAGAAATTATGAGGGACCCACTGACCCACCTCCTGCTTCTATTTCTCTGTCTCTATGTTTGTAAAAAGACTACTGGACTTTATGCATAATGGACGTGAATAGATGTCAACTGCTGTGTGGTTTGTTTGTACAGGGGCCTCCTGGTAACCTCCATGGTGCGGAAGGAAGTGCAGACCTTCTGGTGAGAATGTCTCCTATCAATGTTTAATTGTTGTGTTCCACTCCGGCCACATGTTTTAAGTAGCATCATGGCTCTGACCTGTGCTGTGATCCTATTAGCTAAGAATTGCCTCTGATGTTTGCTGTCACATGTGGTTAGGAGGTTGTTTGGCCCATGGTTTTTGCAGGGGTTCCCACCCAGAGCAATTAATCAGCTCAATCCTGGCCCCTTCTCCATACCCCTGAAAATCTTTCCTGCATGTTCCCTCTTGGGCCCAGCAACCACTGCATCTGCAGCCGTTGCATTCCAGATTCCAAACGGATGGTACATAACGATAATCTATCACTGATAGTTCTTTTTCTCTTGATTTTACCCTCATGGCCTTTGGTCCTTGACCCGTTTTCACACATGAGCTTCCCCCATCTGTCCACTCTCCAATTTCCATTAAGCCCCTCTCCTGAGTCTATCCTCTGTCTCCTTCCCTCCAGTTGCTCACTCCCTTCCCTCTCCCCCAATCACCTCAGCTTTTTTTCCTCTTCTAACCTCCTACCTGTACCCAGCTGTAGCCTCTTACCTGTCAGGATATTCTCCTCCTGCCCCTTCATCCCTCCTCCTCCTCCTCCAATTTTTAAATTCAGGCCCCTGTCTGTTTTTGCTTATACCTTGACAAAGAGCCCAGGCCTGAATGATGTGCTGAGTTTCTCCACTCTGTTCAAACCTCTCGTCAAATCCTCCCCTCGGCCTTCTCTTCTCCAAAGGAAATATTCTCCAATCTCTCCCCATTGTTGTAGCTCCTCATCCCAGGAACCATTTTCATTTGACTCTCTCCAATGCCTCAACATCCATCCTACACTGTGGCAATCAGAATTGAATGCAATGCTGCAACAGAGGCTGGTCCATTGTTTTATAATGGTTCAGCACGATTTTCCTGCTTCTATATCCTATGCCTCTCTACATAAAGCCCAGAATTGTGCGGACCTAATTCACCATTTTCCCAGCCTACCCAGTTGCTTTAATTGATATGGGCTCACATACCTCTGAGAATCCCTGTTGCTGCAACCCTTGTAGAACAATATCCTGTCCACCCATGACTGTGTGGCTTAACGCCGCTCCAACTCCATCTGTTCACAGATGACACCACCATCGCAGGCAGGATCTCTGACAATGACAAGTCAGAGTGCAGAAGGGAGATGAAGGACCAGTAGCTTGGTGCCAGGATAACAACCTCTCCCTCAATGTCAGCAAGAATAAGGAGCTGGTTGTAAACTTCCAGAGCAGAGGTGGAGCCCGCTCCCCATCCCCATCAGTGCTGCTAAAATAGAGATAATAGACAGCTTTAAGTTGTCCAATGACCTGTCCTGATCTACCCACATTAACCAGGAAGGTGCACCAGCTCCTCTATTTCCTCAGAAACATGAGCAAAGTGTGTGGGACAGGAACTGCTCCACCCAAGACTGCAAGAGGGCTGTGAACACAGCTCAGTCTAACGCACACACTCCCTCCCCTCTGTCAACTCCATCTATACTTCCTGTTGCCTTGGAAAAGCAGTCAACATATTATAAGACTCATCCTACCCTGGGCACACTCTCTTTGCCCTCCTCCTGTCAGGGAGAAGATTTGTCAGAATGAAATCGCTCAAGGATAGGTTATTTCCTGCTGTTACGCTGAATAATCCTTGCTCTCATAAATAATGTTGCCTTTGCTCTGCACCTCTGTTTTATTTGCTGTACCATGTATGGGATGTAGAGTGGACTGCTTGCAAAACAAACTTTCTCACTGCACCTTGGCACATGTGGCAGTAAGTTTGAAGTTGAAGTACATAGTCTCAGGAATATTATCAAAAGGTCAATAGAAGTTCAGCAAGATCTATACTTGTTTCATTGATAACACAAAAGCCTTTGACACAGTGAAACACCAATTCATCATGAAAATGCTTAGAGATATTAATATTGATGGAAAAGATCTAAGAATCATCAGGAATCTCTACTGGCAACAACGTGCAGCCATGCGGATAGACAACGAGATTGGTGAATATCAGCCAATAGAGCGAGGAGTCAGACCTGTTCTCCCTTTACAGGGAGAACATGAGAACCATACAAGACCTACCTGGTATAAATATAGAAGGACACATATATCAACATCCTCCACTAGGGCAGATGATACAATACTGATAGCAAACAGTGAAGTACATTTACAGAATTTAGGATCTACCATCAACACAGAGAGCGAAAGACTCGACCTAACTTTAAACAAAAAGAAAACTGAAATAATGGTAATATCAAAGAATCCTGATATTCCAAATTGTAGGCTCGTATTGGGAAATTAAATCCTGAACCAAGTTCATAACTTCAAGTACCTTATATCATGGGGAACATCTGATCGTAAATGTGAAATAGACATAAAAGCAAGAATAGTGAAGGCAAAAACCGCACTTACAGAAATGAGAAGCATCTTAACAAACAAGAAACTAGCAATTGGGCATCCGCCTTAGATCTCTCAGCTGATGTATGGCCGCGAATCATGCAAATGCAAATGCCGGAGGATTGGCGCAAGTGCCGGAGGATTGGCGCATTGCGCATGTGGTTCCGTTATTTAAAAAGGGTTCAAGGAGGAAGCCTGGCAACTATCGGCCTGTAAGTTTGACGTCTGTGGTAGGTAAACTAATGGAGAAAATTCTTAGAGATAGTACTTATAAACATCTGGATAGACAGGGTCTGATCAGGAGCACTCAACATGGATTTGTGGAAGGAAGGTCATGTTTGACCAATCTGATTGAATTTTTGAAGAGGTGACTAGGAATGTGGATGAGGGTAGCGCAGTGGATGTTGTCTATATGGACTTCAGTAAGGCCTTTGATAAGGTACCACATGGAAGGTTAGTTAAGAAGGTGCAGTCTTTAGGTATAAATTTTGAGATAGTCAAATGGATTGAACATTGGCTGAAAGGGAGAGGCCAGAGAGTGGTAGTGGATAATTGTCTGTCAGGTTGGAGGCCGGTGACCAATGGTGTGCCTCAAGGATCTGTATTGGGCCCATTGTTTTTCGTTATATACATTAATGATCTAGATGATGGGGTGGTAAATTGGATTAGTAAATATGCAGACGATACTAAGATAGGTGGAATAGTGGATAATGAAGAAGGTTTTCAAGGATTGCAGAGGGATTTGGGCTGCTTAGAAAAGTGGGCTGAAAAATGGCAGATGGAATTTAATGCTGATAAGTGTGAGGTGCTTCATTTTGGTAAGAAGAATCAGAACAGGACATACGTGGTAAATGGGAGAGCATTGATGAATACAGAAGAGCAGAAAGATTTAGGAGTAACGGTACATCGTTCCCTGAAGGTAGAAACTCACGTGAATAGGATAGTGAAGAAGACTTTTAGTATGCTGGCCTTTATCAATCATTGCATGGAATATAGGAGTTGGGAGGTGATGTTGAGATTGTATAAGACGTTGGTGCGGCCTAATTTGGAGTTCTGTGTGCAGTTCTGGTCGCCTAATTATAGGAAGGATATAAACAGAGTGGAGAGAGTGCAGAGAAGGTTTACCAGAATGTTACCTGGGTTTAAGCATCTAGAGTATAGGGAGAGATTGGACAGATTAGGTCTTTATTCTTTGGAGCGTAGAAGGTTGAGAGGGGATTTGATAGAAGTATTTAAGATTATGAAAGGGATAGACAGAGTGGATGTGGATAGACTATTTCCATTAAGAAGAGGAAAGATTAAAACAAGAGGACATGAGTTAAGAATTAGGGGCAGAGGTTTAGAGGTAACATGAGGGGGAACTTCTTGACTCAGAGAGTGGTAGCCGTGTGGAATGAGCTTCCGGGAGAAATAGTGGCGGCGGAGTCAATTGTATTATTTAAGAAAAGGTTGGACAGGTATATGGATGAGAAGAAGATGGAGGGTTATGGGCATTGTGCAGGGAGGTGGGACTAGAGAGGGGTGTTTGGTTCGGTGCGGACTAGAAGGGCCTAATGGCCTGTTTCCGTGCTGTAAATTGTTATGTTATGTTATGTTAAAAAAGAATCAATGCAGCAGAGATGTGGTTTCTCAGAAGAATGTTAAGATTATTGTATAAGGACAGGATAATAAATGAAGACGTTCTATAAAGAATGAAAACAAAATGTATATAACTTAAAAGAATCAGAAAACAGGAATCAAAATTCTTTGGACATATCATGTGAAGAAATACATGAGAACATTTAGTTCCAATGGGAAAGCTGGAAGGAGAAAGAAGCAAAGGCCGACAGAGAATGGAAATGATAGATGGATTAACATCGTGGTTAGAGACAGGGGAGGCAACAACTACATTTCGTAGGGTCAGACACTGATGGAAGGAGAGACATGATACCCCACACCGAACGGCAAGGCACCTGAACAATCTCAGGCTTGAAGGATTCAGGTGCAAAAGATTGACTGACCATTTCTACTCATGGCTGCTCTGTGACCTGCAATAGCAATTCTTTGTATGCTCTCCTTAATTCTGTATCTCTTCTCATTTTTCTAACCTAAATACAACACCTCGCATTTCTCTCCATTGAACTTTATCTACCATTGGTCTGCCTGTTTTACCAGCTTATATATATCCTGCTTCACTTTATCATTCTCCTTTCCCCAGTACACTCTACTGTATTGTTTGATTCATTCCTAAGGTTAGAACTTGGGCTTGAACCCAAAGTCCAAGTCATTAATTTAGATCAACAAACACAGTGGCCTTAACATCAATCCCTGGCAAACATCACTACCCATCTTCCCCCAGTGCAAGAAACAATCCTCAGTCGCCTGAAACATTGCCATCCTCGTATTGTGCAGCAAAGTTAATGAGGCAATTAAGACAACACTATTGCGGTGCCAGCAACCCTGGTTCTAATCTGGCACTTTCTGTAAGGAGTTTGTGCGTTCCCCCTATGATATGGGTGGGTTTTCCTCCGATACTCGAGTTTCCTCCCACCCTCCAAAACACATGGGTTTGGTAGGTTAATTGGGTGCTATGGGTTTCATGAGCTGAAAAGATCTTCTACCATGCTATATCAACAAAAAGTATCCATCTCAATCACGAAAATCTGTAGACACACAATTGCTGGAGAAGCTCAGCTGGTCAAAGTGTCCTTTATGTAGCAAAGAGAAAGATATATAATGAACGTTTCAGGCTTGAGCCCTTCATCAAAGTATCCATGGTCTCGTTGTCTCAATTTTTTGCCAATGTTGTTAATGGCTGTTAAGTGGCACCTTGTCTCTTCAACTCTGTTACACCATCAATCTGTTTGACCATTTTGGCTTAATACATTTTGCCTTCAGCAAATCCACTCTGGTTGCTTTAATTTTTTTTTCTTTTTCTCTCTGGTTTCCCATGACTGACTGATGTGTAGTTACTGGATCTATCCTTGCTCTTTTTTTTTGCAAGAAGATAATGACATTTGACAATCTCCTGTCCTATGTTATCACCCCATTGAAAGTTTTGTGGTCAGAACGCTGGCAATTTCCTCCCCAGAATCCTTGTAGACTTGAAAATGAGGTAGTTTGCAGATTTCTGTGGAAAGAGGATAGACTGGGCAGGTGACTGTTTCAGTGAGTTGGGCCAGGTGTGATGTTTTGGCTGGCCTCCGTCTGCGATTTACAATTCTATTTCATGGATTTTCTCTGTCAGGTGTAGCTTTGAGTACTCACTAATTTCAGGTGTGTGAACTGACCTCAAGTGGAATCAACCCATCTTCAGTAAATTGACTGTGTTTGTGCCAGGTTGAGTTAGAGTCCACCTTGACACACCCAGATCTGAAAAGCTGAACAAGCTCAACAACCTGAAAAGACCTAGACAATGGCTGAGGCCCAGAATCCACAATTTGGCCTGGGGTTCATGAAATATTTGTCAGATGCAGGGTAAAGAGGTGATGCTTCTAAACTGGGGAAGCAGGACACAAGTCTTGAAACTGATTATCTTTCTGAACTCCTTGTATTATCTTGCAGTGCCCCACCTCATGCCCCCCTGGACTGAAAGGCCCACAAGGACTGCTAGGACTCAAGGTAAGCCCCTTTCTACACAGTATTAATGGACCTGCAGCATAGATTTTGTGGGGGTAAGCAGTGAAATACAAGATGGCCAGTTTATCAAAAGTAGGTCATTGTAGATATGCCCAGCCCAGCTGGACAATGCCAACCGTGTAACTTCATGGTTAAAGTTGCATGAAGAACAATTAATAGAATGACCATATATTTTTGTTTGCAGGGTCACAGGGGCAAACTGGGACCTATGGGAGATGCTGGCAGTCAGGGTCCCTCGGTGAGTAGAGAGCATTCTGGGTAAAATTGAATGGTGTTACTAATGACATCACACAAACTATTACATGTTCATATTAATTAGCCCTCACTGCCAATTTTAACAGTTGCCTACTGTAAGCAAGTTAATGGTGAGGAGGGGAACTTGCTACAGTTCCTTTGATGTTATTGTGTGACATGGAAGAACTCATTAGCAATGCAGGGAATTGTGGGTGATGACATAATCCAATAAGGGACTGCACTGATTGGGTGAGTGGAGGCAGTAATGAGAGAACTGGGCTGGGGTGAGGGGACTGAACCAAATTGGTGAAGCAGGATCAGGGTGTTGAGGGGCTGAGCTGGCTGATTCTCCCTGTACTACCCAAAGATCTGTTTGCAGTGTTGAAACATCACTTTTTTTCTTGGACTGCTGCTGTGAATATTATTATCATTTTTTAATATTTACAATCTCTTTTTCGGACTTGAAATATTGTACTAATTTAATCTCTAGTTTTGTAGTTATTGTGGCCAAACAGGTATGTAAGAATTTTGGTGCATCTATAAATTATGCTTGTGTATATGACATTAAATATCACAATTCGGAACTTTCCTGTTGATCACATTGCATCCTCCTTCTGCAAGATCTTCAATCACTGGGAGGAGGTAGGAGAAGAGAATCCTTGCATTTACCTTCCCTCTGGAAGGTAGAACAGAGACCACACTCCAACTTGGCTCCTTTCCAGAAAATAAGATTACAGGATCTCTGATATCCCAGCATGCCTTCCTCTTCCCAGATGAGGAAGAATACACAAGAGCCTGCAGATTCTGTAAAATGGAGCAAACTCCTGGAGGAACTCAAAGTATCGGGCTCAGAGGGATGGTCGACCATCTCTGTTCCTTCATAGATGCTGCCTGATTGGCGAGTTCCTCCAGCAGTTTGTTTTTTTTGACAGAAGTAATATCATCAATGCATGTCACAAAAATTGCTCTGTTCCAGAGGTCTTGCTATTCTTCCATTCCTCTTACTTGACTATTGTGGCATCAGACCTGTGGCCACTCATATGCAGTAGGTGGAGTCAAAGATGGAGTTTTGGTTGAGGGGATATTTTTATGGTCAGATGGTGCTGACTGCCCTCGTGTCCTTGATAAGCTGTTCTCCATTCATAGTTCAGTGTGGCCTGTGTCCTTGGGTGCTCAGACCATAGATGATTTTAACAGTGCTAAAGAATCCACATGTATTGTGATTAATAGCTGGCTGTTGGATCTCAAGAATTCCTTCCACCATCATATGATCATTAGGTCACTGGACCTCTGGTTGGGTCTCAGACTTCAGGTGCCTGTGGATCTTCTTCCTTCCTTTGGTGGACTTTTACAGTTATTGCATTAAATGAGTGCCTGGAACTTCTGCTGGCTCTCATTAGTCCAGCCACGGTGTTTTCTTTCTGTGGAGAGGCTATGAAGCTCTTTATAGGTGGTAATCATGTCAGTCTATCTCCCTTCAATCTCCTCTCCCTTCTTCCCTTCAGCTCTCACTCCTTTTTTTTAATCCTCTCTGCCTTCACCTTCTCCCTCGCACATCAACTAGTGTTGATGATGGACTATCTTAATCCAAGATTGACATTGTCAATAATTATGTAGGATACAAGGAAAAGGGGAGAGAAGTGGATAAGTACTGGTTACAGGTGAGCCAGTACATGATTGGGAAGAAGAAGAAGAATTGGCTCTCAGGGTTGCGTAGCCTACTCCTGATCTCACGTTGGTATGTGAAAGCTTCTGTGTTTTCTTGTGTTCTATGGAAATAATTATTGATGAAGAGATGAATATTTTATTTTCTCTTTCTGTCTAGGGCATTAAAGGTGCACCTGGTGTCTCTGGAGAACAAGGCATCCCTGGCCAACCAGTAAAGTATTTTTGTTAAGTTCTACTGTAAATGAATTTCCAAACTTGGCTTAGACCCTAGGAATATCTATAAATGAGGTTTGCCATGGGAAATGGACCAGGTTGATCTGTTAGATGATGGAGAGTAGATTCCTGGCTGCTCCATAATTAAGGCAATCAACCCCTCAGAGTAAGTCCATGGTTTGGAAGCACAACATGCAGAAAATTCAGCAGACATGTGTGTATTCAGCTCATCCTGATTAAATACCCTGAGGTTCAATGTCCAAGAAAAGCTTTCACTCTCCATCAGTGATTGGTGAATGTGAACCAAACTCCCAGGAGAAATAGCTAGTGCTTTATTGGCTCAATGCTGCAACGATGCTGAGAAGAATCTGGGATGAGGGATACTGAAAATAAGGCAACGTATGGAGGTAAAGTAGGAGATACAATGGCCTTATTGATTGCCTTATATGAAATTATGGGGGGATATTAGCAGAACCCAGTTTTCCAGAGAGATGAGGCCCTTTAGAAGGTCCCCAAACATACCTTTAAGGTTATTAAACTTGGAATGTACCCAGTATTTGTCATGGGACTGTCTTCATCAGAAATCTTGGGTCCTAATGCTGTTCCAACTTACAAGTCAAATTGGAAGCTAGGTGGTGGGCTAGTGGGTGCCACGGAGAATTGGAAAATGCCCTTAACCCCAGAATTGGGGACAGAATGTGGAGAAAGTGTTCAGCGATCTAGTTCTGTGTATCAGTGGAGCAGGCTCACAGGAACCTCAGGGTGTAGGAAACCTATCTCCCTCTAACAGAAGGTTAGGAATATAGATAATGACGTTGGAGACAAGTTTGCTTTTTGTAAGAATTCAGACATTCACACCTTCTTTCTAAATCCACAGGGTCCTCGGGGTCTTCGAGGATACCCTGGTATGATGGGAGGAAAAGGTGAAAGAGTAAGGAACTTTTAAACTATATCTCTTGATTATTTTGTTTAAAATGTGAGATGAGAATGCCAGTTTAATTTTTTTTAGTCAAGTATGATAACACCCTTCAAGAACCTATTAGATTATACCGTCTCTCATTTAGCCTAGCAGGGTGCTTTAGAGCTCTTGTTGGTTTACCGTTCATGTTTTGGATCTGGCTTCACACCTCTGTGGCCAGACACATTTGGACGAAGCATTTTAGATGAAGTAAACAAAGAGAAGCTGGAGGAAGTAAATGGCTCAGGCAGCATCCAAGGACACAAATGATCAGTTAGTGTTTCAGGAATGAAGTGGGAAGGGTGATATAAAATATATCAAAGGAGGGAGAAAAGATGGGGCACGGGGGAAAGTTGGCGAGGGGCTAAGAAGTGATAGGGTATTGAACAGAAGATAGAAGGGTGGAGAGGCAGTGCAAGAGACCATGCAGTGGTGGGGTTGGGGGGGGTGGTGGTGTAGGGCTAGAGAATGGGAGTAGACAAGAAAGAATGGAAACGGTGGAAGTGGATAGCTGCGAGGGTTTCTTGAATTTGGGAAACATCAAGATCAAGGTTCATTTTATTGTCATTGTATTAAAATATTACAGGATATTGTTTTTTCCTGCTGTAAGGCGGACAGATTCACCATCAGCAGAAAGTGCTTGAAGCGTCTCTTACAGTCAGAGAAAGAGAAACAAAAGAGAGATTCCCCCTTCTCTTCCACCCCCCCCCCCCCCCCCCACCCAGTCACCGAGGGTCCATGGATTCACCTCCAGGGCTCCCGCAGTCTCCACAGCCACACAGAGTCCAGTCCAAGCCATAGGCAACCTGATCCCCAGAATCAAATTTCCGATATGGCACCCCCTCGCATCCCGGTTTCAATACCTGGTACCCCATCAGCCAGTTTTGAACCAGTCTCCAGCAATCCACAGCCTGGTGTGAGTCCTTTGGCTGCAGTCTCCAGCAGCCCACAGCCTCCATAGGTTCCTTGCCTTGAGTCTCCAGCAGCCCGTTGGCTGTGTGGGTCCTCCAGCAGCAGAACCCCTCACTGGTCCGTCTTGGTAACTGTTCCAAGGGTCATCTCCTCTGCTTCTCCTTCTCAGATGGGGGTTGGTGTTCCCATTTTCTAGTGTCCTGCTCCAGTCTTCTTCTCCCCTGGAGTCTGGAACCTGTCATGCTGATCAAAGGTACTGCCATCTTGGGTCCTGACCCTGTAGTCACAGTATTTTAAATAAAACTGGCTCCTTTAATGGGCCATTCAAAGCCTCTACAGAGCTGACGGCAGTCAGACTAGGTGTGGTTGGACCCCACGGGGTCGCTGTGTCTTCACTCCCCACAGCTCCGGTAGTGCCTCAATTTTTCTTTTCATTCCATTGGATTTAAGGCTGTCCAGAAGTAATATGATGAGCTGTTTATAGTTATCCTTTACCCTGGTGATGGTCGAGGCTGAGGAGAGACCAGTCTATGTGGGAATGGTGTAGACAATACTTTCCTTTTTCTAATATATCCTAATTTCAATGTGTCATCTTCCAAGGTGTGAGCTACGATATTTTGAATTTTGATCTTTTTAATCCAGTAAATCCAACTCTGTGACTGCTGCTTTATGATCTTCTTCTTCTTTTCTTTCTTTGGCTTGGCTTCGCGGACGAAGATTTATGGAGGGGGTAAATGTCCACGTCAGCTGCAGGCTCGTTGGTGGCTGACAAGTCCTTTGATAAAATTGATAAAATGGATAAATATTAAGACTTTTATAACGATGAATAAACAAAGTATTTACTATATAATGATAGAGATATAAAACGTATAAAAAGCTCAAACTTTAGAGATACATAATGATATTTAAAGAGACAAAAGTATTTAAAGAGAAATACAATTCAAAAAAAATTTCTCGTGCTCATGCTTCCTTCACATCTTGTAGAATGCAAGAGCAAGCTGTTAGCCTTGGTGGATATTATGACATATGACATCATAGTCACTATGGTAACACTACAAACAATAGTTATCTTAAAGAGACAGGCACAAAATTAGCTAAGAATTTTTAAAAAACACAAGGGTTTAACCTTTACAAATGGTGAGGGGAATTAACATGGCTGGCAACTGCTCGATGTGCACTTGGTTGCCTCAATGTTGAGGAGGCGACACTGGGAAGACCAATTGCTGTAGGCTGGTTGCATTCAGCCCACCAGGAAGATCTGCTTTGGTCCCTGGATGAAGGTGAGGAGAGAGAGGTACTGACAAAACAAAGTGAAGGTGGAGGAATTCTATGAGTCAGGCAGCATCCATGGGCAGAAATAGTCCATTAATGATTCAGGTCGAGGCTGTTCATCAGGACTAAGATAGGAAGGAGGAGTTGTCAAGTATATCGAGGGGGGAAAGTGTTGAATAAGATTCCTGATTCAAAACTGCAGAAAGCCTGAACCCGGTCCTCAACACTGGAATGGTTCTTAGAACTATTCTGGAGCAAACTTAGCAGGACTTGTTTGATTGAAAAAGTGCAGAGAAAATTTACAAGAATGTCACTAGGACTTGAGCAGCTGAGTTATAGGGAAAGGTTGAATAGGCTAAGACTTTATTTCCTGGAGCATTGGAGAATGAGGACAGATTTGATCGAGGCACACAATATTATGAGGAGTATGGATAGGGTAAATGCAAACATTTTTTCAGAGGTTGGGTGAGTCAGATTAGATGTGTTGAAGCACCATTCTCTGGTTCTAAAAGGCATATGAAGTGACTCACTCAAGCTCTCTGATTCTCCACAGGGTGTTCGTGGATATAAGGGCATGATTGGCTCCGTTGGTCCTCAGGGGCCTCAAGTAAGTAAAAAATGACTCACAATGGCTTGTTCTTTGCTGGGGGGAGAGCAGAGAAGGAGAAAGTTCTGATTTGACTCTTCTATAAACAGAACTGGAACATTGTCTCAGCCAGAGATTCTTGATACTTCGTCATTATTATGAAAGCCTTGCTTGATTTGAATCATATTTAAATAAAAATTGGAAAGCACCGAGTTAAAATAATCACTAACCAAATTTTAATGGTGTATCTTTGACCAACAAACTAATTTTTAACCACTTGAAGAGTTATTACTATCCCTTTGCAAGCCAGAATTGGAGAAGCAACGTTGAGAGAAACTTCTCCAATAGAATATCTTTAGGAGCCTCACTTTCATTTGAGAAATGATGCTGAGATCTAGACACATAAAAGGTGGAATTTGGCCTTAACTGACTCAGGACAGTTGCACGTGGAACTGCTAAACATAAGGACATTTTGGAGAGGGTCAGACAATTGGCCTTCTCGAGTCAGCTCGTTCGTTCAATAAGATCATGACCAAGCTGACCTTGGACCTAGAGCTGGGTCTCCACTACCTCGCAGTCCCTTTAGACTAACAATATGACCACCTTGGGCGTGAATGATTGAAAGATCGTAGTTCCTCCAAGGTGCATAATTCCATCAGGTTTTAGGAGCAAATATTTTCACACAGAAAGTGATAGGTTATATGGAGTGGTAGGTATATGGGTATATGGAGTGGTATATGGATTGGTTTATGGAGTGGTATATGGATAGGTATATGGAGTGGTATATGGATGGGTATATGGAGTGGTATATGGATAGGTATGTGGAGTGGTATATGGATAGGTGTATGGAGTGGTATATGGATAGGTATATGGAGTGGTATATGGATAGGTATATGGAGCGGTATATGGATAGGTATATGGAGTGGTATATGGATAGGTATATGGAGTGGTATATGGATAGGTATATGGAGTGGTATATGGATAGGTATATGGAGTGGTATATGGATAGGTATATGGAGTGGTATATGGATAGGTATATGGAGTGGTATATGGAGTGGTATATGGAGTAGTATATGGAGTGGTATATGGATAGGTATATGGAGTGGTATATAGATAGGTATATGGACTGGTATATGGATAGGTATATGGAGTGGTATATGGATAGGTATATGGAGTGGTATATGGATAGGTATATGGAGTGGTATATGGATAGGTATATGGAGTGGTATATGGATAGGTATATGGAGTGGTATATGGATAGGTATATGGAGTGGTATATGGATAGGTATATGGAGTGGTATATGGATAGGTATATGGAGTGGTATATGGAGTGATATATGGAGTGGTATATGGATAGGTATATGGAGTGGTATATGGATAGGTATATGGAGTGGTATATGGATAGGTATATGGAGTGGTATATGGATAGGTATATGGAGTGGTATATGGATAGGTATATGGAGTGGTATATGGATAGGTATATGGAGTGGTATATGGAGTGGTATATGGATAGGTATATGGAGTGATAGGTATATGGGTATATGGAGTGGTATATGGATAGGTATATGGAGTGGTATATGGAGTGGTATATGGATAGGTATATGGAGTGGTATATGGAGTGGTATATGGAGTGGTATATGGATAGGTATATGCAGTGGTATATGGATAGGTATGTGGAGTGGTATATGGATAGGTATATGGAGTGGTATATGGATAGGTATATGGAGTGATAGGTATATGGAGTGAGCTGCCAGGGGAAGTGGTGGAACATTAACAGCCCCTTTGGCCCATGATGTTGTCCTGAAATATTTACAATGACAAAGTTTAAAAGACATTTAGACAGGTGTGTTTAGATAAAAGATCTAAAGGGATTTGGGCCAAAAATTGGGAAATGTGACTGCCATGGACAAGATGGGACAAAGGGCCTGTTTCTGTGCTATTTCTCTGGGAAGTTCTTAGGCATCTCAGGATTTCCCTCTAAACTTCTATGTTCCCTCTGAAAATTGTCCCACTGACGGAGACATCTACAGTCATGCCCCTTAGGTTCTCATACACTTCTGCGATAAGGAAAAAAATCCTGTCAAAGTATGATAAACCTTTGGGCTTCTCCATTCAGGCCACCTGTAGAAGCCCAGTCAGGGTGTTCATCAAAGCCGGAGCAAATGTATATCTGGAAGAGAGAAAATGGGAATTGAGATAACACTGGAAACTGGGGCTGAAGGTCAGTCATGATTGTCTGAATGGAGCAGGCCAGAAGGGTGTATGGCCTGCTCCCATTCCCATTTCGTACCCTTTCTAGAACTCCATATAGACAGCATCTACAGGTTCCCCTTATCCAGCTTGAAACTCAAGAACATTTTTCAAATGTGATTTCCCTTTTCTCAAATCTAGTTGATGTTCTTATGAATGTCTAAATATCCTGCTAATACCTCCTTTATGATGGATTCCAGCATTTGCCTAACGCCAGACATTTAAGCTAAAGGGCTTCAACTTTCATGGTTTCCTTCTCCTTTTAGGAAGTGGGGCATAATTGCGATCCTGCGGTCTTTTGGGAGCTTTCCAGAGTTTGTGGATCTGTGGATAATCATGTCCACTATTGCAGTAGCCATTTCCATTTCACTCCCAAGACACAGACATCAGACCCGAGGGATGTGTCAGCCTTTAGTTTACCTGATAACTTTTCTCTATTTAATGAGGTGTTTTGAGTTTGCTGGTTTTGCCCTTGGGTTTTCTGAGAGGATTTTGTGTCTTCTGCTGTGGAAAAAAATATTCCTTTTTATCTCCCTACTTCTGTTATTAATCTCTCAGTGTCATTATCTAGCCAAGATAAACATTAGCCTCTGATTCTGTTCTTTACAGATAGAAGCTAATTCTTGATAATTACTCCTGTAATATACTTTCTCCCTCTTTATTCTTTTCATTTTTGGTCTTCATTGCCAATTTCAAAGTTTTACCGATTTTCTGGACTACCATTCTTCACTCCCATCGTGTTCCCTTCCTCTCATTGTTACACTACCCGGGACGGTTAGCGCAGCGGTTAACGCAATGCTATTACGGCACCAGCGACCTGGGTTCAAATCCCGCCCTGTCTGTAAGAAGTTTGTGCATTCTCCCCACGTCGTTAATTGGGGTGTTTGAGTGGCATAAGCACGTGCGCCGGAGAAACCTGTAACTCTGCTCTATGTCTAAATTTAAATTTCAAAGTTAACTTTTATTGTTAGCTCATGTAATAAACCACACTTCTTGAAAGACATTAATTTCTCAATAACATGTATCTTTATTGAGAATCATAAAATAACCCCTAAAATTAATTCATTCTAATGACCACCTTGCGTTTTGTTTGCATTTTCCCAGTCCACTTTAACAAACTCCATTTTCTTACCTCTGCAAGTAAGAAACTTGTTTTGATAATATCTTCAAACTTCTTAAATTCTCAAACTGCGTATGAAATCCTCTTGCTTTTCCCCAAAGAATTCTTCACTCTTGAATTATTAATTAAGCATGTCTTAACCCCATAACCAAATCTGCTTCACAATGTTCAATAGCAAGAAATGATCCCCAATATGAGAGCTGCCATATTGGGCATGCTGAGTCTAACAAGAGTCAACAGTGTGTGTGATAGAATATGGAGCTGGAGTGGACTGTACTGTGTTGACTCAGTGGGGTAGTTTACCCAGGTCAGGATCGTTAGTATAGTTTCACTACATGTGTACTCTGCTCTTGGTCCTGAGATCCCGAGAGCAATGCCATCTGGATCCTTGCTCCTGGTAGGGTCACCCATGGTGGTAAGGTCAAGGGTGAGGTCCCTGACAAAGAACAATCCAACTAAGTCCTCAATGGTGGAACAGGTGGATGCAGTTGCTCTGAACTCAACGGCTGTGAAGGCGGATGAAGGCTGCAACAAATCCATCAGCTCCAATCATCGTGGTTTCCAAGCCATTGGAATTAGTTGGTTGATTTGTGAAGTATTGTGTGCTTTGTGGAGTGCAATATCACGTACACGTTAAACAAATACATGTACAGGCATCAACGGAGCAAAGGCCACCATCCTCGACCAAGGGATAGCCTCAACCATCCGATGTGCAACAGGCCAGATCTTTCTTTTTGCTGGTCAGCAAATGCCAGGTGGGGTCAGCTATGAAAAATATTATAATCCCATGTGAGGCAGGTTCAGATGGGTCTTTATCAAGTTGGGTGTAAATCACCTATAGTTTTGTATCCCTACAGACCTTACTTGAATATACATCATAAACTCATCCTCAAGGCACCTTCTGACAATTTGATTTGTCCAATCAGTGTAAAGAATTAAGTTCACCGCAGAAGTTGGTATAAAGCCCCATCTCCTGCTTAGTTGAGGAATTGTTGCCGTTCAGTCCAAGCAAATGAAACAGCTCCTTGTTGCCTCAGTGCTCCATGAGTTGAAGCCCACTTTTCCTACTAAGTATTCATCCAGGAATTCAGCTCTTTGATCTTGCAGAACCTATGTTGATTTACATATGATAGTAATGTAGGAATTATGTTTTTTTTAATAATATAATTTAAACCCTCATACTCCTTTAGCAGAACATCTTTCCTATATCATTGTTATGTACGTTGTCCAAAACACCAGGATTATTTCCTTCTCACTGTAATTTTCATCCTATTATCTTAACCCCACCTGCCCTCCATCTCCCCGTTACCCCAATCCCCATCCATCCACTTCCCTACTTCCCCCAGATCCACACTCCTTCTCCCCATCTCCTCAACAGATCCCCTGTCCTCCTCGCTTCCCCGATCCACTGTCCTCCCCACACTTTCAACAGATGCACTCTCCTTCTCCCCATTTCCCCCTGTTCTACTATTCTCTCCATATACCCATCAGGTCCCCTCAGTTTCTCCCATTCTTCCAGTCTACCTTCTCACTGTATTTCCACTCAGCTCGACCCACTCAGGTTTCCACTTTCCTTCGTATCCTCAAGCTTTTCCTTGCGCTGCCTTTGTAGAATTTCCACAGTCATTGATTGTGCTGCATGTTTTTTTGGGGGATTAATATTCCTCTCAATTGGTCGGTAATTTACTAATTTCCCTCGCTATTTGAAACCTTCATGACAGAAGCACAAGCTCTGTCTGCCCTCTTTCTGGAACGTTGAACTGACTCTCTTTGAGAGCAGGAACACCAGAGTCACTCTGTGATGGGCTGTGATGGACAGACCCTGTGTAACCACCATCATAAACCACAGGTCTCAGCTTGAGAAACATCCTGCTGAGGTAACGACAAATGGTCCAGATGGGGCAATTGATCGGGGTCATTGTGAGTCATTCTGCACTCATTCATCGAACCCCTGAATTGTTGTCAAGATTGAACCTTTGATTTGAAGTTTTGACTAATTGTATGTTTTTCTCATATTCTTCAGGGTAAACAGGGGCCAGAAGGGCCACTCGGTGACTTTGGTGACAAAGGAGAACCGGTGAGATATTCAAATTGTAACCATCATGTTTCTGAAGCCAGGAAGAGTTTGGAAATCCCAGAGTTTTAAAATCCAGAATTGTTGATGGGGTGATTACTGTGCAGGGCGACTGTGCGTGGGCCTGTCAGTGGGTACGGGGTAACTGTGCGGGCCTGTCAGTCTGTGCACGGTGACTGTGTGTGGGCCTGTTATTGGGTGTAGGATGACTGTACTGGCCATCCGTGGGTGCAGGTGGGTTTTTCAAGGTGGTCATTGTGGGGAACATAAGCTTGAGTTATCGAGCTTCAATCACAATCTCAGGTGATCCTCGGCTCACGAGCATTAATATACAAGGTTCTAAATGGGTGAAGTGTTCATGTGTGGAGGATGATCAATGGGTCTAATATCAGCTCCTTCAGATTCACATTGGGATGGAGAATTGGCGTAAAAATGAAGGTGAAGCGAAGCCGTTGATCAGACTCAGCAACGGTGTGTTTGAGGTTCTCAATGTGTCAAAATGTCACCGGTTCATTAGTTTCAGTGGTGCGAAGTGGTTGTGAATGGGATGGAAAAATGTTATGTATGGGAGTTTCAGTGGAGGAAGTATTTACGGGGTGGGTCACTAAATGGAGTCATGTATAAGTCAGGATGGTCTGTGTGGTAAAGTATGCAGGGCTATCGATGGACTGATGTAATAGTGCGTAGAGTACCGCAGATTGGGTGAAGAATTAGTATGTATGGGGCTGTCAGGATGGTCTATGTGGTAAAGTATGCAGGGCTATCGATGGATTGATGAAATAGTGTGTAGAGTTCCGCAGATTGGGTGAAGAATTAGTATGTATGGGGCCGTCACAAATTGTGCTGTTGGTATGTCAAAGTCTATTAATAACTGAGAGTTCTTGATGGGAGTACTTTCATTTGGATGTAATCATATGCCAAGCCTAAGATGAGGTATTTGTATGTATTTTGGAGTTCATGAGGAGAAATATTAGTGTTATACAGGAATTCCAATGAGACACTGTATCATTCTGTACCAAACTATTAATGTTGTGAAGTTTATTGTGTGCATAAATATCATGGCCAGAAAATATTATATGTTCAGAGCTTTCAGACAAGTAAAATATTACAGAAGGAACAAAAAAATACCCACTGTTTAAATTCATTTAGAAAAGAGATGATCTCATTGAAATATAAAATCTTTGAAATTCTCTCCCTAAAAAGGCTGTGGAAACTCAGTCAATGAATCTAATAAAGGTACCGTATCTTTAGATATGAAGGGAATTGAGGGATCAAGAGTAAGCTCTGATGTTCCAGGATGGTGGAGGCTGATGCCCTCAATATTAACATGCTGAGGGCTTTGAGGGTGAAGAGGGAGGTTTGTTTCACTGGAGATGGGTATGATTGGGCCGCAGTCGGGAAAGTAATTGAGGCTGATAATTTGCAGGTTGTGGTGTGATCGTTTTTGGTGTCGGTTGTTCTGTCTGTGGTAACGTGGCATTCTGGTTTCTGATTACCCTTCTTTCACGGGCTGACTCTTCTGTCACTTTCCAGGGCGAACGAGGGCAACGGGGACGCCAGGGCCTCACAGGACTCAAGGGACAACATGTGAGTCATGTTATATTTACAGTGTACTGATGCCAAGCCAGGAAGTTCACAGGTTTGATAGAGGAAAAGTTCCAGAATTTCATTGAAGAAAATCTCTCTGATCTATTTGCCTGATGGCCCAGGTTCAGTTTTTAATGTCGCTCCCTCTTGTTCTGGACTCTCTTTTGGGGCAATATGTTATTTCCTTCCTATCCTAACAGTTCTTTGTAATCATCCCCATAAGATCATCCTCAAATTCTATAGTTTGGAGAATACAACCAGTCCTCAGAATTGAACTCCTTCAGTGCTGCCTTTGTTCTGGAGCACACATGCAGTCCCTGGGAGATCAGTGTCCCACTCAGTGTCCAGGGCTCTGCACTGCTTTTATGGAATTTAACTGAGGCTCTGCATGAGCCAAACTTTGCTTCCTCAATGTAAGAGAGGAGGACATGGAGCTGATCACTGTAAATGCTTTTGCAAAACTTTGATCCTATTGGCTCACCGTGCACGTATTTTATTACAGGGATTACCGGGCATTGATGGCAAGGATGGCACTCCGGGGGTTCCTGGTATGAAGGTATTTAACAGAGAAGAGGTTAAGCTTGGGATGGAGAGAATTTTTGAATGATTAAAATATCGTTAAAACAACAGCCCACCAATGTGGCGCACAAACAAATGGGCTTCCTCCTGTCATTCTTATTTAAGAAGCTCTACACTCACAACTGCTCTAAGTACATTTTTACTGGTGAGAGAGGGCAATTATACCCTCACCCCACTCTTTCCCTGTCACCTTATTTTGAAAGTGTTGCATTTTGAAAGGACTAACCAAAGTAGGACATACACAGTTAATGGTCGGGCTCTGAGGAATGTGGAGGAACAAATGGGAATCTAGGAATACAGATACATAATTCCTTGAAAGTGGCATCACAGGTGGACAGTTTTGTGAAGAAAGCTTTTTTGGCATCTTGGCCTTCATAAATCAAAGTATTGAGTACAGGCGTTGGGATGTTATAGTAAAGTTCTATAAGACATTGTTGAGGGCAAATTTGGAGTATTGTGTACAGTTCTGGTCGCCAAATTACAAGAAAGGTATCAGTAAGATCAAAAGAGTGCAGAGAAGATTTACTAGGATGTTACTGGGAATTAAGTTACAGGGAAAGATTAAACGGGTTAGGACTTTATTCCTTGAAGCGTGAAGAATGAAGGGAGAATTGATAGAGGTTTACAAAATTATGAGAGGTAAAGACAGAGTAAATGTGAGTAGACTCTTTCCACTTAGATTCGGAGAGATAAATGTGAGAGGACATGGACTTGGGGTGAAAGGTTTAGAGGGAACATTAGGGGGAACTTCTTCACAGAGAGTGTTGGGCTATGTGACAGCACAGGTATGACCACAGCATGATGGATTAAAATAAATCACAGAGAACTTGTATGGCATCAGAATGTGAATTTGAGGAACAGATAGGTTGGGAAAGCATGACCACAAGTTCACCAAATAACAGTGAAATGGTTTTATGAGGCAGGTAAAGGTGTAAATATTGACCGGGGCAAAGGGAAAAGTTCCTTGTCAGAGGAGAATGGCACCATGGAAATGTTATTACCAACTGAGAGGCAGACGAAGCCAGAGTAACTTCTCTGTTCCAAGCATTCAGCACACGGAAAAGTAAGCAAATACTATATGGGTTGAAGCGAAGTCGCTCCAAGCCACTACTGTAAACAAAGGGTAAACTCCTACAGTGTCAGACACGAATGAATATCCATGAGAAAACAAGCACCGTCACTAACTGTTGCACCACACGGAGATCTGAGTCAATGGGCACCTCGTAGTTGTGAATCTGTGCACATCCTGCTTCAGATTATGGAGCCACACAATGTGTTGAATCAGTGGGACTCTTCAGTGAAGCACACTATTACAGAAACTCCATGATGTAACCCAATTAGGTAGATTAGAAGGTATGTTGTCATACACTCATCTGTCCACACTTCTGCTCCAGCACCTGTGACTGTGTCCAACCAAGAAGAGATGCAGACATTTTTGGGTAAATGGAAACTAAAGAGCGAGTCTGACACCGTTACAGATCAATATGGAAATGTATTGTGATAATGCTTGGGGAACAATACTGCAAATCAATGGGAAACTCTACAGGATATATCACACATGTAGCCCATGATGCTGTGCTGACCCATGTAAACCCACTCCACAACAATCTAATCCTTCCCTGCCTCACACCCAGAACCTGCTATTTTTTTTACATCCATGTGCCTATCTAAAGAGTCTTTTAAATGTCCCTGTTGGACCAACCTCTACCACGACCCCCAGCAATGCATTCCAGGTACCCACCACTAGCAGTGTTAGAAAAAAATACTCTTGACATCTCCCCTAAACCTTCCTCCACTCACCTGAAACAGATGTCCTCTAGTACTTGTTATCATTGTTCTGGGAACAAAGAATTAGCTGCCCCCCACCCCCCCAATCTTGTCCCCTTATTAAATCACTTCTTATCCTTTATTGCTCCAAAGAGTAAAGATTCAAGATTCAATTTATTGTCATGTAATAAAGACAGTGTAATATTACATAAAATTTGCTTTTGTTTGCTGTACAGCAGACAGATTCACCAATCAGCAGAAATTGCTTTAAGAACCTTTTACAGTCAGAGAAAGAGAAGCAAAGTCATCGAGTGTCCTCCTGCCCTTCTACAACCCCTGCAGCTACATAGAGTCCAGTGCAAACCAACAACCCTAGTTTGATCAACCTTACTTCAAAAGACATGTTCTCCAATCCAGGCAACATCCGGTGAATCTCTTTTGTACTCTCACTAAAGCTTTTACAGTATATCCTTTCTGGAATGAGGCAACCAGAAACATCCCAATGTCACCACTGCTGTCAAGTTAATGGGAAAATTCCCAGCGCTGCACACTGTTGTGGATCCTTAGAAAATTTCACTCATTATGTGGATTAGAAGGAAACTTATGAATAATGGGAAACCACATCTTGTGTCCATGGGAAAAGAAAGAGAGTCACAGACATTTTGGGTCAATGAAAACCTTAGAGCTGCAGGTTGATGGAAAAACTCGCAGTGTGACAAATCACTGTGGATCAGTGTGAAGGTGCGTGATGAAATGGATTATATCATGAGTTGTGGATGGATTAAACATTTTGGCTATTTGGAAATTCTTCATTCCTCTTTCTACATGGATCCCATTCCATACTTTAAGTCTATGTTCCAAAATTGGTGTATCCATGTTCCATTTCAACAGTTCTTCATGCCATTTATACAAAATATGTTTGGAATTATTTCCTCCTACTTTCCTCATTTCATTTTGTACCCACGCTGTCTTTTTACCAGTCTGGTAACATCTGTCACTGTATCTAAAAAGCACTGGCAACAGGAAGAAGTTCTCAGTGAAAATCAAAAAGGCCCAGCAGGTGCAAGGTTGGTGTTTCTAGCTCAATGAAGTTTGGCACGATGGCCAAAATGAAGTGTGTGAGCTTGAAAATCAGAAGAGGTGGTGGATTCTGGGCGAAGGCTGTGAGGGTGACCAGCCACAGGCCGACATCATCTTCAGGTCAATGGGACTAAGCAGTATATAATAGTTTGGCACAGACTAGATGAGCTGAAGGGCCAGTTTCTGTGCTAGTGTTCTCTGGTTCAATAATCTTGTTGCTTGTGTCAGCCACTCTGGTGTGGCTACTCCAGTAACTTTCAGCATTGTCCGCTACAGGCCAATGAGCGACACTGGCCTGAGCTTCCCCAACCACTCCCAGCGGTCTGCCATTGCTGGTTGATTATGCAAAGGATTCATCTGATGCAGCAGAATAGCTGGGAGATGTTGGCAGTAGGGTCAGAATGATGGTGATGGGGAAATGTAGGTTTGGTTAACAGGCTGATTGAAGGCTCTTGGAGTACTCTGTACAATTCTGGTCGTACCCATTACAGGGAGGATACGGAAAGAGTACAGAAGAGATTTACTAGGATGTTGCCTTAATTAGAGGGTATGAGCTACGAGGAGAGTTTGGGCAAACTTGGGGTGTTTTCTCTGGAGCGTCGGAGGCTGAGAGGACACCTGATAAAAGTTTATAAAATTGTGAGAGGCAGAGAGTACCTTACTCCCAGAATAAAATTGTCAGATACTAGAGAACCTGCATTTAATTTGAGAGGAGGAAAGTTTAAAGCAGATGTGTGGGGCAAGTTGTTTTTACCCAGAGTGGTGGATTTGAAACAGGCCGCAAGAGGTAGCAGTGGAAACAGATACAATATTAGCATATCAAAGGTTTCTGGATAAACACATGAGCATGGAGGGGTGCGGATTATGTAGAGGCAGAAGAAATGTAAAGTTAAAAGTTCCATTATTGTCACATAATGCTACATTTAGAATGTAACATACATGAAATTAACTTTTGTCTACCTTAAGGGAGACAGAGAGTCGCCACTTTGTCCAGCCCCCTTCACAGAAACCTACTGCACCTGGTGTTCCCAGGTGGTCTCCCCTCCAAGTACTGACTAGTCCTGAGCCTGCTTAGCTTCCAAGATGTTCAACAAATCATGAGCCAAAGGGCTTTACTGTTTTATGTTACTGGCTGACTGCTTGGGATTCACTGGCAAGAGATGGGATCTCATCGTCTTTCCACTGACTTTAACATGGGTATAAGGTTATTTAGCTGTTTGCAACACGTGTTCACCTGAAGTGTGTCTCTTGATCTCAAGGGGCTTGGCCTCCAGTTGGCAGAGAACGTCTCCTTCATTGTAGGTTGCCTCTGGAAAGCCATTTGCAACTCAGAATATAATTCTGGAGGAGAAATCAAAAGCAACTGGGAATGGGTGGGCATTTTTGTGTCAGATGTTTCAGTGAGGCAGTAGGGCTTTCAGATTTTCCTTAACCCCCACTTACAATTTGTTCAAGAGAATTTAAACTGGGAGAAGGATGAGGGAAGTTAATTCCCTTGAATTCACACAGTAGAATTTGATCCTCGATGATTTGAATTTTTGGGATATTAAACACCATGATATCAAGGCAATATTGTTTCAAAATTACATGAACGGGAGCAAAGCAACAGTATGCATTTCCCTCAACCCATCATTCATCATCGCATACAACTTTGAGCTGGGATGGCTTCTGCTTGGCTAAAGTTCTGGACACGAGGAGGAGTATTGGGTGAATTTTCAATGGATTTCTCCCACTTTTCCCTGCAGGGAACCACAGGCCGAGCTGGAATTCCAGGTCCTGCTGGTCCACAGGGTGGAGCTGTAAGTATCTTCTATGCTTGTGTATTGGTCGGTTTCAGCAGGGGTGGGACCGATCAGCCAGAAGGGTTGGGAGCCAGGTTGTGGTGCATGAAATTATTTCCCAAAGGTGCCCATTCACATGCCTCATTTTGGAAGATTCAGAAAAAGGTTGGGAGATGAGTGAGTATGGTAGGGCTGTCCAATGTTTTGGGAAAGGGTTTGAAGCCCCAGCTTGACCATTGATGTATTTGTGGGAAGGACAGCAGCGTGCAGTTACCATACTTGGCAATGCGCCGTATCACCTGTGAGGGGGCAGAAGGAAGGAGCACTGTGAAATCTTCCTGTTCATTCCCACACATTCATTACGTGCTGCTGTAATCAAGAAGTTATGTTATGGTATATACAAGGAGACCATTCGGTAGATCAACTGTGCTTACTCTCAGCTGCGGCAATCCTGGTTGGAAAGCCCCGATGGGCTATTTTTTACATCAGTTTTACAGGGCTCAGGAAGCTGTCTCAATCATAAGATGGCATGTTCAAGAAACATATCCTGGGGAGAGTCACCCCCTCAGGGACTGTACCCTGGGGAGAGTCACTCCATTAGGGACTGTACCCTGGACAGAATCACTCCCTCATTGTCTGTACCCCAGGAGAGACACACTTTCAGGGACTGTACCCTGGGGAGAATCACTCCCTCAGGGAATATACCCTGGGGAGAGTTACCCCCTCATGGTCTGTACCCCAAGATAGTCACTCCATTAGGGACTGTACCCTGTGGAGAACCATTCCCTCAGGGAATATACCCTGGGGAAAGTCACCCCCTCATGGGCTGTACCCCAGGAGGGTCACACTTTCAGGGACTGTACCCTGGGGAGAGTCTCATTCTCAGAGACTGTACCCCAAGGATGGTCGACACCTTTATGCAAATGAATGACAAGACCATTGAAAATAGATTATTGTTTTTAATTCAACACCCATCTGTTCCTCTGCAGAGATTAATTTGCACCATTTCATTTGGCAGGGTCTGCCAGGACAGCCAGGACAGAAGGGAGCTGCTGGGCCCAAGGTAACTGAGCTTCCCAACGACATTTCTTTTTGAAACACCTGACGCACTTTCTGTTTCCATAGAAATGAACTGTTTTCACTTTGATGCCAACTCAAAATCCACTGTAAAAAACTGAAGTCCCTTTAGTTTGAGTTAAGGATGTGATGCTGATTTCTGGGGTCTCTGCTTGGACGTTGCTGGTGGAGAGGTGTTGTGCATCTCGTGTTGTGTCCTTCTGTTGTCTGAGTGACTGATCATCTGCCCTTCAGAAGAGGGGCACTTCCCAACGAGTTAGTGCACTGGGCGTACGACTTGATGTGAATGTGCATTCTGCCGCTCAGTGTGAAATCCCCCACCTAGGCCTTGGCCAGGAGGATCTGAATTAGGCCATTTGGCCCATCTTCCTGGTTTTGATGCTGGGACAGGAGGGCTCACCAATTCACATCCCTTCATCCCATTGTTTATTGTCTAGCCCTTCAAGAGAGACCAATTATTCCCACCCTCCTGTCCTTTCCCTCCACCCCTGAAAATTCCTAATTTCCAAGGAAAGATCCAGTTTCAGTTCTAATGAAGAATCTTTGGCCTGAAAACTAAACTCGATTTCTTTTCACACGGCGACAGTCTGACTTGCTGAACCTATCCAGCATTTTTATTTTAGATTTTCAACATCCGAGTTTTTTCTTGACCTCCAATTCCAACTGCAGTGTCAGACAGTGATGGGGTTGTAGTCAGAACATATCATTTAACCAGATTAGTTCTTCCTTCCATTGTGGGTGGCACGGTGGGTATAGTGGTTAGTGCAACTCCGTTACAGCGTCAGTGATCGGGACTGGAGTTCGAATCCCGCCCTGTCTGTAAGGAGTTTGTATGTTCTCCCCATGTCTGCATGGGTTTACCCTGGGTGCTCCAGTTTCTTCCCACCGTTTGGAACATACAGGGGGCTGTAGGCTAATTGGATGTAATTGGGCTGCACGGGTTTGTGGGCCGAAATGGGCTGTTACCACACTGTATGGCTAAATTTTTAAAAAAGTAATTGTCGAGGATATTAAATGCAATGGTATAAGCACTCTATAGCATAAAGCTACATTCTTATGCTCCATGAATTCAAAATCAATTCAAAATAAAGTCACTGATGGGAAGTCCATGTGGCAGTTCCTCTGCGGAGCAGCGTCGGTAGGTGTACCAGAGGCAAGTGAATTCATATTAGCCATTTGACCCTCTGAGCTTGATGCTCCATTCAATGCGATCAATCAAATCCTGATTCATTGAGTCACAGAGCAGGGAAACGGACCCGAGCCCCTAACCATCAAGCGCACAACGAGGTCACACTGTAAGCACACGAATCCCTTTTCAATTTTCCCACATTTCCATCAAGTCCCCCCCCCCCCCGCTCTCCCCCCCCCCACCCCCCGACTCTGCCATTTAGACTTTACAGCAACTATTTACCCCAATATCATTGGGATGTGGGAGGACCTGGAGGAATACTGCACAATCACAGGGCACGCGTGCAAACTTCACCCAGACAGCGCTGGAGCTGGCTGCTCCATTTGCTGCCTATACCCTTTTCCTGAATTCTCCTCATGTCCCCAGATCGAGCCCAGGAACAACGTGAGCCAGTGGTGACCTCGTGGTATTTGTGAGGCCTGCTTTATCTTTAGTTAAAAGGGACCAGCCTTAACTCGGCCAAATGTGCTCCTGGGTGGTAGCCTGCAAAGATCCCCTTTTAAGCTCCATTACAGCAGCTCTGCATTGTAACCCCCACCAGTTTTCGGGTGCTGCTATCTCAGCCATCTCAGAACCCACAGGCCCCGAGATGGATTTGTCTTCCACAATTCCCAAAGGGCTGCTGAGAAGAAGACAACCTGATCTCAATTCAGAAAGCTGTAAACTGAACTCTTAAGACAAAAAATGTGAGCAATTTGGGATTTGAAACCAAAACACCTTGTTTCCAGACTGAATCCCACAGACTCCACAACTGAAAACAGTTAGATGAGCAAGTTTTGGAGTAGTTCCCTCCCAGTAAATCTCCGATTTTCCTCTGGCCAAGCCCTTGTCAGTGATCAGTGGCTGAGCAGTTAGGGGTATGAAAGTCTTAAGAGGCTTTGTTGTAAGATTTTGTTTATCTTGTTATTTCCTTTTTGACACTGAATGCAGTTGCCCAGTCATCCTAAATTTCTTCCTGCTGCTTCTTAAAACTGGCCATTTTGATGGAATTTTGTGATGTTTCGTCTTCAGATGGAGTCACGCTGTCTTTTATGATGCCACAGGAATGGTCGACCCTTTAAAATCACAACAGAAACTTATCTGATCACTTCTCAGCATTTTTCTCTACTGCCCTCCCACCTGTATCCCCCCAAACTCTTATCTGTTCGCCTGCTTTTTCTCTTATTCCCGATGAGAAGCGCGAAACGTTGGTTACCCTTTAGTTCCTGTTGTGGCTGCGTGACCTGTTGAATTTCTCCAGCACATTTGTGTTTTGCACCCGACTTCAGCAAGCGGAGACTTTCTTGTTGAATTAAGTTGTCGTTTTCTCTGTTTTTATCTGCTTAACGGTCATCTGCTCAATAACTTACCCTGTGTTTTTTGCAATAGGGCGAAAGTGGCTTACAAGGCATGATGGGTATGTCCGGTCCCCCGGGGAAATTGGTAAGAGGAGCACAGCCTGCTCTGTTCACCTTGCTGCTCTTTTTGCTGTGACATTCTGGCTGATGTGCGAAGTGGATGGAGAATTGACTGTGCGTTCTGGTCTTGACAGGGGGAGCCTGGACCTCAGGGGGAGATCGGCCCCCCAGGGCCAGCGGGGCTGAAGGTGAGTTGTGTGCACAGTGAAACACATTTTGGAGTTGCAGAATCATAGAGTTATTCAGAGTAGAAACAGGCCCTTCGGCCCATCTTCCCCAAAATGTCCCACCCACATTAGTCCCACCTGCCTGTGTTTGGCCAATATTCCTCAAACTTAAGCTATTCATGTACCTGTCCATGTTTTTCTTAAATATTGTAATAGTACCTGCAATTTTAACATGGGGTAGAGGGTGTATGGAATGAATTGCTGAAGGTACTATTAGAATGTTGAAGACAAAATTGGACGGATAGGTGCCCTCCCACCAGCATCTTACCGTTTAGCCTGTGCTCTTCCCTTCTCCTTCCTTCCGCCCGCCCTCCTCACCTCCTCCTCCTCTGCCCAACTTTTTATTCAGATATCTGTCCGTTTTGTTTATTCCTGACCAAAGGATCAGACCCAAAATGTTGGTTACCCTTTACATCTGATGGATGTGGTGGGACCTGCTGAGGTTCTCCAGCACATTTATGTAATGCACTTGACCCCAGCATGCACAGGTTTTCTTGTTCAACTTCAAGACATGTGAATCCCTTTCACACGCTCAAGCACATGTGACTATTATAAATTTCAAATTAATATTCTAAACAGAGTTTTTGAAATAAAACCCTCCTCAAGAGCACGAGGATGGCAGGTGATAAAGGGCAGCTCTGGCAGGCTTTTACAAACAGGTCCTCTCCAGCCAAACCTGCTATTGTTTGAACTAATCGTGCTGCACAGGCCCCAGTGTTAGGTCAGGCTGGTAGCTGAGGTTGAGGGATGCCATGGGTAGGCGGGATGGAGGTTTGCAGAGACCTGTGACACTGGTGTTTGTAGGCTGCAAGATAATGACAGATGGTGGTACTGAGGACAATGAGAAGGCAACTTTAACAGGCCCTTCCTGCCCACGAGCCTGTACAACCAAAATATACTCCTATGACCAGTTAAACTACTAACCACGTGTCTTTGGAACGTGTGAGGAAGCTGGATCATCCAGAGGAAATCCACTCCACGCATGTCATGGGGAGAATGTGCAAACTTCTGATGGACAGCGCCAAATTTGAACCCGAGTCGTTAGCGCTGTAATAGCATTGCGCTGACCGCCACGGTAACCATGCTGCCCTGAACCACCACTGTCACCATCTCACCACCATCTCCAACCTCATCCAGCCTAGAGGTAACCTCTGTTAATTGTTTTAATTCCCCCATCATTTTTCTCCTGGGGTTATATTCAATTTGCGGCAGATCATTGTGAAGTTAAACAAGAAAATCTACAGCTACTGGGGCCGAGTGCAATACACAAAAGCGCTGGAGAAACTCAGCAGGTCACGCAGCGGCCTGGAGGAGTGTCTGGAGCACTTTTGTGTTTTGTTCTTGGGGAATCATTGACATTAAATGGAAAATCAAACTAACCAGTGGAGCAATCCGAGAAGACAGCGACTCAAGGAGATGATATAACACAGAACATTACAGCACAGCACAGACCCTTTGGTCCATGATGCTGTGCCGACCTATGTAAACATGCCCCACCATAATCTAATTCTTCTCTACCTCATGCCCATTACCCTCTATTTTTCCGACATCCATGTGCCTACCTCAGGGTCTTTTGAATTTTACCACCACCACCCCTGGCAATGCATTCCAGGCACCCAGCACTCTCGGTGTAAAAACATAAAGAACCCTTGTCTTGGCATCTCACCTAAACATTCCTCCTTTCACCGTAAACAGGTGTCCTCTGATATTTGCTATCTTTTCCCCCTTGGAAAAGGTCCACCCTATCAAAGCCCCTATATTCTTTATATACCTGTATTAAGTCACCTCTCATCCTCCATTGCTCCAAAGAGAAAAGCCCCAGCTTTTGTAACCATCGTGTACCCATTGAAAGTGCAGCTACGTGAGGAATATCTTGTGTTGCTGCAGATAGTCTTGCTGCCTGCTCAAGATTTTTTTCTAATGGTCATGGAGTAAAACAGGTGTAATATTACACAAAATCGGCTTTAGTCTGGCATCAGGCAGACAAAGATTCGCCATCAGCAGAAATTGCCCAGCACCCTTTACAGTCAGAGAAAGAGAAGCAGAAGAGAGTCCCTTCAGAATCACTGAGTGTCCAAGGATTTGCCTCCAGCCCTCCCACCAGCACAGACCTCGATCCAAACCATCGGCGACACAAGCTCCAGATCCGAATCTCCGACACGGTCAGGAAGTCTTCAGCGCCCTTGGCACCCTCTCACATTCCAGTTCTGATACCTGGTGCCCATTCAGCCAGTCTCCAGCAGTCCGCAGCCTGGTGTGAGTCCTTTGACCGCTGCCGCCAGTAACCCGATTCATTGTGGTATTTGTACACCTTCACAGTCTGAGGTTTAGTCACAAACTGTGCTAGCAAGAGTCCTCTTCATGGGGTTTCTTCCCCCTGATGTAACTTCTAAGTCACTCGAAGTTGTTCCACACTGTAGAGGCTGCCGTACCATCAATGCAGAAACTAAAACAACATTCTTTTCCCTGCTGAAATCTCTGGCTAATAATTTCACCCCTGATGAAACTTGAAACTGAAGTTGTGTTTGTCGTGCTGCATTACGCTAATTATCTTTCTCTCTCTCTCAGGGTGACCGAGGAATGCCTGGTGAAAGTGGCCCCCCAGGCCCCAGAGGCAAAGCTGTAAGTATTGAGAGTTAGCCAGCATCAATGGAGGATGGTACTACATTCCTCAGCCTCCTTTCCTCCAGTTCCCCACTCCCTTCCCTCCTTCCCCTTGATCCTCTTCTCCCATTGCCTCAGCTTCTTTCTTCCTTCCATCTGTATCTACTTATGACCTGTTAGCCTCTGCTCTTCCCCCTTCCCCTTCCTCTCTCCTCCCATCTTCCCCCACCTTTTTAGGTGCCTACCTATGGTTTTTCTTATTCCTGACAAAGGGCCCAGGCCCGAAACATTGGCTTGCATTTTCTTCCCGCTGAGTTTCCCCAGCACGTTGGGGTATGGCAGAAGGGTACTATGTGTTATCACTGTGGGGATAATATTGTCTCTGTTCTTCACCTTGATAAATATTTGAATCCACATTGAGGTTGTCAGTTTTGTTCTGGAGGTGAGGGGAGGAACTGTGGTCATAAAAAGAGTTTTTATCCTTTCAGCAAGTCAGCTTTGAATTTGCTGATTTGTCACTGAGAGCTTTGTTCACAGAGAACTGGGCACAAGAAAGTTCACAAAAATATCCTCCTGCCACTTCAAAGCTTCCCTGAAACTATTTGATAATCCGCTTTCCTCTGCACAGTTTGCAGGCAATGCCCTGCTGTGTCCTGTCTGTTCTGGCCAGTTGTCAGTGGGCGATAGGGGGAACAGTCTCTCTGTGTCTGCAGTGACCCGCGATCAGAAAGGCAGTTCAGCGGGAAGGAGGAGGATTTTACAACTTGTAGGGATAATATTTCCAAATAAAAGTAGAATTGATAATGAGTTTATTGTTATAACAATGTTCATTTGCACCAATTGTTTTACTTGCTGCAGCTGAAAGTTACTGGTAAAAAAACAACTACAGTCGTATATTTAATTGGATTTTAAAAACTCAATAAATACAAAAGATAGATCATAAATATTCAGTCATCCTCGTATGAAAATGTAACTTTGTGTTAGTGCAGACAGTCCTCGTGGTGTACGATCCATGATTTGTGTAACAAGGGGAGGTTCAAAAGTCTGGTGGCTGTTGAAAAGAAGCTCATCACTCTTCTGCCTGAAGGTTGCAGTGACCAGGGTGATGGGGGGGGGTCCTTTTTGAACCTCGCTTCGATGTCTGAAGTGGATGGGAGGTCGGAGCCTGTGCAGAAGGCAGCCTGGCTACATTTACTGCCTTCTGTGTTCCTGGGCAGTCCATTTTCTTCAGACACGAAGAATCAGACACGAAGAATTAGACACGAAGAATCAGACACGAAGAATCAGACACGAAGAATCAGACACGAAGAATCAGACACGAAGAATCTACACAGGGCATGTCATGTGATGGGCCAATGAGAGGAGCCAGCTTTTTTTAAATGATACACCCGGTGAAGTGCCAGTTCATGAAGTTGACAAAGACGATGTGGTCAAACAATAATCATGGCTTTTATTAGCAGAAACTCATGGTACAATAATGAAAGACAATACAGTTATACCCAAGGGGAGTGTCCTTTACAGTAGAGATAACTCACAGCCAATGTTAGTACAGCAAGGCTCGCCAGAGGGGAGACAGGCAGCTTGGCAGACATTCACCACACCATGGTAGAAGACAATTCTGGCCATTGAAACCCGAGCCATTCAATTAACCCTTACGATTTTGGAGGATGGGAAGAAACCTGAGCTCCCAGAGGAAACCCAGACAAGTCACAGGAAGAACCTACAAACTCCTTGCTCACTGATCTATACCTGCTGTACCCATTGATCCTCAACACGGTCTACAACTCCACAAATTTTTGTATCATCTGCAAACTTACTAAATCCACCCATCCACTTTTTCATCCAAATCCTGTATACATGTTCGACCGAAGTTATTTAATATGTGGGCAAATCAAAATCATCGTCCTAGTGCCATAGCCGCCTTAACCACCCAGACTCCAGGTACCCCGCGAGCAGACGTCATGCTCTCCCTGGCCGTCCTGCTATCATAGAAACACAATAATCATTCACTGCCTGGCAGGCAGGAAGAGAAAATGCCAACATCAGGCTCCACACACCTCCATCAGGCACTCATTGTATCGTTTGAGTTCCTTCCTAACATTACGCATCATTCTCTTTTTGTCTATACAGCTCCTGTTGATGTAGTCAAATAGCCTTTCTGGGCAGAGAATGTAATCCCTCGAGGTTCAGTTGTCTTCACCCAATCTGCGGAGCTGCACCTAGCACAGGCAGGAAGGATCCAGAAATGATATTCATGAATCAAGCTGAACAGGGGAACTGGGATGAGCCAAGATATCTGATGCTGGCAGAGGGAACAGGCAACATGGGTACAGGACAGAGGAATTGGTTAGTGCAGAATTCAGTGGAACATTGACTGCAGTTCCATCGTGTGATCTGGAAGGGCTTTCGAAGGGCAGATGTGACTCGTATGTTATGTTAGTTGCTTTTTTAAAAAAAGTCAATATTTTCCTTGTTCCCAGGGCGCGAAAGGAGAACGAGGTCCCATCGGGATACCAGGCCCTCAAGGTATCCCTGGACTGAAAGGAAGTAAGGTAAGGGATTGTTGGGCACAGTTTGCCATGGGTTGGAATGCCTCACGTTAGGCAAGGTGAGCCAGGGATGGTGAGACGTGGAATTCTGATCACTGAATGCAGTACAGTGTAGCTTCCAAGAAAGAACCCTAATCACAGATTTCTGCTCACTCTCTACAGGGATTCCAAGGCAAAAAAGGACACAAAGGTGGTTTGGTAGGTAACAGAGCACATGTTTGTGTATGTGCCTCCATGTCTGTATGTGATTGTTTTTCCATGAATGTCATCAAGTCTGTGAGAGTGAGAGAGAGAGAGAAAGTGTGTGTGTGTGTGTGTGTGTGTGTACATGCATTTTCCTGTATCTGTATGTGTGTAATGTTTGGCTACTTGGCTACCTGTGTGTTTGGGTGTGTGTGTCATTCTCTTTGGAATGTCTGAAACCTGCTGGAACATCAGTGAACATCAGGGCTGGAAGGTGGGCAGCTCGCGAAAGAACAATCCTTGTCCTTGTGCTTTCAGTTACTGATGGCCTCATGCTGGCAGTGAGGTGCTCGGAAGCTCACACTCCCAGCCCTTGCACTGGGCGTAACTAAAGATTGCGTCTATGGAAACTAGAATGATGAGGAGTGGGGAGGACACTCAGTGGTGGGGGTCAGAGAGGTGGGGGGGGGGAAAGGTGCTTTGTGCTGAGAGGAAAGAAGGAAGTGAGGGGAGACTGAGTGGTCAGGGAGCACATGATGGTGGGAGCTGCAGAGTGGCGGGGGTTTCAGAGATGTTTTGGGTTGGGGGTTTCTCTGATGTAGCTGGACTCCAGGAAAGACTCTGACACAGTACGGACATTATGGGGACAGCAGGTAGGGGAGGGGTAATGATGAAAGCAAGGAGTGGAGGAAGTACTGTGTGTGATTCCTGACCTTCACTGTCTCGTGATCACTCTATGTGTAATGCAACTCCTGACCCTTCACTCTGTATGTAATATAACCCCTGACCCCTCACTCAGTGTGTAACATAACCCCTCCCCCTCTGTGTGCTTGTGTGTGTGATTCTGTGTGTGTGAGTATGTGATTCTGAGTGTGAGAGAATGTGGGTGTGTGTGTGAGAGAATGTGGGTGTGTGTGATTTTGTGTGTGAGAATGTGGGTGTGTGTGATTCTGTGTGAGAGAGTGTGGGTGTGTGTGTGTGATTCTGTGTGGGTGTGTGAGAGTGTGTGTGTATGTGATTCTGCGTGTGAGTGTGATTGTGTGAGTGGGTGTGTGAGAGAATGTGATTCTGTGTGAGAGAGTGTGGGTGTGTGTGTGTGATTCTGTGTGAGAGAGTGTGGGTGTGTGTGATTCTGTGTGAGTGTGTGTGTGTGATTCTGTGTGAGAGTGTGTGTGTGTGTGATTCTGTGTGAGAGAGTGTGGGTGTGTGTGTGTGATTCTGTGTGAGAGTGTGTGTGTGATTCTGTGTGAGAGTGTGTGTGTGATTCAGTGTGAGAGAGTGTGAGTGTGTGAGAGAGTGTGTGTGTGTGATTCTGTGTGAGAGTGTGTGTGTGATTCGGTGTGAGAGAATGTGAGTGTGTGAGAGAGTGTGTGTGTGTGATTCTGTGTGAGAGAGTGTGTGTGATTCGGTGTGAGAGAGTGTGAGTGTGTGAGAGAGTGTGTGTGTGTGATTCTGTGTGAGAGAGTGTGTGTGTGTGATTCTGTGTGAGAGAGTGTGTGTGATTCGGTGTGAGAGAGTGTGAGTGTGTGAGAGTGTGTGTGTGTGATTCTGTGTGAGAGAGTGTGTGATTCGGTGTGAGAGAGTGAGTGTGTGAGAGAGTGTGTGTGATTCGGTGTGAGAGAGTGTGAGTGTGTGAGCGAGTGTGTGTGTGATTCTGTGTGAGAGAGTGTGTGATTCTGTGTGAGAGAGTGTGTGTGATTCGGTGTGAGAGAGTGTGAGTGTGTGAGAGAGTGTGTGTGTGATTCGGTGTGAGAGAGTGTGAGTGTGTGAGAGAGTGTGTGTGATTCGGTGTGAGAGAGTGTGAGTGTGTGAGCGAGTGTGTGTGTGATTCTGTGTGAGAGAGTGTGTGTGATTCGGTGTGAGAGAGTGTGAGTGTGTGAGAGTGTGTGTGTGTGATTCTGTGTGAGAGAGTGTGTGATTCGGTGTGAGAGAGTGTGAGTGTGTGAGAGAGTATGTGTGATTCGGTGTGAGAGAGTGTGAGTGTGTGAGCGAGTGTGTGTGTGTGTGATTCTGTGTGAGAGAGTGTGTGTGATTCGGTGTGAGAGAGTGTGAGTGTGTGAGCGAGTGTGTGTGTGTGATTCTGTGTGCGTGCGTGCACATGCTGCCTGTGGTTTTCTAGGCTTTCTACATTTGCTGTTTAGCTGTCTGACATCATCTCTGCCAGCTGGTGTGACCCTCTATGTTTCTTGCTGTAGGGTGACCCTGGAGTGGAAGGCTTGGATGGTGATCAAGGTGAAAAGGTAAGATCCTTAGGAATTATGGTGTCAGGATCATTTTAAACCTTGAAATGAGGTGATATCTGAAAGGCAGCACAGATAAAGAAAGAGTTAATGTCAGAGCTGGTTGCTTAACTCTATATCTCTCTCAATGGAAACCCCGATTGGCATAGATTTTGTCTTTATTTCAGTATACAGTATTCCCTCTTTGGGTTCAGGTGAACAAGTAGATAGACTTGCCTCTTGCCCTGAAGTGTTAGTGATATGAGCTGGGCACCAGAGTGCTCCTGACTCTGTGTCAGGTTGCACTCAGGATATTCCTCAGAACATTGTGCTGGGCTCTCGGACCCACAATGGATGGTGGAGCACATGTTCTGTGGGTCTCACTGACCCAGCAGCTGGGGTTCAATCCTGGTCTCTGGTGCTCTCAGTGTGGAGTCCCCATGTGTGCACATGTGCATGTGCCCCTGGATGTATGTGTGGTTTCTGGAGCATGTTAGAGGCCTCGCGACAGATATTGAGGTCATGGAGTCAAACTTGGAAATTAGTTCAAGTGACTTGAACTGCCCGTCCCGATGTTTTATCGAAGGGTCTGAGTGACCTGAACTGCCCACCCTGGTGTTTCATCGAAGGGTCTGAGTGACCTGAACTGCCTGCCCTGGTGTTTCATCGAAGGGTCTGAGTGACCTGAACTGCCCGCCCTGGTGTTTCATCGAAGGGTCTGAGTGACCTGAACTGCCCACCCTGGTGTTTCATCGAAGGGTCTGAGTGACCTGAACTGCCTGCCCTGGTGTTTCATCAAAGGGTCTGAGTGACCTGAACTGCCCGCCCCGGTGTTTCATCGAAGTGTCTGAGTGACCTGAACTGCCCACCCTGGTGTTTCATCGAAGGGTCTGAGTGACCTGAACTGCCTGCCCTGGTGTTTCATCGAAGGGTCTGAGTGACCTGAACACACCCACCCTGGTGTTTCATCGAAGGGTCTGAGTGACCTGAACTGCCCGCCCTGGTGTTTCATCAAAGGGTCTGAGTGACCTGAACTGCCCGCCCCGGTGTTTCATCGAAGTGTCTGAGTGACCTGAACTGCCCACCCTGGTGTTTCATCGAAGGGTCTGAGTGACCTGAACTGCCTGCCCTGGTGTTTCATCGAAGGGTCTGAGTGACCTGAACACACCCACCCTGGTGTTTCATCGAAGGGTCTGAGTGACCTGAACACACCCACCCTGGTGTTTCATCGAAGGGTCTGAGTGACCTGAACTGCCTGTCCTGGTGTTTCATCGAACAGTTTCTGTGACCTGAACTGATGAAGGGTCCACGACCTAAACCTTTAGCTCTTTTTCTCTGCCCACAGATGGGGTTTGACCCATTGAGTGTTCCCAACACTTCTGTTTTATTTTAGATTTCCAGTGTCTACCGGGTTTGGATTTTGACTTTAACTTTGGTGCTCTCTCATTGTACTTGATGCAACTAACAGCAAATCTCTTCCCCCGACAGGGAGACGAGGGTGAGCCCGGAGTGAAGGGACAGGTAAGGGTAACCACTTTCCAACACATATCCTTCTCAGGATGAGAGGGACGGATGCAGGATGGTGTGAATGGGGGGAGGGGGGGGTGTGTGTGAGGGGAGAATGGGGCATCTGGTGTGGGACATTGATGTACAAACTGAGTTGGGAAAGGGTCAGTTTCAGTGGGATGTGATCAGAGCTGCCCTGGTAAAGACTGACCAACAATACAGCAGTCGTACAGTGGGAGGCCTCGTCTGGTTCAGGTAGAGTCCAGGTACATACCCAAGGGGGTGAACTGTAGGGATACCCTGGACATGCAACGATTTGGATAGTAAAACAGAGCAGAGTTGAATGGTGTTCAACAAGTGCTAGGCTGTTAACAGAAGTCTGATCAGTCATGGTTTGGAGGGGAGTTGGAAACAAGTAAGAATGGAAATGAGAGGGCATGTAGTGTCAAGGTTAGCATGACACTATTACCCCACCAATTAGAACCCGGGTTCCAATTCGCCATTGTTTTCCCACCCCGTGCATGTGCGTTTCCTCCAGCTTTAGCAGTTTCCACCCACCCTTCAAGACGTACAGGGTTACAGGTTAATTGGGAGTAATTTGGCAGCATGGTTTAAATGGCCTGAATCAGCTTCTCACCTGTTATAAATAAAATTTTTTTTTTAAATTAAGAGAACAAAATGTTTTCACCTGGTGGGGGCAGGGGTTGTGGGGGGGGAGGGGTAGCGCTGGAATCTGGAACATATGGCCTGAGGAGACAGTCTCTCTCCATGGGTAGGAAACATCCATTCATACATCAGTATTCACTCAGGACACAGGCACAGTTGTGGGAAGTAAGAAAAACAAGCAGTGAGGTCATGGAACCTGTATAGGAAGTGCTTGCTGCCTTAAAGCAAATATGGATGGATAAATCCCCAAAGCCTGATAAGAGAGGCTAGTGTAGAAATTGCAGGGGGTCTGGCAGAAATATTTAAAATGTCCTTAGCCATGGGTGTGGTGCCGAAGGATTGGAGGGTGGCTCATGTTGTTCTGTTGTTTGAAAAAAGACTCCAAAAGTAACCCTGGAAATTCTAGGCCAGTGAGCCTGAAGTCAGTAGTAGGTAAATTCTTGGGAGGTGTTCTAAGAGATGGATGTACAATTATTTGGATAGCCAGGGACTGATTAGGAATAGTCAATGTGGCTTTGTGTGTGGTATTAAAAATTATGAGGGGGGTGGACAGAATAAATGTAGATTGGCTTTTCCCACTGAGGGTAGGTGGGATACAAACCAGAGGACATGAGTGAAAGGGAAAAAGTTTAGGGGGAACTTCTTCACACAGAGAGTGGTAGGAGTGTGGAACGAGCTGCCAGCTGAAGTGATCAACTTTAACATTTAAGAGAAATTTGGACAGGCACATGGATGGGAGAGATATGGAAGGTGATGGACTGGGTGCAGGTCAGTGGGACTAGGCAGACAAAAATGGTTTGGCAACAGACTAGAATGGTGCTGTAATTGTTCTATGGATCTAAGCACACATGTTGGCACAAAGGACCTGTACAATTAATTTATTTAATTCAGAGATACAGCACGGTAACAGGCCCTTCCAGCCCACGAGCCCTCACCGTCCAAATTCACTTGTGCGACCGATTAACTGACTAACTCTACAACTGGAAGGTGGAAGAAAACCAGAGCACCCAGAGAAAAGCCACACAGTCACAGGGAGAACATGCAAATTCCTTACAGACAGTGGCAGATTGAAACCCACATTAATGGCTCTGTAATAATGTGCTAACCATGTCACCCCAATTCTGTGACTGACATAGAATGGATTGGACTCCAACAAATAGTCTGGCAGCAAGTGGCCAGGAGAGGGTTGCAGGAGAAGAGGTGGGGCTGATGAGAGAGGATTGGTTGACATGCTGAATGGGTCCTTTCTATCATTTGGAAGTCTGAGAAGAAAAAGTGTTGTTGTTCAGTCTGCAAAGGAGCCTGAGCATCTGGGTGAGTCAAAAGCTGTAGCAAAGCAGGTACAAGAAAGGTCAGCCATATTCGGTGGATCAACGGCCAGCCTCAGACGGGATGCACCCTTTGTTTCTGAGGGGAACTGCAAAAACTCGAGCCATAATGTTAGACGTACAAAAAAAGAATGCAGTAAGATCTTGATCAGTTGGGCAGGTTGGCAGAGGAATTGTTGATGGAAGTTAATACACAGAAATGTGAGGAATTGCATTTTGGGAGATTTAACCTGGGTAGGACCTTGACAGTGAATGGTAGAGATCTGGGGAGTTGGTGTGGAGCAGGGCGATCGAGGAATACAGGTAACTGTACCTTGAAAGTGGCGTCACAGTCGGATGGGGGGGTCAATAAAGGCTTATGGCACATTTGCTTTGATTAATGAGGGTATTGAATACAGAAGTTGATATTCATATTGTACTTAAGTAAGACATTGGTGAAGCCCCATTTGGAGTATGGTGTTCAGTTCGGTCACCGTACTATTGGAAAGATGTTGTCAAGTTGGAGAGGATGAATAACAGGTTTTTGAGGATGTTGCCAGGACTTGGGGGGCCTGATCTATAGGGAGAGGTTAAGCAGGGTAGGGCTTTATTCCTTGGAGCTCAGGGGAATGAGGGGTGATCTTGTGGAGGTGAAAACATTATGAAAGGAATAGATCTCAGATTCTTGCATAGTGTAGGGGAATTGGTAACTAGAGGACATAGGTTTAAGATGAGGTGGGAGATGGTTAACAGGAACCTGAGGGGTGACCATTTTACCCAGAGGTTGGTGGTGGGCATATGGAATGGGCTGCCGGATGATTGGGTTGAAGCAGGTACTATTGCAAAGTTTCAGAAAGAAAATTGGATGGATACTTGGATCAGATGGGTTCAGAGAGGCATGGGCCAAATTCATACAGGTGGGACAAGTGTGGGTGGGATATTTTGGTCAGTGTGTGCAAGTTAGGCCAAAGGGCCTGTTCCACCCAGTGAAAGGCTGATGTTCAGATGGCAGGGAAGAGGAGTGTAACGTTAGTAGAAGAACACACTGTTGCTCCAGGTATACTTGGGCAGAATTTCTCAATGTGGAAATGTTGTGGACAAGAGTGGACTTCAGGGATTGGCTAGACTGGGCCAACAGGTGGCAGATGAAATCTAATGAGCAAGAATTGGAGGTGTTACGTTTTGGAAAGAAGAATGTGAGGTAACCTGCGAGGAACATTCAAAAAATGGCCAGTAGAAGCAAGAGATTTCCAGATGTACAATGTTCATGGGGAAGGCAGGTTGAAAAAGCAGCGGAGCAGTACGTGGTTGCAAAGGCAGGGAACGGGGAGAATGTGATGAAAGTACATGGGATGTTTCCAGGGAAAGCAGGTGGGGGGTTTGTAGAGGTGGCTGCATGCTGCAGAAAGGGAAGAGGTATGGAGAGGAAGTGAGAGGGGAGCTCACTGGGGTGATGGGCTTCTGGGGGTGTGAAGATGGGGTAGTGGGTCAGAGAGTGCAAAAACCGAAGAAAGGGGGTGGGGGCTTGTGCATAGGCAAGGTGAAGGGAGCTCTGGGTGGGTTAGGGACAGGAGTACCACTGCCATGGCTGGAACCCACCAATCTTCCTGTCCCTCCAGCAAGGTGTACCAGGGGAACCCGGCTACCAAGGCGCTCCCGGTTACCCAGGTGAGCCCGGAGCTCAGGGCAGGCCTGGGCTGCCTGGGCCACGTGGTTTCATTGGAGACCGTGGAATACCTGGACCAACTGGCCGCCAGGGGCCCTCTGTAAGTATTGCTGCTTGTGGGTGATCCCTGACCCCACTGGGAGGGGGTGGGGGAGGGGGGAATGTTAGGGGCCTTCTGTAAGTATTGCTGTGATGTGGGTGACCCCTGACCCCACTGAGAAGAGGCCAACGATTCCCCCACCATGTCCTGCAGTCAGTGGAACATCCTGTGTCTGACATCCCTCACTGTTCCCTCAGGAAGAGTATGCTAACTGTGCCAATATTGCACAGAATTCCAGCAGCTCCTAATTCCAAAGGTCCCCTGGCAACCTTATCTGAAGGATGTTTGCACTCTGACCTTTCACCTCTGTAAGACAGAGGGACTGACTGGGATTGCCCTAGCCAAAGGTACGAGCCCCTGCTGTTTTGGGCCAGTGGGTGTTTGGCGAGATGGTGGGTCATTGACTCTTGGCTGTGTCCAAGTCGTGTAAGAGCTGAGAGCAAAACCATTCGACAGATTAGTCCCTACTGATGTTAAATTGACAGTAAATGGTCTGCTTTAAACATCCATTGTATTATCTTGCAGAGAAAGATTTTATTCATCTGAAATGCAGCAAAATCGGTTTTGAATTGTCACAGGTAGCCGCATGAATGCAAACAGCCAGGTGGTGGCAGTGCTGAGCTCTGACTAGCATCTGGAGCCTGTGTGTGGTTAGGCAGACACTAGGGTTGAATGCAATACACGAACATGATGGAGAAACTCAGCAGGTCACGCAGCACCCAGAGGAAGTAAAGGGTAACCAATGTTTCGGGCCTTTGTCAGGTATAAGCAAAAGGTGTTGGGGGCAGGGGGAAGAGGAGAGGATGGAGGAAGGCAGTACAGGGTCATGGGTGGATTCAGGTGGGAGGGTAGAAGATGAAAAAATGGAGAAGTTGTGCACCTTCGCTCCATCTACTGCAACAGGAATGGTGGCCAACCATTTCATTCCATGCACCGTCCCTGCACCTCATGTGCTAACAAACCAAGGTTACCCATAAATTGGAGGAACAACACCTTGTGTTCCATCTGGGTTCTCTCCAACTCGAAGGAATTAACATGAACATCTCCAATTTTCTTTAACCCTCCCCCTCCCCTAAGTTTCTCTCTCTACCTTCTCCTATCTCCTTTCCTCCAGCTCCCCACCCCCTCCCTTCCATCTCCTATCAGAGAGCTACCCTAAAACCTCTCCCCCTATCATTTCTTAACCCTCCCAGCTGTGTCCACCTTTGATCTCTTCCTTGTTAGCCAGTGCTCCTGCCCCTGCAAAACCTCTCCTCTGCCCCCTCCTACCCCCCCCCCCCCCACCCCACCTTTTCATTCTGGCGCTTGCCGGTTTTGCTGATACCTGACTAAGGATTCAGGCCCGAAATGTTGGTCGCCCTTTACTTCCTAAGGATGCTGCGTGACCTGCTGAGTTTCTCCAGCACCTTTGTGCATCGCAGCAGGTCCATGAGTGTCCCGCTCCTCGATCCAAACCGGTAACACCCCTTTTGCACTCAAAGCAGAGACTGCTGGGAATATTCAGGAGCTCGCTCGCATGAAAGAAATTACTGCCTTAAAACTAGTGGAGAAAAGAGCAGTGAAAAACCCTAATGTTCCAGGTTGATCAATCAGTATTCACTTGCCCGATGAAAGGTTGTTGACCTGAAATGTTATTTGTTTGTTTCTTCCTCCATGGATACTATCTGACCTATGGAGTATTTCCAGCTCTTTCTATTTCATTTCAGGTTTGCAGTGTCTGCAGCTTTTTTTTGTGTGTTGTCTCATCACATTCTTCACCATCCAATAGCAATGCCGTTGTTGAGTACCCTTCCACCGTATCTGTGGGTGAGAGGTCATCGTTAACTGGACCAGCTACGTGATAACCCGGGCATATTGCTAGGAGTCACTCAGTTCCCAAAGCCTTTCTCGCCTCTACCAGGCAGTGTGATGGAAATCTCTCCACTGGTCTGGGTCGGTCTGGCTCCCAAGAACCACCCGGTGGCTCGGCAAGATCTGAGACAGAGCTTCACAACTGGGCCATACACAAGATGCATGGGTGCAAAGCTTCATTGCCAGCTGAGCCTGGCCTCCCTTGTCATCAGGCTCATGAAAACAGCAGTGTCTCTAATTTCCTCAACCCTCTTCCCCGTCACACACCATCCTGATTTCGGAAGAGACTGCTGATCAGGAGTAGCTTTGACTTCCCAACTCCCTCCTCCGCAGCAGTGGGAGTGGTGTTGGTGGAGTTGGTGGGGGGAGGGGAGGGGAAATTTCAGTGATAGACCAAGGCAGTGTAAATAGGCTATGATTGCTGGTCCTGACAGTGGAACCCACACCCAACAGAGATACGTCAGGGGGAAATGAAGATCAGCAATGTGTATCAGAATTAGTAGGACCTTTTCTGGGTGGTCCTACCTGACCTGCTTCTGTTTCCTTTGGCAGGGCCGAGATGCTGGAGAGCAGCATATTGTTGAGGTGTGCTTGAAAATTATGCAAGGTCAGTACCGAATCCCAACACTGAGTTGGCCTGAACATTGTGATAGAAACCATCTTGACATCAGTGGGTGTAAAATAATACACTGCAGAGGAATTGGGAACTATCGAAGGGTATCAGAGGAATGGACTGGAGAAAGACAGATCGGTGGGGACTGAGAACAGGAACAAATAAACTCCGGTGTCAGAAAAGAAGAAAGTGGTGGTGGAGAACAAATGTATTCAGCAGGAAGTGTGCATTCTGAAAGAAAGGATAAATAGCCAAGAATGAACAGTAGGGATAAACTCTGTGTACTGTCTGCTGGGAACAACAGCAGCCTGGGTTTGGTGTTAGTGGGAGAAGATGGAACTGTGCAGAAGTTACGCTCGTCTCACATTGACCCTTTGTTGGGACATACTGGGAATGCTAGCCAGTTTAATGGAAACGGTTTAATTGTCACTGCAAAAACTGTTTACACAGTTGACAGAAGTGATCAAACATGATTGGGCCGGGCATCTTTCCTGTTGAAGGAGGTGTTGATGGTGGGTGGGGGGAAGGGGTCAATGGACCTGCTAGAGAATCGAAGGTTTGATAAAGCGGGCACAGAGAAATTGTTCTCGGCTGTGAGGAGAGACATAATTGGAAGAACATCACTAAGAACCCAGTCAGGAAAGTTTGAGAGAGAGGAGAAGTTGCCGGTCTGTACATGGAACAACGGGAGCTGTTAGAACAAGCACTTTTGAAGAGAGGCTCAAGCAAAGCACGGGAAAGCAAGAATAGAGGACAACACTGGGGAGGGGGGTAGGTGGGGGTGAGATACGGAGACCTAGAGGAGACTTGAGTGCATCAGAAAATTTGGCAAGAATTGGATGGGCTGAATGGCCTTTTCTGCAGCGTTGAATGTTTATGTACATTATGAGGAAATACATAAAGGTGTGGCCCAGTGTCAATCAACCTGGTGTTTAATTTTGGAAACACATTCCTGAGATTAGAATGGATAACAATATATACAGTATGTGTCATGCTAATGTACAAAACTGAACTGTACTTTAACCATAGTGTACAAGTGTCACGGAATGTGGGTATTGGTGTGAAACTAAGTCAAGTACAGTAAAACCCCTGGTATCTGCCACCTATGGGGATTGGTAGATGCCAGATAAATGAATTTTCTGGTTGCTTGAGATTGCCCATTGTGTGATTGACCAACTAACAATGAGGTGCGTCAGTTTTAAACTTCTGTATTTTTTTATTTTTTTATTTTCTGTGATTTTCTTTTGCTAGTTTTTTGAATTCTGGATAACAGGGGTTTTACTGTATTAGTGAATATATAATGTATATTTTGTCGTATAAATCGACCAGTGTATAAATCAAGTCCATTCTTCAGCTCCATTTAAAGAGTTTTATGGTATATCCAGTATATAAGTTGACCCCCATTTTCTGGATGCCTGAGTTGGCTCATTGACCGGTGCATAAGTCGACCCCCATAGATCGCACGGATTGATCTGCTGGGCATTGGCTGGAGGTGATTTCTCTCATGGAGGGTCCATCGACATAATGCAACGTGACACAAGAATGAAGCGAGTTTTAAGTTGAAAGTGATAGAAATGGCCAACAAAACCACAAGAAAATTTGATGTATGTGAGAAGTTGGTTAGAGATTAGAAGACGAAGGAAGAGACTTTAAGAAAAATACCAAAAAGGCAATGCTCATTGAGAAAAGGAATCACTCATTGACCAGAGTTGGAAAATCACATTGCAGAATGGGTACGTGAACAGAGGCAAGATCACTACATAGTCACCCGAAATAAAATAAGAACATTTGCATTGCAGCGGGCCAAGTCGCACCCAGAACTCAGTGATGATTTTGAGGCTACAGTCGGCTGGTGCAATCGTTTCATGAACAGGAAAAATCTGGTATTACACCAGAAAACAAAAATTGCACAGAAACTACCAAAAGATCTTGATCATAAAGTTGTAAGTTTTCACCAGTTTATTATATAGAACCGGTAGAAACATGAGTTGGCATTGGCAAATATTGGAAACATGGACAAAATCTCCATGAACTTTGGCAATAGAACAGTGTGAAAACTGTGCAAACCAGAAGTACAGGGCACAAAAGGACCGGGCTTACCATGGTGTTATCGTGCACGGCTGATGGGACAAAGTTAAGACCCTTGGTAATCTTCAAATGCAAAATTAAACCAAAAATGAAATTCTATGTAGGTATTTTTGTAAATTTTCATGAAAAAAGGATGGATGGATGAAAATGGTATAAAACTATGAATGGACAACGTGTGGAACATGTGGCCAGGTGGTTTATGCTAAGAACAGAGTTTGCTGGTCTGGGATATGTTTCATAGCCACTTATATGAGAACACTAAAAGTAGATTAGCACAAAATAAGACTTGTATGGCGGTTATTCCAGTGGTTTGATGTCTCAATTGCAACCTCTCGATGTCTGCTTGAAAAAGCATTCAAAGAACATATGCGCGAGGAATGGAATACATGGATGTCAAGTGCAGAAAAGTAATTTACAAAAGGTGGGGCAATGCTGTGTAACTTGGTGCTCAAGGCATGGGACAAAGTTAAAATAGAGGCTGTGATAAAATCATTTCAATAGTGTGGTATCTCTTGTGCAATTGATGGTATGAAGATGATTTATTGTGGGACACTGACAACGAAGCTGAAACAGCCTCATCAGATACAGACTGGGACCTGGATAATGATTGTTGAAACAGTGAGAGTGTGGATGTGCTTGCTGCCGTCTTTGTTTCAGACGATGATATCGAGAGTGATTTTGAAGGGTTCTAAATGTGCTGTTGTTTTCGATAAAAATGTCACAGTAGGGTTTTTTGGTTTTTCCAGGTTTGTCTTGTACACCAGATCAGCGCGGATTGAATTTTGAGGTGAATTTCAGGCCTCGAAAGTATATCTAGCGTATAAGTCTACCCCCCTGCCCCCCCTTTTTATGAGAAAATTTTTTGGGTTTCACAACTCAACTTATTCAGTGAAATATATGGTAACTAATTGTGGACAATTATGTATTAATATACGAATCACGGAGTAATATCACACAACCTTACTGAACATCAGCCAGGTTTCTGCCCACAAACAACCAAGTATATATGTGATTAAGAGTTAGTATGTCTATTATTTGTTATTCCTATATTTGTCACCGAGACGAGTTCATTATAATTTACATTTTATGTACAGGTTTCTCTGTAATGATGAGAATGAAACACCAAACATTACTCTGTATCTTATGTGTCACCAGTGTTTGTGTGTCAGTGATTGTGAATCTGTGTTGAATATTCGTGTAACTTTGTCTGTCGCTCCATCAGTGAATGTGTCACCAAGATCTATGACACATTGCTTACTTCAGGAGATATCTTTAAATATTCATAGATTTTTTGCAACACAAGAAAAATTACTAATTTTCAATGGCTTTTTCGTACTGTTTATCACTGCCCGTGACCGCAGTACTGTACATGATACATTAGGCCCTTTCTAACTGCCGTGTAAAACAGGGTTAACCGGGTCATTTGCCCGGTTACCGCCTCAGTTACACGGCAGTTAGAAAGGGTCTGATCCTCTCATCCCTGTCGGAATCCAATCGGGTCCCTGACCTACCTCAGAGGTAGTCAGGGAACCCAGTTAAACTTACCTAGGTCGTGTCCACAGGCGATTTGAAAATGAAAATGGCCGACCCGCTGATTCCGGTGACGTCAGCATTTGCAAGCGTGCGTCACCGGGCAGCCAGCATCTGAACATCTGTCAGTACTTCCGGTGAGTATGTGACACGTCATTGTGGGGGCGGGATCCCCCTTAAATCACCGGGTTGCCAATTTAATGGGTAGATCCCCCTGCAATTTAAAAGGAGCATCCAGCACCTTTGGCCCAGTAATCGCACACAGGTCCCAGGAGGGTATCCAGGGGCTGCAGTTTAAAAGAGGCTTTTGTTGCACATTTCTTCAAATGTTATCATTTTGCTTTATATTGGTATCTGTACAACTGAATCCTGCCGTCATCAGAAGTAAAGTATAGCAGTCTTTGAGAAGTTTGGATGTATTTGCAGTGCATTTGGGGTGGTGGACATAATTAGGTATATCTCTGTATTTGTGCTGGAGATGGAGTGGTGTGGGTATAGAACATCAAAAACTATAGCACAGCACAGGCCCTTTGGCCCAAAGTGTGGTGATGGCATGATAACCTATTGTACCGACCGCCGAGAACTCTTCTTTTGCATAATCCTCTATTTTTCTGTGTTCCATGTACTTATCTAATTGTCTATTTGAGGATCTTATTGTACCTGCCTGCATTACCGTTGGTGCCGTATACCCACCACTTCCTGTGTGAAAAACTTACCTTGTACATTCCCCTGCCCTTCCCCCCCCCCCCCCCCCGTTCTTATTTCCAACCACCTTAAAACCATGTCCCTTCACGTTAGTTATAGGGGGAAAGAAAACCCTCTGGCCATCTACACGATCAATATCTCTCATCATCTTTTAGACCTCTATCAGGTTATCCTTCATCCTCCGTCTCTTCAAGGAGAAAAGACCACATCCACTCAACCTATACTCACAAGGCGTGCTATCCAATGCAGGCAGCATCCTTGGAAATCTCCTCCGCTCCTTCTCTACAGCGTCCACATCCTTCCTATAGTGAGGTGACCAGAATGGAACACAATATTCCAAATCGAATCTAACTAAGGTCTGATGTAGCTGCAACATTAGCTCACAGCTCTTGAACTCCATTCCATTGTTAACAAAGGCCAACACTCCACACACCTTCTTAACAACTATGTTCTAAGTCTATGAATGCTCCTATCCTCTCATTAGTTATCTTGCTTTTAATCTATGTATAAAATGCCATGGGGTTCTCTTTAACCTTATTCAATAAGAGGAACTCATGGCCCCTCCTAGTCCACCTGTTTATTTTCTTTCCTGTTTCCTTTATAATCCTCAAAGGCCCTGCCCAATTTCAGGTTTCCAAATCTTGTGCTTATATCCATTTTCCTTTTGACTCAATTTACACCCTTCATCATCCAAAGTTCCTGAACCTTGCAATTATTTGTCTTTCCTCCAAACTGCCACATGTTCATCCTGAATCCTGCCTGACCAGTTGATCTTTACACAATTTAATCATCTATTTATTTGAACCATCAAATTTCTTTGGAGATTTTCTGTATTTTGACGATACAGCATGGTAGAAGGCCTTTCTGGCCAATTAAACCCATGTTACTCAATTCCTGCCAACCCCGTATGGTGGGAGGGAGGAAACTGGATCATGTGGAGAAAGCCCTCGCACCTCTTGGGGAGAACGTACAAACTCCTTACAGATTCAAGCCCAGGTCTTCATGCTGTGATGGCATTGTGCTGAACCTCTGCTTCTATCACTGCCACATGACTTAGAAGGTGTGCTCTTTTCTCCTTTGTAGATCTGTAGTGAATGAATTCACTGAACTCCATTTGTTTCACTGTTGCTTGTCTCTAAGTGAAAGTTTCCATTCACAGTTGCAACGATCGATGTCATCAGCAAGCTAGAGGGGTGGGATTTCTGTTCTGATATCTAAAATGTTAACAAAGTGACTCCTTGTGGCCCAAATAGTCGTCGTCGTATGCATCAAAACTGGTCACACCCAACAACACCTTATTTTCTATCTGGGCACCCTCCAGCCAGATGGCATTAACACCGACTTAACTGCTTTCCATTAAACTTGCTCGCCTTTTCTCCCCCATCCCCATTTCCTGTCTTTCCAGTCCTTTCACTTACACAGCCTTTCCTTCCCCCTCCCTCTCAGTGCTGCTGTTCCCTTGCTCCCTTCTCCACCTATCATCTCCTGCCCTGCCAACCCTCCTCCTCCTCCTCCTCCTTCCACTCTTGTGTTTTGACGCTCACCGGCATTTTCTCGCACTTTGATGAAGGGCTCAAACCCAAAACATCAGTGATGTATCTCTGCCTTTAAAGGACAATGTTTTGTGTTTTTACTGCGGTCACACCCAGATGATTAGTTAACCTGTCATCTGGCCTTCAGTATTTTTCCTGGTCATTTCTTACAAGTCATCAGTTCAAAAATTAAATTAGGTTCATCCTCAGAGGGCAAGACTCCCCTTTACACGTCCATGTAAGTCCGACAATCTCAGGTTCAAGGTTTCTTTTATGGTCTCATCATACAAAAAAATCTAATATGCAGGATGTACTTCAACGTTTGTCTGCCGTGAGGCGAAGAAAGAATCACCTTGAGCATCGCCTGCTGGAAAATGGTGGGGGACACAAATTCATTGTGTGGCCCTGATCTTTCCTTGAGGGACGGCCTGTGAAAAATCTCTGATCATTATCAAGAAGCTTATTTCCCCAAGCATTGTCCCTTGTTCAGGGTAATGGATGAAAACAATCCTCTCAGGACCTTTTGTGGATCAGGTCTCTTGCGAGAGTTCTCCTGAGTAAGTGTACCAAGGTCAGAGCACTCTCTCATGGCTGCTCTAACTCCAATAAAAGCCTCTACTAGTAATTTCCTTCCTGTTGCTAAGAGATTCTAAAGCTGCCCAATTCCTTACACACAAATTACAAGAAATGGGATTGACTGTCCTGCATCTTCAGAAGTTGAAGGTTACAGGGAGAAGGCAGGAGTTGAGAGGAATAATACATCCGTCACAATTCAAGTGGCCTAATTCTGTTCCCATGTCGACAAAAGCCCATCATTGACTTTTAGTCTCATCCCATTATGTGTCCATTGTGTGAATGTGCCCAACAGAGTATTTGCATACAAGTTACCTACCAACATACTGCTGCTCTCTTCCATTACGACGATGTACCACTAAGTCCTGGTGCATATGTGGCTACTTTTTAATATGAACTTTAATTGAAGAATAAATTATGATGTACATCTATGGGCATGTGTGGCTAATTGTTATGGACTGAATATTAACATACCTGTTTCTCAGCATATCAGTTACACAGATCCTAGAGCATCAGAGCGTTATACAGGATCGAGTATGGGTGCCATTGTAATTGGTTAACATCTTAAATGGGTGTGAGCATATTTTGCATGATTGAATATTGATAAAATGGAACAAATTAGTGTTTGTGTGACAGAATAATTGTAGATATTTTCCATAAAACCTGATAGGTTATCTTTCTTTCATTGAATGAGGCTGGGTTGACATCCCGAGGTGGATGATAGTGGGGCCAACCTTTGTTGCTTTCTGGCCACCTCGCTGGGTTCCTCACTCTGCACCACTTTGTGTTACAGAGCAGTTAGTAACAGCAGCGGTCAGTGCCAGGAGACAAGTACTGGGTGGAGCTGGGATGAGAGGACCTCCTGGATTCCCTGGTTCAGCTGGACCTCCTGGTGAACAAGGAGACCATGGTGTGGCTGGAACTCGTGGTCTTCCTGGTCTGACAGGAGTTCACGGCCAGATTGGAAATACAGGACCAAAGGGTAAGATGTCAACCTGCTGCCAGAAGCAAGTTGAAATTCTGAAACTCCGATCAATGATGGGACCTGGTGATTGATCCTCCATTGAATAAGAAGCCCAGTGATTCAAAACCTTGTCATAGTTTTATAGCAGGGAAACAAACTCTTGGAGCACTAAGACTTTCCTAATCCATGTACCTGTCCAAAGGTCTTTTAAACATTCTATTTGTACCCACCTCTCCAGCTTGTTCCATCACCCTTTCACTTCAGGTCTGCACATTTCTTCACGTCACGGGGAAAAGACTGACACAATTTATCTATGCCCTTATGATTTTATGGACCCTAATAGAAGTCACCTCAGCCTCCTGCACTCCAGGGAACAACGTTGCAGCCTGTATTAGCCCTCTCCCAAAAACTCAAGCCTTCCAGTCCCATTCCTCATAAATCTTTTCTACATCCTTCTTGAGGCAGAGTGATCAAGATCTGCCCACAATAATGCCAATATGTCCTGCCCCTGTACTCAGTGCCCTGACCAACACCTTCATCATCCTGTTCCCCGTGTCGCCACTTCCAAGGAACTAAGTTACCTGTACCCCAAGGTCTCTCTGTTCTATAACCATTTACTATGCATCTTTCCCTGGTTTAACTTACCAGGATGGCACACTGTATACTTGTCAAAGTTTAAATTCATCTGCTATTCCTTGGCCTAGCTCTTCAGTTAGGGCATGGAAGTGGGATCTACAGCCCAACTTGACTATGCAACCAAAAAGCCACACCCACATCTGCCTATATTTGTCCCATATTCCTCTAAACCCATCATATCCATGTATCTGTCCAATTTTTCCTGAAACATTGCAATAGTACCTGCCTTAACACCTTCCTATTAATCTTTTTCCTGTTGTTATCTTAGATAACTTGCTTCACCTTTCACTATTGGATGAATTTTGGAGTCATCCACAAACTTTTCAACCATATTGTGATCCAAAACATTAATATAGATGACCAAAACCAGCAGTTCCCAACTCACCACAGTCCTCCTTCCACCAAGCCAATTTTGATTGGCCCTATTGATTAAGCAGTGATTGATGCTCATTGATTAAGTATCCCAGAGATTATGTTCCATTGACAAGGCATTCCCTACAATGGTAGGGAAACTTCCTGATTAAAAGGCTCAGTGATCAACCCTCCCATTGATTGGTGAGACATGTGATTAGCTCCTGATTGATCACAGCCAGTAATTGATCAGTATTAATTACAAAGCTGAGTGATAGAGCCCTGATAAATTATGAGCTGCAGTGATTAACCTCTGTACTGTATTTGATTCTCATTGTTCGTCACTGACACTGATTTCTTTTTATGTTAAGGCAAAAGAGGGGAAAAAGGCGATCGAGGTGAGATGGGGCATGGACATCCTGGCCTTCCAGGCCCACCAGGAATCACAGGTAAATGGAGGCAGGAGCTGTTTAACCAGAAAGTCTGCAGAAGCCGGGGCCGAGTGCAATAAATAAACATGCTGGAGAAACTCAGCAGATCGCGCAGCATCAGTAAAGGATGACCAATGTTTTGGGCCTGAGTCTATCGCAAGGTATAATCAAAATCAGACAGGTGTCTCAATAAAATAAGGTGAGCGAGGAAGGGGAAGCAGGAGGAGCATAAGCTCATAGGTGGATGGTTATACATGAGCGGGTAGAAGATTAAAAAAAAGCTGATGGGGAGAGGGTCAAGGGTAGCTCTCTGGTGGAAAGAGACAAAGGGATAGGTAAAAAGAGAGACCAGGGGAGGGGTTAACAGAGAGTCAAAGTTAATGCCATCTGGTTGGAGAGAGCCAAGACAGAATATTAGATGTTGTTCTCCAATTTGTGGGTAGCCTTTGCAGTGCACAAGGCCTTGAACAGATAGGTTGGTGTGGGAATGGTGTATGGAATTGAAATGATTGGTCACTAGGAGGTCCTCGCTGTTGTAGCGGACAGAGCGAAGGTGCTCCATAGGAAAGCAACGGAAACGCAAGACAAGAAGAGGAAAATCAGATCGATTAAGGGGTAAATCAAACAGGGCCACAGTGTTAGATTATGCCAATGGCCCTCAAAATGTTAAATGGATTTGGCGTAAGCATTTGCCATAAGTTAAATAAATTAATTGTGCAACAGGAGATGAAGGGTTTGCTATAGTTGAGATTATTGAGCAGGACTCCAGGAGGTCAAGTGTGGGGAATGAACTTGGGAAGGACAAGCAAAAAGAACGAGAAGATTTGGTAGCATTGCCGATTAAAGAGATTAATGTTATTGTGAAGAAGGATGTATCCCTCTCCCTCTCTCTTATGACTTTATCTATTTCTCATACCTTCTGTTCCATTTCCTCTGGGACCCTCTCCCAGCTTCTTTACTGTAGACTCACGATTTGTACCCATGCTGCCTGACCATGTTTGCTCAAGGTACCAGTAGCTGCAGCATTTGTGTTTCTCAACATATTAAGGCAATCTGGTTCGGGCATTGCTTCAGTGAGAGTACAGACACCAGGAATGGTTGGCCGTATGAGAATGTGCCCCGTTGTGTCATTGTGAGTGTCACATTGACAATTGTTACTGTTGTGCATCCCTTCCTGCGATAAACATCAGGAGGCCCTTTCACCGATCACCCCTGGTTTTGAATATAGAGAGCAGTTTCTCACTGCATGTCATGTTGTGTGCACAGTTTTGCTCAGAGATTTGAGGGCAGTAAGACGGTAATGAGTGGAGGGAGCCACAGGTCATTGTAGGAGGGCCGGTGTCACACGGGCTGGGGAGACACGACTCTGCACTGAGCTGCAAGCCTCAGGCCTGCATCCAGGATGAGTGGCAAGTGCATCCTGCCGAATGGCAGCACCCCAGTGATCACCATGGTTCTTATTAATGCAGAGAAATCTTCTGACTTAGAGAGGGCTGTGGAGACAGAGAGAAGAGGGAGATGATGGCTTCCATCACAAGCACCTGCTGTGCCTGGGCATTGAGCAGGTGGCTCACTCCTTGCTGAGCTATGAGATGACTGCCTTGTTCCGGCAGAGTGATGACCTATAGCTTCGTTTCAGGCATCGGGTTGGATGTCAGACCAGGTTCGTCATGCAGCAGCCCTGTCAGTCTTTGTAAAAATTTTAATGTTACATCATGGTGGAATGCCCTTTCTGCCCACGATGCCCAATTAACCTACCAACCCCTTGGAAGGTGGGAGGAAACCAGAACACCCAGTGAAAATGCTCGCAGACCACAGGATGAGCAAGCTTATGTTCTGGAGCATGTTTCAGAACAAGCTCATCTGCTGGAGCATGTTGAAGTTAAGAAGGAGGAAGTGCTAAATCTTCTTAAAAACATTAGGTTTGATAAGTCCCCGGGACTGGATGCGATATACCCCAGGTTACCACTGGAAGCAAGGGAAGAGCTTGCTGGGGCATGGGCAATGATCTTTGTGTCCTTCCTGGCCACAGGGGAGGCACCAGAATCAGATTCACTGTCATGAACAAGTCTGAAATTCAGTGTTTTGTGGCCACGCCACAGTGCGAACATTCGTATTATAACCATCTTACAACATTTCTAATAAATAATAATAAAAATAACAGTGCCTGAGAAGTCAGGCACTGTCTGGTTCACTGATTATTCGGGAATCTGATGGCAGCGGAGAAGAAGGTGTCCTTGTCCCGCTGAGTGCTCATCTTTAGGCTCCTGCACCTTTTTTCCGATGGTAACAGAGTGAAGAGGGCATGGCCTGGGTGGTTGTGGGGGGGGGGGGGGAAGTGGGGGCTTTGAGGATAGAGGCTTTCCAGAGGATTGGAGATTGAAAACATGTCATCCAATTGTAGGTAGGCCATTGGGTCCTTGTGTCAATGATGGGCAAACTGTCGGAGAGGATTTGGGAGCATTTAGAGAAGTACCATCTTCTCAAAGATGGTCAGCACTGCTTTGAGAGGGATAGAGGTTGAGCCTCACAACCCTAATTGAGTTTTCTGAGGAAGTAACAAAAGACATTGATGAAGGTAGGGTGGTATATGTGGTGTAGATGGATTTTACTAAGACATTTCACAAGGTTCCCCCATGGAGGACTCATTCAGAAAGTCATGAGATATGGGATCCATGGCTGTGTGGATTCAGAATTGGCTGGCCTGTAGAAAGCAGAGTGTAGATGGAACTGGAGGTCAGTAACTAGTGGAGTTCCGTATGGATCTGTTTTGCAACCCCTGCTCTGTGATTTTTTTTATATCTATAAATGAATGAAGTAGAATGATGGGTCAGTAAGTTTTCAGATGACACGAAGGTTGGAAAAGTTGTGGATAGTGTTGGAGGTTGTTGTAGGTTACAACAGGATATAGACAGGATGCAGAGTTGGGCAGAAAATGGCAGAAGGCGTTCAGTCTGGATAAGTGTGAGGTGATGCATTTTGGAAGGTCAAACCTGAAGGCTGAGTACAGGGTTAATGGCAGGATTCCTAAAAGTGTGGAAAGACAGAGGAACCTTGGGGTCCATATCCATAGCTCTCTCAAGGTTGCCATACAGGTTGACAAAGTAGTTAAGAAGGGTTATAGTATGCTGGCCTTTATTAGTTGGGGGAATTAATTCAAGAGTCAAGAGATAATATTGCAGCTCAATAACACTTGAAATATTGTTTGTGGTGATATGCTATTACACCACTAGTTCACCCAAGTGCTGACTTGACGACCTTGTATATAAAGCCAACCGGAGCTAGGCTCCTCCCAAGGCTTCCACAGAGGCAAGACCTAGCTGTATATATTAGTCTATTAAAACTAGCGTTTAACTTGCACTCTGTCTCGTGTGGTTGATGTTAGTTTCAGTGTTCATTTCCAGTTGCCTCATTAGAGGAAGGATGTGGAACCTCAGGAGTGGGTGCAGAGGTGATTTACAAGGATGATGTTTGGTTAGAGAACATGTCTTATGAGGCAAGGTCAGAGCGAAGAAGAATGAAAGATGACTTAATGGAGGTCTATAAGATTGTGAGAGGCATAGATAGGGTGGACGGCCAGCTCCTTGTCCCCAGGGCAAGGGTAGCAAACACCAGAGGACATGTGTACAAGGTGTAGGGAGGGAAGTTTAAGGGAGATGTCAGGGGTAAGGTTTTTTTTTTTACACAGAGAGTAGTAGGTGCTTGTAATGCAGTCAGGGGTGGTGGAGGCTGATACAATAAAGGACTCAGACAGACACATTGATACAAGAAAAATGGAGGGTTGTGGGTGCAAGGTAGGGAATGTTTAATTCGTTGAGTAAGTTTCTATCAGCAGGTACAAAATCATGGGCTGAAGGGCCTGCGCTGTGCTGTACTGCTCCATATCTATGTTCTGAACTCCTTACAAATAGTGACAGATTCAAACTGGGGTCTCTAGTGGTGTAAAAGTGTTGCACGAACCGTGCTGCCCTGTAAGATGAAGGGAACATTCCTCTGGCCTGTGATGGTAGAACTAGTACCTGCACCTTGGCTCAATGCCCTTTTCCTTGTGTGCATTTAAGGAAATGGCTAATATTCAATTTTGCAGGGAGCATTATCCTGCACTGTGGGAATTTATGGTCATTGACTGACTGCATGTGTCTGGGCACAATGAGCCCTTTTCACATTGATTCCACTTGTGCTCTCATTCTTGGCTCTGATGTATTCTCTGTTAAATGAAGCGCCAGGATAATGAAACATCTGTTGATGAAAGGGTTGTTCCTTGACTCAAATTAAACACGTTTTCTTCGTGATATGAACATTGAATTTTCCATGTTCACCTTACTCACCTTTCCCATCCCCTCCTCTACCAGATTCTATGTGCCCATCATTCCTTCTCCTCCCATGGTCCCACCCTCCTTCCCACTTCACCTGGGTTCACTGACCACCTCCCCCAGCCCTCTTTGCACCACAATATCACCGTGACAGTTCTCACTCCAGATGCAGTATCACGACCTGAAATGGGCACAGACACCTCGACGGATCCTGACCTACTGACTGCTTTTCCAGCACTTTTTTTTAATATATTGTTCCACCATCTGCTTTTTGACTTCAAACACATTTTCATGGTTTATTTTGTGAATCAAAGATGTTTCAAATGATCGATTAAAGAGGAATGAGTGGGTTTTCGGCCACTTTCCAAATATTGTCTGTACAAAGGGAGGTACAGTTAGTATAGTGGTCAGCTCCACATGATGGCAGCGCTGCAACCATGTTTCATATCCCCCTCTGTCTGTAAGGAGTTTGTACATCCTCCCTGTGTCTCCATGGTTTTCAGTGAGTGTTCTGATTTCTTCCCATCTTCCAAAGATGTATGTAGGTTAATTGGGCACATGAGTGTATTTGGACGGTGCGGGCCTGTTACCATTCTGTATTTATAAATTTTTAAAATATAATTGATCCAAAACCTGCTCTCCATGTGTCTCCCTTGTTTCGGTTTGAACTCTGCTTGGTCTGTGACTCAAAAGCCACTGAAGTTCATTATCACCTGACTGTACAGGTAAAAGCAGATGACACAGTGTTTCTCCAGACCACAGTGTGATTTAAAATAAATATATACAGATATTTTGGAATGATTTACTTGATAACAGGATGTCGCTCATCAATCTCACAATCTGCGGGAAGAAATAAAAACCCAATGTACTTTATGGAGCAAAGTACTTTTCGAGCTTAAGCCCTTCATCAAGGTCTGTCGGCAGGCACCCAAACAAAATGGTCGGGGGAGAAGCACAGTTCCACAGGCAGGAGGTTAGAGGTGGATAAGGGAGGGAGGACACACCAGCAAACAAGGGTAGGGAGGTTAGTTCTGTGAATGGAAGGGGGTGGAGAAGAGAGAGGAAGAAGAGGGAGTGGGCAAGCAGAAACCAGACAAGTTGATGTTAATGCTATACGGCTGGAGAGGGCCCAGATGGAAAATTAGGTGTTGCTCCTCCAATTTACGGGTGGTCTTGGTTTGACAGTGCGTGGGGCCAGGGACAGGCACATCAGCATGGGAGTGGGGTGCAGAATTGAAAGGGTTGACCACTGGGAGGTCCCTGCCAGTGGTGCTCAGCGAAGCGATCTTCCAGTCTCTCCGATGTAGAGAAGACAACAAAGCGAGCAATGGATGCAGCAGATGATTCCATGGACACAAGTGAAGTGCTGCTTCCCTTGGAAGGACTGTCTAGGGTTGCAATGGTGGTGAGGGAGGAGGTGTGGGCGCAAGTGTGACACTTCCTGCGGCCGCAGGGGAAGGCGTTAAGGGGCCAATTAATGGGAAGCGATCAGTGGATGAGGGAGGCACGGAGGGTGTGGTCTCTGTGGACAATAGAGAGGGAACGATATGTCAGGTGGTTGGATGTTATAAAGTTCACTGTTTAACCTGCTGAATTTCTCCAGCATTGTTTTATTTTAACTGTGTCTGAACTTTCATGGTTTACTCCTGCAGGAAGAAGCTAATTCCTAGCCTAGTGGCCCTGGTTTTTTATGCACCTCCTTTCTGATGGTAGTCAAGAATCAATGAGAAGTATGAAAGTGAATGCATGTTCTTTTTTCTCTCTTCAGGACCCCCAGGAATGCCGGGGCGGAGTATCGATGGTAGACGTGGTGAAGTGGGTGTGCAAGGAGTGCCTGGGCAACCTGGTCGCCCTGGATTACCTGGAGCCCCTGGTATTCCTGGATTCTGTGAAGCTGCTGCTTGCTTAGGGGCATCAGCATACCTGGCCTCAGGTGGGGGACCTGACTACAAGGGTCCATGAACTGTTCCTGACGACCAGCGTGCGGCCAAACAACTGTCCAGCAACTGCCGCATGCACTGAAGAGAGGGAAAAGGGGGAGGGAGAGGAAATGGAGACAACCAGGAATCAACCCCAGTGCAAGGAGTTTCTTGAAGACTGAACTGACTTAAAATATTTGGTGTGTTTTATATTTAAAAAAAAAATACAGAGGAAATTTAAAAAAATAAACACGAAATTTTGCTTTTCAGATTAAATGAAAATAATGGAGTTTAAAAAAAAAGTTTTGCATTGGTATGTTTATTTGAGCAGAGGTTGATGTACATTGGTTCGTAAATTTTTATTTGGTTTAATTATTTTTAAATGAATAAGACAAACTATTAGGCAATGTTCTGGTGATGTGAGCTTGCATCAATCCTGTGTGTAAATCTAGTAAGTGCTGCAGTCTTTGTTAATGTATAGAGTTCAATTTAATTGTAGTTACTGGATAAATGTTATTGAAGGCCCCACCTAGTTTTCTGCTCCGGACAAGTGCAGAGAGCCAGCCTATTGTTGAAGTCTTCTGAGACCACACTGGTCTCAGATGGACTTCAACAGACATGTTTCTTGGCGCTATCTGATGGAGGTTGGTTTACTGCAGAGAGCTCCTGTCTTCTGTGGTCCACGCCAGCTGGAATTCCACATGCAGCTTCGCCGATGAGATGAAGAAGTGAACAAACCACGAGGGTTGGAAATTCAACATGCCCGAACGGTCGAGCAGCATGATGAGGGAACCTACTCTGGTTGTTGTTGTCTCAGCATGGAGCCGACTGTTGCGTCTTCATGCTCCATTGGGATTTCATTGCCCATCTGATAAGAGGGTGGATAGTTGACACCATAAAACCCTGCGAATGCCAACATCCTGAGACCGCTCTGGTCACACAATGGACCTGTCAACAATGAGGTTTGAGCACTGTACTGTCCTACCCCAGTCCCAGAGTGTACATCTGCTGACCCAAAGGCTCGCTCTCTGAAGGATTAAGAAACATTTATCTGCTTTTTTCCCTTTGATCCACCTGGATATTCTCAGTGGGTTTTGGGCTTCTATTTTTGGTTGGCATTTTGCTGTCACTGAGGTGAAATAGGATCCGAGACAGGCCTAGTCTTTCAGAGAGTGAGTGCAGTAAATCACATTGAGCAATGTCGGAAACACTCCTTCTAACACGTAGTTTGTGTTTCTGTTGGGACAGCTTTGTATAAACTCCCCTCCAAGTCTTACCAATTCAGAGAAAGCCCTGCACGTGGCAGCAAACTAATCCAATTGGCATGGCATCTTCCTCCATCAGTGTATATAGTGCAGTTTACAGGAATAGCCTGTTCCACAAAGCAATTAAGCAAACAACAGCCTGAGGACCCTGTGGTAATGACTTTAATCAATGGGTTATTTCACCACACAATTAGGTGCCTGGAAAATTTTTGAAGCCACTGAATAACATAGTCATTGTCCCCAAAATAAAGCCCACTGATTAACTTCATTAACATCTTTAATTTATTATGTTTTAAATCTTGTGCAACTGTAAAGACCATGTGTTTGTCTCTCATTGTACTGGAGCACCATCCAATAAAACGGACATTTTGTAAAAGACCATGTTTTTCTGTCACCTGCGGAAGACCCAATGCTAACACTGCACTCCAGGCTGGTGTTCAGGTCCGATGGTGGGGGGGGTTGGGGGAGAGGAGGAGAAGGGAGGTCGCTGCGCTCTGGGCTCCCTTCACGTGGACTTTGTCCTCAGAGCTGCACCTTGCATTTGACTTGTGCACTCTGACCTTGCATTTGGACCCTGTGCTGGAAACTTATACCTGGACTCTGCACTCACTTTGCTTTTGACTTTTCTTGGTTATTTTGTTTTAATTTTATGCCTTTTACTGTCAATAAATGTGTACATAAAATTACAGAGCTGAAGAGAGGCTGTTGAGTGGTGATTTCTCCCTCTTTATTTGGAGAGAACTTCTAGATTGGGGCTGGGATGAAGTTAACATTGGAAATCTTTAAACAATTCCTGATTTAACCTTGAAACACTGATTCTAAGGGATTTGCGTCATTTCTTGGTCTTCCTTCAAACATTGCCTCAAAATTCTGATAACCGGACTTTCTCAAGCTGTGGTCCACGGACACGGTGGCCTGTGAGTTTGTTACAGATGGTCCATGGTTATATCAAATATGACTGATAGAATCTCCAAGTAATGTGTGAAAAAAGGTTGCCCATTAAACAAAAATAATATGACTGTTGGAGTTCTGGGAATTGGCTTGAACTTGTCATCCCTCCTCCTCACCTGGTTATCTGAGGTAAGTGAAGCTATACTTGGGGCAGTTGGTGGATGAAAAAGATGGCTGAGAATCACTGCTCCAAACAAGTCCCAGCACAGCTTCGACACACAAACGCTGCTGAAGGAACTTGTCAGGCCACCCAGCATCCAACAGAAGTAAAGCTTTTGTCAGGTGTGGGGGGGGGGGGTGGGGGTGGTAGGAAGAGGAATGGGAATGGGGGGAGGAGCTTGGGAGGACATAGGCAGACACAGGTGGGAAGGGAAAAGCTGAGAAATGGTAGGGGGAGAGGTCAAAAGGTTAAGAAGGGTCGATCTCTGATGTGAAAAAGGAAGGGGTTGGGGAGCTGGAGGAAAGGAGATAAATGGGTAGAGAAAGCGTGACATTGGAGGGTGTTAACGAAATTGCAGGTTGATATTGATGCCATCGAGGCAGAGACGGCTGAATTGAAATATAAGGTGTTCCTCCAATTTGCAGGTGGGCTCGATAGGCATGGCAGTGTGGCCACGGTGTGTAGAATTGAAGTGGTTGGTTACTGAGAGATCCTTGTGGCAGCGGACAGAGCAGAGTGATCAACGAAGTGATCTCCCAGTCTCTCTAATGTAGAGGAGGGCACAACAGGAGCACTGGTTGCAGTCAATGACCCCTGCAGATTCAGAGGTGAAGTGTTGCTTCACTTTGAAGGAGTATTTCACAAAACAGATTCAGGACTGGGAATAGGAAGCTTGATTGCAAGAGGGTTTTGGGCCAAACACAGGAAACTGGGATGAGTTTAGGTAGACAACTTTGACAGCAGGGACAAGTTGGGCTGAAGAGTCTGCTTCCATGGAACTCTGTGTGGAAAGCTAGCACACCACAATGTGCCAATGGCCTATCTTTCTCCAATTTTGCTAAATGCAGTCCTGCCATGGAAAGAGCAAGGGGATATGGGGAGAAGGCAGGTCGGTGGAGTTAGGTCATAAACTAGATCAGCCATGATGGTATCGAATGGCGGAGCAGGCTCGATGGGCCATTTCTGGCCGCCCCTGTTCCTACTTCCTATGGTCGAAGTAAACTTGCATAAGGGGGGACCCTGTGAAATGACATGATGTTCCAGTGGAGTGTCCGAGAGGATCACTGGGGTCTCCCCCCATAGCCCCATTGACAGGATCTACAGGGATATTGTCTGAAAAGGACCCCTTCTACCCATGATTCAATGGCACAGCAGACCCGATGGGCCGATTGGCCCCAAGGTCTTGAATCAACACTCCCTTTCCTGCTCGCAGATGGCCCCGCCCCCGATGGCCACGCCCCCGATGGCCACGCCCTCCCGACAGCCCCCCCCCCCCCCCTGCCCCACATCCGGGCCTCCCGCCCGTGCCCTCGTCATGGCGGCGCTGCAGCCGCTGGGCCGTTCGCTGCCCTTGGTGGTGATTCTCGGTGCCACCGGAACAGGGAAGTCGCGGCTGGCGCTGGAATTAGGCCGCAGGCTCCACGGGGAGATCGTCAGCGCTGATTCCATGCAGGTCCCGCGGGGGGGAGGAGGGGGGGGAGGAGGGGGGGGGGGAGGGGGGGGGAGGGGGAGGGGGAGGGGGGGGGAGGGGGAAGGGGGGAGGAGGGGGATGGGGGAGGGAGAGGAGGGGGGGGAGGGGGAGGAGGGGGGGGGAGGGGGGGAGAAGGGGGGAGGAGGGGGAAGGGGGGAGGAGGGGGATGGGGGAGGGGGAGGAGGGGGGGAGAGGGGGGGGGAGGGGGGGGGAGGAGGGGGAGGGGGGAGGAGGGGAGGAGGGAGGAGGGGGGGAGGGGGAGGGAGGGAGGGGGAGGAGGGGGGGGGAGGGGGGGAGAAGGGGGGAGGAGGGGGAAGGGGGAGGAGGGGGATGGGGGAGGGGGAGGAGGGGGGGGGAGGGGGGGAGGGGGGGGAGGGGGAGGAGGGGGGGGGAGGGGGGGAGAGGGGGGAGGAGGGGGAAGGGGGAGGAGGGGGATGGGGGAGGGGGAGGAGGGGGGGAGGGGGGGGAGGAGGGAGGAGGGGGGGAGGGGGAGGGGAGGGAGGGGGAGGGGGAGGGGAGGGGGGGGGGAGGGGGAGGGGGGGAGGGGGAGGGGGGGAGGGGGAGGGGAGGGAGGGGGAGGGGGAGAGGGGTGGAGGAGGGGGAGGGGGAGAGGGGGGAGGGGGGGGAGGAGGGAGGAGGGGGGGGAGGGGGAGGGGGGGAGGAGGTGAGGAGGGAGGAGGGGGGGGAGAGGAGGGGGGGAGGGGCTGTCTGATCCACCAGGAGGGTCTGGCCCTGAGCTGTGGGTGTTAACGGTTGAAATTGTTATTGGCCTTGAGAAAATGTGAGGGTTAAAGGGTGAGGGGTCGTATTTAGGAATTGAAAGAGGCCAGTGATTGTCTTGGTGGGGGGGGTTAAAGCTGCACAATGGGCATGTGTGGAGTGATGCTCCAGACCAGTCTGTAATACCCACCGTCAAACAGGGGAACCTGCAGAGGCTCTTGATTGTAGAACAAGGCACATCTCGCAGAATCCATAGGAAATAAAGGGTTCAGGTGAGAGACCTCCAAGATAAGAGCAAAGAGCAGGCCGGTGTCTGAATTAAAATGCAGGGGGTGGAGGGAGGAAGCAGCAGGGGACGAGTACAGGCGAACAGGGAAGTGGCCATATAGGTGGATGTGCATGGGAGGGTCGAAGAGAAAAACGTTGAGAAATGATAGCAGGGAATAGCTCTCTAAATGGAGAGGGAAGGGGTGGGGACTTGTATAAAAGGGGACTTTGGGGAGGGGTTTAATAGAGACTGGAGAAGTAATTGGCGATGCCACCTGGCTGGGGAATGCCCAGGCAGATTGTTAGTTAGGTGTTGTTCCTTCAATCTGTGGTAGCCTCGGTTTGGCAAGGTCAAGAGGCCATGGATAAACACGTCAGGGTAGCCACGATTTGTGGAATTAAAATGTATGGCCACAGGAAGGTCAGCTTTTTTGCAGCAGACAGAGCGAAGGCACTCAATGAAGTGATGTTCCATTCTCTGATGTAGAGGCCTCAATGGGAGCATTCAATGCAGGAAATGACCCTGCCAACTAACAAGTAAAATGTGGCTCAACTTGGAAGGACTATTTAGAAAGAGGTGTGGGGGTAGCTACGAATGGATTGATTAGAGGAAAAGGATAGGTGGACAACAAATCCCTGGAGAGAGTTGTCCCTGAGGAAAACGAAGAGGAGAGGGGAAGATTTGTCTGGTGGTGGGATCCTTTTGTAGGTGGTGGAAAATTTGGGGGATATCGGAGGCTGGTGGGGTGATAAAGGGAATCCTGTCCTTGTTCCATCTAGGGACAGATGTGCAGGAAATGGAAAAGATAAGGATTGAAGGGCTGAGTTGATGGCAGTAGGAGGGAGAAGGCATCTTTTTTGAAAGAAGAAAACATTTTGGATGTTCTGAAATGGAAGATCTCATTCTGAGTGCAGATATGATGGGGTTGAAGGAACTGTGATCCTGTAAATGTTGTCAAGATCTTCCCTCCGTAGCCTTGCCCTTCTCAACCTCTCGGAAATGTAGGTACTGCTGACCCTTTCCTGACTGTGCGGATCAAGGATATGTCCTTTATGTTCTCACTAAGGAACTTTGTACTCGCCACTCTCTCCACAGCAGAGCCACGATGTGCAGTGGAGAGTGGTCAACCTTCATCCCTCCGAAGTTCACAATCATCTCCTTTGTCTTGTCAGGTTTACAAAGGTTTGGACATCATCACGAATAAGGTGTCAGCTGAAGAGCAGCAACTCTGCACTCATCACATGATCAGCTTCCTCGATCCTCTGGTCTCCTATTCAGTGGTGGATTTCAGAAATAAGGCTCTTTCTATAATATCCTTACTCCTGTATGTGTTTGGGGAATGGACATATTGTGATTTCAGGCAGCACGCTGAGGAAGTGCATTTGTATAGCACATTCAAGGCACCACGTTACTTTATATTCTTTAAGGTTCCACATGGAATGCTGCACTAGGTTGTCAATAAATTGTGGTAAATTTTGATGGATGTTTCAGAAGCTGTAAGGTGGAAGTTGAATGATTTTGAGAGGGAATTAGAGGACTTTGACATTTGGAGGCACCATTTCTGAAGATGGTCATTTTTGTTTTTTTGAAATATTAGTAATATCCTAGTGAGGTTGTGGAAATAGGAGGATTTTAAAACATTGTTATTGTACCAGGACTCATTATTGATCAGGGGTGAAGTTATAGACTGCAGAGTTTGGGATATAGACTCCTTTATTGAAGGTGGTGAACACTGATATCATCACATCTGGAGGGAAGTTAGATGTGTATATTTAGAAATAAGCTCAGGTGAAAATGGCAATGTGCCTTATTGGAGGTGGTTTGGTTATGGTGCAGATATGTAGCTAAGAAACTCTCCTTTAGGTCAGACACAGAACATTCCAGTAAATAATTTGATTTGCTACCACAGTTGCCAAGGAGATGGGAGAGGCTTTGTGCTTGGGTTCAAATACCTTGTGTTCCGTTTTCTCAATATTTAGTTTAAAGATAATCCATTGTAACAGATGGACCGTGAGTTTTTGACAGGAAGCAAATACATTGAGCGTGATTTTTGTGAATATTTACAGGTACACGATCCTTTATCTGGACATCTAAAATCCAGAACGCTCCAAAATCTGGCAAGTGGGGAGAGAGGTGGCAGTGTGAGTTGGGCGGGTGGGGGAAGAGAGACCGGCAGCGCGAGTCGGTCGGCCAAGGGGGAAGATCGGCAGCACGAGTCAGGTGGGCGATGGGGGGGACGGCCTGCAGGGCGACTGGAAGGAGGTGAGGGTGGATATGGCAGCACAATTCGGGTGGGCTTAAATCTGGCTTTCTGAAATCCGGAAAAATCTGAAATTTGGAACACAAGGTTTCCGGATAAAGGATCGTTTACCTGTAATAGGGGACGATCTCTACTCATTTGGTGTCAGATGGTGTTACAAATCCAAGATAATGGAGGAGAGTGTGTTGGTGAGGTAAGGCCAGATGTTCTCAGAAAACCTGTGCATGTTCAAATATGGATTTGTCATGCTATGTTCTTGAAAGTATTAGTTCGGAACTAAATTCACCCTCTGTTTTACATCAATGGTGAAAGAAAGCAGCTCTTATGGAATGGGAGCCCGTTGTAGCACCTGGGATTCCAGCCAAAAGTTATGCTGCAGAAACCTCACTGCTTCAGTGCAACACTTGTAGTGACACCTTTTGGATGCAGTGCCCCAATTACCTGACAGGTGAACCTACAAGTTCCTGTGGTATTATTTTGAAGAGAGGTGTTTTCCAGTGTTTTGGACAAAATTTAATTCAATGACCCATTATTTAAGTAAACCAGACTATCTGCACATTATTAGATTTGGGCTTGTCTATTTACTGCTAACTTTCCTAAATTGCACGCACATGCATTTCAAAAAGCACTTATCTGTGTCGAAAGGAATTTAAGAAACTTGGTCATAGTGAAATCTCTGGACTAGGGTTTGTCACTGTGTGTGTCTTCAGCACTGGATTATTTCAAGTATTCCTGGATTTGATAGATTATGGTGCAGATCTGAACAAGTCTGTGTGAGTTGAGTCATGTAGCTTCCAATGTTTAAGTTAAGTCCGGTCATCAAGTTTTAATTAGTCAAACTTTCCATTAACTTTCCACATCAAAGATATAATTGACCGAGAAAAGATCCCAATCATTGTTGGTGGAACCAATTATTACATTGAATCGCTGCTGTGGAAGGTGCTGGTGGACACAAAGGTACAGTGCAGGCTATCACTCGGCATCATGACTGCTCGTCCACTGTAAATCGATGGGGACAGGGGTGCTAACTGAAAATACAACAGAATGTTATGTGGCACAGTTGGCGAAGTTTGGTGAGGTGTGCCACTGTTCAGTTAAAAGATGGGGACTTCAGAGAGAGATGTGCCATTGGTAAATGGCAATGCCAAATCGAGCAGGATGATCGACGTCGGGAAATGTAGCATATTAATTTTGTTATGCAAAAGCCAAACAGAATTAGATGAGGCCAATAATTTTCAGATGATGTCAGAAAATAAAAAATGTAGCTTAATCCATTTTCAGTTTTTAAATCAGTTGTTCAATATGCCTTTTGAAATGTTTGAAGATTTACAGCCTTCTGGTGTAATTTCCCTGCATTGTGCTCTTATCTCTGGAAGGTAATGTGAGTGAATGCCAGTAGAGGTGGTCAATTGAAATGACTGACACTGCTAAACCAGAGAAAGTACAAATCTCAAATTCCTATCCCTCTGATTCTGGATCGATGGCTTCACTCTGTGACATTTGCACTAGTGACCAGCTGTTAATTCATTTCTGGCACTCCTTCACTTGGTGGGTTTAATTTGTCCTTCTCTCTGCTGTAGGAAGGCAAGGTTTGCTCTGCTATAGATGAAGCAGTTGTGACTCAAACATCATCTGCTGGCAGGAAAGAAGAACTGGAAAAACTGGACTTCCAAGTGCTGTACACGCGACTGGTTGAAGTTGACCCTGAAATGGCAGAAAAATTGCATCCACATGATAAACGGAAGGTGGCAAGGTTGGCTTCACGAGTGGCAGTTATGGTCCCAAGTACTAATTACTCATCAGATGGCATACACTGACCAGTACGTAATTTGATAGTCCACACCTCGTGGATTATCCATGGATGGGAACTTGTGTGTGAAACATAAACTACAAGACGAGGTGAAAGTGTCAGGTGTAAATCAAGTTAAAGCTTGGAATCAAGCTCTGCTCCAGAAACTTGAGGATCGTCATTCTGGTTGCTGTTCCAATAGCTGATAGAAGTGGTGTCTTTTGGAAGATACATTATGTTAAGTAGATGTCAAAGAGCTGAAGAGTTCCCCTTGTGAGCAGGTCACAAAATAGTCATCGTTACGTTATTTGTGAACCTTTACTAACTGAATTACAACCTGGAACTATGGTCTTGGTTGTAATCCTTTATGAGATGTACTTAGGTCATGAAAGATGTTAGTTAACCTCATACCAATGTACCTGGCACAGTTAAATCGAGGGAACTATATAGGTGTAGGTTGAGAACCACTGCTGTAGATAATGCACAGTGAAGTCAAGAGTGTAGCATTAATGTGGCTCCTTTGTTCTGATTGTTGTTTAGCTTCACGAGTTACGTGCTTGGACAGTGTTAGACTTTGTAAATTGGTTTTCTTTGTGTCCGGATGCAGGATTCTGTGCCTTTGTATACATGTTGGCATTGAGATACATATCTGATTTTATAAATTTGTCTGCTCTGCATCCTGATGCTGGCCTTCCCTGTGTTACAAAGAGGGGTTTTTTTTTACAGACATCAGTAAATTTAAAACTTCAGCAATATAGCAAAAATGTATTCTTGTAAATGTGTATAACAAAATTAGCAGTTGTACTTTTTATGTCCTGAGGATCTTCCTTAAAATTAGGATCAATCCCTTACCTTCTGTGGACTCTAATTTTAGTTGAAAAAAATATCCTCTGACTTTTCATTTCTTCTGGTTTTAACTTTTATAATGATTCCCTTTCTCTGTTTCACTATGAACTGCATTTCCAGCACCAATGATTTATTTGCTGTGGTGGGAATTTATCGAGGGTTTCTTCTGAAACATGGTTCAGGTGCTTTGTTCGATTATGTTTTTATCTGTCATTCTTCAATGTTCAATTTCCAGCCAAATCAAATTGTTTTAGATTGCACAAAAGTAGTTAATTGAGATTGTACTGAGGGCGCATGGTTAGTGTAGTGAGAGAGGTGCAGGTAGTGCAACGGTGTTACAGCGACAGCAATCGGGACTTGGTTCGAATCCCACGCTGTCTGTAAGGAGTTTGGACATTCTGCGTGGGTTTTCCCCGGGGGCTCTGGTTTCCCCCCACCATTCAAAATGTACCGGGGGGTGGAGGTTAATTGAGTGTAATTGGGCAGCGTGAGTTTGTGGGCTGAAAGGGCTGGTTACCATGCTGCATGTCTTAAGTTTTTAAAAAAATAATAGTGTAGTACTTAGATCTCTGTTCCCCACTTGCTTCTCCATTGGCACTTGCTCCTGTTCTCTAGAACCAGGAATCTCTCCTTCACTAAGGCAGAACTGTAGAGTGAGAGTTTTCCAGAATACAATTCAGAAATACTTCCTCCTCTTCACCCTTTATTTTATTGTTTATGAATCTCTTGGGTTAGTTGAGGTCCCTAATTACTTTTTTATTGATCTTGTACCTCTCGATTTCCCCTGCAATTTCTCTGGTTAGGAAAATGCAACATCGGAACAATAATATAACCATATAACCACTTACAGCACAGAACAGGCCAGTTCGGCCCTACTAGTCCATGCCGTAGCAAATCCCCACCCTCCTAGTCCCACTGACCAGCACCCGGTCCATACCCCTCCAGTCCCCTCCTATCCATGTAACGATCCAGTCTTTCCTTAAATGTAACCAATGATCCCGCCTCGACCACGTCTGCCGGAAGTTCATTCCACATCCCCACCACCCTTCGCGTAAAGAAATTTCCCCTCATATTCCCCTTATAATTTTCCCCCTTCAATCTTAAACCATGTCCTCTAGTTTGAATCTGTTTGAATTTGTTTGTTAATTCTAGTCATGTTGTTTATCATCGGCACCTCAAAGAAAATTTGTCTTTCAAGTGTTGAAATATTTTTGTTAATCCATAATATCACTGTCCACAAGCCTCACACATTCCTACTCCTTCCATATTTGCATAGACTTGTCTTTGCCTTGTTTCTGAAACATTTGGCACATTTTGTAAACGATTGATAATGCTGCCTGATCCCTCCATTCTGTTTTTATTATCCATTTTCAGTCCTGTTTTGAGTGGAATGTTATTGTGACATGGTGATTTAATTTACTCGATGGGATCCTGCAATACCTGCCTGACCTGCTTTGATTGCCTTGTCCTCACCCATTCTCTCTTCCTACACTTTTAATGCAAGCCACCAACTCTACACCTGCAGGGCACATCACTGTTCACCTTGAAATGACAGCTGTTCCTTCAAGTCTGTAATGAAAAGTTTGAACTCTTCTCGCCACATCAAAGCACATTTTAAAAAAAATAGAACCAAGAGAGACCATCTAGCCCATTGAGTAATAAGATCATGGTTGATCTGCAAATGTACTCAGCACCTACTTGCCTTTTCCCCATGATGCTTAATTCATGTACTACACAAAAATATGTCAAACCATGTTGTAAACATTTAATGAGGCAGTATCCACTGGTTCCTTGGGAAGAGAATTTCTCAGATTCACTACTCTGGGAAAAGCAGTCCTTCTTATCTTTGTCCTAAATTTACCCCCCTGAATCTTTTTTTTTTAAATTTTTTTATTTTTCACACCATAAATCACATTAGCCATGATATACACTATTTCTTTTTCACACATATACAGTGACTTTTTCTCCCCCCCCCTTTCCTCCCAAACCACCCCCCCACCCCCCCCCCTCATCCATTTTAGGTATACAATCTAGGTTGCATTAAGCCAGTCAGACAATGTTGTCATTCAACAAAATTACACCAGAAATTCTACTGAGTCCATTCTTTTCTTTCCTTCTCCTTCCATCAACTTAGGTAATGTTTGTCCCCGGTAGGTTTTCGCTATTGTATTTAATGTAAGGCTCCTATACTTGTTCGAATATTTCAATATTATTTCTTAACCTATATGTTATTTTTTCTAATGGAATACATTTATTCATTTAAATTTAGTAGTTTCTTCCTTTTAATTTGGTTATGTATTCCATTAATATTTAAAGACATATAGTTCAGCGTAGCCCTTTTATATTTTGTTTATCTTCTCTTTCCGTTTTTCCATCATTACCTTTCCTCCTTTTCCATTTCTGTTTTCTTATTTTCAACTCTTTATAAGACAACATTCCTACACCATCCAACATTTTCCTTATTCTCCTATTTCTATCTTATTTATCCCCAATCTCCCCTTCACCTCCTGAGTTGTCCTTTATCCCTTGTCGGACAACCACATCTCCCCTCTCCATTTGGATTTGCGAATCCACTCGCAAGCGTCAACTGATTTTGCAGTGACCGCTATTTCCCCCCACCCCGCCTCCCCCAGAAAAGATTTCACTTTTCATATGTCACAAAGGTCACTCTTTTAATTCCCTCCTTATTCTCTCTATTCCATTACCTTCCCTTATTAATTCTTGTCTATACTATCTATATTTTCCTCTAAGTACAGATACATTCACGTATGCACATTGTCTCTATTCACTCTTATACCTCTTTACCCGCATACATATATCAATCGTGATCATTTTAACTCTCATTACCCGTCTTCCTCCCTCAGTCTATTTTTGTAATTGTTCTGCAAATTTTCGTGCTTCTTCTGGATCCGAGAATAGTCTGTTTTGTTGTCCTGGAATAAATATTTTCAATACCGCTGGATGCTTTAGTATAAATTTATACCCTTTCTTCCATAAAATCGCCTTTGCTGTATTGAACTCTTTTCTCTTCTTTAGGAGTTCAAAACTTATATCTGGATAAATGAAGATTTTTTGCCCTTTATACTCCAGTGGTTTGTTGCCCTCTCTTACTTTTTCCATTGTCTTCTCCAGTACCTTTTCTCTTGTAGTATATCTTAGGAATTTTACTACAATAGATCTTGGTTTTTGTTGTGGTTGTGGTTTAGAGGCCAATACTCTACGTGCCCTTTCTATTTCCATTTCTTGCTGTAGTTCTGGACATCCTAGGGTCTTAGGGATCCACTCTTTTATAAACTCCCTCATATTCTTGCCTTCTTCATCTTCCTTAAGGCCCACTATCTTTATGTTATTTTTTCTGTTATGGTTTTCCATTGTATCTATTTTTTGAGCTAGTAGTTCTTGTGTCTCTCTAGTTTTTTTATTAGATTCCTCCAATTTCTTTTTTAAGTCCTCTACCTCCATTTCTGCTGCTACTGCCCGCTCTTCCATCTTGTCCATTTTCTTTCCCATTTCTGTTAAGGTCATCTCCATTTTATTTATTTTCTCTTCTGTGTTGTTTATTCTTTTTCTTAAATCCTTAAATTCCTGTGTTTGCCATTCTTTAAATGACTCCATGTATCCTTTAATAAGAGCAAGTATATCCTTTACCTTGCCTTTCTTTTCTTCTTCTATTTCGCTGTACTCTTCCTCTTCCTCTTCTTCTTCCTCTGGGTTGACCATCTGTTGTTTCTTTGTTGCCCTTTCCTTCTCTTCTTTCTTGTTTCCGTTGTCTTCTGTGGTCTCTTCTTGCTGCAGGTGTTCTGCAGCTGTCGTTGCCGGCTGTGGAGATCGACTCCCCAGCTGGTCCCCCCTCCCGTCGGTGTGTTTTTTTTCATTCGCATCGCGCATGCACGAGGAGTCGCGCATGCGCGGTTGCGCACTTTTACTCGGCTCTGCGAGCCATTTTTGTAGTCCATTATTTACCGACCTGAGGGAGCGGGTTTCTCTCTCCGCAGCGGGCCTCTTCGGACAGGTAAGGCCTTCACCTTTTTCCTCCTTTGTCTTCTCTTCCTCTCTTCTTACCGTTGCTTTCGATTTTTCTTTTTTTGTCGCCATCTTCTTTCCACCTTTATACTCACTTTTCTGTAACTTTTATTTCCGTGCCTTTGTGTTTTCCTTTGTTTTTCCCGACTTTTCTGGAGAGGGCTGGAGTTCACCGTCCGGCCACTACTCCATCACGTGACTCCTCCTACCCCCCTGAATCTTGAGGCTATATCCCCTGGTTCACATCTCACCTATCAATGGAAATAACTTTCCATCTCTATCTTATTTATCCCTTTCATAATCAAATGTTTATATGAGATCCCCTCTTATTATTCTGTATTCTAGTGAGTCTAGTCTATTTAAATAATCTATTTTTTTTCCAGAGGATGAACTTGCATGTACAAACATTGTACTCCATTTGCCAGACCCTTGCCCATTCACTTAACCTAACTTTTATCTCTCTGCAGCCACTGTGGACCTTCTGCAGAATTTGCTTTTCTACTCAATTTAGTGGCAGCAAACACTCGGCCCCCTCTTCCAAATTGTTAATGTAGGCCATGAACAGTTGAGGATCCAGCATTGACCCCTGTGGTACACCGTTCACCGCTGATTGCTAACCTGAGGAACACCCTTCAGTCTCAACTCTCAGCTTTGTATTGGTTAATTAATCCATACTAATACATTCACTCAACTCCATGCATCCTTATCTTATGGATATGTCTTATACAGCACCTTATGGCATGCCTTCTGGCATACCCTCTATCATCTGAGTTCTATTTTCAAAGGTCTGTGATAAATTAGTCAAACATGACCTGCCCCTCCTGAATGCTGCATTTGCCTAGTGGAACAATTTCTATCTGATGTCTCACTATTTTTTTCCTAATAACTTCAAGCATTTTCCTGACTACAAACTTTAAGCTAACTGGCCTGTGATTACCTGCTTTCTGCCAACAATCTTTTTAAACAGAGGCATGGCATTGGGCTGTTTGCGAATGCCTAGAGTTCAGAGAATATTTGTAAATTTTCACACACATCTACTATAGCTTCAGTCATTTCTTTCAAAACAATGGTATAGAGTCCATTTGGACCAGGTGGTTTGTCTATCTCTAGTAATAGCAGTAGTATTGGAGTCCTCACCTCCCATTGCATCCTTAACACCTGTCTTTGGCATGTGAGACAAGTCTCCCATTGTGAAGCACAAAAAAGTTCAAGACTTCATCCATTTTTCACATTACCCAATGTTAACTGAATATGTTTTGTCAGTATTCACAAGAGAAAAGGACATTGATCGTGGTGAGGACGAAATTGAACAAGCCTATGTGCAGATCAGTCTGTAGATTAAGATTAAAAACATCAAGATTGATAAGACCCCGGGGCCAGGCACTATAGGCCCCAAGCTGCTGTAGGAAGTGAAAGAAGACCTATCTGGGTCAGTAGTGATGATCTTTGAATCCTCTTTTGGCTGCAGGGGAGGTGCTTGAGGATTAGAGAATGTAGTCCCCTTATTTATAAAAATAATATAGACCAGTGAGTCTTGCTTCAGTGGTGGGCAAATTATTGGAGAGGATTCTAAAGGATAGCATCTGTGAGCATTTGGAGAAGTCCAGTCTACTCAAGGATAGTCAACAATGGCTTTGTGAAGGGAAGGTCGTGCCTCACGAGCCTAATTGAGTTTTTTGAGGAGGTAACAAAAGGAATTGAGGGTAGGTAGGGTGGTAGATATGGTCTACACGGATTTTAACAAGGTTTTGAAAAGGTCCGCCATGAGAGACTCATCCAGAAAGTCATGAGGCACAGGATCAGTGGAACCTTGGCTGTGTGGATGAAAAATTGGCTTTTATGAAGAAAGCAGAGAATAATAGTGGAAGGAAAGTATTCTGTCTGAAGGTTGATGATGAGTGGAGTTCCACAGAGATCTGTTCTTGGACCCCTGCTCTTTGGGTCAGTAAGTCTGTGGATGACACTAAGGTTGGAGGAGCTGAAGTTTGTCGAAGGATACAAAAGTTGGGCAAAATAATGACAGATGGAGTTCAATCCGGATAAGTGTGAGACGATGCATTTAGGCCAGCATTTCTTCATCCAGCTACTGTGAACCCTGGGGACAGGGAATGCACTGAGAGGATGGAAGTGTGAGACAGTGATGTTGTTTTGTCCGGAGATGTGTTTGAGGATGATGGTATGCTCCGAGGTGTATGACAGGTGGCATTGCTACCGTGCCGACCATGGATCCGACACTTTGGCGAACGCGAAGGTGAGGGGTTTGTGGTCCGTGAATACCATGAACTTCTGCCCCTCTAAGAAATACTGTAAGTGCCGGATGGTGAGGTAGAGGGCTAGCAGCTCCCTGTCGAAGGCTCTGTATTTCAGTTCTGGGGCTCGCAGTTGCCAGCTGAAGAACACAAATGGTTTCCACTGACCTTCAGTTAATTGTTCCAGCACATTGGCGACTGCTGTGTTGGAAATGTCAACCATGAGAGCCGTGGGCATATCCACCCCGGGTTTTCCAGGAGGGTGGCGTTTGCAAGGGCATCCTTGGCCTGCTCGAAAGCCGCTGCTGACTCCATTTTCCAGGTGATTTCCTTGGCTGAACAGGGGTCTCATGATTCAGGCCGCTGACGGTAGGAATCAGTGGTAAAGGTTGATCATGCCCACAGGCTGCTGTAGGCCCTTGACTTACTGGGCCTGGCAAACTAGCATATGGCCTTGACTTTTGCCAGTAAGGGAACTAGTCTATGCCAGTCGATGCAGTGCCCAAAGAAATTAATGGCCAACAGCCCAAACTGGCAGTTCACAGGATTGATTGCCAGGGAATATTCACTCAGGTGGCGGCAGAGTTGGTGCAGGTACATCAAATGCCCTTGGTGCGAGTGGCTGGTGATCAGGACATCATCTAAGTAGATGAAGGTGAAATCCAATTAATGCCCAATTGAGTCCAATAGCCGCTGGAACGTCTGTGCAGCATTCTTAAGTCCGAAAGGCATCCGTAGGAACTTGAATAGGCCAAATGTGGTGATGAGGGTTGTCTTGGAGACCACTGGGGTGAATGGGAATCTGGTGATATTCGTGGACCAGGTTGACCTTGGAGAAGATGCGTGCCCCATGCAAATTGGCAGTAAAGTCCTGAATGTGGGGCTCTGGGTAGTGGTCGGCCGAGATGGCCTTCTCTAGTCACCACATGGCCTCCATCCTCCAGCCGACTTGGGCACCATATGCAGCGGAGAGGCCCATCAGGTGTCTGAGCGCCAGACGATCCTTATCTCCTCCACTTTCCTGAACTCCATGGTGAGGTGGAGTTTGTCGGGTGGGAGCCTGCATGCCTGGGCATGTAGTGGTGATCTCTGAGTGGGAATGTGGTGCTGTACACCATGCTTGGGCGTCTAGAGAGAACTGCAGCATAATGGTCAGGAATGCTGCTAGTACTGTGGCAAATTCATTGCTTGACAAAATCACAGAGTCCTGGTGTTGCACAAAAATCTTTTTCCTTTGTGTGCCCTTTAAAGGCCCTCAGAGGTGCCACTATGAAGACGAGATAGAGAAGCAACAGAGAGACCCTTCAGAGACATCCTGTCTGTGGATGTCACCACCTCCTGTGCTCCTGTAACTTCTGTAGCTACATGGCCTCTTGCCTGTCCAGCAGTGAACCCAAGCTTGTCATCTGTCACCCCCCCTCACTGGCTCGTTCTAAAACTCTTACTCCGCACATTCCCAATTCCCAGAGCAGACACCCACCACGTTATCTTTGGTCAGTCCAGCTGCTGAGTCTCAAGCTGGTCTGCTGGCTCCCATTTCTTTCCCTGTTGGGTGCACTCCTTCCTCAGTGCCCTGTGCTGCTTCTCTGCTTCCTCAGAGCTCAAGGTCTGAGGTGCCAAATGTAGGTGACATTTTGACCAAATAAACTTTGGCCCCATTCTGCAGGCAGTTTAAATGTGTACAGGGCTGTCAGGCAGCACTAGGAGATGTGTTTCCCCTCCCCGTCCCTCCCACGTCCACATTGCATTTGGTGTAGCTGCAGCAGTGTTGCATCTTGAAATTCTAGTTCAGACCTAACGTCGGATTCCACTGTTGGTGAAGATGTTTCAGCAGATAACGGTGTATCCAGGTCCATGGAAATGCGTGCAGTATGTTGTGTCAGTATCTCAGTAACACAGGTTTTCCCTGAACAGGAGCCTCCAAATCTATGAGGAGACTGGAATTCCCCACAGCAAGCTTCTGCGTCAGCAGTGGGAGGAAGAAGGGGGTGGACCCCTTGGTGGTGCCTTGCGCTTTCCACAGTCCTGTATTTTCTGGTTACATGCTGACCTTCCAGGTAAGAGTTTGTTTATCATCCAACTCTGCATATACTACCAGACAAAACAGCGTTTCTCCAGACATGATGCAAACACATATAGTGACCTCCATAATGTTTTCGACAAAAGATGTTTTTTCTTTATTTGCTCCTGTGCAAAGTTTTAAATTTGCAATCAAACAATTTACATGTAATTGTAATGCATATTCCAGATTTTATTCAAGGCTATTTGTATAAATTTTGGTTTGACCATGCAGAATTATAACACTTTTTATACATAGTCCCCTCATTTCAGGGCACCATAATTATAAGGGCCATAGGCTCGGTCCTTATCTGTTGCAGTCGCGGGTGTTGGCAGAGCCCACTGATAGAGTGGGTATCGGCGCATGTGTGGGGGCCAACACCATTTACTGACCTGGTGTGTGGCAGCACATACGTGACTGGCTCAGCCTTGGCAGTGGCAGCTGGGGCTGGCGTGCCTGCCAGAGCACATGTGCCATGGAGCGCTGGCAGCACAGCAGTTGGGGCCAGGGCCAGAGCCCCACTCAAAGGAGCATGCACATGCTGAGAAGGAGGTTTGCTATGGCATGTTGGCAGTTGGAAACCAGAAGAAGGGTAAGTTAGGGCGTGACAATTTCTGTGGACCACTTTCCGAATCATTAAGTGTAATTCGAACATTGTTTAAACCTCATTAACTTTTGTATGAATGTTTTGTTGTGAATAATCTACTGACATAGAATATCAGAAAAGAAGATTACATGTTTTGCATGTTAACAATAAAGGATTTAAATACAATGAACTTGTATTGAAAATGTATCACAGACAAACTCCTAACTTGGCCTCCAAGTGACTGTATAAGTGAATAGGTAGAAAGTTGCTACATTGTCAACAGAAATTATTGTATTGTCGACAAAATTTTGTATTTAGTCAACGAAGAATTATTGTTGGAACAGAACATAGAAGATAGAAAATAATGCCTCTGTGTCTGGAGTGATATTGAAACAATTACAGTGGCCATCTTAGAAATGTGGAATTGTTTTGCAGTTTGCAATCCACATCCATCGGCCTGAGTAGTGGCCAGAAAAAGAATTAGAAACTTATAATCGATGAGAAGAGTTGGTAAAGCCATTTCTTGAAAATTAATGATATTACAGACGGATGCTGTGGTGAAAACTCGGCTGTTAACAGCAGCCATCAGAAGTGCTAGGCTTGTGTCTGTGGACTCTTTCTGTGTATTTGTGGCAAGTTTAGAACACTGCTGCTAGTCCATAGGGGACTGTTGAATTGGCTTGTGTTGTGCATACTTGGTGCTCAAGTTCGACGGACGATGGAATAAGTTGGGAAAATGACTGCAACTGTTGCTGGTATTGCTGTTGAAGAGCATGAGGATTGCAGAACTCAGAGCAAAACTGAAGTGACGGAAGCTAGGTATATCAGGTGACAAAGATGTTCACATTGCTAGACTGAAGCTGGCAATTGGAAAAAAAAAGTAGCTTCGGTTGATGAGAGTAAATACCTTGCGAAAGTACTGCACATGATGTCAGCAAAGCATGGGAAAAAGTGGTGTGCAATTTCTTGACACCACCACATTTTGCTCTTGTCATCACTCTAATACAGGTTAATCGGTCTCATCTGTCCATGAAACCTTTTTCCAGGATTCTGCAGGCTCTAATAAATGCTTATTGGCAAACTGTAATCTGACCATCCTTTCTGTGGCTAACTAGTGATTTGCATCTTAGCCTCTGTATTTTTGATCATGAAGACTTCTGCAGACAGTGGTCATTGGCACATCCACACCTGAATTCTGAAGAGTGTTTCTCATCCGTCAGTCTACATTTAGGGAATTTTCTCTACTTTGATAAGAATTCTTCTGCCATCAGCAGTGGTGGTCTTCCTTGGAATACCAGTCCCTTTGCAATGACTGAGCTCACCAGTCCGCTCTTTCTTCTTGATGTTTTTCCAAAATGTTGGTTTTGGTTTTGGTGATGTCTTTACTATTTTATTATTGTTTCTCAGCCTCATAACATCTTCTTTGACTTTCATTGGGCACGACCCTGGTCCTTGTGTTGAAAAATGGCAGCTACAGACTCCAAAGATGATCAAAAGCTCAGAAGCAACCCCAGCTCCCTTATACCTGCACCAGTGAAGCAATTAAACATACCCAGTACCTGTAAAGCCAAATATCCCAAATATTAAGGTTCCCTGAAGTGGGGGAACTATGTATAAAAAGTGCTGTAATTTCTACATAGTCAAACCCAAATCTGGAATGTGCACTTTAATGACATGTGAATTGTTTGATTACAAATGTAGAGCTGTGGAGCACGGGGGCAAATAAAGGAAAAAAGTGTCTTTGTCCCAAACATTATTGAGGGCTCTGTATCCACACAATACACAGCACATAATAATCACATTTAAATATAAAGGTCTCATGTAAAATAAATGTATATAAATAATTTGAATAATTAACTCAGTTCATTTTTAAGGAAATGAATAAGGAAATCGACTTCATCTCATTATTGTAAGAATTACAAGATTGGTATTCCCCAACTCCCTCAAACGAATGGAATGGATAGAAGTGAAACTTAAAAATCAGAATATTACATCTCCATCCTATTTATCACTGATAAAAGACCTTCATTTATTATCCAGACTGTATTTCAGTGAAATGCTTGGTATTGCACAGATGGCATCAGGTAAAGATGGCAATTTTGTCCCTAAAGTTGTGCTAATCTTAGGCTTTTGTGACTCTCTTGGAGTTTCATGGTTGTCATTTATTGTCCATCTATATTTGATCACATGATTTAGCTGAAGTTGGATGTTTGGTTAAGTGTGATCCACTAGTTTAGAAGATTTATGTTGATCTAATTGTCACCTCAACACTCATTCCCAACCACTTAGTTAATCTTTCTCGCCCTCTTGTGAGAGAACATTTTGCTTCACACCCATCATGCCTTGTTTTTGTTGTTAACGATAATCCTGGGTAAGCCCACATGGGGAAGTTAATGTTGAACCTGAGTCCTTTGCCCTGTGAGGTAAGTGAAGTGTAATCTCCCTACTTGGCGTATTTAATTCTGCTGGCAATAAATGCTGTTAACTTTCCTGATTACCTGCTGAACCTGACGATTACCCTTTTGCAAATCAGGCACGGGAGAACATCCAGATCCCACTAAATTTCAGTTTTTCAATTTCTAATTTTTGAATATTATACATTTTTTTATTCTTCCTGTCAGAAGAGGCAGTTTCACATTTCCCCACATTTTACTTCACATTTATTTTTATTCCAGACATGCTTCATTATCTGAATGTAAATTTCACAGCTGCTTAGTTGGAATTCAAATTGACATCTCCCTATCAATAACCCAGCTTTCTGGGTGCAATAATGTCATGGAATTATAGAACATAGAACAATATAGCACAGTACTGGCCTTTCGGCCCTTGATGTTGTGCCGACCCATATATCCCTTCCTTAAAAAAAGGTACTAAACCCTCCTTACCCCATAACCCTCTATTTTTCTTTGTGTCTAAGAATCTCTTAAAAGCCCCCAATGTTTCAATGTCCATCACCATCCCCAGCAAGGCATTTCAGGTACACACAACTCTGTGTAAAAACCTTACCCCTGATGTCTCTCCTAAACTTCCCTCCCTTCACTTTGTACACGTGTCCTCTGGTGTTTGGTGATCCTGCCCTGGGAAACAGATGCTGACTGTCCACCCTATCAATGCCTATCATAATCTAGTAGACCTCTAGTCGCCTCTTATCTTTCTACACACCAAAGAGAAAAGCCCCAGCTCTCCTAACTTTGCCTCATAAGACTTGTTTCCCAATCCAGGCAACATCCTGGTAAATCTTCTCTGCACCCTCTCCATAGCTTCCACATCTTTCCTATAATGAGGTAACTACAACTGAACACAATACTCTAAGTGTAGTCTTACCAGAGATATTGTAATGGATTATAATATTGGGAGGATTTTGGTAAATTTAGAGTAGATTACATACATACACACATTTTAAAACAGATCTTATTTGAAAGACAAGTAGGTGTTCATTGAACTTGCGTCATAAAATGAATGACCATTGTTTGGAACTGGAGTCAGGCTAGCTACAAGTACCTTTCTGCAGGGTGCTTACAGGAAGGTCACGTCTGGGTTTTGTTTATCTAACAACAGCTTGAGCAGAAGAAAGAACTCCTGTTGTTTGCCGAAGAAGGTGGGGGTTTTGCAAGTGATTGAGAATGGGTTTGCTGGAAGTTTCAGTTGGAGAGAGGGAGAGAAGAGAAGCTCTCTTAGTCAGCTAGTGTGAGTGACACTACAGCAGCTGAACAGTAGCCAGGAAGAGCTGGTGAAGTTGATGAAAAGTTCCAGTGCAGTGGGTGGCTGGAAGTTCTATCTGTCTGATGTTTCTCTTAGAATAAGAGGAATGGAACTCTGTGGTAGCTTGAAGAAAGAGGTTACCATCTGGAAAACCCTGATGGGGCAAATTTCATCAGCGAGACATTGAGGTGACTAATGGTGGTACCTCAGTTGTGGAAATCCTGGAACAACAAATCTCTCTCTGCAAACCCTACAAGAACCTTCCTGAGTGGTAAACATTTACCTTTCAACCACCAAAGCCTGGTGAACTTTATACAAGTTAAATTCTGTGCACAGTATTAGAATTGCCTGCAACCAGAGAACTTGGAAGAAGGCAAAGTGAGATTGAACTGGGAACCAAAGAACTTTTCTTAAATTTTCAAGCACATTACATGCACATGCGCTTAGAATTAGAAGGGGGTTAATTTGGGTTAGTTAAGTATAGAGTTGAGTTAAATTTTGATTCTATTTTTAAGGTTGATTAAAAATGACTTTTGTTTTAAAAACCACTTGTCTTGGTGAATGTCTGTTGCTGCTGGGTTTTGGGGTCCTTTGGGCTTGTAACAATATTATGCCTAATATCAGACAAATTTGCATACCTTGGCTGTCCAATTAGTCCCAGTCAGCTTGAATACTTTGCCTTTCCCATTAAAAGTTCCTTTTTCCAATATTTCAAACTTTGTGTCCTTCCATTTAGAACCTCAAAAACGAATGATTCAGCTCTTTTTCAGTGAATTCTATATTGCAAGGTTGTAAGAGGTGTTGACAAAAATGCAGCTAAGAATTGGATGGTCATGAAATAGTTGGAAGATTAAAGGAAGAAGGTTGGTAGATCTGTTAAACATTGCATGGTATGAGGTGTGCTGGAACAGGCAGGGTAGTGAGTGGAAGAATGAGTTAAGAGGGGTCCATATGAATTCCCCATTTCTGGGATCAGTGATAAGCAAGGGGAAAAGCAGATGAAGGTCGGATGATATGAAGTTGGGTGTCAAATAATAGGAGATGGAGTTAGGAAGAAATGGGAGTATTTGTGGTGGGATTTCTTGATTTTTTTGAGGTGATGTAACTCACCATTTGTCTAAATCTGCAGTAGGTTGTGACTAACATGAGTCTAGAAATGAAACATTTTATATATATTTTAGTAACACTGCCAACAAATTTCATTAGAATGTTGGGAAATTGATAATTTTTGGATTCCTTTCTCTAGTTCTTGATGAGCGCTTGGATCGTAGAGTTGATGACATGCTCGCTGCTGGTCTTCTGGAAGAACTAAACAGTTTTCACAATCAATACAATCAACAGAAAATCACCAAGAACAGGTCAGATGTTATCCTGTCAAGGATATAAACTGTTGTAAAAATCTATCCTGTTGTACTCAGTTAATAAAATCCGAGAGCACAAAATCAGGCCCTTCAGCCCATCATGTCCAGTATCAGGTACCTAGATGCCCTAATCCTTTTTAACCAGCATTTGGTCCATTGCCTTCTCTGCTTTGGAAATTCATGCTTTTCTAGATGATTATTAATTTTGTGATAAGTACCTGCTTCTGCTCCACACCCCCCCGACTCTGACCCTTGCACACCCAATCCTCAGCTAGTGCCATTTCAGATTCCAATCACTGAGTGGAAAAGTTGTTCCTCACATCTCCTCTACCCCTTGACCTAAACCTATAAACCTCTAGTTTGCTGTGGGGAAGCGTTTCCTACTGTCTACCCCAACCTTACTCAACCTTTTTTTCAGCTACGCCCCCCACCCCAGGACTCCTTTCCTGTGAAGCAGTCGTTTTGATTTCTTCTGTACTTCTACAGAATACATAAAAAGTGGCATTTAAAAAAAATGTTTGTGAGATGAAAAGAAAGCAAGGCTTTTACTTGAAAGTGCTGTGAACCTGGGGGTTGATGTCTGGTCTACCCCATCATAATTTTTGTACCTTTATTAGATTCACCCTCAGTTTCCTCTGCTCCAAGGGCAGGACAATTAGTGAGGCGGTTAGCACGTTGCTATTACATCACCACCAACCCATGGATCAAATTGGCGCCATCTGTAAGGAGTTTGTACATTCTCCCCCTGTCCTGCGTGAGTTTTCCCTGGGTGCTCCAGTTTCCTCCCACCTTCCAAAACATTCGGGGTTGGTGGGTTAATTGGGTGGCATGGTCCGAAAGGGGCTTCTACTATGTTGTATTTTAAAAACTTTAAAAATTAAAACATATTCGACAAATCCAGTCTCTTCCATCTGAAACCGTCTGTTTTGGCCATATCGAAATCAGTCTTTCTTTAACTTGTGAATTTATTGCTTGTGTGATGTGGTGGTGAATGATCTGCTGTTCTGGAATTGAAATTAACTCATGATCTAAAATGTTTCTCGCTTTCTTGAACTGCTGTAAATTACCTCAATTTTTTAAAAAACTTTCATTTATATTGTAAAACAGGAACATCTGCGGCACTGTAGTTGTGCACAGATGCTGGAGAAACCAGCAGGTCACGCGGCATCTAGGGGAAGTATAGGGTAACCGATATTTTTAGGGCCTGAACCCTTCGTCCAGGCATGAGTGAAAAGCAGGTGGGTGGGGGGAGGACAGGAGAGAGAAAGGGTAGAGGAATGAGTGCAGGTTGACAGGTAAGAGGTCACAGGTGAAAAAAGATGAGAGGGTAGAATAGAAAGGTGAGAACTGAGCAGGGAGGGGTTAGATTCCCCGTGATTATTTTTGTGATCCTTTCTTGTGAGTGGTGGTGGTGTGTTCTTGTGCTTCTACTTTCATTTTCTGGGTAAAAATTGAGGTGAAGCACTTCTGCAGGATTACCAATCTCCAGTTCTCAAGAACAAACTTGGCCTCTTAATCTTAAGTTGATATTTATACACATCACTGGATTTTCCAAATGAAAATTTCTAGATTATATGGTGAAGGTGTAAAGTATTCGTGAGCATATTACACCGTGACAGATGCGTCTCCTCATAGACAAAGGGTGCCATCCATAAGATGTTGGCACACAGAGGAAATAGGAATGTATAGCTGTTAAATCATTCGCGATGTCCTTGTTTTTGTTAATTGTGCTTGTGTGTTTATCTTTTTCACAATGTGAGGTAGCCAGGACTATCAGCATGGTATTTTCCAATCCATTGGATTCAAAGAATTCCACGAATATCTCATCTCCAAAAGTAGTTCCAGTGACACAAAGGAAAAGCTATTAACCGAAGGTAACATACTTAATGTCTATATTTCCTCAAATCCTCTCCACTCCGTCTCAGCTCATTGAATATTGAGAGTAAACTTGATTCAAGATTATTTTATTGTCATACAATAAACAAATGAAATTGCATTTAGTATGCCAAAAGATTCGCCATTAGCAGAAATTTCTCAGCACTCATGGATTTGCCTCCAGTGCTCCCATATCCTCTGCACCCACACAGACTTCACTCTTTCTTTGGCTTGGCTTCGCGGACGAAGATTTATGGAGGGGGTAAAAAAGTCCACGTCAGCTGCAGGCTCGTTTGTGGCTGACCAGTCCGATGCGGGACAGGCAGACACGATTGTGTCACTCTAAACCATCAGCAACACGAGCTCCAGGACCAAACATCCAAGATGATCAGGGAGCCTTCAGCACCTGAGGCCCCTTGGGAGCCCCTACTGCCCTCGGGACCCTCTCGCATCAGTTTCAGCAGTACTGCCGATGTGTGGTCCTCTGTCAAATTGTTCATACAGATTAGTAGTTGGAGTCCAAGCACTTTGTTTATTCTCAATGTTTGTCATCTGTCTGATGACCAATTCTCAATCCAAGCTTTCCAGAAATCCAAATGGACCACATCCACTAGACTTATCTCTTCTACGGTCACATATCCTTAAATATTCAAGCAGAATTAAATAGAGTTAGAAACAGGGACTAGGGCCATTTGGATCTTGGGAGCATCGAAGCAAGAGGAGAAGCCAAAGACTTGGGAGAGACAGAGGTGAGTGTAAGCGAGGCCATTTTAAATAGTTAGGGCAACTGAAGGGTTAAACGGTGTTGATTTGTGGGAGTGAGTACTTGCGATAATTGTCAGGGACAAATAAAAGGAAGGGAAGCTGAAGAGGAGTGGCTGACAAACAGAGTTAGGGAACTGGAGCTGGATGAACTTTGGATCTTAAAGAGGCAGAGGTAGTGATAGACGAGTTTCAGGGAGGCAATCACCCCTAAAAGTCAGGAGACGGGTAACTAGGTGACTGTCAGGAGAGGGAATAGGAAGAGGCAGAAAGAACAGATACTGTTGAGGGGGATTGATCTACCAGGGAGAAGTAGCGGTGGTTATGTCTCCGGATCAAAAGGGAAGGGTGGAGAAGAGAAGAGCTATGTAATTGGTGATTCAGTGATTAAGAGAACAGAAAGGAGGTTCTATGAACATTATCAAACCTCCCAGGTGCCAGAGTCAGGGATGTTTCTGATCGAGTTCATAGCATTCTGGAGGGGGAGGGGAAGGGTGGGCAGCCAGATGCTGTAGTCCACATGGGAACCAATGACATAGGTAGGAGTAGGGATGAAGTCCTAAAAAGGGAGTACAGGGAGTTAGGAAAGAAGTTAAAAAGCAGGACCTCAAGGGTGGTAATCTCGTGATTGCTGCCTGTGCCACGCACCAGAGAGGGTAAGAACAGTAAGTTGAGGCGTGGCTGAAGAGTTGGGGCAGGGGCCAGGTGTTCAGATTTCCGGATCATTAAGGTCTCTTCTGGGGAAGGTCTGACCTGTACAAAAAGGATGGGCTGCACCTGACCGCGGTGGGGAGAGGTGGGGGGGGGGGGGTGCGGTGTACCAATATCCTGGTGGACAGGTTTGCTGGAGCTGTTAGGAAGGGGTTAAACTAATTTGGCAGGGCAAAAGCATGATGCTATGTGCTCTGAGTTCATGAAGAAGGACTGGCAGGGGACAAAACATAAATGTTGCCTTAGCTGTGTGGATAAAACATTTATTACGGTGATTATTATTGCTGCGTTAGTTTTGTTGCATTTTTGTTATATCCTTCATTATTAATTCAACATTTTTTCACTGATATTAAGCTGGCAGTTCTATGACTTAGTTACATGTTTTCTCCATGTCTTCGCTGCGTGTTTTCTCTCTCTTGCACTTGCTACCCTCCCATCCACCAACAAGAACTGGATGTATAGAGCTTTAGAAGATAATAACCTGGCATCAATTATCCCTGAGCCACATCTTTCAAATTATTGAATCCTTAAGATTTAGAAGCTTTAAAACTTTCCAAATTCTCTGGTATTTTTTTTAGTCTTATTTACTTCCTTCAGTTCATCATTTTCACTGGATTCTTAAAGCTCTAATATTGCTTGTAGGTTTTATGCCTTGTGTGAAATAAATCTCCTCTCCCATTTCTGTTTACCATTAAATTCTCCCTTCATCCTTGTTAATGCTTCTTTAATTTCCTACAACAATCATTACAATCCATTTTTATATTCATAGCAGCCTACGTGTTCCACTTTTTTTCTATTTTTGGTCCTGTGCTGAGTTCTAAAATGCTGCTAATTTGGTTTCCTGGTATTTCTGTCAACTTTATTTACTGCTGTGATTTCATGCTGTATTTAATTTCGAGCTGATGACATTTTGTGCCCAATGAACTTTACTTTTGCATTATTTCCTTAAATGCCTGTCTGTCATCAGAGCCATCAATGCATCTTTCCAATCAATGACAGCCAGCTCTCAAGCCTTTTTTCTTTACGTTAAGATCTTAGTCTTGCATTGAACTTTATTTTAAACTTTCTCTTTGAATATTTTTATTGAGTTTTAGGTAGTAATAGTAAATATCAAACAAAGTAAACATATTGGTACAAAACCAAAAGCAGAAAGAAATTACGCTAATAACCTAACCCCACCCTTATGAAGTTGTTGGTTGAACACTTAAGCTCTACCACTATTTTAAAAATAAAGGAAACTAATCAAATCACTAAATCAGGATCTAAGGAGCCTTATAAATTATGAAAATAATTAAGAAAAGGACCCCATAAACTTACAAAGTTAAAGTTCATTTCAATAGTAGAACATCTATTTTTTTTTCAGTCAGACATGTCCATCACATCAAACAGCCACTGGGTATGTGTAGGAGCGACAGCACGTTTCATCTCCTCAATATTGCTCTTCTAGCGATAAGAGAAACAAAGGCAACTACAGAGGATTGTGACCCAGACAACTTCAAGTCAATTGGCGTACTTGTTCCATACAGGGCAAAGAAAAGGATTAAGAGTCAAATTAATATTAAGAACTAAAGACAAGATACAAAAAATACTTCCTCAATAAATGGAAAGAGAAGAACATGACCCAAATGTAAGAAACATTGTACCTTCTTCAGTCTTACATCTGTCACATTTTGAACAAATACTAGAATAGAATAGCCAAATGAACGTTGGAGAAGTAACTTTAAATTGTAACAATAAGTGTCGGGTATATTTTACACTTCAAGGTCAGGTTCTATCATGCTTTGGTCAATCTACTCCAATGACACCTGGCCAAGTTTAACAACTAATCCTTTCTCAGTGCCCTTTTCCTCACTTACTTCCCCAGCATATTGATCTTCCATGAATTCAGCTTCCAGTTTACTAAGGTGATTTTGATTTATCTCATCCATGTGTAGGTTAGAATTCCCAAGTATTCACCTTTTTGTTTAGTACAAAAGAATGAAATTAGAGCTCAATGTAATATACTTGTAATGCTACACCATATCTTTTCCTTTTTGCCTGAACTTTCTTCGTGTTGAATGTCCTGGAATTGCCAGCTTTAATTCCAACATAGCCACACTTTTGTACAGACAGTTAGATCATACCTATTTATTGGGATTCTACTATTAATTCATTAACTTTTGTAAATGGTATAGATATTCATGTACATGTTTAGAAAAAGGAGCATTACAGCACAGTATAAGCCCTTCAGCCCACATTTTTTGTGCTGACCAATGTAATCCTACTCCACAACAATCTAATCCTTCCCTACCTCAAACCTATAATCCTTTATATTTATTACATTTATGTGCCTCCCTAAGTCTTTTGAATGTTCCAGCCCCACCACCGCCGGGGCAATGCATTCCAGGCATTGGCCCATTCCCCCATCACTTTTCCTTACCTCTGATCCCCCATTCTGTCTCCTTTCACACATTCTTGCCTCTTGTATTTGGTTGGTCTGGATTCCTCCCCCAGCCAGCATTGTCTGAATTCTGAGAGTTCCTACTTCTGGCTTACTCCTTGAAGAAGGGCCCAAAATGTCGGCCATATTTCTTTGTCTCCTATAGACGCAGAAAGAACCGGCTGAGTTCCTCAGCATTTGGATGTGTTTTTATAACAATCGCAGCATCTGCAGACTTTCGTGTTTCACTCAATGCATTCCAGGTACCCATCTGTGTAGAAATAGATGTAATCTCTGACATATCCCCATAACTTTCCTCCACTCACCTTCAGATTTATTATTGTTGTTTATAGTCTTGTTATTTTAACACTCTTCATTTTGATTCACAATACCATGTTATTTTTGCCTAATCATTTCCTTAATTTTCCATTTGTGGTATGTAGATCACTGGATGGGGACACAATGAGGGATAGGAAAGTTGGGGGGAATTCTGTGGCTCTTGGAGGGTGAACTGGAACCTGGACCTGAGGGTTAAAGTGATAGCACTTGTGCCCTTGAAGTCTGCTGGATCTATGAACATTATCAAACCTCCCAGGTGCCAAAGTCAGGGATGTTTCTGATCGAGTTCATAGCATTCTGGAGGGGGAGGGGAAGGGTGGGCAGCCAGATGCTGTAGTCCACATGGGAACCAATGACATAGGTAGGAGTAGGGATGAAGCACGGATCACACTGAACAAGAGTTGTAGTGATTCATTTATGTTTACTAGTACTTGCGCTGATCTGAAGTGGAGCAAATGTATTTATAAACTCCCCTTACTCTGAACAGAGAATTCAAAGTGTATAAATCAGTGTCTTATTTCATCTGACAAGTTGTTCATTCATAAACTTTTCTTCTGGCTCTGTAATATTTATTTGAAGTGGTGAGTGGGTTGTAATGTTGTTTACGTGATGTCCTACTCCTGCCAGGTATCGCTGCTCTGAAGCAAGTCACCAAGCGTTATGTGAGAAAACAAAACAAGTGGGTCCGGAACCGATTCTTGAAAAGTAAGTAGCAGAATGTCTGAGGAGAAAATCTGAGGAATTATTTTTATGGAGTTCTAAAATCATAATGTCTTGTAATCTTTAGATGAGTGTGTTTAAAACTCAGTCTTCTCAGCTTGGTTCAAAATCCGCTGCATCATTAGGTTTTGGAAACCAATTAAGTTGTGATTATTAAATGTGAATAATTTGTAAAGCCTTAGGGGACAGTGAATTGGATTATGTCTATGAAAGAGCCAACATGGGGCCAAAGCATTAAACTCACGGAATAATGTGGGAGTAGACCAGTAAATGAGGTTTGGATTGTAGATAAACTTTTGGAACACATAACCATTAATGTAGCTGTTTAAAGTTGATTTCATAGGCTGATGATTTCTTGACTCCAGAGGGAATATTTGGTATGTTATTTGAGATTGAATTGATGGTAATGGGACACTAACCTTTAGAATCTCTGTTTAAGTACAAGGTATACATTGCATGAATCCCAGGCCCTGTCATCATTTATTTAAATTATGCTAGGTAAAGAAATATTAATGTCGATCTACTTAAGGAAATGATAAGTGTCACTGAGTTCAGACAGCAATAAAAAAAAGAGAGATGAAAAACTCTCAACTCACCAAGGTATTTATTGTTTGTGAAGGGCAGCATTTATTGCCCATTGCTTATTTTCGTAGAGAAAGGAGGTGGCCAGCCTCGTTCCTGTCCTCTTCTGAAAGTGGTCGGGCAGCTTGTGAACCAAATGCGTTTGGGCAATTCGATTTGGACAGTAAAGTTCTTCGGATTGCTGTGTGACCTGGAGGGAAACGTATAGATGGTGGTATTATTCCCATGCATGGCTGCCCTGTCCTCCTTGGTGATCAGTACTCGTCGTGGGTTTGGGAGGTGGTGTTGAAATAACCAGAGCAAATAATATCCATGCATTTCATGGATGGTGCATATTACACCCACTGTCCACCAGTGAGGGAGGGAGTTAAAGTTGTGGATGTAATGCTGATCAAGTAATGTGCTGTCAAACTTCAGAGTTGGAATCGGCAAATGGACACTATTCCGTTGTATCACTATCTTTGGAGTATCTGAACATGAGTTACTTAGCAGCTGACCTACCCTTGCAGCCACAGTGTGCAATGGAGGGAGTGCGGAGGCGATTCACCAGGCTGATACCTGGAACGGCAGGAATGACTGAGGAGGAAAGATTGCGCAAATTGGGATTGTACTCGCTGGAGTTTAGAAGATTGAGAGGGGATCTCATAGAGACCTATAAAATTCTGGCAGGACTGGACAGAATGGATGCAGATGGGATGTTTCCATTGATGGGAAAATCCAGAACTCGGGGCCATGGTTTGAGGATAATAGGCAAACCATTTAGGACCGAGATGAGGAGGAATTTCTTGACCCAGAGTGTGGTGAATCTGTGGAATTCATTGCCACAGAGGGCAGTAGAGGCAGGTTCATTAAATCTATTTAAGAGGGAATTAGATCTATTTCTTCAGTATAAGGGTATTAAAGGTTACGGAGAGAAGGCGGGGACGGGGGACTGAACTTTAAGATCAGCCATGATCTCGTTGAATGGCGGAGCAGGCTCAAAGGGTTGAATGACCTGCTCCTGCTCCTATCTTCTATGTTTCTAATCAATGGGGAATCCCAGAATGGGACGAGTTGTGGGTTAGCAATTTTATTCATTGAATTTTAGGGATAAACAATGAGCTTCTGTGGGAATTCATTGGGTCAGGCATCATCCACTGGTAGAAAGGAAGAAAGTACAGTGCAGCACAGTAAAGGACCTTAAGCCCACAATGTTGTGCTAACCCACAAAGACCTACTCTATGATTGACCTAACCCTTCTCGCCCTCACAGTCCGTAACACCATATTTTTTATTTCATCCACGTACCTGTCTAAGAGTCTTAAATGTCCCATTTGTAACAGCCTCAGCCAGTTCCCCCAGCAATGCATTCCAGGCACCCACAACAAAAAAAACTTGCCTCTGGCATTTCCCCTGAACTTTCATCCACTCACCATTGCTGCCTTGGGAAAAGGGTGCTGGCCGCCTTTCATAATCTTAAACACCTCTCATCCTTCATCGCTTCGCAGAGGAAGGCCCCTGTTCACTCAATCTAATCTCTAATGTAGTCTGCATCCTGTTCAATCACCTCTGCACTTTCTCTAAAGATTCCACATTCTTAAGGTTGCTGAGCAGGTTGATGGTATAGTTAAGAAGGATGTTGGGCTTCATTAATAGGGGGATTGAGTTCCAGAGTAGAGAGGTCATATTGCAACTCTACAAATCTCTGGTGAGACCACACTTAGAGTATTGTGTTCAGTTCTGGTCACCTCATTATAAGAAGGATGTGAAAGCTATGGAGAAGGTGCAGAGGAGATTGACCAGGATGTTGCCAGGATTGGAAAATAAGTCTTATAAGGCAAGGTTAGCAGAGCTGGGATTTTTCTCTTTGGAGTGTAAAAGAATGAGAGGAGATGAGATTATATGAGAGGCATAGATAGGGTGGAAAGCCAGTGCTTTTTTCCCTGGAGCAGGAATTGCAAACCCCAGAGGACATGTACAAAATGAAGGGCGGGGAGAAATCAGGGGTATGTTTTTTCACAGAGTGGTGGGTGCCTAGAATTGTAGAGGCTGAAGCATTGGGGGCATTCAAGAAACTCTGAGACAGGCACATAGATGAAAGAAAAATAGAGGGTTATGGGGTAGGGAAGGTTTAGCATTTTTTGTTTAAGGAATATATGGGTCAGCACAACATTGAGGGCTGAAGGGCCTGTATCATGCTGTGGAGATCTATGCTTTATGTTCTATGATATGATCAGAACTGAATGCAATACTCCAAGTATGGTTTAACTGGAGTTTTTATAGCTGCAACATTACCTCCCAGCTCTTGAACTCGACCCTCATTTAATGAAGGCCAACACACTATGCGTCTTCTTTAACACATTATCAACTTGGATGGCGGATTTGAGGAATGTATGGACTTGAACCACAAGATTCCTCTACGCTGCATAGAATCCTGCCTTCAACCTTGCCCTCAACATTCAGGTTTGATCTTCCAAAGGGTGTCGCTTCCCACTTTTCCACATTGAACTCTAGCTGCCACTTCACCACCAAACTCTGCATCTCAATGTTATTCTATGGTAACCTATGACAACCCTAAATACTATCCACAATATCTCCAACCTTAGTATCATCCGCAAGCTAGTTAATCCACCCCTCTACTTCCTGATCCAAGTTATCAATAAAAATCACAAATAACAGGGTCAGTTTCTGGTTGGGTCCCTTAATCCAGGCTAACGTTAAAAAGATGATATTACCCATTCAGTATGTGAGATATGTACATTTACTGTGTGCATGTATGTTCACGCACAAGCAAAAGATGGGCATAATAGTGATGTTCAAAAGACGGGCACATGGATGGAATGTAAATAAAGGATTATGGTGTGAGGTTGGTAAAAATGAGATTTGTAGTGCAGTTTTACATAGGTTAATACAACATCATGGGCAGAAGGGCCTGTATTGTGCTGTCATGTTCGATGTTCTCCAAATGAATGAGGATGCTATCCTGAATGCATTTCCCAACTCTTTCTGATCTACATTTATAATTTAATTTGTCCATTTTATACAGGAACTAATTGCCATAAGTCAGTGTGTAGCCTCACCTTTGAAAGGTATAAAATCATATCCATGTCTTGTTTGTCTGATTCTCTTCTTGATTTTGTTACATATGCTTTATGCTTTTGGTAAAACATCTTTAATTTGAACCCTTGGCATTTTTCTTGATAAACTATAATCAATAAAGCCTTGTGTATAGAAAATCAATCAGCATTTCCTTCTGGAAGGAAATACTGAACTGATTTGAGCGTGTCCAGAAGAGACTGCGTCAGAAGGAAGGCTGTTGGTTGTAAATAACCAGGCATTAGGTTTTGGTTACAGTGATAGCATTCTGAATGGGATGTGCTGCTTGAGAGGCAAGGACTGATGAGAGGCAAGGATAGGTTGAATGCAGAGAGTCTTTTGCCTAGATTTGGGTGAATGGAAAGCTTTTCAATGTTAAGGGAATGGGAGGGTGGGATAGATTGGGAGTTGGAAGTGAAGTGCAGGAGGAGGGTGAGAATCAAAAATTGTTGGGCAAGATGAGAAGTGATGATCTGAGGAAACATGGCAGATTGGGAGACATCTGAGATTGCCAAATTCCAGCTTGGAATATTCGTGTCCCTTCCCACTTCAGTTACTGCTCAAGCAATTGGAATCTCCAGTCGGGTCATCTGCATTTCAAATGCTAAAGTAGAAAATTGGGAATGGTTATATGGAAGAAGTGGTATTCGGAAGAACGTACAAGGTGTGGAGTGAGGTGGGAGCCTGAGAAGAAAGGGTCTTTACATCCAGTAAAGGATCTATTTTCTGTTAGCACCAGTACAAACTATCTGCTTTTATATATGATTTTATTTTAAAAGGGCCGGGTGCAAATGTTCCCCCAGTGTATGGCCTGGACGTGACTGTTGTCAGCCAATGGGAGGAGACGGTGTTGCAACCTGCACTGCAGATTGTCGAGAGCTTCTTAAAGGTACAGCCCACTGGGCCTGATGTGAGAGTCACGTATCCACATTTAGTTGTTTGAACACTGACCACGTTAGCCCTGAGCAACAAAACACATTGCAGTACAAAACATTTGATTAGAAAGGTGGGAAAAGGCAAGAGTGAAATCCAGGAGAGAACCAAACTACACGCTGAGGCCACAGTTGCATTGAACTTGTGATTCGGATATCCTGCACTTGGTTGTGGAACAACAAGTAGAGGCACTAGTTCAACTCCAGTCACTCAGGTTGGATGCTGATCTTGTGTGCTCAACTGTGGAGTGTGCATGCTCTTCCTTTGACCATATAGGTTTTCCCCCCAGGTGTCATAGTTTCCTTTTGCATCCCAATGACATGTAGGTTAGTTGGATTCTATAAATGATCTGTAGTAGGATGGAGGTGGTCTATTTAGGAGGTGTTGGTAGGAAGAACAAATAACTAGGAAATATGGAGAAATGTTAGTGAAATTGTTCTGAGAACTGGTAAAACTTTGGGCTGAAAATCCTATATCATCAGAAATACACACAGCTGCATTTTTTATTTAAGAAGAATAAGTACTCCAAAAGCAAAATTTCATTAAATCTTTATCAAACACTGGTTAGGCCTCAACTGTACTGTTACATTCACTTGCGTGTCAGGCCTTCCATAATTGGCCAGTGTCAGACTCCATATCAAGAATGAAAGACTTCAGTTACTTGGGTAGATTGGAGAAGCTGGAGTTGTTTTCTTTAGGCAATGAAATTTAGAAGATATCACAAAGGAGTTCAAAATCGTGAGGGATTTCAGAAAACAAAAAGAGAGAAGTTGCTTCCAATGGTTGGAAAACATGGTAATTAGTAAACACATTTTATGTGACACAAAGAATTTTTTTTCTGCAACATCATTTGGACTGAAAATCAATTAAAAAAATCCTGCAGAAGCGGTAAATCTAAAACAATCGCAGAAAATGTGCAGATATTGTCTGATGGAAATACTCAATGGGTCAGGCAGTATCTGTGGGAAGAGAAATAGTGTTAAAGTTTAGTGTTGTGCACCCTTTATCAAAATTGAAAAGGAGCCAGAAGTAGGTGGTTAAAGGGATAGCGGGGCCATGAGGATGTCCGATAGATTGAAATTGAGGTGACTCTGGAGGCGTTTGCACAAAACGCTGAATTTCATGACTTGTTCATGACAGTAAATTCTGATTCTGAGCTGTAGTTAAGGTTGTCTGGTGAGTGAATGAATGGGCGAAGTTAGTGAGAACATGGATGAAGAATCTAGAGAAAAAGTGGGAGTTGGAAAATAGAGCAGGAAGTCGTGCCCGGGACATTGGAAATGCCTTCCACTTCCAGAGAGAGAAAAAAGAAAATGACAAGCTAAAATTACAGATTCATGACTGGTACTGACAGAGAAATCAAGTTACTAATGTTGTAGAATTCAGTGTTGAATCCAGAAGGCTAAAATGTGCCCAGTAGGACGATGAGCTCTTACTTAAGCATTCATTGAGCCTCACCGTGCCAGTGCAGGAGTCACAGACCAACAGAGCAGAGAGGGAATTAAACTGTGGGCAGGCAATGGGAAGCTCATCCTGGTGGATTGAATGAAAGTGCTTTGCAAAGCGATCACCCAATCTGCATTTGGTCCATTTACTTGCAGTTCTTCCAATCCAGGGAAACCCATTCGGTGTTCACAACGTGATCTCCTCAATTACCAAAGAAACCAAATTAGATTGGGTGATTTCTTTGGAGTGGTGACTGGCAAGAAGTAAAGAATTCGGAAGTTTTAAGGGAATGCAAATTAACACGAGCACAAGGAATAGAAGGAAGTAGTGATGCATCTTGATGAGAGATACAATAACAGGAAACACCAGAAAGAACATTGGCTGGATGATCAGTTCTTTGTAACATACTTTACTACTCACCGCACTTGCCCTTTGCCAGGCTCCCTGTGCTTAACATTTCACATCCTTCCCATGAGATTGACTAAATAATTTTTCTTCCCTTTAACCAGTCCTGATTCAGTTATTTTCTGGCTACATTATTTAAATTTAAAAGCTGTCTCCTGCTTACTTGTTCAACCTCAACACACCTGTAAAACTCAGCTGAAATATAACATCACATTGCTTTCCAAAATGAATGCGAAAGATCCAGTGGAACTATTCAAAGTGGCACGGTTAAATTAGTGGTTAGTATAACGCTGTTACAGTAGCAGCAAACCCGGCTTCGAATCGATTGCTGTTGTTAAAGGAGTTTGTACATTCTCCCCTTGTCTGCATGAGCTTCCTCCAGGTGTTCTGGTTTTCTCCTACCCTTCAAAAACATATGGGGTTGTAAGTTAATTTGGTGTAATTGGGTGGAATGGGCTCAAGGGCTGTTTGTCTGAATTTAAAAGTAAGGTATCCCAGTGTTCTGTTCAAACAATCGTCATTTATTTGCTCATTAATCCTTGGCTTGTGCACATTTGCTGATTCTTTTCTACCCTGTTGTGTCATGGATGTAGAGCATCTTTGGGCATCCTGTGATGACGATAGTATGAAAGTCTCAGTGAAAATGGTGGCAGAGAAATTAAATACATTTTTCTCCAAATATTTTTTAACTTTAAAAAGTTTAGGCATACAGCACGGTAACAGGCCATTTCGGCCCACAAGTCTGTGCTGCCTAATTTACACCCAATTGACCGACACCCCCAGTACATTTCGAGCGGTGGGAGGAAAGCGGAGCCCCTGGGGCAATCCCATGCAGATATGGGGAGAACATCCAAACTCCTTACATTCAGGAAGGGATTCAAACCCCAGTCCCAATCGCTGGCACTGTAAAGGCGTTGAGCTAACCACTATGCCAACCAAGCTACCCTACAATTTCAATGATTGAAATAATAACTTCAAAAATTTACTGATACCTCTGGTGGGGAAGAAGCTAATTATTTTATTCTTGTAAGTAATTCTCTCTTTTTTGATCACTGGTGATCTAATTGGTATTTACACAAGAAATCCCTTTTGATGGCTGCCCTCCATGCCCCTAGGGAGAGAAACCTGCAGTTCTTCCGCTGACAATGCCTCAGGACCAGAATGTTGGGAAGAGGAATCGGCGTGTGTGTGAAATGTGCCACAAGATCGTCATTGGTGATTGGGAATGGAAGGGTAAGAATTGGACCCAATGAGGAAACGAAGCCAAGCGTGAGTGAAATTCAAGGTCCCAGGTTGAGAATCTCCAATGAATGAATGTGAATGCTTACCTTGCAGCTCACCTGAAGTCCAAGTGTCATCAGTATCACTTGAAGAGGAGCAAGAGGGCTGAGGCACAATGAAGCACATTCACTTCCCCTGAGACTGAAAACACTTCCAATCTGCAATTCTCTCACAAGAACATGGCCAGGGATGTGAATTAACTGGTCCAGCACAGTAACTGTCCTGATACCACTGCCTAATAGAGACTTGATTCAGATTAGCTCTGGTATTGAAAGGCACATCTTTGCTGCTGTGTTCTGATATTCAACACAATTCGGGCTTGATTTACTGATAGCTTCCTGTTGAATCAATTTTGGGATAAAGATATTACTTTTTCTTTTGTCAATGGAGGCAATTGATAGAGATTTGCTCAATGTTGTTGGAAGTATTCTTGGAGATCCCACCGTACCTCCTGCCTCTAACCTCCCGATTCAGTCTTCACAATTATTTTAACTTGCCATAGCATTGAAGTAAAATCAGAAGATTCATTTTTTTTTAAAAGAGCCAGTAAATTTTCCTGCATAGTTCACTCATTGGGGAATCCTGGAGATTAATCATTCACACTGAAGCCAATCCACAGTAACTGAGCAGATGTTTGGAATCTAGGTCTGCCAGGCCTATTCTTCACATGCCTGTACCTACAAGATCTGTGTATAATGACTAATTGATGTGGAAGATGCTGCTCATTGACAGAAGATGAATTCTTCAAGGGGGTGGTACGCTGTATTACTCTCTATGTCAGACCTGATAGAAAGATGAAGGCAGCCAGGACTGACGATGGGAAATTTCAATTTCCTTTGTAGCAAGGAATAGATTGTCAGATCCTGGGTAATGTGAAATGAATTCTATATATGGGAGAAAGTACAACCTGAGAACAAAATTTCCTTTGATGGCTTCTCTTTTAACTTGACATTTCTGTTCTGTGTCTTGCACCTTCAAGAAATATTCTTCAAAAAATCCCACCATCTGCAGGTAAGAAAACAACTGTAAGATCAGAGTTTAATCCTGGATTTTAAATTCTCATGACCTAGAACTAAGCTTTTGGCACATTGATCTTTATTAGTATTGAGTATCGAAGTTGGAAGATAATATAAGACTCTGGTGAGGCACCATTTGGATATTGTATTCCAGTTTGGTCACTGTGCCATAGGAAAGATCCTGCCCAGCTGGAGAAGATGCAGAGAAAATGTACATGGGTGTGGCCAGGACTCTGAAGCCTGAGCTGTGGGGAGAGGTTGAACAGGATAGGGCTTTATTCTTTGGGGAGCAAGAGGATGAGGGGTGATCTCATAGAAGTTTACAAAATTGCAAGAGGAATAGATCGGGTGAATGTAAACAATCTTGTCAAAGTAGGGAAGTTGGTAACCAGAGGATGTAGGTTTAAAGTGAGGGTTGAGAGATTAAACAAACATTTGATGGGTAATACACTGAAGATGGTAGGCAAGAAATAAAAGCACACAGCGCAGGTTCTTTACTAAAGACCATTCCGTGTGTCCTCTTTATTATTCGTTCAGCGTGTATTTAGCAGTCGCCATAACTGATGCTTCACAGCATCTTCTGGGTAAAAATGGAAATGATAAAACCATTGTGAGGGTTGCTGTGGAAGTAAGCTCAAAGTCCGCACCCTTTTTACATATGATACGAGGGCATGGTTTTCGATCCTCGAGGCACATTTCCTGTCACTGAATGTAACGTGTTGTAAAAAAATTTGGCTTGCTCTCATGGCAGATGGCTTGCGAGGTGGAAGACACGTTACTAAATTCAGATGAAACAACACCATACGACATGCTTAAAGTGGCTGTATTGGAGCGAAAGCAGCCATCCAATTCTGCGTTGCCGGCCAATGACAACCTCGGTGATAGGAGGCCATCACAGATGCTGTGGAGATGGCACAGACTGGCTGGAGATGAGAGGATTGAAGGAGAAATCTGGAAACAGAAGTTCCTCTGCTAATAGGAATCTTTCAAGTAGCCACCATCAATGAGTTAGTAAGACATGCCAACCTTGTTATGGACACAATCTCTGCAGTGCAGCTAGGAACAGTCACTGCAACGATGAGTAAACGGGGAAAAAACTGAGCTGGAGCAGTAAGTGGAGGCATTCACTGCACAATTAGAGGATTTAATAGCACAACTGAACCACCTGGTCATGCCAGGCTCCTTGCGCCTTTCACAAACAATACCTGGGAAATGACGAGGCAGTAGAGGTGACTGTTGCCATTGGACAACCCAGCCAGTGCCTTTTCCTGAAGGGCCATCTCTCGTAATTTGTTATTGATTTGGGCACAGAGATTTTGGTGGCCCATTTCACTTCACAAGAGCACTGTCAGCCTAGCCCATCATGTATTTTGACCACCGTGAACAATGCAAGAATCCAGACATTCGACTAGATTTCAGAGGCCTTTTTATGGTCGTCAGCGGTTCAGAGAAATCAACTTCCAAAAGACCTCTGTGTTTGTGCAGAGATGTGCTTCAAGCCTTCAAAATTGTGAAGTCGGCTTTCACAGATGCCACTATGCTCGTACATCAGAAGCTGAACGCCCTTCTCTCTTTCACCACAGATTTCTCCATCAACATCGAGGGAGCACGTTTGGAGCAACAAGTCGAGAGCAGGTTGGAGCCTTTTTTTGGCGAAGCTGTCACCTGCTCAGGTGAGATTCAGTACATTTGGGCGAGAACTCCTAGCCATCTACGTCATAGTGAAGTGCTTCCTCTATTTGTTGGAAGCTTGTCCTTTTACTATTTATACCCAAGCACACAGCACAATTCACCATGCAAAATCCAACATTTGGATTTCATCCTACAATTTTCCAATGACATTCAGTCCATTTGAGGGAAGTCGAATACGGCGGCCGATGCCTTATTCAAATAAGTGGAAGCCTTGCATGCGGCAACTACTATCGATTTTACTGCCATGCCCCGTGCAGAACACATGGATCACGTCCACCTGGACTTGGTTGGTCCTCTCCCACCATCAAAAGGGTACATTGATTTACTAACGTATGAGAATCAGGCTACAAGATGGCAGGAGGCCATCCCTGTTTCCTTCATCTCTGTGGAGACAGTCGATCGGGTGTTCGAACAGCCTCGTTGACTGTTTCCATTGCCAGCTAAAAGCAGTGTTGACAGCTGGGAGGTGATACGTCTCTATGGAGTGAACGGTTGCCCATGGTCCTCTTGCATTCGTACGCCTGTAAAAGAAGACCTAGGTTGTTCAGCAGTAGAAACGATCCATGACACCACTCTGATGCTGCCTGGTGAATTTGTTGGACCACCTGCTGTGACTAGACCATATGACCCATCCTATTATGTCACCCAACTGCAGCAGATCATGCAATTGCTCAGACCAAACGGCAATGTGACAGGCAACTACTTCAGTGTATGTGTCAGATGTACTACACTGCACATGCCTTTGTTCGACATGACACCATTCGCCGCCCACTCCAGCAAGTTTACAATGACCCTTTGAAGGTCGTAGAACACCAGCCCAAATATTTTGTGATCTGGCTGGATGGAAAGACTGACTCTGTCTCGAATGACCATCTGAAGCCAGCGTATGTCGAAAATCAGCCATCTACGTCATGACCTTTACCAAAGAAATTGCAAGACCCCAGCCATTCCTATGAACTATCACCCATGTTTCAGTACCAGATAAGATCAGGTGGGACTATCAACCTGCCAAACTGTTATGTGGCAGGACAGATCCAGAAAGTCACCACTTCACAGGACTTGGTGGGGGGGGAACTGTCATGGCCGCACACATTACTGGGCCTTGCGAAGGGCTGGTTGCCACTGGTGATGCGTCAAACTCAATGCTCAAGAAATGTTAATGCACATGTACGGGACCGGAATGGGGAGCAGGAAGAGTGTCTCCAGGAGTGAATTGGGAAGCGTGGGGAGTGAGGTTGGCTGGGAGGAAGGAATGGTTGTTGGAAGAAATAAAATAACACACAGGTTCTTTGCTAAAGACCATTGCGTGTGTCCTCTTTATTGTTCAGTCACCAAACATAGTGACATCACTCACTGATCTCCAATCACCTCCAAATTTGAATGTCCCCAAATGTCTCCATGACCAAAGTGAACCAGAATCCAGGGTTGGACAACCATCAGAACCCTGTAAGCTTCCCCCCTGCCCCCCCCCCCCATCACTGCCTTTGACTTGTACAATTCGGGTAGTGTAACTCCCACATTTCTGTAGTGATAACTAGTTGATTGTCTAAAAAGTACTTTGGGCAATCTACAGCATGTTGCTCTGTGAACAGTGATTCTTTCCCTGTCAGGGTGCTGATTTACTTTCTATTGGTCAGAAATAACTTTCCCCTGACTAGTGAGGGCTAGCTAGGGCCACTGTTCTATCTGTGGTGCCCATGTCTGGGTCACAGGCACCATGCTGACATGTTGCTATGCTGCTTAGGGACGTTGCCTTGACTTCATCGTAATACTAAGCAATGAGGAATATCATCTCATCAAAGGGTCGGTCACTGTACAAAAAAGAGCAGCTCCCACCACCACCTCAGTTTCTGCTGCCAGACAACAACATCCGCTGATCGTGTCATTAACAAAAGCCAGAACCATCTGCATCAAATCTTCTCCCTGGCAGGGACAAAGGAATTGTGGGGATTCACTTGTGTTCAGAATGTTACTGGTCAGTCAGTGCAGAAAGGTTTGTGGAAGGCTGAACTATCCCAAAGTCTGTGGCAAGACCTGCACTCGTTGCCTTTGCAGCTGGAGTGCAGAAGTCTTTCAACTTCAAAATCTCTCCAGGTGGAGTTCAACCATTGAAGCAGCTATGAAACTGGAGCTAAGGGCCCACAGGAAACATGTGGTCTGGGATCAAAGTCACACAGCAGTCTGATGTCAGGACTAGATGGTGCCACATTACTGCAGCAAACAGATCAGGTGATCTCAGGGAACACTCAGCAGGTCGGACAGCAGAAAGAAGCAGACAATGTTTCGGGATGATGTCTCCTTGCAACAGGGAAGGAGAGAAGACAAATTGGTTTGAAGTTGCAGAGAGGATGAGGAATGTATGGAAGAAAGGGAATCTCAGAGGATGAAGAAATGGGAATAAATTATACATTGGGAACAGCAAATGAAGAACCTGAACTGTGCAAGTGAATCCCTGCTCCTGTGAAACAATTGTTTGGGTTCCTGCAAATTTTAGTTTTTTAAAAATCAAACTAGATTTTATTCCCAATAAATTATTTACAAAAGAAAAACTGTATCCTCCCAGCCTTAGTTTTGTATCCATATATTTCCATTACTCTGTTACATTCATGTCTATTTACACTGCTACCACAATGGCACCTTGTCGCTACCCACCCCCTCCCCCCCCCCCCCCCCACCAGGAAGCGGAAAGGAAAGGTAAACAAAGTATGAAATTGCCATGTTGAACTATATGACTATTAAATATTAACGGAATACATAACCAGATCAAAAGGAAGAGGCTGTTAAATTTACTGAAGAAAGAACAATTCATACAGCATTCGTGCAGGAAACGCATCTAACTGAAGTGGAACACAAGAAATTAAGGCGAGACTGGGTAGGGCACGTAATGGCAGCATCATATAATTCAAAAGCCAGAGGAGTAGCTATATTAATCAATAAAAATGTACCAATCAAAATAGAGGAGGAAATAATAGATCCAGCAGGGAGGTATGTAATGATAAAGTGTCAGATATATTCAGAATTTTGGAATTTGCTCAATGTATATGCACCCAATGAAGAGGATCAAAAATTTATGCAAGATATCTTTTTGAAGATTGCAGATACGCAGGGGAATTTACTGATAGGAGGGGACTTTAACCTTAATTTGGACTCAAAGATGGATAAAACTGGAAAAAAGACTAGCAGAAAGAACAAAGTAACCAAATTTATGGTTAAATTGATGCAGGAAATGCAACTTTTGGATATATGGAGGAGACAACAACCAAAGGAGAAGGAATACTCATATTATTCAGGTAGACATAAAACATACTCAAGGATAGACCTGTTCCTGTTATCAGCCCACATCCAAGGGAAAGTTAGGATTGCTAGATAAAGCTAGATTGTTATCGGATCACTTACCCCTGTTAATGGCAATAGAGCTGGAGGACATCCCACCGAGAACGTATAGATGGAGATTAAACTCCATGCTACTTGAAAGACAGGATTTTAGAGAATTCATTGAGTGACAAACTAAAATATACTTTGAAATAAATACAGAATCAGTGAAAGGCTACAATCGGGAAATAGAACAGCTGGAAAGGGAAAAGCAAGTACAGTAAAAAAATTAGCAATAGGGAAGATACAACAAAAAGAGAATTGGCAGACAAAAAAATAAATATGAAACACTACAAACATACAAGGTGGAGAAGAACATAATGAAGACAAAACGGAGTATTACGAACTAGGAGAAAAAGCGCACAAAATTCTAGCGTGGCAGCTTAAGACAGAACAAACTAAAAGAACGGTATTGGCATCAAGGAAAAAGGACAAACAACTGACATATAACCCAACAGAAATCAATGAAAACTTCAAGGAATTCTACGAGCAATTATATCGAACTGAGAACGAAGGGAAATAAGACAAAATAGATGAATTTCTAGCTAAAATTGAACTACCGAAATTGTAAGAGGAGCAAAATTAATTAATAAAACCATTTGAAATAGAAAAATACAGGATATATTAAAAAAAACTACCGAACAATTAAATGCCGGGAGAGGATGGACTCCCAATAGAATTCTATAAAACATTTAAAGACTTATTAATTCCTCCTCTCCTGGAAGTAATGAACCAGATTGAAGAAACACAAAACATGCCAGATTCATGCAAAACAGCAATAATTACAGTAATACCAAAGACAGGGAAAGATCCACCAACACCAGCATCGTATAGACCAATATCTCTACTTAACACAGATTATAAGATAATAGCTAAACTATTAGCTAACAGATTGGCCGATTGTGTACCAAAAATAGTAAAACTGGATTAAACTGAATTTATTAAGAAAAGACGAACAACGGACAATATCTGTAAGTTCATTAACTTAATCCATACAGTACAAGGAAACAAGATGCCAACGGTGGCGGTTGCCTTAGACACAGAGAAAGCCTTTGACAGAGTAGAATGGAATTATTTATTCAAAGTACTACAGAGGTTCAATCTACCAGAGAAATCTATTAATTGGATTAAAGCATTATATAAGGTATGATTGGTGAAGGATATATGGATATATATCAAACCAATTAAATTAAGCAGATCAACTAGGCAAGGATGTCCACTATCTCCCTCACTGTTCGCGTTAGCTATAGAACCACTGGCAGAACTGATAAAAACAGAAAATAAAATAAGAGGGATAAAAATAAAAGAGAAGGAATATAAAATCAGTCTATTTGCAGATGACGTTATAATATACTTAACAGAACCAGAAATATCAATAAAAGAATTACATAAGAAATTGAAGGAATATGGAGAAGTATTGGGGTACAAGATCAATGCAAATAAAAGTGAAGCAATGCCAATGAATAATGCGGATTTCACAAAGTTTAAGAAAGAATCACCATTTAGATGGCAAACACAAGCAATTCGATACCTAAGTATACAACTAGATAATAATCTAAGCCATCTATACAAACTAAATTATCAGCCATTAATGAAGAAATTACAAGACGACTTAGAGCATTGGAAAGACTTACCACTAACACTGATAGGAAGGGTAAATTGTATTAAAATGAATATGTTCCCAAGGATACGATACCTATTTCAATCATTAACAATTCACCTAACAGAGAAATTCTTCAAGGAGCTAAAGAAAATAATAAGGAAATTCTTATGGAAAGGGGGAAACCAATGATCGCGCTAGATAAATTAACAGAATGGTACAAAGAAGGGGGCTTACAGCTACCAAACTTTAAGAATTATTATAGAGCAGCACAATTAAGATACCTATCAGATTTTTATCAAACAAGGGAAAAACCAGATTGGACCAGATTAGAGCTAGATAAAATAGGGGAGAAGTTACCTGAACATATACTATATAAATGGGATGAAAAGCTGGTGCAACATAGGAATTCACCAGTACTGCACCATCTGCTCAACGTTTGGAAGAAGATTCATGTAGAAAGGAATAAAACAAATTATCAACTAGCAAAATTAATATTGACGCAAAATCAACTAATCCCTTTCACAATAGATAACCTTTCCTTTAGAGAATGGGAGAGAAAAGGGATCAAAATAATAGAAAATTGTTTTTGGGAAATAATTTATTATCTTTTGAACAAATGAAGGACAAATATTGTATAACTCATGGTTCAATGTTTGCATACCACCAACTGAAAACCTACTTGAAGGACAAATTGGGAAGCAGACAGGTTACCAGAAGGAAGCAGCTTTGAATATGTGATTACAGACACAATGATAATTAAAAGATTTATAACAAACATGTACATCAAACTGCAAGAGAAAGAGAACAAGGAAACAAGCTGTAAACCTAAACAAAAATGGGAACAAGATCTAAACATAAAGATAAAGAATGAAACATGGGAAAAGCTATGCTCCGGAACTATGAGAAATACGATAAACATGAGGTTACACATGATACAATATAATTGGTTACATAGGCTATATATCACGCCCCAAAAGTTAAATAAATGGGACCCAACAGTATCAGATAGATGTTTTCACTGTAAGAAGGAAACAGGAACAACAGTACATGCAATTTGGGCATCTGAGAAAGTGGAAAAGTTTTAGGAAGATCTAAATCAGGTATTAAATAAAATCACAAAAAGTAACATACCAAAAAATCCAGAGATCTTTCTTCTAACTAATATAAGAAGTAAAGAATTAGGCCTCAAACTGGATGAAGCACAAAAAAGATTTATTATGATAGCCTTAGCTGTAGCAAAAAAATGTATAGTCAACTTGGAAAAAGGAAGAGAGCCTGAGAATACAGCAATGGTACATGGAAATGAATAAATGTTTTCCATTTGAAAAAATAACATATAATTTAAAAAATAAAATCACAGTATTCGAACAAATTTGGGAACCATACATGAAACACAACAGAGAGGGCCTACTGCGAACTTCCACCGCCTAAAATGACAAGAAGACGACAAAATGAACTGACCCAGTGTGTAAAAGTAGATGACACAAATTTCTTGTTTATTTTCATTGTGTGATGACATTGTTTAATGGGTTTATTGTATTGTGTATGTTGAACGTTTAGTGGGTAGGGAGGGGGGGTGAAGAAGGGAGGGAAGGGAAAAAGGGGAGAAAATGACACTGTATATTCAAGAGGGAAATGTTTGTGTGTATTTTGGTCAGTATGGTTCATAGTGTGGAAAATAAAAATTAAAAATAAAGGATGCACACCACCCAACATGACAACTGTTCTCGCTTCTACCAATAGGAAAAAGATATAGGTGCCACTAGACCAGGTTCAGGAACAGTTTCTACCCCTCCAACATCAACAACAAATTCAATTAGAGACTTGAAGGTATTTAAGGACTTACTTTTGCACTTTATTCATTTTTTCTCTGTTCTGCACAATCAATTTATCTTTCTTTGAATGTATACTTATAATTTTGACTACAGTCTTTTGCACTACCAGTGAGTGGTAATTCTGCCTCACCAGAAGGGAAGAGAACCTCAGGGTTGTATGTGATTGCATGTAGAGTGCGTCGAAAGAACCAAAGGCTTGTTGATCCAAACCAAGGCTTTTATTAATTAAAAAACTGGAGCATATCGCAAGTATGTCAACCAATCCAGAATGACCTGGTCTGGCTAGGAGCAATCCTTTAAGACCTGCCAGTAGATGTGGCTACACTCTCAGCCAATCACAGTCACCCTACACTACAATCTGTACATATACACATTGGTGATAGAATCTGTACTATCACATTCACCCCTTCTTTGAGAACTGACCCCAGGGTAGATGGAGGTTAGGGCCTGACCATCCGGCGTGACCGCTGTGGTGCCGGGATTGGGGTCGCCGGAGTCATGTCACCGGCAGACTCATAGAGGGTAGCCACTGCTTCGCTCAATTCCCCAACGGCGTTGTCGACAGTCTGGCCTGAGCTGGTGGGTTGATGCTGGTCCCTCTGTTCAAGCACATGACCTGGGGGAGAAGGAATAGGGGAAGTTGGGTTAAAGGCACTGCTGCACCTGATCCGACTTGGGCTAGGTCCCTTACCGAGACTGTGTCCTCCTGCCCGTCCGGGTACTCAACGTAGGCATAATGCGGGTTCACATGGAGCAAAGTCACTCGGTTAACCAAGGGGTCATTGATTACAGGACGTGGCATCGTAAGAGGACTGGACCGGGAACCATGAGCTATGCCAGTATGGTCATACCCAACTCAGATTTCCTCGGGAAAGAGAACATCCTTTCATGGGGGGTGGCATTGGTCGTGGTGCATAGGAGGGAGCAGATGGAGTGTAGGGCACTAGTGAGCACGTCCTGCCAGCGAGAGGTGGGGAGACCTTTGGACCGGAGGGCAAGCATAACTGCTTTCCAGACGGTGGCATTCACTCTTTCGACTTGCCTATTACTGCGTAGGTTATAGCTGGTGTTCCTGCTTGAAGCAATACCACGCTCCAGAAGGAACTGCCGCAACTCTGCGTTCATAAACGAGGACCCTCTGTCACTGTGGATGTAACTGGTGTACCCAAAGATGGCGAAGATTCTATGCAGGGCCTCTATGACTGAAGAGGCAGTCATGTCCGAGCAGGGCACAGCGAACGGGAAGCGGGAGTACACGTCAACGGCCTTAAGGATGTAGGTGTTACGGTTGGTCAATGGTAGGGGCCCCTTGAAGTCTACACTAAGACGCTCTGTGGGTGTTCTCTGGATGGAAGAAGTGGGGCTTGCACTCAGTGCACACCGGGCAAGGCTTGGGTCATGGAGCGAATCTTCTCGACCATGTAGGGCAGGTTGTGAGCTTTGACAAAGTGCACGAACCTGGTGACCCCTGGATGACAGAGCTCCTCGTGGAAGGGGGTATGTATCCAGAAGTGTGAAGCGGTTGATTGGCTGTAGTCAACCACTATCCACGGCTTCTCGTTTTTAACAACCACCACCTGGGCCCTCCAGGGACTCGAGCTAGGTTCGGTAATGCCCTCGTCCAGTAGTCTGCGCACCTAGCTTGTGATAAATTTCCTGTGTTCATAACTATATTGCCGGTTTTTGGTGGCCACAGTCTTCCAACCAGGGGTGAAGTTTGTGAAAAGTGCTGGCAGAGCAACTCGGAGGTGAGGCCCTGGGGCACGGGGGCAAGTGGCTCGGGCTGCCGCTGGCAGGAAGCTTCCGGGGTGGAGTGGTTATAGACGGAGAGTGGAGCGTGAGGCCCCCCAAAGTGCAGGGAAATGGTTTGAAACTGGCACTGAAAATCCAGTCCCAGCAGTGCAGGGGCACACAATTGGGGATGGACTAATATTTGAAGTCTGTGAATGTGATGCCCTGGACTTTCAAGGTCGTCAAGCAGTACCCCTTTACCCCAGTTGAATGTGATCTTGTCACCAATGAAATTCTCTGTGCATTGGGAGAATAGCCAGTCCACAATGGTGGGCCAGGTCTGGGGCGGATAAAACTGTCAGTTGACCCCGAGTCAAATAAACGATTGGTATAGTGTCCATGCACTTTAATCGTTCCATTGCTTTTGTGAGGGGATGGGGGAAGTCCTGGTCGAGGGTTATTGATGCAGAGACTTGTAATGGGGACAGTGGAGTGGGCCTGAAGAGACAGCGTCGAGGCGTTAGTGTTGCTGCCTGCAGCCTGCTGTGGATGTCGGCCAGCCAACAGTAAGCGTTGGGGGTCGCTGCTTGCTGGCGGCGGGCCTGGTCGGCAGCATCGTTGGGTATTGGTTCGGCAGTGTCGGTTGTGGCGTGTCCAGCGTCGGTGGGTACCGGGTCGGTAGCATTGGTCGCAGTTGCGGGTACCTGGACAGCTTCCTCGGTGGTGGCGGGTCAGCAGCAGCGGCGGGTCCCTGGTTGGCAGCGGCTTTCCACGCTCAGTGTCTGCCCCATGACGCCAGGCACTGCTGCGCAGTAGAGCCCTCGCTCTCATTGGACGAGAGCTCTGAGGAAAAAGTGTTTGAAATGGAGGGTGGCGATTGGGCTTCACACGAGGCACTGTGTTTGACGGTGGCCATTTTGGAGCGACAGACTACAGCAAAGTGGCCATTTTTAAGGCACTTCTGGCACCTGGCTTTTCTCACCGGGCACTGGGACCTGCTGTGCTTGTTCCTCCTGCAGAAATAACACTTTGGGGTTGCATCGGGCAGTGTAACAGCATTAGTAGGGTAGTGGGAGGGCATCCTACTCACATCAGAGTGTGGGGTCCAGCCCCGAGAGTACATGTCCATACTTAAGACCACAGCCTCCATCGTCTCTGCGATCCTGATCATGTCCTCTAGGTTTTCTCCCCTGTGCTCTAGCAGGCACTGCCTCACCTCATTTGATCGAACCCTGGCCACATAGGCATCCCAAATGAGATCTTCTGTGGTCTCCGCAGCAGTTCTGTCTGTGCAGGCACAGTCCCTGTCCATTGCCCTTAGTGCCTGAATATAAGCTCTACAGGACTCACCGGGCTGTTGCCTCCTTGTAGCAAGTTTGTACTGAGCATAGACTCTATTCACCGGTCGCTCGTAGAGCCCTTTCAGCACCTTCATGGCTGAGTGGTCACGTGGTCACGTCCTGGACACTCTGGTAGACTCTCGGGGACACCATAGTCATCAGTATTAGTAGTCGATAGCTGTCCTCTATCACGGCAGGGTCAGAGAGTTGTAAGTATGTTTTGAAGCATCTCACCCAGTGCTTAAAGTCATTCGAGCCTGTAGCTGACTGTGGGTCGATGTTGAGGCGTTTCAGCCGTAGCATACATTCCATCCCTTCGAAACTTTTTAGTTAATAAAATTGTAGAGCGCGTCGAAAGAACCAAAGACTTGTTGATCCAAACCACGGCTTTTATTAACTAAAAGACTGGAGCATATCACAAGTAGGTCGACCAGTCCAGAATGACCTTGTCTGGCTAGGAGCAATCCTTAAGACCTGTCAGTAGGTGTGGCTACGCTCTCAGCCAATCACAGTCATCCTACACGACCATCTGTACATAGACACATTGGTGATAGAATCTGTCCTATCACAAGCTTGACTTTAGCTCATCTGTCCTCTGATATGGGGATGGAGGGAAAGTACGACTCAGAGATGGATCATATGAGAGCAAGTCCATTTCTGGAGGTTGTCTCATACTGATTACACCTAGCAGTCAGCCATTCAGCCCACAATATACATGCCAACAACAAATGGCTAAATCCCATCAGTCCTCGTCCTTTCTTGCCCCTACACTTATTCTCTCTGACATGTACCCATAAAACCACTCATAAATCGACATCGAAGGATAACATCGAGGACCCATTTCTGCCATTTGCATGGACTTGGAATGGAGGAGGAACCTAAGGGAACTTGCAAGATCACAGACATCACATTTGTTTCTTCCTCAGACTGAAAACAAAATCTAATCACATTTTCATTGCTGTTGTTCTGCAGACCCCCAAGGTGAGGTCTTTAATCCTAAACTAGCAGAACAAGTGCACCTGCTGGTGTGTCTGTATCATTCAGCGTTGAGGCAGGATTTTTATTTTCGGGAAGGTTCCTTCGTTAACAAGTCTGAAGTTAAGTGCAGACAACCTCCAAAAGGTGGACAAAGGGAGAGAGACTCTGGCTGGTGGAATGGGAAAGTACCATGGCAGAGTGGGTTACAAAATGGTAAATACACTGTTCCCACTGTTGGATTGAAAGCACCTCTACAGATATAATGTGTTGTTCCTCCAGTTTGCATGTGGCCTCACCATGAGAGTGGAGCAGGGCAAAGATGCACATGTTGGTGAGGGAATGGGAAGAGGAGTTCCAGTTCCAGGAAGAGTGCAGGCATTTCCTGCAAACTGATCAGAGGTGAGCACTGAATGAAATGGATGAGGAGGAAGTGGTGACTCGACCTCACCTGGCAGCTCTCTTGGTCCATGGATGGTTATGAGGTAGAAGGTGAAGGGGTAACCGTTGCAAAGGAACATGGGGAGGCAGGGGTGGGAAATGAGATGATTTGGCTAGAGATGATTTGAACAGGGAGAGTGGTCTCTGCAGTAATCAGAAAGTGGGGAGAAGGGAACATGACTGGCGGGATGGCATTGGTGGAGGATGATGTGCTGCAAGTGAAGACTAGTGGGGTAAAACTGAAGATGGGGAACCCCATCTGTTTGGGCAAAGGGCTGGTAAGTAGACTTGGGAATGTCTGTGGCAGAGGGGAAACCTCATTTCCTGAAGGAGAACATTTCAGAAATTGTCCTGGGGAAACCATGATCTTCAAGACATGCAACAAAGTCGGAGAAATGGAAAGAACAAGACAGAATTCTTTGGAGAAAGATTGGGAGTTGAGGTAGCTATGGGAGTCATTGGGTTTATGGATATCACTGGTTAGTTTGGCTTCTGAGGTGGTGATAGGGATATTCAGAAAATGAAGTGTTGGAAATAGTTCAGGTGGGAATTTGTTACAAAGGTAAAAGAGTGGTCCATCCATGGACCAAGAGAGCTGCCAGAGTAGGTTTGAACAGTAATTGTTATACATTGCTATTGGGAAGGCGAGTATAGTTGGGACTTGTGTGAATCCCCAAGGTGGCTCCTGTTTGTAGAAAGAGAGGAATAAATCAAGAAGTTGTGGAGCATTTTTTTAAAAAAAGGCCTGCCATGTGGATGAAAATGATCGTGGATTGCACGCTAGCTTCGGTTTCTTTTTCTTTTCTATGGGAGGGGGGGGTCTCTTCTTTTCTTTCCTAATTTCTTATTCCTCTCTAGGATTAACACAGACTATAAACTTGACCAAGAAGAATACGATATTGTGATATGTTGATCCTTCTTTTTAATGTCAAAATGTAGTTTGATGTTGTTTTTCTTGTGTATATATATTTGATGTGTTTTTTTTAATCTTGTGACTACATGCTGATTGAAAATTTCTTCAAATAAAGTATTCAGAGAAAATTTAGCAGAACTAATTGGATTTTTATTCTAGAAACCTTCCTAATGGGTGGTGGGGGTAAGGAAACATGCAGGTAAAGGAAAAAAAGTGAGATGCAAAATGTTGCCTGGATCTTTGAGACAGAGATGCAAACAAAATGGAGGCCAGGAGCATAAAATCAGGTGACATCAATTTAAGCAGCAAATGGATGGTGGTGGGAGAAAGAAAGAAGGGTGGGATTGGGAGAAGGAATGAGTGTGAGAGCCCAAACATGGAATGGAGAGAAAGAGTTGTCAAAGCCAAAGTCAGAGAGGTGGGAGAACAGAAGACATGAAGAGAAAGAGTGGAGGTGGGAAGGTGAGGATTTGGATGTATGGAAGTCAGAGATGGCAGATAGTGAGGGTCGCAGAGGAAGAGAGAAATGGATGAGGGCAAATGGGAAGGCAAGGGGGAAAGGAGTTGGTTGTAGAATGCAAAAGATTGTGGGAAAGGGACGGATCAGGGAGAAGGAAGGTCAGACAGGGCTGAGGAGAGTAAGAAGGAGAACAAGAGGGTGGAGAGAGGACAGTGAATGGGTGAGAAAGGAGTTAGGAGAGGAGTGGGAGATAAAGGATATTGGTGCTTCGGAGAACAGGTGAGAGATGATGAAGGCTGTTGGGGAGAAGGAAGGAGATGGGTAAGTGAAATGAGAGATACAGTGGGGAGGCACAGAGAGAGTAAGGGACTGTCAGTAAGTGGCACCAGTATGCATGTTGAGTTGAATGGAAGGAGTGTGGTAGATCAGCTCCACCCCATCAGAAAGCTGGTTGGAGGTGAGACCACATGACCACATCTCACTTGAATCTGCCCTTCACTAATTGGCATGTTGTGCCACAAGGCTCACATTCTTTCAAGGATGAGAGGTGGATTGGGGGCAAACTTGTGCAAGGGAAACCAACTTGAGGAGGATTTTCTACCAAACGCCTGATCAGGGTGAGGTTGGAATAGAGCTTGCCTGTGTGCTGGACAATGTATAGATTAAGGAAGAGGAAATGTTGGATCTTAAAAACATTAAGATTGATAAGTCCTGGGAGGAGTCACGTGATGGAGTAGTGGCCGGACGGTGAACTCCAGCCCTCTCCAGAAAAGTCGGGAAAAACAAGAGAAAACACAAAGGCACAGAAATAAAAGTTACAGAAAAGTGAGTATAAAGGTGGAAAGAAGATGGCGACAAAAAAAGAAAAATCGAAAGCAACGGCAAGAAGAGAGGAAGAGAAGACAAAGGAGGAAAAAGGTGAAGGCCTTACCTGTCCGAAGAGGCCCGCTGCGGAGAGAGAAACCCGCTCCCTCAGGTCGGTAAATAATGGACTACAAAAATGGCTCGCTGAGCCGAGTAAAAGTGCGCAACCGCGCATGCGCGATGCGAATGTAAAAAAAAACACACCAACGGGAGGGGGGACCAGCTGGGGAGTCGATCTCCACAGCCGGCAACGACAGCTGCAGAACACCTGCAGCAAGAAGAGACCACAGAAGACAATAGAAACAAGAAAGAAGAGGAGGAAAGCGCACCAAAGAAACAACAGATGGCCAACCCAGAGGAAGAAGAAGAGGAAGAAGAAGAGGAAGAGTATGGTGAAATAGAAGAAGAAAAGATAGGCAAGATAAAGGATATACTTGCTCTTATTAAAGGATACATGGAGTCATTTAAAGAATGGCAAACACAGGAATTCAATGATTTAAGAAAAAGAATAAACAACACAGAAGAGAAAATAAATAAAATGGAGATGACCTTAACAGAAATGGGAAAGAAAATGGACAAGATGGAAGAGCGGGCAGTAGCAGCAGAAATGGAGGTAGAAGACTTAAAAAAGAAATTGGAGAAATCTAATAAAAAAACTAAAGAGACACAAGAACTACTAGCTCAAAAAATAGATACAATGGAAAACCATAACAGAAGAAATAACATAAAGATAGTGGGCCTTAAGGAAGATGAAGAAGGCAAGAATATGAGGGAGTTTATAAAAGATTGGATCCCTAAGACCCTAGGATGTCCAGAACTACAGCAAGAAATGGAAATAGAAAGGGCACATAGAGTATTGGCCTCTAAACCACAACCACAACAAAAACCAAGATCTATTGTAATAAAATTCCTAAGATATACTACAAGAGAAAAGGTACTGGAGAAGACAATGGAAAAAGTAAGAGAGGGCAACAAACCACTGGAGTATAAAGGGCAAAAAATCTTCATTTATCCAGATATAAGTTTTGAACTCCTAAAGAAGAGAAAAGAGTTCAATACAGCAAAGGCGATTTTATGGAAGAAAGGGTATAAATTTATACTAAAGCATCCAGCGGTATTGAAAATATTTATTCCAGGACAACAAAACAGACTATTCTCGGATCCAGAAGAAGCACGAAAATTTGCAGAACAATTACAAAAATAGACTGAGGGAGGAAGACGGGTAATGAGAGTTAAAATGATCACGATTGATATGTATGTGGGTAAAGACAAAAAGAGACTGAGGGATGAAGACGGGTAATGAGAGTAAAAATGATCACGATTGATATGTATGCGGGTAAAGAGGTATAAGAGTGAATAGAGACAATGAGCATACATGAATGTATCTGTACTTAGAGGAAAATATAGATAGTATAGACAAGAATTAATAAGGGAAGGTAATGGAATAGAGAGAATAAGGAGGGAATTTAAAGAGTGACCTTTGTGACATATGAAAAGTGAAATCTTTTCTGGGGGAGGCGGGGTGGGGGGAAATAGCGGTCACTGCAAAATCAGTTGACGCTTGCGAGTGGATTCGCAAATCCAAATGGAGAGGGGAGATGTGGTTGTCCGACAAGGGATAAAGGACAACTCAGGAGGTGAAGGGGAGATTGGGGATAAATAAGATAGAAATAGGAGAATAAGGAAAATGTTAGATGTTGTAGGAATGTTGTCTTATAAAGAGTTGAAAATAAGAAAACAGAAATGGAAAAGGAGGAAAGGTAATGATGGAAAAACGGAAAGAGAAGATAAACAAAATATAAAAGGGCTACGCTGAACTATATGTCTTTAAATATTAATGGAATATATAACCAAATTAAAAGGAAGAAACTACCAAATTTAAATGAATAAATGTATTCCATTAGAAAAAATAACATATTGGTTAAGAAATAATATTGAAATATTCGAACAAGTATAGGAGCCTTACATTAAATACAATAGCGAAAACCTACCGGGGACAAACATTACCTAAGATGATGGAAGGAGAAGGAAAGAAAAGAATGGACTCAGTAGAATTTCTGGTGTAATTTTGTTGAATGACAACATTGTCTGACTGGCTTAATGCAACCTAGATTGTATACCTAAAATGGATGAGAGGGGGGGGTGGGGGGGTGGTTTGGGAGGAAAGCGGGGGGGGGAGAAAAAGTCACTGTATATGTGTGAAAAAGAAATAGTGTATATCATGGCTAATGTGATTTATGGTGTGAAAAATAAAAAAATTTAAAAAAAAAAAGAAGATTGATAAGTCCTTTGGGCCGGACGTGATATACCTTAGGCTGCTGTGGGAAGTGAGGGAAGAGATAACTGGGGAAGTAGCTCTGATCTTTGAGTCCTCTTTAGCTGCAGGGGAGGTGCTGGAGTATTGGAGAATGGCAAATGTAGTTCCCTTGTTTAAAAAATGTAGTTGGGAGATTCCTGGGAATTATAGACTGGTGAGTCTTAGGTCAGTGGTGGGCAAACTATTGGAGAGGATACTTAAGGATAGGATCAAGGACCATTTGGAGAAGTACGCAGTATGTGGACCAACTAATGAGAGGAGAATCCATACTGGATCTAGTACTGGTCAGGTGGCCATAACACCCTGAGCTTTAGCATAGGTAAGAACAAGGATAAATGTGGATAAAATGGGAAAGTGTTTAAATGGGGAAAGGCTAATGACGGTGGGATGAAAACCTAGGGAGAGTAAATTGGGAGCAGATATTCACTGATGAAAGCACAGAGGTAATGTGAGGATGTTTAGGGACCACTTGTGTGGGGTTCTGGATACGTTTGTCCCATTGAGACAGGGAAAAGTTGGTAGGAAAGGGAACTTTGGTTGACAAACAGGCAAGGCAGTTAATTAAGAGGAAAAGGGAAGCATATATAAGACTTGGGAAGTAAAAAAAAAGCAAAGGCTCATGAGAATTATATCATTAGCCAAGAAGAAACTTAAGAAAGGACTTTGGAGAGCTCCAATGGGACATGAAGAGGCCTTGGCAAGTTGGATTAAGAAGAACCCCAAGGCATTCTATGTGTATGTGAAGAAGAAAGGATGATGAGAGAGGTGTGCAAACTATTGAAGAGGATTCTTAAGGACAGCATTTATGAGCATTTGGAGTTCAGTCTTCTCAGGGATAGTCAGCATGACTGTGAAGAGAATGTCATGCCTTATGAATCGAATAAGATTTTTTGAGGTGATAACAAGAAATTGCTGAAGGTAGGCAGTAATAAGATGTTTGACACAGTTCCCCAAAAGAGTCTCATTCAAAATGTCTGAGGCACGGGATCCATGGAACCTTAACTGTGTGGATTCTGAATTGACTTGCCTGTGGAAAGCAGAGAGTGGTAGTGGACGTAAAATACTCTGCCTGGAGTTCAGTGACTAGTGGAGTTCTTCAGGGATCATTTCTAGAACCCCTATACTTTGTGATTTTTATAAATGACCTAGATCCTAGATGAAGAAGTGGAAGGGTGGGTCAGCAATATGCAGGTTGAAGGTTGTTGTAGGTTACAAGATATAGACAGGATGCAGAGTTGGCCAGATAAGTGTGACGTGATGCATTTTTGAAGGTCAAGCCTGAAGGATGAGAACAGGGTTAATGGTTGGATACTTAATGTAGAGGAACAGAGGGACCTTGGGGTACAAATCCATACATTTCAAGTTTGCTGCACATGTTAGGATAGTTAAAAAAGCCAATGGGATGTTGGGCTTTATTAATCAGAGGATTGAGTTCAGGAGTTGAGAGGTCATGTTGCAACCTACAAATCTCTGGTGAGACCCCACTAAAAGTATTGTGTTCATTTCTGGTCACCTCAATAGTGGAGGGATGTGGAATCTTTGGAGAGGGTGCAGAGGAGATTTACCAGGATGTTACCTGGATTAGAAAATGTCTTATGAGGCAAGGTTAGTAGAGCTGGGACTTTTCCCTTTGGAGTGAAGAATGATGAGATGTGACTTAATAGAGATCTACAATTTACTGAGATTTACAATTGGGTAGAGATAAAGAATAACAAAGGAAAAAAATTATTGGTGGGTGTTATCTATGGCCCACCAAATAACAATAGTTTAATGGCACAGGAAATAAATAGAGAGATAAGTGAGGCATGTAATAATAATACGGCAGTCGTCATGGGGGACTTTAACTTCCAAATAGATTGGGAAAATCAAGTTGGTCGTGGGAGTCTGGAAGAGGACTTCATAGAATGCATCCACGATAGCTTTCTTGAGCAGGATGTTAAGGAACCCACAAGAGAAAGTGCTCTCCTGGATCTCGTGTTGTGCAATGAGATAGGTAGAGTAAATGATGTAATAGTCCGAGACCATCTGGGAAATAGCGATCATAGTACGATTGAATTTCACATTCAGATGGAAGGGGAAAGAGTTAGATCTAAAATTAATATATTATGCTTAAACAGGGGTGACTAGCATAGATTAGGGAGGAATTGGGCAGAGTGGACTGGGAGCACAGGCTAATTGATGAAACAGTTGAGGAATTGTGGAAGATTTTCAAAGAAAAATTTTGTAATGCTCAACAAAAATATATTCCGGTCAGGAAAAAGGGCAGCAAGGGAGGGAAAAATCAACCGTGGTTAACAAAGGAAATAAAGGAGAGTATAAAATTGAAGGCGCAGGTGTACAAAGCTGCAAAGAGCAGTGGGAAACTGGAAGATTGGGAAAACTTTAAGAGACAACAAGGGGTTACAAAGCGGGTAATAAGAAATGGGAAAAAGGATTATGAAAGTAAATTGGCACAAAATATAAAAACAGAAAGCAAAAAATTTTATAAATATATAAAATGGAAGAGGGTGGCCAGAGTTAACATAGGACCCTTGGAGGATGAGAAAAGAAAACTGGTAGCAAAAAATGAGGAAATGGCCGAGGCAATGAACAAATATTTTGTGTCAGTCTTCACGGTGGAAGACACGTTCAGCATGCCCAAGTGTGGAGTTAAGAATGCGAATGTTGGGGAGGGCCTTGATAAAATAGTTGTTACAAAGGAAGTAGTGATGGAGAAACTAATGGGACTAAAGCCAGACAAATCACCTGGTCCTGATGATATGCATCCAAGGGTTCTGAAGGAAATGGCAGAAGTTATAGTTGATGCATTGGTGGTCATATCCCAAAATTCCTTGGATTCTGGGCAGGTCCCGGCAGACTGGAAGACAGCAAATGTCACGCCACTTTTTAAGAAGGGATGTAGGCAGAAGACTGGAAATCATCTGCCAATTAGCTTGACGTCTGTAGTTGGAAAAATGCTTGAAGCCGTCATTAAAGATGAAATAGTGAAACTTTTGAAATGTAAGGGTTCAATCAGGCAGACGCAGCATGGTTTTAGAAAGGGAAGATCTTGTTTGACAAACTTGTTAGGATTCTTTGAGGATATAATGGGTGTGCTGGATAGAGGGGAACAGGTTGATGTTGTATATTTGGATTTCCAGAAAGTGTTTGATAAAGTGCCGCACAAGAGACTTATCAGTCAGTTACAGGAAAGTGGAGTCTGTGGAAGTATATTGGCATGGATCGAAAATTGGTTGTCTGACAGGAGGCAGAGAGTCGGGATAAGCGGGAGTTTTTCAGGTTGGCAAAGAGTGGTAAGTGGGGTGCAGCAGGGTCGGTGCTAGGCCCACAACTGTTCATCATTTACATTAGTGACTTGGAGGAGGGGACAAAAACCGAAGACTGGGAGCAGTTCAAGATGCACCAAAGGAGGACAAAGGGATTAATCAAGAGAGCAAAAATAAATTACGAAAGTAAGCTTGTGGCAAATATAAAAACCGACTGCAAAAGCTTTTATAAATATGTCAAGAGGAAAAGAATGGTGAAATCCAGAGTAGGTCCCTTGCAGTCGGAATCAGGGGAATATATAATTTCTTTTTTTTTCTTTTTGGCTTGGCTTCGCGGACGAAGATTTATGGAGGGGGTAAAAAGTCCACGTCAGCTGCAGACTCGTTTGTGGCTGACAAGTCCGATGCGGGACAGGCAGACACGATTGCAGCGGTTGCAGGGGAAAATTGGTTGGTTGGGGATGGGTGTTGGGTTTTTCCTCCTTTGCCTTTTGTCAGTGAGGTAGGCTCTGCGGTCTTCTTCAAAGGAGGTTGCTGCCCGCCAAACTGTGAGGCGCCAAGATGCACGGTTTGAGGCGATATCAGCCCACTGGCGGTGGTCAATGTGGCAGGCACCAAGAGATTTCTTTAGGCAGTCCTTGTACCTTTTCTTTGGTGCACCTCTGTCACGGTGGCCAGTGGAGAGCTCGCCATATAACACGATCTTGGGAAGGCGATGGTCCTCCATTCTGGAGACGTGACCCATCCAGCGCAGCTGGATCTTCAGCAGCGTGGACTCGATGCTGTCGACCTCTGCCATCTCGAGTACTTCGACGTTAGGGGTGTAAGCGCTCCAATGGATGTTGAGGATGGAGCGGAGACAACGCTGGTGGAAGCGTTCTAGGAGCCGTAGGTGGTGCCGGTAGAGGACCCATGATTCGGAGCCGAACAGGAGTGTGGGTATGACAACGGCTCTGTATACGCTTATCTTTGTGAGGTTTTTCAGTTGGTTGTTTTTCCAGACTCTTTTGTGTAGTCTTCCAAAGGCGCTATTTGCCTTGGCGAGTCTGTTGTCTATCTCATTGTCGATCCTTGCATCTGATGAAATGGTGCAGCCGAGATAGGTAAACTGGTTGACCGTTTTGAGTTTTGTGTGCCCGATGGAGATGTGGGGGTGCTGGTAATCATGGTGGGGAGCTGGCTGATGGAGGACCTCAGTTTTCTTCAGGCTGACTTCCAGGCCAAACATTTTGGCAGTTTCCGCAAAGCAGGACGTCAAGCGCTGAAGAGCTGGCTCTGAATGGGCAACTAAAGCGGCATCGTCTGCAAAGAGTAGTTCACGGACAAGTTTCTCTTGTGTCTTGGTGTGAGCTTGCAGGCGCCTCAGATTGAAGAGACTGCCATCCGTGCGGTACCGGATGTAAACAGCGTCTTCATTGTTGGGGTCTTTCATGGCTTGGTTCAGCATCATGCTGAAGAAGATTGAAAAGAGGGTTGGTGCCAGAACACAGCCTTGCTTCACGCCATTGTTAATGGAGAAGGGTTCAGAGAGCTCATTGCTGTATCTGACCCGACCTTGTTGGTTTTCGTGCAATTGGATAATCATGTTGAGGAACTTTGGGGGACATCCGATGTGCTCTAGTATTTGCCAAAGCCCTTTCCTGCTCACGGTGTCGAAGGCTTTGGTGAGGTCAACAAAGGTGATGTAGAGTCCTTTGTTTTGTTCTCTGCATTTTTCTTGGAGCTGTCTGAGGGCAAAGACCATGTCAGTAGTTCCTCTGTTTGCGCGAAAGCCGCACTGTGATTCTGGGAGAATATTCTCGGCGACACTAGGTATTATTCTATTTAGTAGAATCCTAGCGAAGATTTTGCCTGCAATGGAGAGCAACGTGATTCCCCTGTAGTTTGAGCAGTCTGATTTCTCGCCTTTGTTTTTGTACAGGGTGATGATGGTGGCATCACGAAGATCCTGAGGCAGTTTACCTTGGTCCCAACAAAGCTTGAAAAACTCATGCAGTTTGGCATGCAGAGTTTTGCCGCCAGCCTTCCAGACTTCTGGGGGGATTCCATCCATACCTGCTGCTTTGCCACTTTTCAGTTGTTCGATTGCCTTATATGTCTCATCCAGGGTGGGAACCTCATCCAGCTCTAGCCTTAGGGGCTGTTGAGGGAGCTGGAGCAGGGCGGAATCTTGGACTGAGCGGTTGGCACTGAAAAGAGATTGGAAGTGTTCTGACCATCGGTTGAGGATGGAGATCTTGTCGCTGAGGAGCAATGGGCAATAAGGAAATGGCAGAGCAATTAAATTCTTACTTTAGTTCTGTTTTTACAAGAGAGGATACAAATAACCTCCCAAGGATGTTGGGAAACAGAGACTAATGCAAGGGAGGAACTGAAAGAAATCAGTATCTCTAAGGACATGGTCTTGGGGAAATTGATGGGATTGAAGGCAGATAAATCCCAAGGGCCTGATAATCTACATCCTAGGGTACTCAAGGAAGTGGGCATTCAGATAGCAGATGCTTTAAGAATTATTTTCCAGAACTCGATAGACTCAGGATCAGTACCCATAGATTGGAGGGTAGCTAATGTTACCCCACTATTTAAAAAGGGGGGTAGAGAAAAAGTGGGGAATTATCGGCCAGTGAGCCTTACATCAGTAGTGGGCAAAATGATGGAATCCATTATTAAGGATGTAATAGCGGAGCATATGACTAGCAGAGAAGGGATCGGACGGAGTCAACATGGATTTACAAAAGGTAAATCGTGCTTGACAAATCTATTGGAATTCTTTGAGATGGTGACAGGTAAAATAGATGGGGGAGAGCCAGTGGATGTGGTGTACCTGGACTTCCAAAAGGCCTTCAATAAGGTCCCGCATAAACGACTGGCTTCCAAAATCAAGGCTCATGGGATTGGGGGCAAAGTATTGATGTGGATTGAGAACTGACTGGAAGGTAGAAGACAGAGAGTTGGGATAAATGGCTCGTTTTCTGAGTGGCAGGCGATGACCAGTGGGGTGCCACAGGGATCTGTACTGGGATCCCAGCTGTTCACAATTTACATTAATGATCTGGATGAGTGGATTGGATGTAATATCTCCAAATTTGCAGATAACACTAAGCTAGGAGGAGTTGTGTGCACGGAAGAGGGGGTCAGGAAGCTCCAGTGTGATTTGGATAAATTGAGGGACTGGGCAGATACATGACAAATGCACTACAATGTGGATAAATGTGAGGTTATTCACTTTGGTAATACAAACCGGAAGGCAGATTATTATTTGAATGGCAATAGATTAAGAGATGGGGAAGTGCAGAGAGATCTAGAGGTACTTGTACACCAGTCTCTGAAGGCGAGCATGCAGGTACAGCAGGCGGTTAAAAAGGCAAATGGTATGTTGGCCTTCATATCAAGAGGGTTTGAGTAGAGGAACAAGGATTCCTTACTGCAGCTGCACAGGGCCTTGGTGAGACCCCACCTGGAGTATTGTGTGCAGTTTTGGTCACCTTATCTAAGGAAGGATGTTCTTGCAATGGAGGGAGTGCAGAGGCGATTCACCAGGCTGATACCTGGAATGGCAGGAATGACTTATGAGGAAAGATTGCGCAAATTGGGATTGTACTCGCTGGAGTTTAGAAGATTGAAAGGGGATCTCATAGAGACCTATAAAATTCTGGCAGGACTGGACAGAGTTGATGCAGATGGGATGTTTCCAAGGATGGGAAAATCCAGAACCCGGGGCCATGGTTTGAGGATAATAGGCAAACCATTTAGGACCAAGATGAGGAGGAATTTCTTGACCCAGAGTGTGGTGAATCTGTTGAATTCGTTGCCACAGAGGGCAGTAGAGGCAGGTTCATTAAATCTATTTAAGAGGGAATTAGATCTATTTCTTCAGTATAAGGGTATTAAAGGTTACGGAGAGAAGGCGGGGATGGGGTACTGAACTTTAAGATCAGCCATGATCTCGTTGAATGGCGGAGCAGGCTCGAAGGGTCGAATGACCTACTCCTGCTCCTATCTTCTATGTTTCTATGGTGTAGCCAAGTTTGTGGATGACACCAAATTGAGTGGAAGAGCAAATTGTAATGAGGATGTGGAGAGTCTGCAGAGGGATATAGTTAAGGTCTGGGAGATAGAGTATAATGTTAGTAAGTGTGAGGTTATCCACTTTGGCAAGAAAAATAAAAGAGCTGAATATTATTTAAAGGATGAGAAACTACAGCATTCTGTTGTGCAGAGGGACTTGGGAGGGCTTGTGCATGAATCGCAAAAAGTTAGGTTGCAGGTGCAGCAGGTTATTAAGAAGGCAAATGGAATGTTGGCCTTCCTCGCTAGAGGAATTGAATTCAGGAGTAGGGAGGTAATGTTGCATATGTATAAGGTACTGGTGAGACCGCACTTGGAGTACAGTGTCCAGTTCTGGTCTCCATATTTAGAGACGGTCCAGAGGAGGTTTACTAGGTTGATCCCTGGGATGAAGGGGTTGACTTATGATGAAAGATTAAATCGTCTAGGATTGTATTCGCTCGAGTTCAGAAGAATGAGAGGAGAACTTATAGAAATATATAAGATTATGAAGGGTATGGATAGGATAGATGTAGGAAGGTTTTTTGAGCTGGCCGGGGAAACTAAAATGAGAGGATACAGTCTCAAGATTCGGGGGAGTAGATTTAGGACAGAGATGAGGAAAAATAGTTTTTCCCAGAGAGTAGTGAATGTTTGGAATTCTCTATCCAGGGAAATGGTTGAGGCTGCTTCATTAAACATATTTAAAATTTGGTTAGATAAATTTTTACACGATCGAGGAATTAGGGGATATGGGGAGAAGGCAGGTAGGTGGAGTTAGGTCATAAATTAGATCAGCCATGATCGTATTGAATGGTGGAGCAGGCTCGATGTGCTATTTTTGGCCACTCCTGTTCCTACTTCCTATGTTCCTATGTTCCATAAATCAAGTAGACAGCACCTTTTCCCCAGAATGGAAGTAGCAAAAACACCAGAGAACATCTATTGAAAGGGAAGGGAGGAAGGTTTCGGGAAGACATCAGGAGTATGTATTGTACAGAGAGTTGTGAGTGCCTGGATTGCTTTGCCAGGGGTAGTGGTGGAGGCTGAAACATTTGGGGTAATAAGATAGGCACCCGGTTGAAAGAAAAATCTAGGGTTTTGAGGTAGGAAGGCAGGGTTGGTGCTGGGGGGGCATCTGCGAGTATTGCCCCTTCAGTTGAGGTGCTGGGCCCCCCCATATGGTCGTGGCCACTGCTGGCCATCAGACCCATCCCCATCCCCTCCTGTGTCACTAGCGTCTAGGTTGATGCATGCTAGCAACTTTCCACCCTCCCACGGCCATGTCAGTAGCGTCATGAGAACATGACAATAAAAGGAGTGCCCCCGTCTCCTACGTCAGAGGGGCAGACGAGGTTAATGACAGGTAGATCCCAGTATCCAATAGCACCCCCACCACCCTGTGGACCGTTAAGTCCCGGCTAGCATCCTCCCCCACACTGAACGAGCCCCTCCAACACGCTAATCCCCCTCTCTAACATTCGTTCTGGCGCAGACCCTGTCGAAGGAGTTTTGTTTTTTTGTTAGGAATATATACTGTATATACTGCACATTGAGGGCTGAAGGGACTGTACTGTGCTGCAGTGTTCTGGATATGTCTGAGTGTAATGAGTTGAAACTGAATACCACATGTGCTCTCAGACACATGCACACACCCCCACCTACCCACACACCAAAATACCCACACACCCACTCAAACATGGACATAGAAATTCTCACACACAATCATTCATGCGCATGCACTCGCACACACAAGATACTGTCTCCTTTGATACTAATTTACTAAAGCGATTACAGTGGAATGTTACACTTCAATCACAGTCGCTTGATGCACAGTGTGAGTTTGCCCATCATCAGTGAAATCACGAGGGGGTTGCAGAGAGAAGCAGAAATAATTCCAATCAGTCCCATGGAAATCAAGAGCAGGTTCAGCTTCCACCACAGGCACTTCCTCCAGTCCGTGTCTGACCCTTTCCATCACAGCTCCCCCAGCCCATCCGTCTGTCAACGTGCGACAGAGAATGGCTGGGACTCTGGTGGACTGAGTTTAAACCTCCACCATCAGTGAGGGTGATGAGAAACTGCGAGGACTCAGATATAAACCGCCCGTTATTCTAGACTCAACTACACTTCTGCTCTGATTTTGAGAGGGTAGAGTGCAATGTGAGGACACGTTCAGCAAGAGCAGGCGGGGGACAGTTTGGGCCCCATTACACATTTATTTTGTTTCAGCCAAAACATTTAAAATTTGCAATCATTATTGTCTTCGATCTTCACATTCCCACCTGACGTGAAGCCAATTGTGCTCCAGTCAATGATGTTCCCTCCTGTACTGAAACAACCCTGACTTAACAGCTCAATATCAGTGGATTTTAGAACATGGTCCCACATGTTGACGTCAGTAATCTCCCCCACAAATGACTGATTAATATCAAAACGACCACCGGGTTTGTCCTGTTCTTGCCCAAGAATAAACACCCCTGAACCTTTCACAGTCAAACCCTTTCCACCCACCTTCTGTAGACTGCGTCTCCCATTTACCCAAGCTGTTACCACACCCGTTTGAGACTCCCAGTTCACACAGACGTGTCTCAGCAAGCCGTCTATTTTTGGGAGGGAGATATCAACCACAGGGGATTTTAAATACAATGTTAGCTGCCCAGTTTTTTTTTGCCAAATCAGAAGTTCATTATTGTTTGCGCCTGTTGCGTAGGACAACAAACTGTAATCACGCGATGATTCTTCGGACGCAGCCCTGAAGCAGACAGTGAAGGCGGTCAAACTGGAGAAATCAGCTGCATTCAACTTGACGTAGTCCTTGTCTGTTTTGGTCAGAAATATCAATGATTTTCCTTTCAAACCTGTAAAAGATTAGTTTGAAATTATAACCCTGCCATCCAAGCTGCCAGACACTGGGGAGTAAATATTCCATGATATTTAACCCAGTGATGCTGAAGGCAGCACAACTGGGGGGCGGGGGAGGTAGATCTTGGAACCCATGGTGCTCACATGTATCTACTGCCCTTGTCTCAGGACTATGATTTTCCAGCCCATCATTTGTGTCGTCAACAAATGGAGTGAAGACTCACACCCCCAAGGTAACCCTTGTCGGGCACCACTCCTCACATCCTGTTGATGTACAACAGCGTTCATTATCCCTGCTCTCAGTTCCTGCCACAGGGACTGCTTTCAGAACAGGTCTCTGAATTACCTCCAAGTCCATCAGCTTTGACTTCAGTTGAGACAAGTCAACTTTATTTATTGTTCATACCATGATCGCACAGTAAAGACGAGATAAAATTTCTCCAGGATCAGGGAGCATATTCACATAAATATAATTTAGAATAGAAATTAAACACATTAAAATATTAAGACGTACACTGTAAAAGTCCATGGTACCCTATCTACAAATGTTATGGGAATTCGTGGCTCCTAATGGCTAATGGAGTCTTACCCAATCTAGGCATAAGGATCCAAGTGCTGCAGTACCTCCTTCCAGATGGCAGAAGGGAGAACATGAGGGGTGAATGGAGACCTTCACAATGTTTATTGCCTTTCACCTGCTTTGAGTGTGGTAGACATCCTTCATGGTAGGAAGAGAGCCCCCATTGGTCTTTTCCACTGACATCACTATCCTCTGTAGAGTCTTTCTGTTCAAGCTGATGCAGCTTCCAAACCAGGCGATGATGCAGTTGCACAGGATGCTCTCTATACATCCCCTGTAGAATGTAGTGAAGATGGAGGGTGGGAAATGAACTTTCCTCAGTCTTTGCAGGAAATAGAGTTGTTGCAGGGCTTTTTTGGCTATGGAGCTGGTGTTAAGATTCTCCGTCAAGTGCACTCCGAGGAACTTGATACTCATGACTTTTGGGCATCTCGATAAAGAACTTCCCAAGACAGGTGTCCTTTCAAATTATCCAATTAGATTCAACAGCTGTGACCAACCCTTTACAAATCCATAGTGGGTTTCTGAGCAGCTGAAGTTTAAGTCATGAGGTACAAATAAAAATGGGTATTCCCTAATTAGATTGTAGGCTAACTGGTCCGTGATTCCCAGGTTTCTCACAAGAAGGATAGGGAGACTCTGGAGTGGGTGCAGAACCAGTTCATCATTTATGATGCCTGGACTTGAGAGTAGGAGCCACAAGAGTGGAGAAGCTTGGACAGTTATTGTGGAGCGTAGAAAGCTGAGGGGTGAATTAATGGAGGTCTATACATAGATCAGGGAGAGAGTCGGGGCCTTCCTTCCAGGATAGAAATCTCAACTATCCGAGGGCCAAAATGAAGGTGTGAGAGGGAAATTTTGAAGAGGATCTGTGCGGCAAGTCTTGTGAACACAAAGCATGGTCACGGCTTGGAACAGGCCACATGTGGAGTGGTCGGAACAGATAGGAGAGCAACATTTAAAAACCATTTCGACAGACATATGAACAGAGGGAATGCAGGATATGAACCATAAAAAAGATGGGATCTGTTTTAGATTGACATCATGGTCAGCACATACATGATGGGCTGAAGGGCCTGTTCCTGTGCTGTATTGTTCTGTATTCAATCCCTCCACCTATCAGTGACAGATCTAAAGGAGCAATTTCCAGACCAGGGGACATGTTGAAGACAGCCGGGATGATTGATTCATGATTTAACTTGTCCTGGTATCACTTCACTTGTGAATCTGCAGGGTTTATTTACCAGACAGCATCAATATTGACTTACCCAATTTCCGTGAACCCTCCTCAACCTGCTCTTTTTCCCTATCTGATTCCTCCACCTTCCCACTGCATTCCCTTCCTTCTCCTATCAGGAGCTATCCTTAGCCCTCTCCTCTCCTACCCTACAACCTGTTAAGTCCTCTCTGTGAGGCTAAGCCTCTTCTCCTCCTTCCCCTCCCCAAACCTGAACCTACCTGTTCTTCCACATTCCTAACCAATGGCTCAGGCCTGAACTCTTTTCCTTCCTGTTGAGTTGCTTGGACACTTTTGTGAACTGCACTGCAGATTTTATTCTTTAATTCCATTTCCTCATTCTATTCTTATGTTCCTCAACTGATGAAACCAAACATACTTCACTGCACAAATAACTCCAAACTCCCAATGATTCCAGTGCATTGAAATGCAACAAATTGGAGGAGTAGATTCCCTGTCGTGGCCCATTCCCGTCCACTCTGACCCGCTCGGGGAGAACCCGGGCTATTCCTGATGGTGAATCTCAGCCCCATAAGGGGAAGCCGGCAGCTCAGTCCCGACAAGGAATGGAATCTGAGCTCCTGCTGCGTTGACCTCAGCATGATCTTTTCAATGGCAGCCCCTGGGTTCCCTCCTGGGACCCAGGTGCTGGAAGCATCTTTTAAACTGCACAGCGATCAACCCATAAATTGGCGTTTTTAGGGGGATCCCGCCCCAGCAAGTAAGTGACGCATCACGCACTCATGGGAAGCCTTGTAAAGTCTTCCGTGCCCCCCCCCCCACTGGCTGTCAGTCCCCCCCACCCCCTGTTAATCACCACTCCCCCAGTCAGCCATGCTCCCCCCCACCCCCTGTTAATCACCACTCCCCCAGTCAGTTATGCTCCCCCCCACCCTGTCAGTCCCCCCACCCCCTGTTAATCACCACTCCCCCAGTCCACCACACTCCCCCCCACTGTCAGTCCCCCATCCCCTGTTAATCACCACTCCCCAGTCAGCCACGCTCCCCCCCACCACCCTCAGTCGCCCCCAACCCCTGTTAATCACCACTCCCCCAGTCAACCACGCTCCCTCCCACCCTGTCAGTCCCCCCCCCCCAACCCTGAAGCGATCGTGGAGCCATCATTGCGAACCGGAGTGGGTTCACAATAGCAGCAGTTCCCAAATCCCCACTCTCTCCCTCTCCGTGGCAGCAACCCCCCACCCCCACCCCCTCATGGCAGCAACCTGTCTCCCCACCCCCACCCGCGGCAGTGACCTCTCTCCCACCGATAGCGGCAAACACTTCAGCCGGAGTATTCCCTGTGACTCAAGCGCTGACGTCAGCAGGTGGGCTCTTGTCCAGTTCAAGTTGCCAGCAGTCACAACCTGGGTCAGTTCAGCTGGGTTCCTTCTCTACCTCTGAGGTAGGTCAGGGACCTGGCTGGAATAGGACCACGCTGACCGGGTCGAACCCTTTCTAACTTCCGCGTGAGTGACCGAGCAAACTGCCTGGTTCATCCCATTTTGTCCCTGTCTGAAGATTTAGATTGAATGATGTTTATATCACATCAGGTACATACCTGCACTGTCATATCCTGGCAGGGAAATGCAGATCCAAAGCACAATTGGAATGAAGGGATTCATCCTGTTTCCTACCTGTCAAAGCAGAGACTTCTCAGTTCATTTCAGTTGGTATTAATCCATTGAGCAATACACAAATCATTCCTCAAGTACTCACTGTGATCTGTGAATAAGCCGATCTCTCCTCAGGTGAGTCCAATACCCTGAGCAAAGGCCACTGTGATTTATATTCTGCTCAATTCACAGACAGCCAATTGCAGGAAGGAACTGAGGGGGCGGACCAAATTCTGTTGCCGTTCACTCCTCAGTGAACTGTCACATCACGTTGTACAGACAGTAGAAATTTGGGTGTGGAACTGCATTAATTTGTTCTCGAGAGCTGATTAATTTCATCACCCACCTTCCAACTCCATCCAGGACCCTATTCCAGGAATTGATTGCCCACTCTCACTTTCAGCCTTTCCCAATGCTCTCCATACCATTGATTCTCTCCCTGAATGAAATAGCAGTGACTGTACAGGCGACGGTTTCCTTCCCTCCCCTTTCTCACGTCCTCCAATTTGATCATCTCTGATGGATCCCGTGTGACAGAGAAAAGGTCAAGTTTGCACATTTGGGCTGACATGAAAAAGGAGCCTCATGGCCCTTCCTTGGTGTCTCTGGTTTCCACCCACACATTCTGATAGGTTACTTAGCTGCTGTGTATCAGGTGCCCCTAGCTGCAGGTCACCCTTTTCAAAGATGAAGATGTGTCACTGCAGAATAGAATCAGAATTGTGTCATGAACGTGTCACAAAATGTGTTGTTTGATGGCAGCAGCAATTGTGGTTCGTAGGTGCAAAATTGCAACAAATTACAATTCCATAAAAAAGAAAAACAAAGTGGTGTCCATAGGTTCATGGTCCATTCAGAAATCTAATGGTGGAGGGGAAGAAGATTTTTTTTTAATAATATTGATTGTGTGTCTTCAAGCTCCTGAACCTCCTTCCTGATGGTAGCGGTGAGAAAAGGGAATGGCCTGGTGAGGGTCCTTAATGATAGAAGCTGGTTTCTTGAGACACCACCTCTTTAAGATGTCCTTAATGGAGTGAAGATTAATGCCCATGATGGCACTGGCTGAGTTTACAATCCTTTGTAGCCTTTTTCAGTCCTGTGCATTAGGATCTCCACACCATATCTCTTCAAACTCTTAATGAAGTCTAGCTGCTGGTGTGCCTTCCATCAGACACAGGCTAACTCTTCACCATCCACACCACCAACCCAACTCGCCAGTGATGGGACACCATGTCACACATGGACCTCCAGTTGGGCCCTTCAGTGCTCTGATCTGTGACATTATTTGACACAAACATTTACAAGTCAGATTCTTAGACTGAGAATGGTCATATCTTTGAACGTGTGGTTTAGGATTGTACATCAGAAATCTCTCCATTTAGCCAGATTAGTGAGAACTGGAACCTCTTTCCAAGGAAATATTTCTCTCTCTCATCCCACTGGTCTTATCATGCACATAGTCTAGGTGAATCAGGTTGGTTGAAGCTACCTGAGGAAGACTTGATAGAATGCACCTGTAATATCTTTCTTGAACAGCCTATTACTGAACCTACAAGGGAACATTCTATCTTGGATCTAGTTCTGTGCAATGAGACAGGCAAAATTAGCGATCTTATAGTTAGGGATCCTCTTGGAATGAGTGATCACAGCGGCACATTTAAGCACAGTACCTGGGTGGCCCTCCTGGGACTCAGGTGCGATTAGTGGGGCAAAGGTTCTTCCAGCACCTTTTAAGATGCAGGGGGGATCAGCCCAGTTAGTTTATCATTTGTAGCTGGGAAAATGCTTGAAGAAATAGCAAGTCATTTGGAGCAAAATGGATCCATCAGGCAAACACAAAACATGGATTTAGCAAAAGCAGCTCCTGTTTGACAAACCTACTGAAGTTCTTTGAGGATATAATGAGCAGATAGAAGGGAGCAGGTGGACATTGACCTGGATTTCCAGAAAGTGTTTGATAAGGTGCTGCTTAAGATAAAGATGCTAACGTTGGGGTGATGTATTAGCATGGATAGAGGATTAGTTAGCCAAAAGAAAGCAGAGATCAGTGATACAGGGTGTTTTTCTGGTGGGCAATCCATGGTGTGTGGGGTGTTGGTACCGCAACTGTTCACGATATCCATGAATAGAGTGTAGTGTATCTAAGTTTGCTGATGAGACTAAATTGAATGGAAAAGAAAATTGTGCAGCGGAGATGGAGAATCTGCAGAGACCTGTAGATAAGGGTCTGGCAGATGGAGTACAATGGATAATGTGAGGTTATCCTCTCTGGAAGGAAAAATTGAAGATCATTATTTAAATGGAAAGCGATTGCAGCGAGCTGCCGTGCAGAAGGACTTGGGAGTGTTTGTGCATGAATCGCAAAAGGTTGGTTTGCAGGTGCAGCAGGTGATCAAGAAGGCAAATGGAATGTTGGCCTTCATTGCTGGAGGGATTGAGTTTAGGAGCAGGGAGGTTATGCTGCAACTGTGCAAGGTACAGGTGAACTGTGTGCAGTTCTGGTCTCCTTACTTGAGGAAGGATGTACTGGCTTTGGAGGTGGTGCAGAGGAGGTTCACCAGGTAGATTCCAGAGATGAGGGGTTAGCCTATGAGGAAATATGAAGTTTCCTGGACTGTAGTCATTGAAATTTAAAAGAAGGAAAGGGGATCTTATAGAAACGTATAAAATTATGAAAGGCATAGATAAGATAGGCATGGATGTTCCCATTGGTAGTGGAGACCAGAACTAGGGGACACAGCTTCAAGATTCAGGGGAGTAGATTTAGGACGGAGATGAGGAGGAACTGCTTTTTCCAGAGGGGGGGTGAATCTGTGGAATTTGCTGCCCATTGAAGCAGTGGAGGCAACCTCAGTAAATATATATAAGACAAGGTTGGATAGGTTTTTACATAGTAGAGAAATTAAAGGATATAGGGAAAAGGCAGGGAGGTGGAGATGAGCCAATCATCAGATCAGCCATGGTGGAGCAGGCTTGATGAGCTGGATGGTCTACGCCTGCTCCGATTTCTTGTGATTTTATGAATGTGAGTCTGTGTTGTGTATACAATATGCTTGCTTTCTAGTCATCTACTGACCCCTGAGTTCATTCTGAAGCCATTCAGTCGGAATAGGCTCAAGGGCAACACAACTCCTTTAGCTGGTTCAATCTGAACATTTAAAAGACTCGGGCAAATGGATGAAAGCAAAATAAAGAGTTATGGGTGCGAGGTTAGGAAGGTTTAGGTTATTGAGTAAGTTTCTATTGGTTAGCAAAAAATCATGGTCTGAATAGTCTGTGCTTGTAACATTTTATTTCTGATTGCCTCCCACGTTCTTATTCGAGATGCATTCCTCTGGGAAGGGTTGTGTCGCAGTAATGACAAGGAAATTCCTTAATTCGTCAGGAGCTGCATTTCGAGACACAACTGCTTATTGTTTTCCAGCCTTCAGCTTGAATGGAAACAAACACTTTTAAATACAGCCCAAATATGGGAAGGATAGTTTAGTGATATTACTCGCAACAAGTAACTGTTGGTCTGGTTTCAAGAAAATAAATGGTAAGGAAAACTGAAAAAAAACCCCCACTGTATCAGGAAGTGCGAGTTGAAAAAAAGAAAGAGATCAAATTTATTGTTAATGCTCATTTACTTTTTTCCCCTGAAGATTGCATAAGTGTGAATATTATTTATAATTTGGATATTGGGGTAGTGATTTGTGATTTCTGAAAGGGTTAATCACCACATCCCGAATGGTTATAGTAACTCCACAGAAGGGTTAATAACCACATCCCGAATGGTTATACAGTACCCCCACAGAAGGGTTAATCACCACATCCCGAATCATTATACAGTACCCCCACAGAAGGGTTAATCACCACATCCCGAATGGTTATACAGTATCCCACAGAAGGGTTAATCACCACATCCCGAATGGTTATACAGTACCCCCACAGAAGGGTTAATCACCACATCCCGAATGGTTATACAGTAACCCCACAGAAGGGTTAATCACCACATCCCGAATGGTTATACAGTAACCCCACAGAAGTCTTTTGACTGTGAGAAATTCAGCCACCTGCCAATGACGTTGAATCTTTGGTCAGAAGATAAGTGAGAGGGAATGGAATGGTCCCAGAGCCTAGCAATTCTGGGCAAATCAGGTTAATTACAGATGAGGATAAATAAAGTTTAAAAAAAAATGAGGATCAGCTGTCCCTACACCAAGCAGCAGCCCACATTAACATGTAATGTGATAACGTAATTGGCAGTGTGATGAATAGAGTCGAAGCTGAGTGTCTGAGGAACAGTAGATGCATTGTGCCGAAGAGTGGGTGAATGTCTGAAGCTGGCAGCAAGAGCACTGGGTTTCAAGTTTGTGAATGCATCAACATTGCCTGACCATGATTATTTTGGAATTTACACATATAACCATATAACCATATAACATCTTCTGGAATTGCAAGTTGTAAATGATCAGAAATTGCAAACTGAGAAATTGCATTGAATTGTGCATGGGTTTTACATCTGTTCCCAACCTACATTTCTTTAGTTAATGTGTGTCAAGGCTTAACAGCCCCAAAAATGTGCCTTTGGCTGTTCTCCTCCCTCCCACCTGTTGTCAACAAAATGCTAACCTCCAGGTTTTGCCTTTATCTCCACACACTCACATTCTGCTCCAAAGTATAATTATACACTGTGACTCTGCAAGCCAGACCCAAAGAAACAAAACAAACAACCAATGACTAGTGCAACACCCAAATGTGCTGGAGAAACTCTGCAGGTCATGCAGTGTTCATAGGAAATAATGGGTAACCAACGTTTCAGCCTTGAGCCCTTCGTCAGGTGTATCTCTACTTCGCATTGATGCCATGTGACCTATGGAGTTTCTCCAGCACGTTTGTGACCTCTGCAGACTTCCTTGTTAAGCTCTAAGATAAAGATTTTGTGAATGCTGCTAAGTTGTTTGGTGTGGCATGGGGAGGAGAGGGAAGGAGGGCTTTACTTTGGGAGGTGGACAAAGTTTCGTAGAGTGAATAGAAAAACTGGAAATAGAGATCAGGAAGGTAACATGAAGTAAAACTTGAAAGTCAGCAGACACTGTGTCCAGACAGAAAGTGAAGTGTTGTTACTTCAATTTATGGGTGGTCTTGGTGGGATAGTGAATGAGGTCATGGACAGACATGAGAGTATGGGAGTGGGATGTAGTTCCACTTCAGGAAAGTAACAAGCTAAAGGAAATAAATCAATGTTAAACGTACTTACTTTGAGACAAAGAGTCTCAATGTCACATCATCCCAATGACATTCTCGCCCTCATTATTCCCTCATGCAAGGCCCATTCACACCAATCTACTTTTGAAGGCTCCCATGCTGGTAAATTCCACAGGAATAATGGGCTACAAAAAGGCAGATAGAATTTAATGCAAAGGGTGCGAGGACTGATCAGTGTTGGACATACACAATAAATAGTAGGGAACTGCAGAATGTGGTAGAACAGAGGGATTTGGGAACACAGATATATAATTCCTTGTATGTGGCGTCACAGCTCGTAATAGACCTTTTGGCATATTGTCCTTCATAAATCAGTACACAAGTTGGGATGTTATGTTGAAGTTGTATAAGACATTGGTGTGGGCAAATTTGGTGTATTGGTTACAATTTTGGTCACCTACCTACAGGAAAGATATTAGTAATCTTGAAATAGTACAGACAAAATTTACAAGGATATTGCTGGGATTGAGGACTTGAGTTACATTACAGGGAACATTGAATAGGTTAGGACTTTATTCCCTGGAACATCAGACAATGAAAGGAGAGGTTTACAAAATGATGAGTTATTAAATACAACCAAGCTTTTTCTGATAAGGTTGGGTAAGGTGAAAATGAGAGGATGTGGTTTAAGGGTGAAAGGTGAAATGTTTAAGGGGAATCATTAGATTGGCTTTATTCGCTGGGTGGGGGGGGGGGGATGCTGAGAATGTGGAAAGAGCTACAAGCAGAAGTAGTGAATGTAGGTTTGATTCAAATGTTTAAGAGAAATTGATATAGACACATGGACGTGAGAGGTATGGAGGTCTACGGTCATTGGATATTGGTAGAAAAAGAATCTGGCACTGACTAGATGGGCTGAAAGGCCTCTTTCTGTGCTGTAGTGTCCAGAGCTGAGATAGCGTAAAGTGCAGAGTGAGATATGACTTTCGCAAGTGCAGTGCCCAGTGAGCTTGGACTGTGCAGAATGCATTGCACAGAGGATTGCACTCTCCACAGTACAAAAGGTGTAATGGGGCAGTCTCGAGTGGAGTGGAAAATTATCAGTATGGCATTGACTGCAGTGTGCAGCATAAAGATGACTACATGGAGTGAAAAGTGAGCTGCGAATTGCATGCAGTATGTAGCATGTGCTTGGACTGCAATGAGGAGTGTGCAGTGGATTGGGATTGCAAGGTGTCAGTGTGCAGAGTCAACTTCCTGGTGTGAATGTAATGAGCCGGGTGCTGGGACCTCCTCACTTGTGAGAAGGGACGGTGGAATGCAGTGCAGAGAGTGAACCTGTACTGCATGCACAGCAGTGTGGTGAGTGAGTGGGGACTGCTGAGAGTTCAGTGCTCAGAGTGCAGTCATCTGTGGCAGAGAATGCAGTAAGGGCGAGAAGGCAGCTTACGTCATAAAGGATGTTACAGTTCTCACTAGGCCCTTTTCAAACTGCCATGTAAAATGGGGTTAACCGGACAATTTGCATGGTTAGCGACCCAGTTACATGGCAATTTGAAAGGGTCCAACTGGGTCCCTGACTACCTCAGAGGTGGTCAGGGAACCCAGTAAAACTTACCTGGGCATCCTGGTCCGATGCTTTGAAAAGGGGAATGGCCAACCCAGTTACTCTGGTGACATCAGCACTCATGTCACAGGGAAACCCCTGGCTGGGGCATGGGGTGGTAGGTGAGAGAAAGGTTGTTGCTGCAGTGGTGGTGGGGGGTGGGGAGAGTGGAAGACCATGATGTGGTGACTGACAAGGTGGTGACTGACAATAGGGATGGTGATTGACAGTGGGGGTGGCGACTAGTTGCCAATAGTTCCCGTGAGTGCGTGACGCATCACTTACCACGTCATCGCAGGGGCAGGATCCCCCTTAAACAGCCGGGTTGGTGATTTAAAGGGTCGATCCCCCTGCGATTTGAAAGGTGCTTCCAGCACCTTTGCCCCAGAAATCACACCTGTGTCCCAGGAGGGCAGCCAGGTGCTGCAGTTTGAAAGGGGCTAATGCTACCTTCAGGCAAAAGATATAGAAGCCCAAAGTCTAACATCTCTGGATTCATGAACAGTTTCTTTCCAACTGCTCCCTGCACTACACTCTGATATATCTTCCAATTAATTCTGGGCTGTTTTATCCTTGCTGTAACCCTAAATTTCTGAAATTTTAACCTGCTTGTTTTCCAGCTTTTGCTTTGGTCAGTATAACATTTTATTAAAATTGATCAATTTTTGTGGGGGGTGAATGTGGTGACGTAACGGGGCGGGTTGGCGGCGGGGGTGGGGGGGTGGTATACTGACTGCTTCTCGTGTATGGAGTTGCTTTGCTATTGCCTCTGGCTGTAGAGATGCTCCCCCCTACTGGTATAACAGATGGAGCTGTTTCCCACTGGCCAGTGTCGTGGTGGCTGAGAGTCTGTTAATAAAAGCCATGTATTAGGATAACACTTGTCGAGTCCATGCCTATGACATATCATATACAAACCTCAAACTGTAGCCAGGATTTTGCATATAATTTACAGAGAGAGCTAGAAAAGGTGTGAAAAAGGCCAATTTTAGAATAGTCGTGGGAAATTCAATTGGGGATATCAGATTGATGCTGAATTCCAAGTGAAGGGACATAAAATGCGGGCGGAATGACTTGTATGAGCAGCTTCTGGCTGAGCCGGTCAGGGTAATGCAATTCTGAATTGGGTGTTCTGCACCAAACTATATTTGATAAGGGAGCCCTTAAAGGAAGCCTTCAGAGGTAGTGATCATATGATAGAAAGTCACAGGTGTCACTCTACTCTTTAAGAAGGAAGGGAGACAAAAGGCAGGAGATTCCAGACTTGTTTGGCAGGAAAAGGCCGGAAATTCCTGGTTGGTAAGATGCTTGAATATAAAGGATAACGTTTCGGGATACTTTGAAGCACACAGCAAAAATGGCCGAAGTCCACATGGTTTCCTTCAGGGGAAATCTTGCCTGACAAACCTGTTGGAATTCTTTGATGAAATAACAGGAAGGATAGACCCTGGTGATTAGGGATTCATTAGTCAGGTGACAGATAGGTGGTTCTGCGAACGAGATCAAGATTCCCAGATGGTGTGTGGCCTCCCAGATGCCAGGATCAGAGACATCTCTGATCAGGTCCACAGTATTCTCGAGAGGGAGGGTGAACAGCCAGATGTCATGGTTCATATTGATACCAATAACACAGATAGGAGTAGGGATAAGGTCCTAAAGAGGGAATATAGGGAGGAAGGAAACTGAAAGTGAAAAGCAGGACCTCAAGTGTGGTAATCTTGAGGCAGGGGTTCAGATTTGTGGATCATTGAGATTTCTTTTGGGAAAGGTCTGACCTGTACAAAAATGACAGCTGCCCCTGAATTGAAGAGGGGCCAATATCCTGGCAGGCAAGTTTGCTAGAACCATTGGGGAGGGTTTAAACTAGATTGGCAGGAGGGTGGGAACCAAATTGTCTATGCAACGAATAGGGAAGAAGTTGGAAAGGATGATTCAATATGTTGTGAGTTTGTGAGGAAGGTCAGACAGTGGAGGGAGTCAATTGGAGGAGTTGAAAAGCATCTCTTTCAATGCAAGGAGAATTAGGAATAAAGGAGATGATCTTAGAGCATGGATCAGTACGTGGAATTATGATGTTGTGGCCGTTACAGAAACTTGGCTTGAGGAAGGGCAGGATTGGCTGACGCAGGTATTGGGGTTCGGGTGTTTTAAAAGAAATGTGATGTGGGGGGAGAGTAGCATTACTGGTCAGGGACAGTATTACAGCTGTGGAAAGAGAGGACACTGCAGAGGGAGGGTCCACTGAGATGGTGTGGGTGGAAGTCAGAAATAGGAAGGGAGCGATGACTGTACTGGGGGAATAGTTTATAGACCCCCAAGTAGCCATCGGGATACTGAGGAACAGATAAGTAGGCAGATTTTGGAAATGTGCAGAAATTACAGGGTTGTTGTTATGGGAAACTTCAACTTCCCAAATATTCACCAGTATCTCCTGACTGCAAGATGGATAGATGGGGCAGAATTTGTGAGGTGTGTCCAAGAAGGGTCGCGATCATGGTATGTGGTCAACTGACTGGAGGAGAGGCCATACTGGATCTAGTACTTGTTAATGAGCCTAGTCAGATGACAGACCTCTCGGTGGGGGAGCATTTCAGTAATATTGACCACAACTCCCTGAGCTTTAGCATAGCTGTTGACAAGGATAAAAGCAGACAAAATGGGGAAGTGTTTAATTGGGGAAAGCCTAATAATGATGGGATGAAGCAGGAACCAGCGAGAGTAAATTTGGAACAGACGTTGAAGAGTGAAAGAACTGAAATAATATGGAGGAAGTTTAGGGGCCACTTGTATAGGATAGGTTTGTCCCACTGGGACAGGGGAAGGATGGTAGGAAAAGGGAACCATGGTTGATAAAACAGATGAGGCAGTTGGTTAAGAAGAAGAAGGAAACATATATTAGATTTATATGCAAAAAAAAAACCCCAGGAAGGACTTATGAGAATGACATGGTAGCCAGGAAGGAATGTGAGAAAGGACTTAGGAGAACTCAGATTTGACATGAGATGAGCTTATCAAATAGGATTAAGAAGAAACCCCAAGACATTTTATGCTACATGAAGAACAGAAGGATGATGAGAATGAAGGTGGGGTTGCTTAAGCATAATGGAGGCCACATGCTTGGAGGCGGAGGAGTTTGAGGAGGTCCAAAATTAATACTTTGCTTCACTATTCACAAGAGAAAAGGATCTTGATCAGGGTGAGGTCAGAATAGTACAGGCCTGTGTGGTGTACAATGTTGAGATTAGGATAGTGTTGGATCTTAAAAATATTATGATCGATGTCCCTGTGGCCGGACACAGTATACCCCAGGTTGCTGTAGGAAGGGAGAGGCATGGGATCCATGGAACCTTGAATGTGCTTATTAAGAATTTGGCTTGCTGATAGAAAGCAGAGTTTAGTAATCCCTCCACCATCAGACTCCCCAATGATAAATTCAATCACAGACTCATTTAAGGGCTCTTACTTGTGCACTTGATTGATTTTGTTCTCTCGATGTTGCACAGTCGGTTTGTTTACATTTCATTTACGTTTAACACTAGAGCTAATTCTGCCACGCCTGGAGGGTTGGATGTGAAGACATATATGTACTCTGACAATAAATCTGAAATCTGGTAATGGACAGAAAGTATTCTGCCTGCAGGTTGGTGATTTCTGCAGGGATCTCTTCAGGGACTTTGTGATTTTTATTGTTACAACAAGTTTTATTTGTGAAATACAAACGCTTGTATATAGTGTAAGATTAGTTGTTTGAAATTTGTGGTAGCCCTCATATCCATCGGTCTCTCAAGGTTGTATGTGTGTGGGGGTGGGGTTGGGGTGTGGAGGTGGGCAGTGTGCTAGGGATGTGGACTGGGTGCGAAGGCAGCGGCAGCTGGAAACAAAATTGAGAACCACTAACTTTGATGAAGAAGTGGAAGGATGGATCAGTAAGTTTATGGATAATATCGTTTGAAGAATTTGTGGGTAGTATTGAGGGTTGTCATAGGTTACAAAAGGATTCAGACTAGATTCTGAGTTGGGTGGAAAAATAGCAGATGGAGTTCAATCCGGATAAGTGTGATGTGATGCCATTTTGGAAGGTCAAACCTGATGTCTGAGTATAGAGTAAATGGTTGGATACTCAACAAGGGGACCTTGGGGATCATATCCATCGATCTCTCAAGGTTGCTGTGCAGGTTGATAGGATAGTTAGGAAGGTCTATGGGATGCTGGGCTTCATTAATAGGGGAATTGAGTTCAGAAGTCAGGAGGTCATGTTGTAACTTGACAAATCTCTGGTCAGACCACACTTGGAGGATTGTGTTCAGTTCTGGTCACCTCATTATAGGAAGGATGTGGAAGCTAAGGAGAGGGTGCAGAGGAGATTGACCAGGATGTTGTCTGGATTGGGAAGCAAGTCTTATGAGGCAAGGTTAGCAGAGCTTGGACTTTTCACTTTGGAACAAAGAAAGGTGAGAGGTGACTTAAGAGGTCTATAGATTCTGAGAGGCATAGATAAGATAGACAAACAGTGGCTTTTCCCTCTAGCAGGTGTAGCAAACACAAGAGGACATCTGTACAAAGTGAAGGGAGAGAAGTTTAGGGGAGACATTTGCCTAGTAAAATATGCAAACAATCTGGAGAAGCAGGTCACACAGTATACACTGGAAATAGAAGGTAGCCAACACTTCATGCCTGAGCCCTTTGAATGGAATGTAGAAAAACAGATGCTTGATTAAGAAAAGGTGGAGAAAGGGGAGGAACACTTGCTGACAGGTAAGAGGTAATAGATGCAAACAGGTGGGAGGGCGGGAGAGAAAGGTGAGGTGATGGGGAAGAGGTCAGAGGCCTCAGGTTAGATCTCTGATAGAAAAAAGGGAAGTAGGTGGGAAGCTGGAGGAAAGGATATAGAGGGGCAGAGAGAGAGAGAGAGAGAGGAGAGGAGGTTAACGGAAATTAGAGGTTGATTGGGAGAGGCTGAAGTCAATTGGTGTCGAGATGAATGAGAATCACGGAGGAAATAACCTCTGGAAAGCAGAGAGGGGATATGAGGGAAAGATGTGTTTGGTGATGGAATTCCATTAGGTGGTGGAGATTGCAGTGAATACTATGTTCAATGCAGAGGCTGGGAAGGTGTTAGGTTGGTATGAGAGGAACCCTGTCCTTGTTACATCTGGGGGAGGGGGGCTCAACAGATGTGCAGGACATGTGTGATTTTGGGCTATGTTAATATCAGTAGAGGGGATGACATATTTGCTGAAGAAGAAGGTTATTTCAGATGTCCTGAAATGGAAGGCTTAATTCTTGGAGCACATGCAATGGATAAAGAGGAAATGAGTGAAAGGCATAGAATCCTTGCAGGAGACAGGGTGGGAAGAGGAGTAGCTGGGGGAGTTAGTGTTTGCAGAGAGGGAAGAGATTGCTGAGGTATTTGCATTTCCCTTGGGCACAAAGGAGGCACTGGAGAATTGGAGAACAGCAAATGTAATCCCCTTGTTTAAAAAAGTTTATGGGAGAATCCTGGGAATTATAGACCAGTGAATCTTACATGTGGTGGGCAAACTATTGGAGAGGATTCTTAGGTTCATGATTTATGAGCATTTACAGTTGTCTCGTCGATAGACAGCACTGCTTTGTGAGGAGTAAGGTAATGTCTCTCAACCCTAATTGAGTTTTTTGAGGAAGTAATTAAAAATATTGATGAAAGTAATGTAGTAGATGTGGTGTAGATGGATTTTAGAAGCGCATTTGACAAGGTCCCCACTCATTCAGAAAGTTATGAGTCATGTGATCCATGGAACCTTGGCTATGTGGATTCAGAATTGGCTTGCTTGTAGAATGCAGGTGGTAGCAGTAGATGGAACATATTCTGCCTGGAGATCAATGACTAGTGGAATTCCACAAGGATCTGTTCTGGGACCCCTGCACTTTGTAACTTTTATAAATGACCTGGATGAAGAAGTAGGGATGGTAAGTTTGCAGATGGCATGAGGGTTGGACGTATTGTGGATGGTATAAGGATGTGATAGGTTACAGCAGGGATATAGGACAGGATGCAGAGTTGAGTGGAAAATAGCAGACAAAGGTGATTCTGGTTAAATGCGAGGTGATGCATTTTGGAATTTCCAACGTGAAGGCAGAGTACATGGTTAATGGCAGGTTTCTTAACAATGTGGAAGAACAGAGGTGACTTGCTGTCAAAATCCATAGATCTCTCAAATTTGCTATGCAGTAGTTAAAAAAGGCTTATGGTATGCTAGCCTTCATTAGTTGGGGATTGAGTTCAAGATTCATATAGATCTCTGGTGAGACCACACTTGAAATATAATGTTCAGTTCTGGTTGCCTCATAACCTGAAGGAGTGGAAGCTCTGGTGCGGGTGTAGAGGAGATTTACCAGGATAATGTCCAGATTGGGGAATGTATCTTTTGAGGCAAGGTTATCAGAACTAGGGTTTTTTTCCCTTTGGAGTGAAGAAGGATGAAAGGTGACTTAATGGAGGTCTCAAAGATTATGAGAGGCATGGATAGGGTGGACAGCCAGCATCTTTGTCCCGAGGTGAGAGTACTAAACACCAGAGAACATCTGTACAAGGGGAGGAAAATTCAGGAGAAATACCAGGAAAATGGAGAGCACACATGTAAATATCCCTCTCAGTAACTGGTATATTTTGTTGGATGCTGTTGAGGGAGATGACCTGACAGAAGCTGGCAGCAGTGACCAGGTCGCTGGCACTGAGCCTGACATGGTGGACCAAAAGGTAAAGAGGAATGCAGTGGTCATTGGGGACTCCATTGTCAGAAATACAGACAGGAGATTCTGTGAGCCAGATAGGTATGCCCGCATGGTGTGCTGCCTCCCTGGTGCAAGGGTGCGGGATATCTCAAATCGGGTCCAGGGTATTCTAAAAGGGGAAGGCGAACAGCCTGATGTTTTGGTACATGTGGGTACCAATGACATAGATAAAAAGGAGGAAGTACTGAAAAAGGATTACAGAGAGCTAGGACAGAAACTAAGAAATAGGACAGCCAGGGTGGTGATCTCTGGTTTGCTACCTGTGCCAAGTGCAACTGAGGACAAAAATGGAAGGTTAAGAAAAATGAATGTGTGGCTGAGGGGCTGGTGTAAAGGACAGGGTTTTGGCTTCTTGGATCATTGGGATCTCTTTTGGGGAAGGCATGACCTCTACAAGAAGGATGGGTTACACCTAAACCCAAAAGGGGTCAATATATTGGCAGCTAGGTTTGGTACAGCCGTCGGGTGCGGTTTAAACTAATTTGGCAGGGGGGTGGGAACCTGTATGATAGGGCAAAGGACAGAAAAGATAAAACAGGAAAAGTTAGGTTAGGCAGTGAAAGTAAAAAATCAGAAAGAGCAAGGAGGGTGAAAAAAGCAAATCTGAAGGCTTTGTATCTTAATGCAAGAAGCATTCGGAACAAGGTAGATGAATTAGTTGTGGAAATTGAGATAAACAAATATGATTTGATTGGGATTACAGAAACATGGCTGCAGGGTGGGCAAGGCTGGGAACTTAACATCCCGGGGTATACAATATTTAGGAGGGATCGGCAAGAAAGAAAAGGGGGTGGAGTAGTATTGATGGTGAGAGAAGGGACCGACACGATTGACAGGAAGGATATTAACTCAGAAGATGCGGAATCTATATGGGTAGAACTGAGGAATAGCAAGGGGCGGAAAACGTTAGTGGGGGTGGTATATAGGCCTCCAAATAGTAGTGTAGAGGTGAGGGAAGGCATTAAAAGAGAAATTAGAAAAGCGTGCTATAAGGGAACAGCTGTCATCATGGGAGACTTTAATTTGCATATAGATTGGACTAGTCAAATTGGTAAAAATACTGAGGAGGAGGAATTCCTTGAATGTTTACGGGACGGTTATCTAGACCAATATGTCGAGGAACCAACTCGGGAGCAGGCCATTTTAGATTGGGTATTATGCAATGATAAGGGGCTAATCAACAATCTTGTTGTGCGAGGCCCTTTGGGTAGGAGCGATCACAATATGATCGAATTCTCACTCGACATGGAGAGTGATGAAATTAAAACCGAGACTAAGGACCTGAATTTAAATAAAGGGAATTATGATGGTATGAGACAGGAGTTGAGTAAGATTGATTGGGTGGTGTTTATGGGGGAGTTGAATGTGGATCTAATGGAAAAATTGCAAAAATCGTTTATACCGGTTTGGCATAAAAATAAACCAAAAAAGGTGACTCAACCGTGGATAACAAGGGAAATTAGAGACAGCATTGGGTCCAAAGAGAGAGCATATCAATCGGCCAAAAAAAGTACCGCAACCGAAGATTGGGAGCAGTTCAAGATGCAGCAAAGCAGGATAAAGGGATTAATCAAGAGAGCAAAACTAAATTACGAAAGTAAGCTTGCGGCAAATATAAAAACCGACTGCAAAAGCTTTTATAAATATGTCAAGAGGAAAAGATTGGTGAAATCCAGAGTAGGTCCTTTGCAGTCGGAATCAGGGGAATATATAATGGGGAATAAGGAAATGGCAGACCAATTAAATTCTTACTTTAGTTCTGTTTTCACAAGAGACGATACAAATAACCTCCCAAGGATGTTGGGAAACATAGAGACTAATGCAAGGGAGGAACTGAAAGAAATCAGTATCTCAAAGGACATGGTCTTGGGGAAATTGATGGGATTGAAGGCCGATAAACCCCAAGGGCCTGATAATCTACATCCTAGGGTACTCAAGGAAGTGGCCATTCAGATAGCAGATGCTTTAAGAATTATTTTCCAGAACTCGATAGACTCAGGATCAGTACCCATGGATTGGAGGGTAGCTAACGGCTCCTAGAACGCTTCCACCAGCGTTGTCTCCGCTCCATCCTCAACATCCATTGGAGCGCTTTCATCCCTAACGTCGAAGTACTCGAGATGGCAGAGGTCGACAGCATCGAGTCCACGCTGCTGAAGATCCAGATGCGCTGGGTGGGTCACGTCTCCAGAATGGAGGACCATCGCCTTCCCAAGATCGTGTTATATGGCGAGCTCTCCATTGGCCACCGTGACAGAGGTGCACCAAAGAAAAGGTACAAGGACTGCCTAAAGAAATCTCTTGGTGCCTGCCCCATTGACCACCGCCAGTGGGCTGATCTCGCCTCAAACCGTGCATCTTAGCGCCTCACAGTTTGGCGGGCAGCAACCTCCTTTGAAGAAGACCGCAGAGCCCACCTCACTGACAAAAGACAAAGGAGGAAAAACCCAACACCCAACCCCAACCAACCATTTTTCCCCTGCAGCCGCTGCAACAGTGTCTGCCTGTCCCGCATCGGACTTGTCGGCCACAAACGAGCCTGCAGCTGACGTGGACTTTTGCCCCCTCCATGAATCTTCGTCCGCGAAGCCAAGCCAAAGAAGAAAAGATTTAAAAAGGGGATAGAGAAAAAGCGGGGAATTATCGGCCTGTGAGCCTTACATCGGCAGTGGGCAAAATGATGGAATCCATTATTAAAGATGTAATAGCGGAGCATATGACTAGCAGAGAAGGGATCGGACGGAGTCAACATGGATTTACAAAAGGTAAATCGTGCTTGACAAATCTATTGGAATTCTTTGAGATGGTGACAGGTAAAATAGATGGGGGAGAGCCAGTGGATGTGGTGTACCTGGAATTCCAAAAGGCCTTCAATAAGGTCCCGCATAAACGACTGGCTTCCAAAATCAAGGCTCATGGGATTGGGGGCAAAGTATTGATGTGGATTGAGAACTGACTGGCAGGTAGAAGACAGAGAGTTGGGATAAATGGCTCGTTTTCTGAGTGGCAGGCGGTGACCAGTGGAGTACCACAGGGATCTGTACTGGGACCCCAGCTCTTCACAATTTGCATTAATGATCTGGATGAGGGGATTGGATGTAATATCTCCAAATTTGCAGATGACACTAAGCTAGGAGGGGTTGTGTGCACGGAAGAGGGGGTCAGGAAGCTCCAGTGTGATTTGGATAAATTGAGGGACTGGGCAGATACATGGCAAATGCACTACAATGTGGATAAGTGTGAGGTTATCCACTTTGGTAATACAAACCGGAGGGCAGATTACTATTTGAATGGCAATAGATTAAGAGATGGGGAAGTGCAGAGAGACCTAGGGGTACTTGTACATCAGTCTCTGAAGGCGAGCATGCAGGTACAGCAGGCGGTTAAAAAGGCAAATGGTATGTTGGCCTTCATATCAAGAGGGTTTGAGTATAGGAACAAGGATACCTTACTGCAGCTGTACAGGGCCTGGGTGAGACCACACCTGGAGTATTGTGTGCAGTTTTGGTCATCCTAAGGAAGGATGTTCTTGCAATGGAGGGAGTGCAGAGGCGATTCACCAGGCTGATACCTGGAATGGCAGGAATGACTTATGAGGAAAGATTGCGCAAATTGGGATTGTACTCGCTGGTGTTTAGAAGATTGAGAGGGGATCTCATAGAGACATATAAAATTCTGGCAGGACTGGACAGAGAGGATGCAGATGGGATGTTTCCAATGATGGGAAAATCCAGAACCCGGGGCCATGGTTTGAGGATAATAGGCAAACCATTTAGGACCAAATGAGGAGGAATTTCTATACCCAGAGGGTGGTGAATCTGTGGAATTCATTGCCACAGAGGGCAGTGGAGGCGGGTTCATTAAATATATTTAAGAGGGAATTAGATCTATTTCTTCAGTATAAGGGTATTAAAGGTTACGGAGAGAAGGCGGGGACGGGTACTGAACTTTAAGATCAGCCATGATCTCGTTGAATGGCGGAGCAGGCTCGAAGGGCCGAATGACCTACTCCTGCTCCTATCTTCTATGTTTCTATGTTTCTATTTTTTTAAAACACAGAGTAGTCAAAAGCTTGAAATGCATGGCCAGGGTGGCACTTTTAAAAGAGACATGCACATAGATAGAAGATAAATAGAGAGTTATTGATGTAAGGTAGGGAAGGTTTATTTTAAAGGTTTCTATTGATTGGCACAACATGATGGGCTGAAGGGCGTGTAGTGTTCTAACTCCATGTTGATGGATCAAGTGAATTTGAAGTCAGGGTGGAAGTGGGTAAAGTTAAGAAGCTTATCATGAGTGCAGTAGGTAACACCAATGTAGTCATCAATTTATCGGAGGAAGAATTGAGGACCCTTGCCTGTGTGGGCTTGTGGCAAGGTTTGCTCCACAAACCCAACAAAAAGGTAGACACAGCTGAAACCTGCGTAAATATCCATTGCTGCTCCTTGGATAAGTCAATGGGCAAGGTATTGAGGGTGAGTAAATGTTTGGCCAGGCAGAGGAGGGTGTTGGTGGAGAGGAGTCATTAGGTTTGTTGTAATGAGAGCCTTGAGATCTTCTTTCTGGGAGATGGAGGTGTATAGTCATTGCTTATCCAGCATGAAAATGAGGCAGCCCAGCCCATTGGAACTGAATGTTGTCAAAGCGATGGAGAGCATATGAGGTGTTCATGACGAAGCTGGGAAGGGATTGGACCAAGGGGATAAAATGGCGTCGAGTTACAATGCTAGCAGTTTGGTAGGTCAGGAGCCGGCAGGTACAATGGGTTTACCGGGACAATTGGGTTTGAGGATGGTAGGTAGGAGGTTGAACCAGACAGTCTGGGGTTGGGATACAATGTGGCTAGATTCTGTGGAAGAGGGGACACTGGAAGTGATGGTGTGAGAGGCAGTGGCCTGATGTTTATTGGTGGTGTCCTGTTCAGGGTGTAAGGAAGAGGAGGTGTCTGAGAGTTGTCGTCTTGCCCCGGCAAGGTGAGGTCAGTGCAGGAGACCATAACAGCACCACCCTTGTCTGCAGGAATAATAGTAAGTTGGGACTGGTGCAGAGAGAATGAAGGGCACTGTGTTCTGAGGGTGTTAGATTGGAATAGGTGAGTGGAGTGGTGAGGACGGTATGATTAAGATCTCAGAAATCAAAAGATCCAGAGCAGGCAGAATGCCAGAACAAGGTGCGGAAGAGGAGAAAGAATGCTTAAGACACAAGAAGAGGTCCTCGGTGGGGGGTGGCGAATCCTGTTTGAAGGAGTGGGGTCGAGAACAGAAGAAGAGTTCGGCATTGCGGTGTGCATGAGCTTTGTTGAGATGTTGGCAAAGGTGGCTGAAGGTAAGGCCTCTACTGAGGACTGGTGTTACTGTACATCTTACCTGTCATCCTGTGCACCTCCCCTTCCTCCTGACTCTCCCTTTCTCCACACCTTCTCTTCTGGCAGCTACCTGTTGTGACATATTCCTGACGAAGGGGTCAGGCCCAAAACGCTGATTGCTTTTTTATTCACATTGATGCTACGTGACCTGCTGAGCAGATTTGGGCTCCTTATCAAAGGAAGGAATTGTTAGCAAGTGAGAAGGTCCAAAGAAGGTTGACAAGAATGATACCCGGAATTAAAGGATCATCATACATTGAGCATCTGTTGGCTTGCTGGAGAGTTTTAGAAGAATTGAATCTTGGGATTTCATTGAATAAAGGGTGAAAGGCCTGGATGTGGTGAGGATGTTCCTTATGCTAGGGGTCTCAGACCAGAGGGTACAGCCTCGGGATACAAATATGTCCCTTTAGAACAGAATTGAGGAGGAATTTCTTTCTCATGAGGGTGGTGAATCTGTGGAATTCATTGCCGCTGACAGCTGTAGAGGCAAAGGGTATATTTAAGATAGAGTTAGGTAGGTTCTTGATCAAGAAGGGAAGGGAATCAAGGGTTACGGGGAGCAGGTTGGAAGGTCTGTAAAACAGCCATGATACGGTGGTCCCGCTTGGCTGCACAGCCTAATTCTACTCCAATGTCTCAAGGTCTTCTGGTTTTGTCGCTGACAATCTGAAGCCAACTTTTCTGCAGCTCAGATCCTCATTGGCCTGTGTCAAAAGTTGATTTGATGAGTGCAAGGAGCTATGTGAATATCCAGACCCCTGGGGTCAGTAATGGCCATCAGACCGTGACATTGTACCAGCACGCCATTGTGTTGTCTGAGCTTTCAGATCAGGTTCCCATCTCCAAAATTCCATTCCACTCAACATTCTGGAGGTGTATTCAGTATGAAGACAAGGCATTGTCTCCACACAGACAGTATCATGCTCACTCCCACCGAAGCCATTGCTTCATGTCAGCAACAAGCTGTTCCCTCACATGGGGGCCCTCATGACCTCCTGTAGGCCCAGTGTTGCAGCCACATCTCCCAGGGGCCAGGTCTCTTGGTCCGTGGCACAGCTACCAGGCCATTCTTGGTGATGGACAGCAGTCCCTACCCAGAGGGCATTCTGTGTCCTGCTCCTAATTGTCTGAAGTCAACAGTGTGTGTGTGTGCAACCTGGACCCCAGGGTGCTGGCCATGGGGTGGGCAGAAGTTCTGTGTGGAGTGATCAACAGATTTGGGGTGGACTAATAATGTGAGGGATGGGTCTGTAGTGTGGGACACTGTGAGGGAGGGAGGAAGGGAGGGGCTGACTCCAGGGGGGCTTTGACTATCTGCTGGAAGGGTTTTGAGTGGAATAAGAGGGAGGGCCCATCAATGTCCAACTGGAAGAACTGGGATTGTGGGCAGGGTCGAGCTGTTAGGGAGTCTGAGGGATCCCACTGATTCGGCAGGGGAGGAGGCGACGGTTTGAATTTGTGGAAAGGACCTGATTGTTGGAGGGTGGGGTGTGACCAAGTGGCTGGCTTTCTCTTGATCTTCTTGTGAGGGGATGGCAGATAGAATTTGGTTGTTATATTAACCCCAGAGTTAATGAGGCTCGTGGAGATCAATTTCTGGTTGTGCTGACTCCGGGATGTGGACTTGTAGACATCAGCAATGGTACAGGATGTCAAGGTCCCCACTGGCCTGTGTCATGGTCAATTTAAGGAAGGCATGTGTGAGTGCATGAAGCTTAAACTGAAGACCATATACATGCTCACAGGCGCCCACACACACACACAATAATTCACACACAAGATACTGTCTCCTTTGATGCTAATTTACTAAACCGATCACAGTGGAATGTTACACTTCGATTACAATCTCTTGATGCACAGTGTGAGTTTTCCCATCGTCAGTGGCACAAACCATATGAAATCACGAGGGGGTTGCAGAGAAAAGCAGAAATAATTCCAATCAGTCCCATGGAAATCAAGAGCAGGATCAGCTTCCACCACAGGCACTTCCTCTAGTCCGTGTCTGACCCTTTCCATCACAGCTCCCCCAGCCCATCCGTCTGTCAACGTGCGACAGAGAATGGCTGGGACTCTGGTGGACTGAGTTTAAACCTCCACCATCAGTGAGGGTGATGAGAAACTGCGAGGACTCAGATATAAACCGCCCGTTATTCTAGACTCAACTACACTTCTGCTCTGATTTTGAGAGGATAGAGTGCAATGTGAGGACACGTTCAGCAAGAGCAGGCGGGGGATAGTTTGGGCTTGTTACACATTTTAATATGATTTGTTCTGAAAGCTTCTTAAAACTGACAGCGTTTGCTGTCCTGAATCTTCACGTTCCCTGCTGCTGTGTAGCCAATTGTGTTCCAGTCAATGATGTTTCCTCCAGTACACAGACAATTCTGACTTAACATTTTGATTTGATTGGAATTCAGAACATGGTCCCACATGTTAACGTCAGATATCTCCCCGACAAAGCATCCATTGATGTCATAGGTACCATGACGCCGGTCCTTTGTCTGACCAAGAATAATCTCACCTGAACCCTTCACGGTCTGACCCTTTCCACCCACCTTCTGTAGACTGCGTCTCCCATTTATCCAGGCTGCCCCCACACCCCCTTGAGACTCCCAGGTCACACAGATGTGTCTCAGCAAGCCATTCGCTTTTGGGAGGGAAAACTTTGCTCCATAATCTCCCAAATACAGATAGAACATTCCGTTAATATCTTGCCAAATCAGCAGTTCGAATTGGCTACGGGATGTTGAATAGGAGAACAAAGCATAAGGGCGGACTACTTCAGAGGCTGCCCAGAAGCAGACAGTGAAGGCCGATAATTTCGAGAAGGTGGGTGTCTTCAGCTTGACGAAGCTGGTGTTGGTTTTGGTTGGAAATATCAACGATTTCCCTGCCAAACCTGTAAAATAGGAGGAAATAGAAGGTGTTTCTGATGTACTTAAGAGAACTTCCCGCTCAGTCTGCTTCTAGCCTGACAGGAAGGCAGCATTACTGAAATTGTTCTGGTAAATTGGCCATGACTGGTAGAGCAAGTCAAGCAGCATCGCAAGGGTTAGGATCACTGGGAGCTGTTGGTACATTCCCACAGGGAGAAAGGTGTGGCATTGAAAGCACAAATTCTGAGAATGGTCAAAGAAAGAACTCGACCAAATTCCGACATTTGGGCATCCAGAACTCCCTTCACAATTCCCTTCCTGGGAAGGAAAATGGAAGTGATACAGAAAAAACCGATATCAATTCATGGATCATTGGTTGTCTGGAAGGTGCTGTGAGGGGTATTGTGGAGGAAAATCTGAGCATTCATTAGAAAGGATGTGTGGATTGAGGGGAGGGACTAGCAGCAATGTATTTTACAGGGAGTTGGAATGGACATGTGCCTGGTCAACACCATCTAACTACACTGTGATTCATGCCCATAACATGGTTCCATTGGCTACTAAATGGGCAGCGACTATTGCTAGTCCCTGAAAGGAGGTGCTGAGGACTCCCATTTTTGGGCAGTTGCCGACCATGTGAAGTAACCTCTCCACTTGAAGAGAAAATAATTCCAAGGTTTTAACCCAGTGATGCTGAAGGCAGCACAACTGAGGGGCAGTGGATCTTAGAACCCATGGTGCTCCCATGTACCTACTGCCCTTATCTCAGGTCTGTGATGTTCCAGCCCATCATTTGTGTCGTCAACAAATGCACTGAAGACTCACACCCCCAAGGTAACCCTTATTGGGCACCACTCCTCACATCCTGCTAATGAAGTTCACTATCTCCACTCTTGGTTCCTGCTACACAGACAGTTTACAGACCAGGTCTATCTTTGGCTTGGCTTCGCGGACGAAGATTTATGGAGGGGGTAAAAAGTCCACGTCAGCTGCAGGCTCGTTTGCGGCTGACAAGTCCGATGCGGGCCAGGCAGACACGGTTGCAGCGGCTGCAGGGGAAAATTGGTTGGTTGGGGTTGGGTGTTGGGTTTTTCCTCCTTTGCCTTTTGCCTCCAATTCCATCAGCTTTGACATCAGCCGATAGTCTCTCATGAGAGAGATTAATTCATATCTTGTGGACTCCCAGGAAGGATGTGGAGTCTTATGGATAGGGTGCAGGGTTCACCGTTATAATGCCTGGATCACAGTATCCAGCTACAATAATTCGTCAGACCCTCAAATTAAATTTGTTAAATTAGCTTTAGTAAATAGCAAGGAAATGTATTACTGTTTATGTGGAAATCTGATGTTTCATTAACATTAGAAAGATGACATACAGAGATTCAAAGTTGTCTTCCTTTAGAAAAAAATTACTTATAATTTAAGGGGTAAATATTCTGTATTTCTACACATTTGGGACCCGTATGCTAGAATAATGAGATTAAAACTATAATTTATCTAGTTGAATCCTCCTGACCAGTGACATTTTCCCTGAACAAATAATAATTTTTGGAATGATATTTTTGGGATCCTTGAGTGTCATTAATATGTTAATAGATCTAGATTAGTTATGGGATTAGATTAGGTAGGTGGGGTATAGGGTTTTTTTTAGTTTTTGTCGTGTTCTTTAGTTTTTTTCCCTTTTTCTTGATATATTTTCAACATATATTTGTTAACATAATATTACGATTTGTTATCATTATATACATATGTTGATTTAAATAAAATATTTTAAAAATCAGCTATAACGAGAACTAGGACTAAGTTGGATCGGTTTCCATGAAGTGTCAGGTGCTAAGTGGCCATTTGTGAGAGGCATGAACAGGGTGGGTCGGCAGAGTTGTTTTCCAAGGGTAGAATTCTCAGTTATCAGTGGGTAGAGGGTTGCAGAGAGAGGAGAAAGTTTAAGGGGGGATTGTGGTGATCTGTTGTTTACTCAATTATCTGGCTCTGCCTCCTTTGCCATGACTGTACCCGTGGCTCCACCCACTTGACCTGGTATAAAGACTTCAATGCGTGGGCCACAGCATGGGATACACTTCCGGTTTATTGGGAATAAAAGTCTGTCCTTCTGTAACTCCAGTCTTCTGAGTTATTGATAGCGCTTCAGGGAAGGACTAGGTAACACCTTTAACAAGGGCAGAGTAGGTGCCTGGACCAGGCTGCAGGTGGAGGTGCTGTATCCCTTAGCAATGTTCAAGATGCATTGAGAAAGATACATGAATAAGCACACGCAGGGAACAGAGGAATATAGGCTGGGGTGGGGGGAGAACCTTGGCAGAGGAGGGAGGTGAGGTCCTAAATGAATACTTTGCTTCCATTTTCACTGGTGTGATCAATGTTGAACAGGCTAATACCTTTGACCACGTCAAGATGCAGGAAGTGCTGGCTGGACCTTCTTAAAAATGTTTGGATGGACAGGATCAATCGGAATTCACCGAGGCTACTACAGGAGGTGAGGGAAGAGATTCCTGTGGTGCATTTAGTCCTGTCATTGAAGAAAGGTAAGAGGTAGAATCGTGGAAGTTAAAGACCAGTGAGTTTTACATAAAGTTTGGGCAAACTATTGGAAAGGATTCTTAGGGATAAGCTTTTCAAGCATTTAGGGAAGTGTAGTCTTCTCAGGGACGGTCAGAATCCTTTGTGAGGGACAGGTCATGCCTCATAAACACAGTTGTGTTTTTCAAGGCACTGACAAAGGAAATTAAAGAAGGCAAGGCGGTGGATGTGGAGTACATGTATTTTACAAAGGTGATTCGCTATGTTCCGCATGGTCGTTCCTTCTGAGAATCATGAGGCGTGGGATTGACGGAAACCTGATAGTTTGGATTTGGAAATGGCTTCCCTGAAAAAAGCCAAAGGTATATGGATCCAACTAATAAACAGTATCCAGAACTAGGTACTTGTTGTGGAGGGGAAGGGCCACTTGTCCTCTCTCACAAATGGGTCGAGGTGGGTGGGGAGAGCTGACTGCCTGTCCGGCAGGGTTACATTCAGGCCCGTGCGGTGTTGGAGCAGGGACACGCAGTGTCCAAGGGGACAGTGGGCGAGTTCAGGGAATGGTGGGGCCCGCTAGGTGATCGCCTTTTAATTTGACGTGTAATAGATAGGTGGTCGTCATTACTGCCTCTCACTGTTTTGTTGCCATATGTTATGGGGGTTTTAGTTTTGGCTGTGTGTGTTTTGTCCTTATAATGTTGTAGTTTGAATAAAGTTTGTATGTTTATAAAAAAATATGGCTGTTTTACTTGGGCTAAGAACACAGAAATGGCGGAGGAAGGTTGAAGAAAGTTTCAGGGCTTAAACATCTGTTATCTATCTTTACCATCTATGGACACTGTGAGACCTATTCAGTTCCACCAACATTTCTGTGTTTTTACTAAAATCACAGCATCCACAGACTTTGGCGTTTCACTCCCTTCCAGTCAATTAGCAGTCAATTAACCTTCCTTTTAAATGCTCCTCCTTTCTCAAATCTAGCCACTGCAAAAAAGAGAAAGAGTATTGAATTGGAGAACATGCCTTATGAAGCAAGGTTTGCAGAGCTTGTTCTTTTCTCTTTGGCATGACATACGATGAGAGCTGACATAATAAAGGTATATAAGGTTATGTGGGGAGTAAATAGAGGGGAGAGCCAGCACCTTTTCCCCAGAGAGACATTGGCAAATAACAGAGGACATCTGTTTAAGGTGAGGGGAGGAAGGTTTGGGGGGGGGGGGGGTGGGGGGGATGTCAGAAAAAAGGTTGTTCACACAGAGTGTGGTTTGTGCCTGAAATGCATCACCAGAATGGTGGCAGAGGCTGGTAGAATGGGAAGATTTAGAAGATTCCTTTAGCAACATATTAATGTATCCAAAGATTCTGGGTATGAGGCAGGGAAGGACAGATTGTTTTGAAGTAGGTTTACATGGGTTGGTACGACATCGTGCCTGAAGGGCCTGCACTATGCAGTAATGCACTCTAGTTGAACGTTTGATATTTGTACACAATGACTGTTTATATCACATCAGGTACATACCTGCACTTTCAGATCCTGACAGGGAAATGCAGATCACCAGCACAATTGGAATGAAGGGGTTCATCCTGTCTCCTGCCGATCAAAGCAAGGATTCTCCAGTTCATTTCAGTTCGTTTTACTCCATATACAATGAGGATCACCACTCAGTCACATATAAACGAAGCAAAGTTGGAGAGATTTGAAAGGTCAGGCAGTATCTATGAAGCGAGATGGACAAAAACGGATTCATCCAGGAATCTTCAAGACAGCTTCCTGAACTAAAAGCTGACAGATCATTTCTCTCCATAGATAATGCCTGACCTGCTCATCCCTCCAGCTTCTCTCTGTTGACTCAAGTTCTTGTGCCACACATACAAATAGGTTGTACGATGGGGCTGGGCCTGAGGCTCAGATTCTTGATGGGAACAAGGGTAATTTTGAGGAGATGCAAAAGGATTTAGAGGGTGCGCCTTTGAAAATTTTATTTTCATGAAAGGATGGAACAGATAAATGGACAATATTCAAAGGGGAAATTTTGAGAGTACAGAGTCGGTATGTCCCTGTGAGGATTAAAGGAAAGGTTAGAAAATAGAGAGAGCCTTGGTTTTCAAAGGATATTGGGAATTTGGTTCAGAGGAAGAGGGATGTGGACAACAGGTATAGACATCAGGGAATAGATGAAGTGCTTGAGGAATATAAGGAGTGTAAAAAAAATCGTAAGAAAGAAATTAGAAAGGCTAGGAGGAGATATGAAGCTGCTTTGGCAGGCAAAGTAAAAATAAGTTCAAAGGGTTTCTACAGGTACATTAAAAGTAAAAGAATAGTAAGGGATAAAATTGGGCCTCCTGAGGATTGGGGTGGGGCGGGGGGAGCGGGGGGTCGGCTCTGTGAGGAGTCAGAAGAAATGGGGGAAATTTCAAATGTTTTTTTCTTCAGTATTCACTAAGGAAAGGAATATTGAGCCAGGTGAAGTAAGGAAACCTGGTAGTGAGGTCATGGATAATATACAGATTAATGAAGAGGTAGTTTTGGCTATTTCAAGGAGAATCAAGGTGGATAAATCTCCAGGTCCTGACAAGATATTCCCTAGGATCCTGAGGAAGGTTAGTGTACAAATAGTGGGGCTCTGACAGAAATATATAAAATGTCACTGGCCATGGGGTGGTGCCAGAGGATTGGAGGTTAGCTTATGTTGTTCTGCTGTTTAAACAAGGCTCTAAAAGTAAACCTGCTAATTATAGGCCTGTAAGTCTGACGTCGGTGGTGGGTAAATTAATGGAGTGTTCTTAGAAATGGTTTAGACAATTATTTGGAAAGACAGGGATTGATTAGGAGTAATCAACATGATTTTATATGTGGTAGATCATGTTTAACAAATCTTATAGAGTTTTTCGAGGTTACTAAGAAGGTTGATGAGGGACACCTGTGAAAGTTGTCTATATGGACTTTAGTAAGGCCTTTGACAAGGTTCCACATAAGAGGTTAGTAAGGAAGGTTCAATCATTGGGTATTAATGTTGAAGTAGTGAAATGGTTGGAATGGAGATGCCAGAGAGTACTGATGGAGAATTGTGTGTCCAACTGTCTGCCAGTGACTAGTGGAGTGCGACATGGATCATTGTTGTTTGTCATAGATATGAATGATCTGGATGATGGGGTGGTAAATTGGATTAGTAAATATGCAGAATGCATGAAGATTGGTGGTGTTGTGGATAATGAAGAAGGTTATCAAAGCTTGCAGTGGGATATAGGACAGTTAGAAGGGTGGGCTGAAAGATGGCAGCTGGGAGTTTAATACTGATAAATGTGAGGTGCTACATTTCAGTAGGACTAATCAACAAAGTTCATACACGTTAAATGGTCGACAATTGAGGAGTGCAGTAGAATAAAGGGATTTAGGAATTCTGGTACATAATTCCCTGAAAGTTGAGTCACATATAGATAAGGTGGTGAAGAAAGCATTTGATATGTTGCCCTTTATAAATCAGAATATAGAATACAGGAGTTGGGATATCATGTTGAAATTGTATAAGGCAGTGATGAGGCCAAATTTGGAATATTATGTGCAGTTTTGGTCACTAAATTATAGAAAGAATATAAGCAGAATAGAGAGAGTGCAGAGGAGATTTACAAGAATGTTGCCTGGGTTTCAAGGTTTGAGTTAAAGGGAAAGGTTGAGCAGGTTAGGACTTTATTCCCTGGAATGTAGAAGATTGAGGGGTGATTTGATAGAGGTATTCAAAATTATGGGAGGGCCAGAGAGTTAATGTGGACAGGGTTTTTCCATTGAGAGAGGGGGAGATTCAAACAAGAGAACATGGACTGAGACTGAAAGGGGAAAGTTTAGGGGAAACGTGAGGGGGAATTTCTTCACTCAGAGGGCAGTGGGAGTGTGGAATGTGCTTCCAGCCAAAGTGGTAGATGCTGGCTCAATTTTAATATTTAAGGAAAAGTTGGATAGGTATATGGATGAGAGAGGTCTGGAGGGTGATGGGCTGGGTGCGGGTCAATGGATTAGGTTGGGGAAGGTGTTTGGCATGGACTAGAAAGGCTGAACTGGCCTGTTTCTGTGCTATAATCGTAATATGGTTAGATGATACTCACTGTGATCTGGTCCCCACCACGACAGCCTCTCCTCCAGTGGATCCGATACCCTGGGCACAAGCTGCTGCCATTTATATTCTGCTGAGCTCACTCACAGCCAATTGCAGGAAGGAACTGGGGAGGTGGAGCAAACTCTGCTGCTGTTCATTGCTCAGTGAACAGTCGCTGGTCTCAGAGTCTCTGTCACCATTTGTACAGTCAGCACCACATCATGAGGACTTGTGGGTAGAGCCACCTTCATTCAGCGTCCCAGGGGGTGATGAATCTCAATGGTGTTTCATTTGTTTGAAATACTGATCTATTCTTTGCTCAGTTTTTAGATAAACGCTCTTCGACTATTTGACATTCCCTGGGATTTTGAGCACCAACCCCACATATAATCATATAAACCATATAACAACGACAGTACAGAAACAGGGCATCTCGGCCCCTCTAGTTCATATCTACCTGTTCCCTGTACATAACCCCACATATAATCATATAATCATTACAGTACAGAAACAGGGCATCTCGGCCCCTCTAGTCCATATCTACCTGTTCCCTGTACATAAACCCACATATAATCATATAATCATTACAGTACAGAAACAGGGAATCTCGGCCCCTCTAGTCCCACCTACCTGCTCCCTGTACGTAACCCCACATATAAACCATATAACAATGACGGTACAGAAACAGGGCATCTCGGCCCCTCTAGTCCACACCAATTTAAGTGATCTCCTCTAGTCCCACCTACCTGCTCCCTGTACATAACCCCACATATAACCATTACAGTACAGAAACAGGGCATCTCGGCCCCTCTACACCACACCAATTCAAATGATCTCCTCTAGTCCCACCTACCTGCTCCCTGTACATAACCCTCCAACCCCCTCACATTCATGTACCCATCCCTTCCTTTGGCTTGGCTTCGCGGACGAAGATTTATGGAGGGGGTAAAAAAAGTCCACGTCAGCTGCAGGCTCGTTTGTGGCTGACCAGTCCGATGCGGGACAGGCAGACACGATTGCAGCGGTTGCAAGGGAAAATTGGTTGGTTGGGGTTGGGTGTTGGGTTTTTCCTCCTTTGCCTTTTGTCAGTGAGGTGGGCTCTGCGGTCTTCTTCAAAGGAGGCTGCTGCCCGCCAAACTGTGAGGCGCCAAGATGCACGGTTTGAGGCGTTATCAGCCCACTGGCGGTGGTCAATGTGGCAGGCACCAAGAGATTTCTTTAGGCAGTCCTTGTACCTTTTCTTTGGTGCACCTCTGTCACGGTGGCCAGTGGAGAGCTCGCCATATAATACGATCTTGGGAAGGCGATGGTCCTCCATTCTGGAGACGTGACCCATCCAGCGCAGCTGGATCTTCAGCAGCGTGGACTCGATGCTGTCGACCTCTGCCATCTCGAGTACCTCGACGTTAGGGGTGTGAGCGCTCCAATGGATGTTGAGGATGGAGCGGAGACAACGCTGGTGGAAGCGTTCTAGGAGGCGTAGGTGGTGCCGGTAGAGGACCCATGATTCGGAGCCGAACAGGAGTGTGGGTATGACAACGGCTCTGTATACGCTTATCTTTGTGAGGTTTTTCAGTTGGTTGTTTTTCCAGACTCTTTTGTGTAGTCTTCCAAAGGCGCTATTTGCCTTGGCGAGTCTGTTGTCTATCTCATTGTCGATCCTTGCATCTGATGAAATGGTGCAGCCGAGATAGGTAAACTGGTTGACCGTTTTGAGTTTTGTGTGCCCGATGGAGATGTGGGGGGGCTGGTAGTCATGGTGGGGAGCTGGCTGATGGAGGACCTCAGTTTTCTTCAGGCTGACTTCCAGGCCAAACATTTTGGCAGTTTCTGCAAAGCAGGACGTCAAGCGCTGAAGAGCTGGCTCTGAATGGGCAACTAAAGCGGCATCATCTGCAAAGAGTAGTTCACGGACAAGTTTCTCTTGTGTCTTGGTGTGAGCTTGCAGGCGCCTCAGATTGAAGAGACTGCCATCCGTGCGGTACCGGATGTAAACAGCGTCTTCATTGTTGGGGTCTTCATGCTGAAGAAGATTGAAAAGAGGGTTGGTGCGAGAACACAGCCTTGCTTCACGCCATTGTTAATGGAGAAGGGTTCAGAGAGCTCATTGCTGTATCTGACCCGACCTTGTTGGTTTTCGTGCAGTTGGATAATCATGTTGAGGAACTTTGGGGGACATCCGATGCGCTCTAGTATTTGCCAAAGCCCTTTCCTGCTCACGGTGTCGAAGGCTTTGGTGAGGTCAACAAAGGTGATGTAGAGTCCTTTGTTTTGTTCTCTGCACTTTTCTTGGAGCTGTCTGAGGCAGGAGCAAGGGGGAGACGGCGGCCCCAGTCCGGGCACAGGGAGAGCAGCGGCGGCCCCGGCCCCGGTCCGGGCGAAGGGTAGACGGCGGCGGCCCCGATACGGGCAGGAGCAAGGGGGAGGCGGCGGCCCCGGCCTCGGTCGAGTGAGGCAGACGGAGGCCCCGGTCCGGACAGGGAGTGGGAGGCGGCGGCCCCAGTCCGGGCACAGGGAGAGCAGCAGCGGCCCCGGCCCCGGTCCGGGCGAAGGGTAGACGGCGGCGGCCCCGATACGGGCAGGAGCAAGGGGGAGACGGCGGCCCCGGCCTCGGTCGAGTGAGGCAGGCGGAGGCCCCGGTCCGGACAGGGAGTGGGAGGCGGCGGCCCCAGTACGGGCACAGGGAGAGCAGCAGCGGCCCCGGCCCCGGTCCGGGCGAAGGGTAGACGGCGGCGGCCCCGATACGGGCAGGAGCAAGGGGGAGACGGCGGCCCCGGCCTCGGTCGAGTGAGGCAGGCGGAGGCCCCGGTCCGGGCAGGGAGTGGGAGGCGGTGGCCCCAGTCCAGGCACAGGGTGAACTGCGGCGGCCTCGGCCCCGGTCCGGGCAGTATGGACCGACCTAGGAGGGGAGGCAGGCCCCTTCAGCCCGGGTAAGAAACCTGCATAGGAGAAGGCCACTCCGATATAAAACCTACGACCCAAGGACCTCGCTGCCACGTCCCAGCTTGCTTGGCCACGGCACACGAACCATGGGTGTAAAGGGTGGGGCCAGTACTGCGCGCACTGCACTCCACCTAAAAGCTCCTTTGCGCAGGCCCGAGGACAGGTCCACGTCCTCCCCCTCAACGTCCTCCCCCTCCACGTCCTCCCCCTCCACGTCCTCCCCCTCCACGTCCTCCCCCTCCACGTCCTCCCCCTCCACGTCCTCCCCCTCAAAAGATGCTCACAAACTCAAGCTAGCATGCTGGAACATCAGAACCATGCTAGACAAGACTGACAGCCACCGACCTGAACGTCGGTCTGCCCTCATTGCACATGAACTCCTCAGACTTGACATCGACATAGCCGCTCTCAGTGAAGTCCGCCTGGCAGATGTAGGCAGCCTCCAAGAACGCGGCGCGGGCTACACACTCTACTGGTCTGGCAAGCCTTCGGATGAACAACGCCTATCTGTACCCATCCAACCTCCACTTAAATGACAAAATTGACCCTGCTACAACCACCTCTTCTGGAAGGTCATTTCACTCAGGCACCACTCTCTGAGTGAAGAAGCTTCCTCTCATGTTACTGCTAACGTTTTGCCCCCTAACCCTTAACTCATGACCCCTCGTTCCAATCGCTTCTACCCTCAAGGGGAAGAGCCTATTCACATCTACTCTATCTATCCCCTTCATAAATTTAAACACCTCTATCAAATCCCCTCTCAACCTTCTACGCTCTACTCAGTCTACTCAATCTTTCTCCGTATTCTAGATACTGTAAACCAGGCAACATTTTAGTAAATCTTCTCCGCACCCTCCCTACCTTATTGATATCCTTCCTATAATTTGGAGACCAGAACTGCACACAATATTCCAAATTTGGCCTCACCAATGCCTTGAACAGTCTCAGCATCACTTCCCAACTCCTATATTCTATGCTTTGATTTATAAAGGCCAACATACCAAAAGCCTTCTTTACCAGTCTATCTACATGAGAATCCACTTTCAAAGAAACATGAACCATTATTCCAAGATCTTTCTGTTCCTCTTTATTCCTCAATTCCCTCCCCTTCACCACATAAGTCCTGTTCCGATTATTCTTCCCAAAATGAGGCACCTCACATTTATCTACATTAAACTCCATCTGCCACCTTTCAGCCCACCCTTCTAAGCTGTCCAAATCCTTCTGCAGTCCCTGAAAACCATCTTCACTATCCGCAACTCCCCCTATTTTTGTATCGTCTGCATATTTACTAACCCAATTTACCACTCCATCATCCAAATCATTAATGTAAATAACGAACAACAAGGGACCCAACACCAATCCCTGAAGGCACCCTGCTTGTCACCGGCCTCCATCCTGACAGACAGACATTTCACACAGCCCCACATTTCACACCGACCCATATTTCACACAGCCCCACATTTCACACAGCCCCACATTTCACACAGCCCCAAATTTCACACAGCCCCAAATTTCACACAGCCCCAAATTTCACACAGCCCCACATTTCACACTAACCCACATTTCACACCGACCCACATTTCACACCGACCCACATTTCACACCGCCCCATATTTCACACAGCCCCACATTTCACACCGACCCACATTTCACACCGACCCATATTTCACGCAGCCCCACATTTCACACCGACCCACATTTCACACAGCCCCACATTTCACACAGCCCCAAATTTCACACAGCCCCAAATTTCACACAACCCCACATTTCACACCGACCCCACATTTCACACAGCCCCACAATTTACACAGTCCCACATTTCACACTGACCCACATTTCACACAGCCCCACATTTCACACCGACCCACATTTCACACAGACCCACATTTACACAGCCCCACATTTCACACAGAGCCACATTTCACACCGACCTTGCATCTCACTCTCTTTTCAACATTACAGTTCGTGGATATTTCCAAACCCCTGGAAGGGAGTTGGTGGGTGACTGAGAATAACTGGGAAGGTTTATCTTAGTAACTACAGCTCTCCCTGATTTTTCCCCAGTGATGATGAGGGCAGTAGAACTTGGGATGGGAGGTGGGTTTTGGAAATGATGGTGCTCCTGTTGACCTACTGCTCTTGTCATTCCAAATAGTGGAGCCACTTTGGATTTTGGACATTAAGGTTCCACCAGAGGGCAAATAATAACTGACCCAGGAAAGCAAAAGCCTCAAGACCCAGGAAAGCAAAAGGCTGCATAAAGCAGCACACATTGGCAGATTCATTACAGTCTCTGTTGTCCCATCCATTAAACACACTTCTGTGAAGTGCAGCATCATTAAGGACACCGCTCACCCTGGTCACAACCTTTTCTCACTGTTCCCTTTGGGCAAAAGGTACATACTTGAAGATCAGAATCTCTCAGCTCAAGAACAGTCTTCCCAACAGCTGAAGTAAGCAATAGGTCAATCAGACTGAGCACAGCAAGATGCCACCAGTGGCAGGAGGAATGAGCAAGTAACCTGTTTCAAAGATGGAAAGGTGTGACTGCCATACATAAGGTCCCTCTGCAAGTCACAGGCCGACGCCGACACCATCCCCATCACTGACCCACATCTCCCAAGATGGGACATCATGTCACAAATGTGGACCCGAGTTGGGACTTTAGATGCACTGATCAAGAGTGAGAGGGAAACATTTCCATTTTGGACTGAGGAATTAGTCATGTACTGTCACGACCAATTTCCAAGATACATTTGTTGTTTGGATTTACACCTGGGAATCCATCCATTCAACCTGTGGAATGTGAACCTCTTCCCCATGGGAAATGGTCCTAACCCTAGGCCCTCTGCATCTTGGAGCTGAGTCAATACAGTCCCATCTCTCTTCCCAGCAGTCTGAATGTGAGTCTGGGGGTTGTGTGGACACTGCTTGGTTTCCAGCTGTGTAGGTGGCCCCTGAGTTCAGTCTGAAGTCCGGCAGTTGGGGTCAAACTAGACCAGGCTCAAGGACATCAGGACACGGAAATGTTTTCAACATAGATTAGGACTCAGTAAATACCACAGATAAATATCATGTTCTCCATATTCTAACGGTTATTGCAAGCAACTGCTGAAGATTATTTGATATAAAGTATTACAAAATCCCATGCCTCATTATCATTTCTGAGCTTGAACATTGCTTTAACTCTTTGCATAACTGAATCTTCAACACCAATCGGCTACCTGTAGCTCTAAATCTGAACACAACTCACTCAGAGAAGCTCCTTCCCATCTGTATGGCCGGTCACCCTGTCCAAACTTCATTCACCTGCTGACCCACAACTTCCATTTCCACCCATGAAAAGTCTGGTGGCACTGGCGCTGATGGGGATCTGCGGTGTTTTACTGCCCATCCAACAATCAGCTCTGTACAGGTTTTAACGGCCCATTAAAGGAGAGTGAATTTTAAAATCCTGCAACTGCAGGATCTGGCTCCAAGATGGCTCCAGGCACCAGGGGTTGCAGAGTCTGCGGAAGCAGATGACTGGTACAGGGTACCAGTAATGGGGAGAACAACCCCCCCATTTGGGAAGGAGTAGCAATGGAGATAGCCATTCTGGATGGTGTTCACAGCAGCAAACCAGTGAGGGAACATACACGCAGCAGACTATTGGTGACTGTGGTCAAGGGACTCACACCAGGATGTAGACTGGCTGAAGCGGTAGCAGGTGTTAGAAGCGGGATGTGAGAGGGTGACGAGGAGACTGAATCCTTTCTGATCATGTCACAGATTTGGATCTGGAACTTGGGTCCCCGATGATTTGGACTGAAGGCTGTGTGGCTGCAGAGGCCTCAGGAGTGGTAGAATTGAATCCACGGACACTCAGCTCTCTGGCTTCTTTATCTCTGGCTGTAATAAGTACCAGTGATTTCTGCCCAATGGTGAATATTTGCACGTGTAACGTTATATGTTTTATTCCATGATAATAAGGGAATCTTCAATCTTGGATCTCTTCATTGTGAACACAAATCATCATGGAGGTAAATGTACACATCCGACATTTTGGACCTGAGCCCTTCTTTGAAGTCATATCTTTACTACTTGTGGACACTGTGGAACCTGTTGGGTCCCTTCTGCATTTCTGTGTTTTTACAACAATCACAGCACCTACAGACTTTCATGTATCACACCTCGACCTGGAGCCACTTGAAGGAGCCAATTACCCTGGGTCCTGAGGATCATCACTGGCCACAGATCCTCTTCAGGTTTCTAAAGTTTTCTCTAAGCACCCGCTCTGTAAAACACAGAGAGCCCATCCATGACAATTTGCCAGAAATAGACACCCCTTTCCATGCACCACCTTTAGCTAGATCTTTAGCATAAGCCAAGTATGGGAGCTGAGCAGCATTGCGACGGGGAATGGCTCTCACTCCAGCAACTATCTGAGCACCAGCATTTTCAGAGAGGGTTTGACAACGAAGCCAGAGTTGATGGGATGAGTGGTTGAATCTTGTGGATTTCTTGGGCTCGAGGATAATCAGGCAGCAAGGGTCCAGAGAAAGAAACACACCTGTCATACCTGTCACTCACAACCTATCATAATGCACCTGTCACCCTCATCTGTTGCCCATACCTGTCACTCACAACCTATCATAATGCACCTGTCACCCTCACCTGTTGCCCATATCTGTCACTCACATCCTAGCATAATGCACCTGTCACCCTCACCTGTTGCCCATACCTGTCACTCACAACCTATCATAATGCACCTGTCACCCTCACCTGTTGCCTATACCGGTCACTCACATCCTAGCATAATGCACCTGTCACCCTCACCTGTTGCCCATACCCGTCACTCACAACCTAGCATAATGCACCTGTCACCCTCACCTGTTGCCCATACCTGTCACTCACAACCTAGCATAATGCACCTGTCACCCTCACCTGTTGCCCATACCTGTCACTCACAACCTATCATAATGCACCTGTCACCCTCACCTGTTGCCCATACCTGTCACTCACAACCTAGCATAATGCACCTGTCACCCTCACCTGTTGCCCATACCTGTCACTCACAACCTAGCATAATGCACCTGTCACCCTCACCTGTTGCCCATACCTGTCACTCACATCCTAGCATAATGCACCTGTCACCCTCACCTGTTGCCCATACCTGTCACTCACAACCTAGCATAATGCACCTGTCACCCTCACCTGTTGCCCATACCTGTCACTCACAACCTAGCATAATGCACCTGTCACCCTCACCTGTTGCCCATACCTGTCACTCACAACCTAGCATAATGCACCTGTCACCCTCACCTGTTGCCCATACCTGTCACTCACAACCTAGCATAATGCACCTGTCACCCTCACCTGTTGCCCATACCTGTCACTCGCAACCTAGCATAATGCACCTGTCACCCTCACCTGTTGCCCATACCTGTCACTCACAACCTATCATAATGCACCTGTCACCCTCACCTGTTGCCCATACCTGTCACTCACATCCTAGCATAATGCACCTGTCACCCTCACCTGTTGCCCATACCTGTCACTCACATCCTAGCATAATGCACCTGTCACCCTCACCTGTTGCCCATACCTGTCACTCACATCCTAGCATAATGCACCTGTCACCCTCACCTGTTGCCCATACCTGTCACTCACATCCTAGCATAATGCACCTGTCACCCTCACCTGTTGCCCATACCTGTCACTCACAACCTAGCATAATGCACCTGTCACCCTCACCTGTTGCCCATACCTGTCACTCACAACCTAGCATAATGCACCTGTCACCCTCACCCGTTTCCCATACCTGTCACTCACAACCTATCATAATGCACCTGTCACCCTCACCTGTTGCCCATACCTGTCACTCACAACCTAGCATAATGCACCTGTCACCCTCACCTGTTGCCCATACCTGTCACTCACAACCTAGCATAATGCACCTGTCACCCTCACCTGTTGCCCATACCTGTCACTCACATCCTAGCATAATGCACCTGTCACCCTCACCTGTTGCCCATACCTGTCACTCACAACCTAGCATAATGCACCTGTCACCCTCACCTGTTGCCCATACCTGTCACTCGCAACCTAGCATAATGCACCTGTCACCCTCACCTGTTGCCCATACCTGTCACTCACAACCTATCATAATGCACCTGTCACCCTCACCTGTTGCCCATACCTGTCACTCACATCCTAGCATAATGCACCTGTCACCCTCACCTGTTGCCCATACCTGTCACTCACATCCTAGCATAATGCACCTGTCACCCTCACCTGTTGCCCATACCTGTCACTCACATCCTAGCATAATGCACCTGTCACCCTCACCTGTTGCCCATACCTGTCACTCACAACCTAGCATAATGCACCTGTCACCCTCACCTGTTGCCCATACCTGTTACTCACAACCTAGCATAATGCACCTGTCACCGTCACCCGTTTCCCATACCTGTCACTCACAACCTATCATAATGCACCTGTCACCCTCACCTGTTGCCCATACCTGTCACTCACAACCTAGCATAATGCACCTGTCACCCTCACCTGTTGCCCATACCTGTCACTCACAACCTAGCATAATGCACCTGTCACCCTCACCTGTTGCCCATACCTGTCACATCCTAGCATAATGCAACTGTCACCCTCACCTGTTGCCCATACCTGTCACTCACATCCTAGCATAATGCACCTGTCACCCTCACCTGTTGCCCATACCTGTCACTCACATCCTAGCATAATGCACCTGTCACCCTCACCTGTTGCCCATACCTGTCACTCACAACCTAGCATAATGCACCTGTCACCCTCACCTGTTGCCCATACCTGTCACTCACAACCTATCATAATGCACCTGTCACCCTCACCTGTTGCCCATACCTGTCACTCACAACCTATCATAATGCACCTGTCACCCTCACCTGTTGCCCATACCTGTCACTCACAACCTAGCATAATGCACCTGTCACCCTCACCTGTTGCCCATACCTGTCACTCACAACCTATCATAATGCACCTGTCACCCTCACCTGTTGCCCATACCTGTCACTCACAACCTATCTTAATGCACCTGTCACCCTCACCTGTTGCCCATACCTGTCACTCACAACCTAGCATAATGCACCTGTCACCCTCACCTGTTGCCCATACCTGTCACTCACAACCTATCATAATGCACCTGTCACCCTCACCTGTTGCCCATACCTGTCACTCACAACCTAGCATAATGCACCTGTCACCCTCACCTGTTGCCTATACCTGTCACTCACAACCTAGCATAATGCACCTGTCACACTCACCTGTTGCCCATACCTGTCACTCACAACCTATCATAATGCACCTGTCACCCTCACCTGTTGCCCATACCTGTCACTCACAACCTATCATAATGCACCTGTCACCCTCACCTGTTGCCTATACCTGTCACTCACAACCTAGCATAATGCACCTGTCACCCTCACCTGTCACTCACAACCTATCATAATGCACCTGTCACCCTCACCTGTTGCCCATACCTGTCACTCACAACCTAGCATAATGCACCTGTCACCCTCACCCGTTTCCCATACCTGTCACTCACAACCTATCATAATGCACCTGTCACCCTCACCTGTTGCCCATACCTGTCACTCACAACCTAGCATAATGCACCTGTCACCCTCACCTGTTGCCCATACCTGTCACTCACAACCTAGCATAATGCACCTGTCACCCTCACCTGTTGCCCATACCTGTCACTCACATCCTAGCATAATGCACCTGTCACCCTCACCTGTTGCCCATACCTGTCACTCACAACCTAGCATAATGCACCTGTCACCCTCACCTGTTGCCCATACCTGTCACTCGCAACCTAGCATAATGCACCTGTCACCCTCACCTGTTGCCCATACCTGTCACTCACAACCTATCATAATGCACCTGTCACCCTCACCTGTTGCCCATACCTGTCACTCACATCCTAGCATAATGCACCTGTCACCCTCACCTGTTGCCCATACCTGTCACTCACATCCTAGCATAATGCACCTGTCACCCTCACCTGTTGCCCATACCTGTCACTCACATCCTAGCATAATGCACCTGTCACCCTCACCTGTTGCCCATACCTGTCACTCACAACCTAGCATAATGCACCTGTCACCCTCACCTGTTGCCCATACCTGTTACTCACAACCTAGCATAATGCACCTGTCACCCTCACCCGTTTCCCATACCTGTCACTCACAACCTATCATAATGCACCTGTCACCCTCACCTGTTGCCCATACCTGTCACTCACAACCTAGCATAATGCACCTGTCACCCTCACCTGTTGCCCATACCTGTCACTCACAACCTAGCATAATGCACCTGTCACCCTCACCTGTTGCCCATACCTGTCACATCCTAGCATAATGCAACTGTCACCCTCACCTGTTGCCCATACCTGTCACTCACATCCTAGCATAATGCACCTGTCACCCTCACCTGTTGCCCATACCTGTCACTCACATCCTAGCATAATGCACCTGTCACCCTCACCTGTTGCCCATACCTGTCACTCACAACCTAGCATAATGCACCTGTCACCCTCACCTGTTGCCCATACCTGTCACTCACAACCTATCATAATGCACCTGTCACCCTCACCTGTTGCCCATACCTGTCACTCACAACCTATCATAATGCACCTGTCACCCTCACCTGTTGCCCATACCTGTCACTCACAACCTAGCATAATGCACCTGTCACCCTCACCTGTTGCCCATACCTGTCACTCACAACCTATCATAATGCACCTGTCACCCTCACCTGTTGCCCATACCTGTCACTCACAACCTATCTTAATGCACCTGTCACCCTCACCTGTTGCCCATACCTGTCACTCACAACCTAGCATAATGCACCTGTCACCCTCACCTGTTGCCCATACCTGTCACTCACAACCTATCATAATGCACCTGTCACCCTCACCTGTTGCCCATACCTGTCACTCACAACCTAGCATAATGCACCTGTCACCCTCACCTGTTGCCTATACCTGTCACTCACAACCTAGCATAATGCACCTGTCACCCTCACCTGTTGCCCATACCTGTCACTCACAACCTATCATAATGCACCTGTCACCCTCACCTGTTGCCCATACCTGTCACTCACAACCTATCATAATGCACCTGTCACCCTCACCTGTTGCCTATACCTGTCACTCACAACCTAGCATAATGCACCTGTCACCCTCACCTGTCACTCACAACCTATCATAATGCACCTGTCACCCTCACCTGTTGCCTATACCTGTCACTCACAACCTAGCATAATGCACCTGTCACCCTCACCTGTTGCCCATACCTGTCACTCACAACCTATCATAAAGCACCTGTCACCCTCACCTGTTGCCCATACCTGTCACTCACAACCTAGCATAATGCACCTGTCACCCTCACCTGTTGCCCATACCTGTCACTCACAACCTATCATAATGCACCTGTCACCCTCACCTGTTGCCTATACCTGTCACTCACATCCTAGCATAATGCACCTGTCACCCTCACCTGTTGCCCATACCTGTCACTCACAACCTAGCATAATGCACCTGTCACCCTCACCTGTTGCCCATACCTGTCACTCACAACCTATCATAATGCACCTGTCACCCACACCTGTCACTCACAACCTGTCATAATCTACCTACAACCTGTCATAATCTACTTGTCACCCACACGTGTCACTCACACCTGTACTCACACCTCTCGCTCACAACCTGTCATTCATACCTGTCACACATTCCCTGTCACAATCTACCTGTCACTCACTTCTTGTTTGAAAACTTCATTTAAACCCTTGTTCGCCATTCAGGGAGTGATGAGGAGTTCTGCATTCACCAGGTCATGTTAGTTTGATGTGCGGTGGTCTGAAGTCCCCATCTTTTTCTTGAAGATGTCCAATATTTCGGTGCCAAGAAATAACAAGGTGCTGGCTAATTGATTGTCGGCCAGTAATACTGACATCTACCATGCTTTCAGGGGTTGGTGACACAATATCACCAACATCAGCCTGTTGTTCATTGCCTACAGCTTTGGCATTCAACACCATCCTGCCAGCCAACTTGTAGCCAGTCTAAAGAATGTGGGTCTCTGCAACTGGATCCTCGATTTCCCTCCCAGCAGACCCCCAATCAATGTGGATCAGCAACATCACCTCCTCCTTGGTGACCATCAGCTGGTTGTTTGCTCAGTCCCTGCTCTGTACCCACAGCTGATTGGCCAAGTTTTGTCCCAACATCTGCAAATTCAACAGCACCACCTCTGAATTGTTGTCTGAATAACGGGAAACAATGAGTCAGAATATGGGATGGAGATCGAGAATCTGGATGGGTGATGCCAGAACTATTCGGCTTTCAACATCATCAAGAACAAGGAACTTTTAGTTGAATTTTGGAAGTAGGAGCAGAGCCACCAAGCACCTTTCTACATTGATAGAATGGAGATGGTGAGGGTTTGTATCTACAAGTTTCTGTGAGTCCTCATATCAGATGACCTCTCCTGGAACTAGCACATCTAATTTACTGTAATGAAGACACTTACTATTGTCACCCTGGCATAAAGGTGCTGGCTGTCTCCCTTATTTATGGCCCTTGTAATCTTATATATCTCTATATATGAGGGTATTAAAGGTTACGGAGAGAAGGCGGGGACGGGGTACTGATCAGCCATGATCTCGTTGAATGGCGGAGCAGGCTCGAAGGGCCGAATGACCTATCTTCTATGTTTCTATTAAGTTACCCCCTAATACTTTGTAGTTCCAAAGAGAAATACACCAGCTCTGTCAACCTTACTTCATAGGGCATGTTCTACAACCCAGGCAACTTCCTGGTCAGTATCATCAACACCCCCTTCAAAGCATCCAGTAATGAGGTAACCAGAACAGAATACAGTATTTCAAGTGTGGTCTAATCCACATTCCTTGAATTCCCAGATGAATGAGCAGAATAACATACAATTTCTAAAGCACCCTGTCAACTTGCATGGCAAACTCTCTTGCCCTCTGAATCTCTCTCTTCCCCTCCAGAGTTGAAATATATAGGATCTCTCGGCCTCCACAGATGTTGATTGAACTGGCAAATACCTTCAGAATCATGCATCTGGTCACCACAAGTCTCCAGACACCATGCAGATACAGGAACCCACAGGAATGCTTGGGAACACTGAGGTTGAGATTGCCACTAGCTCAGATGATGGAAAACTAAAACAGAAAGCATGTATCATAACCTTCAGGATGCTCCAAGGTTTGCTGCCCAATGTACAGCTCAATAAAGTGACCAATGAGGGCCGCCAGACTGAGCACAGCAAGAAGCAACCAGTGGCAAAGAGGAAACAAGCAGGTAAACTGTTTCAAAGATGGAGAGGTATGACTGCCATACAGAAGGTCCCTCCCCCAGTCACAGGCTGAAACCTCACCATCCCCATCTACCCAACTACCCCAGGATGGGATACCATGTATACACATGTACCCTGACTTGAGCCTTTTGGTGCTCTGATCATGAGGGAGAGTTATGTTGGATTCTCCTTAGATTGAGGAAGTGGTTATGTCCCTTCCTGGCTGATTTTCACCCAGGAATCCATCCATTCACCTGGACTAGTGGGAATGGGAGCTTCTTCCCCATAAACAATGATCCTAATCCCAGACCCTCTGCACCTTGAGGCCAGGTCACATCAGTTCCTTTTCTCTTCCCACCCATCTGAATGAGTTGTGTGGACAACCAGCTTGGTTTCCAGCTGTGTAGGCGGTATCACCTGGTCCATGAGTTCAGTCTGAAGCCAGGCAGTTGGGGTCAAACTAGGCCAGGCTCAAGGGCATCAGGACACGGAAATGTTTTCAACAGAGATTAAGACATAACTTCTCCATATTCTAACGGTTACTGCAAGCAACTGCTGAAGATTATTTGATATGAAGTATTACAAAATCTGATGCCCCATCATCAATGTGAAGCTCTAACGTAGCATTAACTTTTTACTACAACTGAATCTTCAACTCCCATCTCCTGTTGGTAACTCTGAATCCGGACATAACTCACTCAGAGAAACTCCTTCCCATCTGTGCGGCCGGTGCCCCCGTCCACTCTTTTCGTACCTGCTGGTCCCTAAATTCCACTTGTATCCATGGAGCTGGATGAACTCAGCACCAACCTGGAGGCTGAGGCAGTGATAGACAGGAGCTTCAGAAAGACAGTCAGGAGGCAGGTAACTGGGTGACTGTTAGGAGAGGGAAGTGGAATAAGCAGATGGTGTAGAATCCCCTATAGCTGTTCCCCTCAACAATAGGTATACTGTTTTAGATACTGTTGGGGGGGGGGGGGGAATGACTTACCAGGGACAAGTTGTGGTGGTAACATCTTGACTCAGAAGGGAATAGGGGGAGAAGAGGAGATCTATGGTGATTGGGGACTTATTGATTAGATGAGTGGATAGGAGGTTTGGTGAATGAGATCTGGTCTCCAGGATGGTATGCTGTCTCCCAGGTACCAGGGTCAGGGATGTCTCTGATCAATTCACAGCATTCTGGAGGGGGAGGGGGAGCAGCCGGATATCATGGTCCATGTGGGAACCAATGACATGGATAGAAGTGGGGATGAGGTCCTGAAAAGAGAATGTAGTGAGTTAGGTAAGAAATTGAAAAGCAGGACCTCAAGGGCGGTAATCTTGGGATTGCTGCCTGTGTCACGCACCAGAGAGGGAAGGAACAGGAAGTTGTGGCAGAAGAATCCATGGCTGAAGAGTTGGGGCAGGGGTTCAGATGTGTGGATAATTGCGATCTCTTCTGGGAAAGTCTGACCTGTAAAAAAAGAACAGACTGCACTTGAACTGGAAAAGGACCAATATCCTGATGGGCTAGAGTTGTTAGGGAGGGTTTAAACTAGTTTGGCAGGGACAGAGAATAGGGCCGAGGGTCAAAAGCACGATGCTATGTATCTGAGTTTGTGAGGAAGGACAGGCAGAACATAAAGGCAGCCAGTTAGAGGGGTAGAAATGTGTCTATATCAATGCTAGGAGTATTAGGAATAAAGGGGATGAACTTAGAACTTGGATCAGTACGTGGAACTATGATGTTGTGGCCATTACAGAGACTTGGCTGGAGGAAGGGCAGGATTGGCTGATGCAGGTACCAGGGTTTGGGGTTTTAAAAGAAATAGGATGGGAGGTAGAAAAGGTGGAGGGGGGGAGTAGCATTACTGTTCAGGGACAGTAGAAAGGGAGGATGCTATAGAGGGAGAATCCACTGAGTCAGTGTGGGTGGAAGTCAGAAATAGGAAGGGAGATGTCACTGTGCTGGGAGTCACCTATAGGCCCCCAAATAACCCTCAGGATACCGCAGGGCAAATAAGCAGGCAGATTTTGGAATAATGCAGGAAATACGGGTTCTAACTTTGGGTGCTTTCAACTTCAAACCCAAGGCATTCTATGCATATGTTATGAACAGAAGGATGACCCTGGGACCTGTGGATCAATACTGGCCACAGGTCCCTTCCATAAGAACCTAAGAAATAGGAGCAGGAGTTAGCCATCCGGCCTGTCAAGTGACAATGACATCATGGCTGATCTGATGATCAGCTCATCTCCACCGACCTGCTTTTTCTCCATATCACTTAATTCCTCTACTATTTAAGAATCTGTCCAACCTTGTCTTAAATATATTTGCTGAGGTCACCTCCACTGCTTCAATTGTCAGTGAATTCACAGATTCACCACCCTCTGAGAAAAGCAGTTCCTTCTCATCTCCGTCCTAAATATACTATACTTGTTACACCCCCCAGCTCCGATTAAGAGAGGCATAAAAACAAATGAGTTAAGTTTAACACTAAATTTATTAACAATAATAGAATTAACTTGATAAACTTAACACCAGCCTTAATGGCAACTCTATATGAACAACAGATTATTATACAGCGTATGAAGCTCCAGCGTCTTTACCTGCAGGTAGCAGTCTGGGTCGGCACCCAAGGCGTCAGGAGCTCCAGTGAGCAGAGGGTCAAGTCCCCGGTTGGAGTGAGCGGCTCCAGCATCAGGAGCTCTGTGGGGTTGTTGGCTGGGGACAGTGTTCAGGTCAGGGGCCATGGCGTTGGAGCTCCATTGGGAGGGCGGTTGTGGCGTTGGGAACTCTGGAGGGGAGGCATCCGGGAATGAGTTGGGGATGCACATGGAGAGTCACAGAGGCTGCAGTCTCAAGAGAGGCAAATTTATGGTCCATGATGAATGCCAGGAAGGTGTAGAGTCAGCGTGGATCTGGCGGCAGATATAGTTAGGAGAGGTCTGCTGCAGGTCATGGCCAGCGAGATCCGGAGCCATGGCAGTGAGAAGGCGAGTTGGTGCTGAATTCTTCACATCAAGACGAGGGTGGTTTCCAGGAGTCATTGGGAGAAGCGGAGAGAGCAGCAGTCGGTGCTGTGTAGGTAGGAGGGCCAAACTGGGAGGCCTGGAATCGAAGCTGGAAACCATGAGGCACAAGATGGCGGTAGAAGCAAGTAGCAAGGAAGGTAACGTAGCTGTGGAATCAAGTCTGGGTAAGTACATGGTCATAGAGCCTGACAGCAGCAGGGTTAACAGATGGGGAGCAGTGAGAGAGAATTCCACAGAACTCCCTTCGCAGAGCAAAGGTGAACTTCTTCAGGACAGGCATTCCTCGAAGAGCTTTCACAGAGTGGTTGCAGAAGTCAGAATAAATCACAAAAATCTGTAAACACCGTGGTTGAAGGAAAAAACACAAAATGCTGGAGAAACTCAGCAGGTCAAACAGTGTCCTGGCTGTTCAAATTAGTGTGACTGTTCTCTGAGAAGTGAAAGGCAGCGCAGAATTTAGTCCGCCCCTCAATTCCTCCCCGTCAGTTCAACAGAATCTAAATCACAGCAGTTTGTGCCAAAGGTATTGGATCCACCAGTAGAGGCTGGCTTGTCGTAGACGGATCACAGTGAGTACCAGGTGGACTATTTGTGCGTTGTTCAATGGATTGACACTAACTGAAACAAATAGGGAATCTTTGCTTTGACAGGCAGGAGACAGGATGAACCCCTTCATTCCAATTGTTCTGGTGATCTCCTTTTCCCTGTCAGGATCTGACAGTGCAGGTATGTACCTAATCTGATGTAAACAGTCAGTGTGTGTAAGCATCATTCAAGGTGAATCTTCGGACAGTGACACTGAGGTCAACACAAGTCAGATTCCATTCTCAGTCTGGGCTGAGTGGTCCTGAGATTTTCCCTGAGTAGATCAGATATGACGGGAATGGGGGCACACACATTAAAAAAAAATTTGTGTGTGAAACAGTGTGCTGGAAAAACTCCAAGTACAGTGTATGAAAAATGGTGAAAAACAGTGAATTATCACCTCTTGAAGTTTGTTGCTTTTCAACGCACTGGATTCATTGGGATCTTTGCAAAGTTGTTTTTATTATAGTCGGGTTTCAACTGTTTAAGAAAATGAGAGTTGAAAGAGGAAATAGAATGGAACAAGAAAATATACAATTGCTAGGAACCAGTGCAGTACACAGAAAAGCTGGAGAAACTTCCAAACTGAGTTAGGAAATAGGAGCTGGACTCACTGTAGATCATTCACGAGGCAGAGAAGGTGATCAACCAAAGTTACAGGGAAGCTATCACATCTAGGAGGCAGCAAGAGAGTAGCTAGGTGACAGTCAGGAGAGGGAAATGGAACAGGCAGTCAGTGCTGGGCATTCCCCTCAATAACAAGTATACCATTTCGGATACTGTTGGGGGGATGACCTGCCAGGAACAAGCCACAGCAATTAGGTCTCTGGGTGGGAGACTAGTGTTGTGGCTAAGAAGCAAAGAGAGGATCTGTAGTGACAGAGGATTTCATAGTTAGAGGGACAGATAAGTGGTTCTGTGGAAAGGATTGAGTATCCGGGATGTGGTGGAAATGTTCTCAGATGCATCTTTTTCAATGCAAGTAGAATTATATGCAAAACAGATATGCTTAGAGCATTATGGCCATTAATGAAACGTGGTTGCAGGAGGTCCCGGACTGGCAGCTCAAAGTTCCAGGCTTCCGTTGCGTCAGACAAAATAGACCTGGGTGGATGAAAGGGGGAGGAGTGGCATTGCTCGTCAGGGAAATTATCACAGATGTGCACGGATAAGATAGACCAAGGGCTTCTCTACCGAGGCTATATGGGTGGAGCGAGAAATGGGAAGGGTACGACCACATTCCTGAAGTTGTATTATGGATCGCCCAATAGTTAGCAAGAATTGAAGGAGGAAATGTGTAGAGAGTTAGAGACAGTAGCAGGAAATATAAGATGGGGATAGTAGGAGATTTTAACTTTCCACATATTGAATGGGACTCCACACTGTAAAAGGGCTGGATGGTTTGAAGTTTGTCAACTGTGTTCAGGAAAGTTTTCTAAATCAACTAGAAAGAATGTCATGTTGGATGTATTAGGGAATGAAAGAGGACAGGATCAGTGAAACCTTGGCTGTGTGGATAAAAAATTGGCCTCCAGGTGTAAAGAAGAGAGTAGTGGTGGAAGGAAAGTTTTCTGCCTGGAGGTCGGTGACTGGTGGAGGGCCATGAGGATCTGTTCAGGGACCCCTGCTCTTTGTGATTTTTATAAATGACCTGGATGAAGAGACGGAAGGATGGGTCAGTAAGTCTGTGGATGACTCAAAGGTTGGAGGAATTGTGGATGGAGCTGGAGGTTGTCGAAGATTACAAAAGGATATAGGAAGCAAAAAAGTGGCAGATGAAGTTCAGTTTAGATAAGTGTGAGGTGATGCATTTTGGAAGGAGTAACCAGAAGGCTGAGTGCAGGGTTAATGGTCAGTTACTTAAGTGTGTGGATGAACAGAGGGACCTTGGGGTCCAAATCCATAAATCCCTCAAGGTGGCCGCACAGGTTGATAGGATAGTTAAGAAGGCGTATGGGATGCTGGGATTTATTAATAAGGGGATTGAGTTCAGGAGTAGAGAGGTCATGTTTCAATTCTACAAATCTCTGGTAAGGCCACACTTAGAGTATTGTGTTCAGTTCTGGTCACCTCATATAGGAAGGATGTGGAAGCTCTGGAGAGGATGCAAAGGAGATTGACCAGGATGTTGCTTGGATTGGGAAACAAGTCTTATGAGGCAAGGTTAGGAGAGCTGGGACTTTTCTCTTTGGAGCATAGAACGATGAGAGGAGACTTGATAGAGGACTACAAGATTGCGAGAGGCATAGATAGGGTAGAGGGCCAGCACCTGTTTCCCAGGGTGGGATTAACAAACACCAGAGGACATGTGTACAAAGTGAAGGGGGGGAAGTTTAGGGAGATATGAGGGGTAAGGTTATTACATACAGAGTGGAGGGGGCCTGGAATCCCTTGCCAGGGATGGTGATGGAGATTGAAACATTGGGGACATTTAAGAGACTCTTAGACAAATGCATGGATGTAAGAAAAATAGAGGGTTATGGGGTAAGGAGGGTTTAGTACATTTTTAAAGAAATATATAGGTCAGCACAACATCGAGGGATGAAGGGCGTGTACTGTGCTGTAGTGTTCTATGTCTACAGGTATATTAAGATAAAAAGGATAGTAAAGGACAAAATTGGTCCCTTTGAAGATCAGAGTGGTCGACTATATATGGAGCCTGAAGAGATGGGGGAAATATTAAATGGGTTTTTGCAGCATTATTTACTCAGGAAACAAGCGTAGGGTTTAGGGAAGTGTTCGTTATTGGATGCTGAATAACTAGACGAATCGACGGATAAGGTGATCCAAACAACTTGACTGAAGGATTGGAGGGGAGCTCATGTTGAGCCATTTTTTAAAAAAGGCTCCAAAAATAACCTTGTTAATTATCAAGCTGGAGCATGAACACTGCAAGACAGTAAGAGCCGCATCACGCATGAGTGGTGAACATGTTCAGTGAGACAGTGTCTGCATGCACGATGTGACTAAAATTTTGTGCTTCTAAATTTACAGTATTTTCTTAGAGTTTATTAAGACTTCCAATGGTACAATCGAGGACATAGCAGGTGGAGAGTGACACATGAAATAGAAGCCCAGGCTTACAGGGATGAAGGATACAAGTGCGAGGGTAGAAGAGGAAAACGCTGAGAAAAGATAGGGGGAAGGGGCAGAGGAGAGATGAGTAAACAGAAATTGGAGATGTCAATAATGGTGCTATTTGTTTGTAGACTGATATGGATCTTCAAATGTTCTTCCATTGATTTCCAGAGGCCTCAATTTGGCAGGATGAGGCCATAGACAGATATGTAATGGAGTGCAAACTTAAAATGACTGGCACTGGGAGGTCCCTGCTTTTGCAGCTGACAGTGAAGGTGCTCAGAGATCTCCGAACCTGTGTCCAGTCTCAGCCCAGTCAGTCTGTGTCCAGTCTCAGCCCAATCAGTCTGTGTCCAGTCTCAGCCCAGTCAGTCTGTGTCCAGTCTCAGCCCAGTCAGTCTGTGTCCGCTCTCAGCCCAGTCTGTCTGCGTCCTGTATCAGCCCAGTCAATCTGTGTCTGGTCTCAGTCCAGTGAGTCTGCATCTGGTCTCAGACCAGTCAGTCTTTTTCCAGTCTCGCCAATGTAGAGAACTTTAGACCAGGAGCATCTTATGCAGTAGATGAGCAGTGCACATTCAGTAGTGAAGTGCTTAACGTGGAGAGATATGTCAGGTGATACGAGGACAAGATGTTAATTACACGAGAAAGTCTGCAGAAGCTGTAACTGTAGTTTACACAGAAATTATGAGCAAAGATTAACCACCATTTTGGACGTGTACCTTGCATCTATTTTTGAGCAAAAAGCAGACAGCCACGTGAATAAATTGTGGGGTGAAGGGTGGAGGTTAGTGGCTAAATGGAAACAGGAGACTTGATGTTGATGCCGTCCGGTTGGAGAGGGCCCAGATGGAATATTAGGTCTTGCTCCTCCAATTAATGCACGACCTTGGGAGGAGTCACGTGATGGAGTAGTGGCCGGTCGGGGAACTCCAGCCCTCTCCGGAAAAGTTTAAAAAAAACAGAGAAAACACAAAGGCACAAACACGAAAATTAAAATAAAGTGAAAGTAAAGGTGGGAAGAAAATGGCAACGAAGAAAGAAAAGTCGAAAGCAACGGGAAGAAGAGAAGAAGAAAAGATGTCGGAAGAAGAAGGTGAAGGCCTTACCTGTTCGAGGAGGCCCACTGTGGAGTGAAGAAGCCCGCTCCCTCAGATCAGTCGAAGTCCCGAGCTCGGGACTACAAAAATGACTCGCGGAGCCAAGCAAAAGTGCGCAACCGCGCATGCGCGACTCCTCGCGCATGCACAATGTGCAAGACAAAAAAAACACTGACGGGAGGGGGGACCAGCTGAGGAGTCAATCTCCACAGCTGAGAATGACAGCCACAACGCAACAACAAGAGGAGAACATAGAAAATAATGAGAACAAGAAAGAAGAGAGTAAAAAGAAATCAAAGAAACAACAGATGACAAACCCAGAGGAAGAAGAAGAGGAAGAACACAGAGAAATGGAAGAAGAAGGGAAAGGCAAGACAATGGATATTTTTTTTTAAAGAATATATGGAATCAGTAAAAGAATGACAGTCACAAGAATGTAGTGAAATAAAAAGAAGAATAAAAAGTACAGAAGAAAAAATGAATAGATTAGAGATGGTCATGTCAGATATAGGAAAAAGAGTGGACAACGTGGAAGAACGAGAAACAGCCGTAGAAGTGGAGGTAGAGGACTTAAAAAAGAAATTAGAAGAATCTATTAAAAAAGTTAAAGAGACACAAGAGCTGTTAGCTCAGAAGATAGATATAATGGAAAATTATAGTAGAAGAAATAATATAAAGATAGTGGGCCTTAAGGAAGATGAAGAAGGCAAGAATATGAGAGAATTTATAAAAGATTGGATCCCCAGGGTCCTAGGAAGACCAGAATTACAGGAATGGAAATAGAAAGGGCACATAGAACATTAGCCCCTAAACCACAACCACAACAAAAACCAAGATCCATTTTAGTAAAATTCCTAAGATATACAACAAGAGAAAATATGTTGGAGAAAGCAATGAAGAAAATAAGAGAAGACAAAAAGCCACTGGAATACAAAGGTCAAAAAATTTTTTTCTATCCAGATATAAGTTTTGAACTCCTGAGGAAGAGGAAGGAGTTTAATACAGCAAAAGCGATCCTATTAATGCATGACCTTGGTTTGTTCGTGCATGAGGCCGTGGAGAGGCACGTCTGCACAGGAGTGAGGTGCAAGAGTGCAGAGTGGAATTAAAATGGTTGGCCATTGGGATATCTCCACCATTGCTGTGCTCAAAGTGAAGGTGTTCAACAAAACTATCTCCAGTTTCTCCGATGCAGAGAAGGTTGTTATGTTTGAGCCCTCCCCCCATTGTAAATACCGACAGCACCAACATCAGTGCTGACTAACTCGGTGCTTTATTAATTACTTACTACGCCTTACTACGAAGTGTTCAGTATAAATTAGTTCCCTATGTCATTGCATACACGTAATGGTGTCATATCCAACACTCTTTCCCCCATCCCCACCCAGCATACATAGTCTTTGAAACGTTCCGGTAACAGTATTCGAAAATGTTTGGGAGAGATTCATGGGGTACAGAAACCAAACGAGTGTTGATGAACTAAAAACAATTTTAACAAGCATTAACCATGTTTTAATTCATTACAATCCAAACAAAGAACTAACACTGACCGTGGATGCTTCGCCCATGGGATTGGGCGCCGTACTGTCACAAAGAACTGAAAAGGGAGAACAACCCGTGTCACATGCTCGCGATCACTAATTGCTTGCTCAATTGGAAAGAGAAGGACTAGCCATCATCTTTAGGTTAAAAAGATTTCACCAATACCTGTACGGATGCAAGTTTACATTGGTGACAGACAACAAACCACTGAGTCTAACACTGGGATCTAAAAAAGGAATAGTGATTGTGGGCCAGTCTGAATTCAACGGTGGGCAATGCTATTGGCAGCATACGATTTTGATTTAAAACACAAACCAGTGCTACTGAATAACCACACAGATGCCCTCTCTCACTTACCAGTCCCAGATATGGAGCAGAATGAAATAATCGTAAAATGGACATCACAAGCGTTCAGTGTAAATCAGATCCACACGTCATCGCTCACACGTAATGGTGTCATATTCAACACTCTTCTTAAGTAGTTCAATCAGGGGATCACATAACCAAGGCCACAATGAGAGCGCTGGGTGCAGTAGATTCACAAGTTGCTTGACTTGGAAGGAGGGTTTGGGGCCCTAAATGTGGGTGAGGGAAGAGGTGTGGGCACAAGTGGAACATTTCCTGCAGGTGTAGGTACCAAGGGGATGGTACGAAGGGATGAGTGGAAGAGAGAGTCATGGAGAGAGTGGTCCCTGTGGAAAATGGAGAGAGGAGAGGAGAAGAGTGGAAGATGTGTCTGCTTGTGGGATCATGTTGGATGTAAGGGGAGAGAAATTGAGGATAATAATATGTTGGGTGTGAAGGTTGGTGAAGTGGAAGGTAAGGACAAGGGGAATCCTGTTTTTATTGTGTCTAGGGACAGAGGGGGCTAGGATAGATGGGTGGGAAATGGAGAAATACAGGTAAAGGCTGAGTTGGTGGTGGAGGAGAGGAGGCCATAATTTTTGAAGAAGGAGGACAACTTGGATGTTCTGGAATGGAAGGCCTCATCCTGGGAACAGATGTGTCGGAGACCGAGGAACTGAGAGAAAGGAGTAGAATCTTTATGGGGGACAATGTGGGAAGAGGTGCAGTTGAGGTAATTATAGGAGTTGGTGAGTTTGTAGAAAATGCTTGCAGAAAGTTTGTCTTTTGAGATGGAGAAAGGGAAGACTGTTGCCAGGGATGGTCCAAGAGAATTTGAGGACAGGATGAAAGTTTTAAAAAAAAACTTTATTTATTCATTCAAAATACAAATAGTAAATAACATATACAACAATTAACCATAAACATGAACGTTATATTTTATAGAAAAAAAAAGAAAAGAAAAGAACCCCCCCACCCCCCTTCAGCCAACTCTCCTAAGGAGAGCCACAAAGAAAGAGAAAAAAAAATTAAGGAAAAATTAAACATACATATTAAGATCTAATCAATGTAAATCAAAATGTAAATATTCTGAATATAACAACCACTTATTAATTAAAAAAAACTATAGCTATCACGTGAAACATATGTATGACAGGATGAAAGTTAGCAGAAAAGTTAATAATGTTGATGAGCTCATCACGGGGGCATGAGGTAGCACTGATGTAGCCGTAAGAGTAGTGGAGGAAGAGTTGAGGGGGCTTGCCTGTGTAGGCTTGTAGAATGCATTGCTCCACAAAGCCAACTAAATGGCAGGCATCGCCGGGGCCCAAGAGGCCCCTAACCCTAACCCATGGCCACCCCTTTGAAAAGACAATGGCTACCCAGGACAAGATGTATCAAGTTTAAATCAGGCTGTCTTCAACATGTCCCCTGGTCTGGAAATTGCTCCTTCAGATCTGTCACTGAAACTTGTTGATCTGTATTGGGAAGAAGATGAAGGAATAGAACAGAGAACAATGTGGGACTCATCTACTGCATCCAGTCCTCTTGCTGGGGTCTTCTCTGCATCGGAGAAACTGGAGATAGTACCTTTGCTCTGTCCACAGCAATGATGGAGATCTCCCAAAGCCCAACCATTTCAGTAGAAACAGGCACTTCTATCCATCCAGACCATAATTGCCAATCTTCTTACCCATTTCCTCTCTGTTCACGTGTCTAAATGGCTTTTAAATGTTGCTGTCATATATATTTCTTCCACTCCCTTTGTAGCCTGTTCCAAGCTGCTACAATAATCTTGTGGTGAAAATAGCTTGCCTCACAGATCCCCTTTAACGTAGTTCTGGATCGTTTGGTTCCCTCTCGCCTTAATCTTTTCCCCTCTTATGGTTCAGATTTCTACCTTGGGAGAAAGGTCCCAACAATTTCCTAAATGTCCACATCTCATAATTTTATAGACCTCCATTAGGTCACACCTCAGCTTTCTCCGTCCTGTAAAACTGCCCAATTTTCTCCAATCTCTCTTTCAGCTAATACTCTCATCTGGGAATCATAATGGTGCGCCCTCTCCAATATCTCCACATTGTTGCTGAAGGAAACCTGGGAATCATGGACCCATGAGCTTGCAATCTATCTGGGAGTATCCAGTCTTTACTTGTTCATCATGACTGAAAGTTCAGCTGGTCAGAGTGCAGGCATGGATTTGAATCTGATTTGAAAGGAGCACTGTCCTGGGGTGTTCTTTATCTGCACGTCCATGAGAGACATAAAGCTGATGGACTTGGTGGTAATTCAGAGACCTGTTCTGAAAGCAGTCCCTGTGGCAGGAACTGAGAGCAGGGATAATGAACGCTGTTGTACATCAACAGGATGTGAGGAGTGGTGCCCGACAAGGGTTACCTTGGGGGTGTGAGTCTTCACTCCATTTGTTGACGACACAAATGATGGGCTGGAACATCAAAGACCTGAGACAAGGCAGTAGATACACGTGAGAACCATGGGTTACTTTATCATCACTAGGTTAAAACCATGGAATATTAACTCCACAGAGGGGGGGATTATAACAGGCTGCACTTTGATGGCAGGGTTATAATTTCAAACTAATCTTTTACAGGTTTGAAAGGAAAATCATTGATATTTCTGACCAAAACAGACAAGGACTACGTCAAGTTGAATGCAGCTGATTTCTCCAGTTTGACCGCCTTCACTGTCTGCTTCAGGGCTGCGTCCGAAGAATCATCGCGTGATTACAGTTTGTTGTCCTACGCAACAGGCGCAAACAATAATGACCTGCTGATTTGGCAAAAAAAAACTGGGCAGCTAACATTGTATTTAAAATCCCCTGTGGTTGATATCTCCCTCCCAAAAATAGACGGCTTGCTGAGACACGTCTGTGTGACCTGGGAGTCTCAAACGGGTGTGGTAACAGCTTGGGTAAATGGGAGACGCAGTCTACAGAAGGTGGGTGGAAAGGGTTTGACTGTGAAAGGTTCAGGGGTGTTTATTCTTGGGCAAGAACAGGACAAACCCGGTGGTTGTTTTGATATTAATCAGTCATTTGTGGGGGAGATTACTGACGTCAACATGTGGGACCATGTTCTAAAATCCACTGATATTGAGCTGTTAAGTCAGGGTTGTTTCAGTACAGGAGGGAACATCATTGACTGGAGCACAATTGGCTTCACGTCAGGTGGGAATGTGAAGATCGAAGACAATAATGATTGCAAATTTTAAATGTTTTGGCTGAAACAAAATAAATGTGTAATGGGGCCCAAACTATCCCCTGCCTGCTCTTGCTGAACGTGTCCTCACAATGCACTCTACCCTCTCAAAATCAGAGCAGAAGTGTAGTTGAGTCTAGAATAACGGGCGGTTTATATCTGAGTCCTCGCAGTTTCTCATCACCCTCACTGATGGTGGAGGTTTAAACTCTGTCGCACGTTGACAGACGGATGGGCTGGGGGAGCTGTGATGGAAAGGGTCAGACACGGACTGGAGGAAGTGCCTGTGGTGGAAGCTGAACCTGCTCTTGATTTCCATGGGACTGATTGGAATTATTTCTGCTTCTCTCTGCAACCCCCTCGTGATTTCACTGATGATGGGCAAACTCACACTGTGCATCAAGCGACTGTGATTGAAGTGTAACATTCCACTGTAATCGCTTTAGTAAATTAGTATCAAAGGAGACAGTATCTTGTGTGTGAATTATTGTGTGTGTGTGTGTGTGTGTGTGTGTGTGTGTGTGTGTGTGTGTGTGTGTGTGTGTGTGTGTGTGTGTGTGTGTGTGTGTGTGTGTGTGTGTGATCTTCCATCTAAGCCCAGTGCACACTCACTTCCTGTCATTAAAGTGACACATGACACAGGCCAGTGTCACAGGAGTTGAGCCTGCTAACAAGTTGGCTTCAGGCTGAGTGTCAGTGAACAACTCGGGTGAGTCTGAAGCCTCAGGGAATGGGGGAGAATTCATGGGCTCTGCCATTTGCAGCATGACTCCATGAAGGTACCCTCTTTGTGGAGACAAGGTCCTGCCTTAACACTGAGCACACCTCCAGAATATTGTGTGGGATGGGCAATGTGATGAATTTGAGAGAGGGAAAACTGAGCTGGAAGCTCAGAACTGGATATGTTACTGTGTCCATCACCAGTGGCCCTGAACACCACCACAATCCTCACTCTACCATGAGATTCATGGTGGGGATCAACGAGGGCTGGAGAAGGGCATTCTGGAATCATCTCTGGGCTGACCTGGAAGTGAGATGTCAACTGGGTGATCCTAGAACACAGGATTCCACGCGCTCAACTTCAAAGCAGCTTGTAATGGAGTCACAAATCGATCTCAGAACCAACAGATCTCGTTAGAGTTTGACAGCCCTACCACATCAGGTCATGGATGGCAGGGGACAAGTAAACACTGATTTGTAGCCATGTCTGCAGTAAAACACATTTACCTGAAAACAATGCAACACTGAAGGGCTCAGACATCTTCACTGTGAAGGCAGTTCAGTGACCATCACCAATATCTCTGAGTGGGAAGTCCTGCAAAAAGTAGTGGACACAGCTGGTACATCACAGACCAAACTCTCTCCACCGAGAGAATCTACAGGGAACGCTGCCGTCGGAGAACAGCAGCAATCATCAAGGATCCACACCACGGGGAGTCACGTGATGGAGTAGTGGCCGGACGGTGAACTCCAGCCCTCTCCAGAAAAGTCAGAAAAAAACAAAGGAAAACACAAAGGCACAGAAATAAAAGTTAAAGAAAAGTGAGTATAAAGGTGGAAAGAAGATGGCGACAAAAAAAGAAAAATCGAAATCAACGGTAAGAAGAGAGGAAGAGAAGACAACGGAGGAAGAAGGTGAAGGCCTTACCTGTTCGAAGAGGCCCGCGGTGGAGAGAGAAACCCGCTCCCTCAGGTCGGTAGAAAGTGGACTACAAAAATGGCTTGCTGAGCCGAGTAAAAGTGTGCGGTGCGCATGAAAAAAAACCACACCGACGGGAGGGGGGACCAGCTGGGGAGTCGATCTCAACAGCCGGCAATGACAGCTGCAGAGCACCTGCAGCAAGAAGAGACCACAGAAGACAATGAAAACAAGAAAGAAGAGAAGGAAAGGGCAACAAAGAAACAACAGATGGTCAACCCAGAGGAAGAAGAAGAGGAAGAGTACAGAGAAATGGAAGAAGAAGGGAAAGGCAAGATAAAGGTTTTACTTTCTCTTATTAAAGGATACATGGAGTCATTTAAAGAATGGCAAACACAGGAATTTAATGATTTAAGAAGAAGAATAAACAACACAGAAGAGAAAATGAATAAAATAGAGTTGACCTTAATAGAAATGGGAAAAAGAATGGACAAGATGGAAGAGCGGGAAGCAGCAGTAGAAATGGAGGTAGAGGACTTAAAAAAGAAATTAGAGGAATCTAATAAAAAAGTTATAGAGACACAAGAACTGTTAGCTCAGAAAATAGATATAATGGAAAATTATAACAGAAGAAATAACATAAAGATAGTGGGCCTTAAGGAAGATGAAGAAGGCAAGAATATGAGGGAGTTTATAAAAGATTGGATCCCTAGGATCCTAGGATGTCCAGAACTACAGCAAGAAATGGAAATAGAAAGGGCACATAGAGCATTGGCCTTTAAACCACAACCACAACAAAAACCAAGATCTATTTTAGTAAAATTCCTAAGATATACTACAAGAGAAAAGGTACTGGAGAAGACAATGGAAAAAGTAAGAGAGGGCAACAAACCACTGGAGTATAAAGGGCAAAAAATCTTCATTTATCCAGATATAAGTTTTGAACTCCTAAAGAAGAGAAAGGAGTTCAATACAGCAAAGGCGATTTTATGGAAGAAAGGGTATAAATTTATACTAAAGCATCCAGCGGTATTGAAAATATTTATTCCAGGACAACAAAACAGACTATTCTCGGATCCAGAAGAAGCACAAAAATTTGCAGAACAATTACAAAATAGACTGAGGAATGAAGACGTGTAATGAGAGTAAAAATGATCAAGATTGATATGTATGTGGGTAAAGAGGTATAAGAGTGTATATGTATAATGTGCATACGTGAATGTATCCGTATTTAGAGGAAAATATAGATAGTATAGACAAGAATTAATAAGGGAAGGAAATGGAATAGAGGGAATAAGGAGGGAACTAAAAGAGTGACCTTTGTTACATATGAAAAGTGAAATCTTTTCTGGGGGGGGCTGGGTGGGGAGGAGTTACGGTCACTGCAAAATCAGTTGACGCTTGCGAGTGAATTCGCAAACCCAAATGGAGAGGGGAGATGTGGTTGTCCGACAAGGGATAAAGGACAACTCAGGAGGGGAAGGGGAGATTGGGGCTAAAGAAGTTTTAAATAGGAGAATAAGGAAAATGTTTGATGTTTTAGGAATGTTGTCTTATAAAGGGTTTAAAATAAGAAAACAGAAATGGAAAAGGAGGAAAGGTAATGATGGAAAAACGGAAAGGGAAGATAAACAAAGTATAAAATGGCTACGTTGAACTATATGACCTTAAATATTAATGGAATACATAACCAAATTAAAAGGAAGAAACTGCTAAATTTACTGAAAAAAGAAAAAATTGATATAGCATTTGTGCAAGAAACACACTTAACTGAATTGGAGCACAAGAAATTAAAGAGAGATTGGGTAGGACATGTAACAGCAGCATCGTATAATTCAAAAGCAAGAGGAGTGGGTATATTAATTAGCAAAAATGTGCCATTTAAAATAGAAGAGGAAATAATAGATCCAGCAGGGAGATATGTAATGATAAAATGTCAGATATATTCGGAGTTTTGGAATCTACTCAATGTATATTCACCTAACGAAGAAGATCAAAAGTTTATGCAAGATATCTTTTTGAAGGTAGCTAATACGCAAGGGAACATATTAATAGGAGGGGATTTCAACCTGAATTTGGATTCAAATATGGATAAAACTGGGAAAAAAATTAACAGAAAGAACAAAGTAACCAAATTTATAATTAAATCAATGGAAGAAATGCAACTTTTGGATATATGGAGGAAACAACACCCAAAAGAAAAGGAATATTCATATTACTCAGCTAGACATAAAACATACTCAAGAATAGACCTATTTTTGTTATCAGCTAGTATGAAAGATAGAGTAAGAAAAACAGAATATAAAGCTAGAATATTATCGGACCATTCACCCTTAATATTGACAGTAAAGCTAGAGGACATCCCTCCAAGAATGTATAGATGGAGATTAAACCCCATGTTACTTAAAAGGCAGGATTTTAGAGAATTATCAAATAAGGGAAAAACCAGACTGGACGAGATTAGAATTAGATAAAATAGGGGAAAAGATACCTGAACACATATTATATAAATGGGATGAAAAATTGGTACAACATAGAAGTTCTCCAGTATTACATCATCTCCTCAATATTTGGAAGAAGATTCATGTAGAAAGAAATAAAACAAATTATCAATTACCAAAACTAATATTGACGCAAAACAAGTTACTCCCTTTTACAATAGATAACCTTTCCTTTAGAGAATGGGAAAAAAAAAGGATTAAAAGAATAGAAAATTGTTTTTCAGGAAGTAGATTCTTATCCTTTGAACAAATGAGAGATAAGTACAATATAACTGGAGATACAGCGCTGGCATATTACCAATTGAGATCCTACTTGAAGGATAAATTAGGAAGCAGTTTGAGTTTGCCAGAGGCAAGTAACCTTGAATATGTGATTACAGATACAATGTTAATCAAAAGATTTATAACAAATATGTATATTAAACTGGAAGAAAAGGAGAATGAGGAAACAAATGGTAAAACTAAACAAAAATGGGAACAAGATTTAAATATAAAGATAAAAAAGGAAACATGGGAGAAATTATGTTCTGGAACGATGAGAAATACAATAAATACGAGGCTACGTATGATACAATATAACTGGATACACAGACTATACATTACACCTCAAAAGTTAAATAAATGGGACCCAACAGTATCTGATAGATGTTTTCGATGTAAAAAAGAAATGGGAACAACAATTCATGCAATCTGGACATGTGAGAAAGTAGAAAAATTTTGTGAAGATCTCAATCAGATATTAAATAAAATAACAGAAAACAATATACCAAAGAATCCAGAGATCTTTCTCCTAAGTAACATAAAAAACAAAGAATTTGGAATTGATTTGGAGGATGCACAAAAAAGATTTGTTAAGATAGCTCTAGCCGTAGCAAAAAAATGTATTATGTCAACCTGGAAATTGGAAGATAATCTGAAAATACAACAATGGTATATAGAAATGAATAAATGTATTCCATTAGAAAAAATTACATATAGTTTAAGAAATAATATTGAAATATTCGAACAAATATGGGAGCCTTACATTAAGTACAATAGTGAAAACCTACCGGGGACAATCATTACCTAAGTTGATGGAAGGAGAAGGAAAGAAAAGAATGGACTCAGTAGAATTTCTGGTGTATTTTTGTTGAGTGACAACATTGTCTGACTGATTTAATGTATCCTAGATTGTATACCTTAAATGGATGGGGGGGGGGGGTGGTGGGGGGGTGGGTTGGGAGGGGGGGGGGAGAAAATGTCACTGTATATGTGTGAAAAGGAAAAAGTGTGTATCATGGCTAATGTGATTTATGGTGTGAAAAATAAAAACTTTTAAAAAAAAGGATCCACACCACCCAGCCCATGTACTGTTTTCACTGCTGCCGTCAGGAGAGACATAAAGGTGCCACCAGGTTCAGGAATATTTGCTCCCCCTCCACCATCAGATGCCTAAACAATAAACCCAATCAGAGACTCATTTAAGGACTCTTACTTGTCACATTATTTCTTATTAAATATTTATTTTCTATATTGCAACAGTCACTTTGAGCACATTCTTTCATTGTTTACATTTCTCTCTTTAGTATGTGCCAGAACTGTTGAAGTGACTGCAGGACCCGGGGAGAGCAGAAACACTGCACTCCCCATCAGGTTCCGACTGCCCAGGACTACTGCCAATACAGCCTTAGAGGGTCTGTTCAAGGAGCTAACAGTGTTCAGCAGTGGTCTCGAGGGGTTGCAGACTCTGGGGAAGCAGCAGACTGTTGTTGGACACCAGTAGTGAAGAGAACCCCCTTAGTTGAAAAGGAGAAGAAGAGATGACCTCAACAAACTTGACAATGGTGGCAGACCAGCGAGGGGCTCTGCATCTGAAGGACACACACAGGCTGCGGGCCATTGGTGACGTGGGCAAGGAACCCACACACTGGCTGCCGACTGCTGCAGACTGGCTGATGAGAATCAGGTATTGGATCCAGGATTTGACAGGAAGCTGAGGGCAAGAAGGGCTCCCAAATGGCCTTGGATGCTGAAGTTGAAGAGTCTTCCTCCTGACCCTCATCTCCTCCTCCCCCCTCCTCACACCTTATTCTTTTTCCTGAAGAAAGGCTCAGGTCTGAAACGTTGATGGCTTCATAACACTATATGGCTTGGTGAAACCACACTCAGAGTTCTGTGAGCAGTTTTGGCTCCTTATCCAAGGAAGAAACTTGGCATTGGAGACATTTCAGACAAGGTTGACAAGAATGATCCCCGGAATTATCACACACGAAGAATTTGATTGCTCTGGGACTGTACTCGTTGACCTCAGCGTAAGTGAAGGTTAGTTAAGAAGTTAAAAAGTTAGTTAAGAAGGTGCAGTCTTTAGGTATAAATTTTGAGATAGTCAAATGGATTGAACATTGGCTGAAAGGGAGAGGCCAGAGAGTGGTAGTGGATAATTGTCTGTCAGGTTGGAGGCCGGTGACCAGTGGTGTGCCTCAAGGATCTGTATTGGGCCCATTGTTGTTCGTTATATACATTAATGATCTAGATGATGGGGTGGTGAATTGGATTAGTAAATATGCAGACGATACTAAGATAGGTGGAATAGTGAATAATGAAGAAGGTTTTCAAGGATTGCAGAGGGATTTGGGCTGCTTAGAAAAGTGGGCTGAAAAATGGCAGATGGAATTTAATGCTGATAAGTGTGAGGTGCTTCATTTTGGTAAGAAGAATCAGAACAGGACATACGTGGTAAATGGGAGAGCATTGAGGAATACAGAAGAGCAGAAAGATTTAGGAGTAACGGTACATCGTTCCCTGAAGGTAGAAACTCACGTGAATAGGGTGGTGAAGAAGGCTTTTAGTATGCTGGCCTTTATCAATCATTGCATGGAATATAGGAGTTGGGAGGTGATGTTGAGATTGTATAAGACGTTGGTGTGGCCTAATTTGGAGTTCTGTGTGCAGTTCTGGTCGCCTAATTATAGGAAGGATATAAACAGTGTGGAGAGAGTGCAGAGAAGGTTTACCAGAATGTTGCCTGGGTTTAAGCATCTGGAGTATGGGGAGAGATTGGACAGATTGGGTCTTTATTCTTTGGAGCGTAGAAGGTTGAGAGGGGATTTGATAGAAGTATTTAAGATTATGAAAGGGATAGACAGAATGGATGTGGATAGACTATTTCCGTTAAGAGGAGGAAAGATTAAAACAAGAGGACATGAGTTAAGAATTAAGGGGCAGAGGTTTAGAGGTAACATGAGGGGGAACTTCTTTACTCAGAGAGTGGTAGCCGTGTGGAATGAGCTTCCGGGAGAAATAGTGGCGGCAGAGTCAATTGTATTATTTAAGAAAAGGTTGGACAGGTATATGGATGAGAAGAAGATGGAGGGTTATGGGCATTGTGCAAGGAGGTGGGACTAGAGAGGGGTGTTTGGTTCGGTGTGGACTAGAAGGGCCTAATGGCCTGCTTCCGTGCTGTAAATTGTTATGTTATGTTATGTTACAGTCTCTCATGTGAGAGATTAATCCATGACTTGTGGACGTGCAGATAAGAATATCCCCGGATGGAGGATATTTCAAATCATCCAATGAAATTCAACAGGTATGACCAACCCTTACAAATCCATGCTGGCTCTCTGATCAACTGAACTTTCAGTCACGATTTGCCATCTAGATTGTAGGCAAACTGGTCCATGACTCCCAGGAAGGATGTGTAGAGTTTGGAGTTGGTGTAGAACAGGCTCACCATTACAATGCCCGGACTTGAGAGTATTAGATGCAAGTCAGAGTGGAAATGCTTAGACAGTTTTGATAGAGTGTAGAAAGCTGAAGTGTGACCTTATGGAGGACTATCAAATCATGAGATGTGTCAATCAGGGAGATAGTTGGGGAACAGTTAGAGATTTTGTGGCCACAAAAGAGTCTCAAGGATAGTGTGTTGCCTCCCAGGCACTCAGGTCCAGGATGTCCCAGAGCAGATGCAGAAAATTCTTGAAGGGGAGGGTGAACAGCCAGAGGTTATGGCACTCTTGGGCAAGAGTGGGGTAGAGGTCCAGTGATGTAAGTTTGATGAGTTATGAAGGAAGTGCAGAGCAGGATCTCCAAGACCTCCTGTAATCTCTGGATTACACCCAATGCATCGAACTCGGGAAGGTCAGAACAGGAAGATGGTTCAGACAAATGAGTGGATGACGAGATAGTACAAGGGGCAAGGTCTCAAGTTTTTAGATCATTGGAACCTTTTCTCCAACAGAGGTAGAGAGTTTGCAGATGACACGACAGTATTTGGCCTTATCATAACATAACATAACATAACATATTACAGCACGGAAACAGGCCATTAGGCCCTTCTAGTCCACACCGAACCAAACACTCCTCTCTAGTCCCACCTACCTGCACAATGACCATAACCCTCCACTTCTTCTCATCCATATACCTGTCCAGCTTTTTCTTAAATAATAAAATTGACTCTGTCGCCACTATTTCTCCCGGAAGCTCATTCCACACCGCTACCGCTCTCTGAGTAAAGAAGTTCCCCCTCATGTTATCAGCAAGAATGATGAGTTATTCTACACAGAAGAGGTGAAAAATCTCATGATATAACAATTATAGTACAGGAACAGGTAATCTCGCCCCTCTAGTCCGCACCGATTTAAGTGATCTCCTCTAGTCCCACATACCTGCTCCCTGTCCATAACCCTCCAATCCCCCTCACATCCAAGCACCTATCCAACTTTTTCTTAAATGATAAAATTGGCGCTGTTGCAACCACCCCTTCCAGAAAGTCACTCAGCCACCAATCTCTGAGTGAAGAAGCTCTCTCTTATATTATTTCTAAAGTTTTTCCCCCTAACCCTTAACTTATGACCTCTCATTCAAATCTCACCTACCCTCAAGGGGAAGAGCCTATTCACATCTACTCTTATCAATCCCCCTCATAAATTTAAATACCTCTATCAAATCCCCCTCAATCTTTTACGTTACAATGAATGAACTGGGACGGAGTAGTGTGTGTGGAGGGTGAATGGGATGGTGTAGCGTGGAGGGTGAGTGGGTCGGGGTAGTGTGTGTGGAGGGTGAGTGGGTCGGGGTAGTGTGTGTGTGGAGGGTGAGTGGGTCAGAGTAGTGTGTGTGGAGGGTGAGTGGGACGGTGTAGTGTGGAGGGTAAGTGGGTCGGAGTAGTGTGTGTGGAGGGTGAGTGGGACGGTGTAGTGTGTGTGGAGGGTGAGTGGGTCGGAGTAGTGTGTGTGGAGGGTGAGTGGGATGGTGTAGTGTGTAGGGTGAGTGGGACGGTGTGTGTGTGTGGAGGGTGAATGGGTCGGAGTAGTGTGTGTGGAGGATGAGTGGGACGGTGTAGTGTGTGTGGAGGGTGAGTGGTTCGGTGTAGTGTGTGTGGAGGGTGAGTGGGTCGGGGTAGTGTGTGTGGAAGGTGAGTGGGACGGTGTAGTGTGGAGGGTGAGTGGGTCGGAGTAGTGTGTGTGGAGGATGAGTGGGACGGTGTAGTGTGTGTGGAGGGTGTAGTGTGTGTGGAGAATGAGTGGGACGGTGTTATGTGTGTGGGATGGTGTAGTGTGTGGAGAGTGAGTGGGACGGTGTTGTGTGTGTGGGACAGTGTAGTGTGTGTGGTTTAGCTGGGATTGCATCGAGTGTGACAGTGTACAGTGTGAACTGGAATGGTGTTGCATTCAGTACATAGTTCATGAAAGGGTTGCACTGAGTGCTGTGTAGTTAAGACCACATAGACTTGGTCAGTTGTATAGTTGTCCTGGGTAAACTTGTACCTCTCACTTTGTTAGTTTTAGATTGGTCACAATGTTTGAGCTACCGAAAGATAGTAGACACACACTCAAAGAGCACTTCAGTTTATACAAATCTTTATTACAAATTCTAAAGCTGATATCAAACTACAATATGCAAGCCCTTCCCAATTATACTTATCAACGCCTGGACTGATCCCAACTGCCGAAGCGGGCCAACGACCACACACTTGTAGTAGGTTGTCGGGGCGCCAGTACCAGCTTCTCCACCTCCCCCGACCGGGACATTAGCTGGACTCCAGAAGTTCTTCTTTTTGCTGAGAGATGTTGCCACCTCTCGGAGAGTCTCTCACTCCAGCAGTGGGACAATGGCTTATATTACCCAAAAACTGCTTACCTAAGCACCTATTCCCAGCACAGAAAAGAAAGATAAGCGAGCAAGCTAGCATGCTAGGCTTCTATCGAATAACACAACTTTCAGCTTATTACTTTGAATACAATAGTTTAATTTGTGTCAAGGTTAGGTCTCTGCCTGAAAGACTGTGACCAAAACAAGCAGGAAGATTAAATGTTCTTGGTACACAGATTTCTTTTTGTCAGATAACTGCATCTCTGGGCCCCAAGGTGGAATTGAGCTTATGTCTGCTGAGTCTCAAGCAGGTTACTGATTCTCAGCCTTGCAGGAGCAAAAAACATGGTTTAAATCCTCCAATGCAATAGTGCAATAGCAGAATGAGTTTGGATTGTTTAGAGTGCTGCTTTCAGTGGCCTAGGACTGCACAGAATGCTGTGTATGGGATAAGAGCAGTGTTGGAGCGGGAACACATGGTGTCCGAGGGGACGGTGGCTGCGTTCAGGGATGAGGAAAATTGTGTTTTAGTATGATGTGTAATACTGTGTGATAGGTGGCCAGTTTTGTTGCCACATGTTATGGGGTTTTTGGTTTTAGTTGTAGCTGTGTGTGTGTTTTGTGTTTGTAATGCTGTAGTTTGAATAAAGTTGGTATGTTTATAAAAAAGAGCAGTGTTGGAGTGCAGGCTGCATGACACAGTCGTCAGAATCTGGTGGGATCGTGTGAGTGCAGTTTACACAGTGAAGTGGGCTTGGTTTTGTTGCAGTTTGGACAGTGAGCTGAGTCTACATGGAATGTTGTGTGTGGTGTAAATGTGGAAAAAGTGTGAGCACACCAGATGCTTCCGGAAAATGACTGACCTACCTTCAACTTTACTTTTTGAAGTTATGCCAAAACTTTTCCAAGCCAATGTGTTTTGAATAGTAGGCTGTGCGGAGGCTGTTTCCCAGGTGTCACCCGCCCATCAAATCCTCTGCTGCTGGCACCAGATGGCTTTATCCTGGCCGCATCCTCCAACACGAACATTTTTCTTCTGTTCCCCAGTTAACCCTTGACCGCCCCTGATCTCCAACTCCAGTGCACAATGGCCCCCTGATTACGGCTCAGTCTCCCACAGCCTCATCACCAAGGTGTGTCCATGACCTGGGGAAGGTGGGCTGAGCCCTGACCCCCACTTCCAACCGAGATCCTGAGCCTGCACACCTGGGATCTATCCCAGACTGACCAGAGACTTTTGTATGTCCAGCCACTGCAATACTCAGCTCATTGCAAAGCAACGCAGGGGCCACTGGACGGAGCCTGAACCTTGGGAATTGCTGTAATTTCCATGCTGGGACGATGACCAGTCATTAGCGCTGTAACTCTTTCATACGTCTTCCCAAATTTACATGTCAATTTGTAGTTTCTTATCCCAATGTTCTCACCAGCGCAACGCCTGTTGGGTCTGCACGGAGTGTAAACCCTGTTTCTTCCACCCGCCCCAAGCCCATGTGGTAAAGGCTACTCAGCCTTTCAAGCATCTCGGCATGGACTTCAAAGGGCTTCTGCCTTCCATGAACCAAAACGTCTACTTCCTCATGCTTTCCTTTCGCTATCCCTTGCCCGGACACCTCCACGGCCATCGTCATCAGGGCCCTGGGGAAGATCTTCACCATGTTTGGCTACCCCGCTTTCATCCACAGTGACCAGGGGTCTAGTTCCATGAGTGACGAGCTGCGCCAGTACCAGACGGCAAGGGGCATCGAGACCAGTCGCACGATGAGCTATAACCCGAGAGGCAATGGGCAAGTGGAACATGAAAACAGAGTGGTCTGGAAGGCAGTCCTCCTGGCTCTCAGGCCAAAAGGGTGGGCCATTGAGTACTGGCAAGCCACCCTGCCTGAGGAGCTCCATGCCATTCAGTCGCTGCTACCGAGACGAACTTGCTCCCCCACCATACATCATCCCTGGCCCCCCTAGCCACCCCTCCGTGCGGCACCACACCAGTCACACAGACCCCTGCTGCCAGCCCCCCCTCCACTTCCCCTCCAACCAGTCACCGGGAGCCAGTCCTACAACGGTTACAGAGACCCCGGCGGCTACCGGACCATCTCAACCTGTAAATATTGTATGTACATAGTGGGTACGATTCCTTGTTACTCCCCCCACCGGGACAATTTTAAAGGGGGTGAATTTGGTGGTACACCACTGGCCTACTGCAGGGGGCAATACCTGTACCTGCAGGAGTGTAAGGGGACAGGAGAACACCTGGCCGGCTGTCAATCACCCTCTGGGATAAAAGCCTGCGCCGGCCTCCCAAGGCTCACTCAGAGTTACTGCAGCCTGGCTCTGTGGAAGTCTTTGTGGATTAAAGCCTGTTGTACAGACTTTACCTTGTGTGTGTGTCTGATTCTGGTCCCTCTCCAAAGCCAGATTACAGCTTTCTAAGATACAGGGCCCAAAACTGCTCACAATTCTGCAAACGTGGTGTAAGGAACTCTTTATAAAGCCTCAGCATGACATCCTTGCTTTTATATTCTCGTCCTCAACACGAATCCTAAGATTGCATTTGCCTTCCTGACCATTGACTCAACCTGCAAGTTCACCTTTAGGGTAATCCTGCATTGGGATGACCAAGTCCCCTTGGAACTTCACTTTCTGATTCTCTCCCAATTTAGAAAATAGTCCATGACTTTATTTCATCGACTAAATTGCATGACCTGTTCTGCTTTCCATTTATCCATTCTCCAATGTCAAGTCCCTCTGGAAACTTGTGCTTTTTTAATATTATCCACCCCTCCATTTCTCTTCACATCATCTGCAAACTTTGCCACAAGCCATCGATCATGTCATCCAAATAATTACACAAAGTGAAGTCGTGGTCCCAACACTGACTCCTGTGGATCACTTCTAGTCACTGGCAGCCAGTGGACTCAACATTGACCCCTGTGGAACACCACTGGTCACTGGCAGCCAGTGGACCTCTGTGGAACACCACTGGTCACTGGCAGCCAGTGGACCTCTGTGGAACACCACTGGTCACTGGCAGCTAGTGGACTCAACACTGACCCCTATGGAACACCACTGGTCACTGGCAGCCAGCCAGAAAAGGCCCAATTTATTCCCAAGGTTTGCCATCTGCCAGAGAGACCACCATCTTTTCTGCTATCTTATTTATCAGCCTCATGTGGGACCTTGTGAAAGGCCTTCTGAAAATCCAAATAACATCCACTGACTCTCCTTTTTCCTCATTGGTATTTCCTGGAAGAAACTCCCAACAGGTTTGTCAGGTAAGATCTCCACTGACAGAAACCATGCTGCTTCTGGCCCTTTTTTTACCTTGTACGTTCATGAAACCTTGCCCTTAATATGGTCTAGAATCTTGCCAACTGCTAAAGTCAGTCTAACTGGCCTATAGTTTTCTTTATTTTGCCTCTTCCTTCTCTTTCATCTCCTAACAGAAGATGAAACGAGGTTACAGTTTCATCAGGTTTTGACTGCACCTCCAGCTGCTGGCTGTGGAGAGGTCCAGTGGACTTGCTGCAGGAGCTGGGAACGTCGCCTGATTACAGTGGTCAGATTTTTTCACACAGGCTTCACCCGTGTCTTGTCACAGTGATACGCCATCAAAGATGGAGGTTGAGAATAGTGCAGCCAGAGTTCAAAGATGGTGGATGCCTCGGGTGACTGAGGGGCTATTTCCAGCTTCTCTGGCTTCAGAATCTGCTCCATTGCAAAGCTTTTAGTGAATAAAATTAATGCAACCATCAATGACTCAAAGACTGAGGTTGAGAATCCAGTAGGCTTTTATTCACTGAAGAACAAAGGCACATCCCTCCTGCACTAGGCTGCGGGGCAGTCACTTTTCTACAGGAGCCTGTGGGAGAGGCCACAGGTACAATCGGCCAATGGGTGCGCCTGACCAGACAAATACATGCAACAGTGGTTTACCACACACAGTCATCTGTGTTGGTTACAACCTGCCACGTTTGAATGCTGAGCTACCCAAGTTGGGGCAACAGGCAAAATGGGACAAAGCAAAAGGGATAAGGGGACAGGCTAAAATGTGATCAGAGACCCTGGGCCAGTGGACAGGACGGAGCTCCTGCAAGAGCCGTAAATGAGTAGTAACGTGACCTGTAAGCCAGCCTCATCTGAGGCAGTGCCTGAACTTCTGACGCACTGATTCTGGCAAGGGAAAATGTCCAGTTTGCCACGATATTGAGAGGGTTGAAACGGATTAAAGCTTAAGGTTTCATTTGAAATGATTAGAGAGTGTGTTTCTTACCACAAATGTTAGTGAGGAAGAGCTCACGTGTTAACAAATAGCTTCTTCAGAATGGTGCGGAGGGCAAGCTTATCTTGAAAAGCTTTGGAGACATGCTGTTGGGGTTCAATGGCCTTTGCCCGTTGGACGATTCCTCGCTTCTATTCTGTAACAGTCCCCCTTGGAATTGCTTTTGTTCATGCTGTCCCCTATCTTACTGCTTTGTTACCTCCCCTCTGTGGGAATGTGGAGAGGATCTTCTGAAGAGAACCTTGGGTGTGAGTGTGTACTGCTGCGCAACTGCAGACCCTTCACATTACACGTTGATTGGCAACCGGATTCGATGAGAACCACCTTTTATCAAATTATGACACTGAAAATTTCTCACATTCACTCAGCTGTATTCTACAGTTGGGATTCCCTTCCCACTTCCACAGCTTTAATGTTAGCACCTGAAATACAATGGGATGCTGGGTGGTCTCACACAAAGACGATGGGGGCAATGGGCCCGAATTCCATGAATTCGGACAATGAATGTCAGCCCTCATTGTGTGAGAGAGAGAGAGAGAGAGACAGAGAGAGAGAGAGAGAGAGAGAGAGAGAAGAGAGAGAGAGAGAGAAGGGAAACCATCCATCCAAGCCTTCGGCAGAAATGGCATTTGCTCGAGGTGTGTCGGCCTCTCAGCACTCCATGGGGTGGGGCTGAGAAGCACCCTGGTGCATGATTACTGGGGTCCAGACTGACACGAGTCAAATTATGCTGCAGGTTGGAAACACACTGATACCTTCTCAAAACTACTTAAATAACATTGTGGGTTAACCTCTGCATGGGCTTACTTTGAAAGGCTGCTCACATTATTTGGCGAAAAGAAATAATCAAGAAAAAGTAACGAAACCTTCACCCATCCTCTCGTACTCTCCCTTCAATAAAAGTGAAAGCAAATGTAGTCTTTATTAATTCATCCAGGAAGATGGTCCTTTTGAGTTCTTGGCATTATAAGGCTCTGGCATTTGTATGGCACAGAGGGATGGTGAGCAACGGCCATCTTTTCCAGTGGGTCCTTGAAGACCTGGTTGTCCTGGAATGCCTGGGATACCCTGTTGTCCAACAGGACCTGGAGGACCAATTTTACCATATCCTGGGAGTCCAGGAGGACCTGCAGGTGAAAGGCAAGAAATTGGATAGTTTCAACAAAACTAAATCAACTGACCAGTATGACAGGAATTGACAAATAAGTGGAGATCTTGGGAACCAGAGGCTGGACTTTGACAGTGCTGAAGGGACCACCCTGTGATTAACTTCAATGTGGCAGGCAGTGTGGGCAACAATTGGCTTACTGAGTGAGGGGAGATTGAGTGGCTTGTAAAATGGTGCGAGTCTCAGTGTGGACAAGACTAATGGGATAATCGTGGACTTCAGGAGGAAAAGTTAGACTACTTTCACTACACATCAACAGTTCAGACATGGAGAGCACTGTTCCTTGGTGTGTATATCCAAGACACACACAACTCCTTATTTGTCAGGAAGGTGCAGCAGTACCTACACTTCCTAAGGAGCTTGAGGAGGGCAAGGCTGCTGGCCACCTTCTTGATACTTTTGCGAGTGTCCTGTCTGGCGATATCATTGTGTGGTTATGGCAGCTGCATCGGACCAGAACTTGATGCAAAACATCAAAATCACTCTATTGATGTCATTCAACCAGAATCGTTGGTTAAACAGGGCTCCACGATTTATAGGGGGCCCTTTCCATCTAGCACCAAATATCTCTGACCCACTACCATCAGGAAGGAGGTACAGGAGCATCAAAGTCAGGACTGCCAGGCTGGGAACTAGCTTCTTCCCGCAGGCTGTGAAATTTTCAAACAATATTCTGTAACCGAGTAAATCATCCCATTTATCTATTTATTTTAAATTCAATCTTTATGTCTATATGTGATTAGTGTGTGCATCATTGACTGGAGAAATGCTGTTTTGTTTGGTTGTACATGTGCGGTCAGATGAATGTAAACTTGAAGTTGAAATGATTCAAGATGTGAGATGAGAGATGTTGGAACTAAAGATTTAGCTGTGGAGTGTCAAGTCAAAGCAGCTGAGATTGCTCGTGAAGAGTGTGGGAGTGGCCAGAGTGAGTGCAGGGCAGGGTAGGAGTGGGGACCTCAAAGTTTTGGCTCGGGAGGCTTCAGTAACCAAAGGCTGAAGGAATTATACAAGTGCCGGCAGTGTCAGGACCCCTATAGGGAGGAAAAGAGCTTCAGTAAGAAGGTACAGGTAAAATTAGGTGCAGTCAGGTCATCTTTTTCAGAGTGGCAGTGGGAATGGTTAGGTCCATTTGTAGAATATGGGAAATCAGGGGTCACCAATGTCCTCGATGACTACACCTGCGAGAAGAAATGGGTGGCACTGTTAATGCAGCGGTTAATGAAATGCTGCTATGGCGTTCGAATCCCACACTGTCTTTAAGGAGTTGTACGTTTTCCCCGTGTCTACATGGGTTTTCCCCGAGGGGTCCAGTTTCCTCCCACCATTCAAAATGCACTGGGGAGTTATAGGTCAATCGGGTGTAATTGGGCGGCAGGGCCTCATGGGTCGAAAGAGCCTGTAACTGTGTTACTAAATTTTAAAAGAGCACCTCTCTCATCCAGACCACATTAGGGAACCCCAGATCATTTGGAAGGCAGAAAGGAGTTACAGGGAGGCAGTCACACCTGGGAAGCAGGAGGTAGATGGCTGGGTGACGGTCAGGAGAGGGAAAGGAAACAGGCAGTCAGTGCAGGGTACTGTGGCCATTCCCCTCAATAACACAGATACCATTTTGTATATTGGTGAAGGGGTCAATCTATCAGGGACAAGCCACAGTGGTCGGGTCTCCGGTATGGAGTCTGTGGCTGAGAAGGGAAGGGAGGAGAAGCAGCAGCTTTCTGTGAACAAGATGGAGAATCCCGCATGGTACGATACCTCCTTTAAGTGCCAGGGTCAGTGGACATATCAGATCAGCATTTTTAAGAGCAAGGGTGAGCCGCCAGATGTCGTGGTCCATATTGGGACAAATTTTGTGGATAGGAAGTGTGATGAGGTCCCACAAAGTAAGTTCAGGGAGTTAGGTGCTAGATTAAAGGATAGGCCCTCCAGAGTTGTGACCTCAGGATTTCAACTCATGATGTAGCCTAGTGAGATTAGAAATAGAAGGAGGATTCAGCTTAACACATGCAAAACGATAAGGAAAGAGGGCTTCAGATTTCTGGATCAATGGGCTCTCTCCCAGCAAAGGTGGAACCTGAACCAGCAGGATGGTTTGCATCTGAACCAGAGGGGAACTATTACCCTTGTAACAATGATTACTCATGCTGTTCCAGAGGGGTTTAAACTAGATTTGCAGAGGGATGAGAACCAGAGCAGAAAGTGGAGTCGTTACAGAAATAGACAAAGAGAGGAATCAAGAGATTGTATGTGGTGGGAAGAATGTTTTGAGCTGTGTCTATTTCAATGCAAGGAGTATTGGATGAGCTCACATGGAAATACGCCATTGAGGTCATAGTGAGACTTGGATGTAGGAGGGGCAGGGACTGCAGCTCAATATTCTGGGGTTTCAGGGTTTCAGACATGATAGAGGGGGAGGGGGAGGAGCAGAGTTAATCAGGGAAAATATCGCTGCTATGCCCAGACAGGACAGACTTGAGTGGTCAGCTGCGGAGTCAATATGGGAGGGACTGAGGAATGGAAAGGTCTAACAGCATTAATGGGGTTGTATTACAGCGAGAATTGGAGGAAAGCAGATAGCTGAAGGAAACAAAGTTGTGATAGTAGGTGACTTTAACTTTCCACTTATTGGCTGGGACTCCCAGGCTGTTAAAGCACTGGATGAATTTGTCAAATGTGTTCAGGAAACTTTCCTTAATCAATATATATAAATCCCAACTAGAGAGAGTGCTATATGAGATCTCCTATCAGGGAACAAGACAGGACAAAAATGTGTGAGGCAACCACTTTAGATCCATTAGTTTCAAGATAATCATGGAAAGGGATTGGAATGGTCCTCTCTGAGATTTTAAATTGGAGAAAGGCCAATTTTGATGAAATTAGGAAGGATCTGGAAAGTATGGATTGGGACAGGCCATGTTTTGGGAAAAGTGTGCAAGCCAAGTGGGAGGCCTTCAAAGGTGACATTTTAGGACAGAGTTTGTATATGTTGTCAGAATTCAAGACAAGACTAACAGGTATCAGGATCCTTGGTTTTTAAGTAATATTGAGCCCCTGGCCAAGAAGAAGAATCAGGTGCAGGATGGGTGTAAGGAGCAAGGAAAGAGAGAGGTACTTGAGAAGTACAAGAAATGCAAGGAAACACTTCAGGAAACCAGGAGGGTTAAAAGACCCAAGGGCTTCTACTCTTCCTTAACAGCAAAAGGATAGCAAGGGAGGAAACTGGCTCTTGAAGATCAGAATGGTTATCTGTGCAAGGAGTCAAAAGATGGGGAGATCTTAAATGGCTTTTTTCCATCTGTATTTACTCAGGAAACAGTCACAGAGTCCATAGAAGTTAGGTAAAGATACAGATTATGGAGGAGGTGCCTGCTGTCTTGAGGTAAATGAGTGTGAATAAATCACCTGGGCTTGACAAGATTTTGAGGGAGGCTCCTGTGGTAAATCTCTGCCAAGCTGCCTGTCTCCCCTCTGGCGAGCCTTGCTGTACTAACATTGACTGTGCATTATCTCTACCGTCAAAGACACTTCCCTTGGGCATCACTGTGTCTTTCTTTATGGTACCAGAAGTTCCTGCTAATAAAAGCCATGAATATTGTTTGACCGCATCGTCTTTGTCTACTTCATCAACAGCTCCTGCAGAAATTGTTGGGACCCTGGCAGAGGTATTTAAGACTTCCTTCATCACAGTGAGGTCCTGCAGGTTTGGTGTTAAAGAATAATCTGGGAAATTATAGGATGGTTAGCCTGACATCAGCAGTGGTAAGTTGTTGTAAGGGATCCCAAGAGACCGGATAGTGAGCTGCTTGGATAGAGGGGGTCAGATTAGGGAAATTTAACATAGCTTTGTGCATGTTAAGTCATGTCTGACCAATCTGAGAGGTTTTGAAGAGATTACATGGAAAGAAGATGAAGGAAAGGCTGTGGATGTTGTCTACAAGGACTTTAATAAAGCCTTTGACAAGGTCCCTCATGGGAGATTAAGGTTTAAATGCTGGACATCTAGGATGAGGTAGTAAATTGGATTAAACATTGGTCTACAGGAGAAACCAAAGAATAGTATTAGAGAATTGAGTGTCCAACTGGAGGCCTGTGACTTGTGGGGTCACTCAGGGATCAGTGCTGGGTCCATTGTTGTTTGTCATCTATATCAAAGATCTGGATGATAATGTTGGATCAGCAAGCTTGCAGATAATACAAAGATTGGAGGTGTGATGGATAACAAAGAAGGCTTTCAAAGCTTGCACTGGGATCTGGACCAGCTAGAAAAATTGGTTGCAAAATTGCAGATAGAATTTAATGTGGACAAGTGTGAGATGTACAAACCAGGGTAAGACTTGTACAGTAAACAGTTAGGAACTATGGAGTGTGGTCAGACTGAGGGATCAGAGAATGGCTGATACATAATTCCTTGAAAGTGGCATCACAGGTAGACAGGGCCATAAAGAGAGCTCTTGGTATATTAGCAAAAATTAAAGTATTGAGAATTGATACATAATGTTGAAGTTGTACAAGATATTGGTGAGGCCAAATGTGGAGTATTGTGTGTGCAGTTTTAGTCACCTAAATGTAGGAAAGATATCAATTAGGTTGAAAGAGTGCAGAGAAGATTTATTAGGATGTTGCCCAGACTTCAGGAACTGAGTTACAGGGAAAGGTTAAACAGGTACAGACCTTATTCCATGGAGCTTTGGAGAAGGAGGGAAGATTTGATGGAGGTGTACAAAATTATGAGGGGTATGCAAGCAGAGGTTTGGTGAGAGAGGAACTGGAAACAGGGTTAAAGGTGAAATGTTTAAGGGGAAAATTAGGGGATCTTCTTTGCTCAGAGGGTGGTGAGAGTGGAATGAACTATCAGCTGAAGTGGTGGATGCGTGTTCAAATTTGACATTTAAGATGAATTTGGATAGGTCCTTGGAATGGGGAGGGGGGCGTGATATCTGGGTGTAGGTTGATGGGACTAGGCAGAATAAATAGTTCAGCATGGAATTGATGGGATGAAGGGCCTGTTTATGTGCAGTAGGTTCTTCCTCAATGAACCAAGCCATCAGTAAATCAACCAAGTCATGAGGTTCTTCCTCAATGAACCAAGCCATCAGTAAATCAACCAAGTCATGAGGTTCTTCCTCAATGAACCAAGCCATCAGTAAATCAACCAAGTCATGAGGTTCTTCCTCAATGAACCAAGCCATCAGTAAATCAACCAAGTCATGAGGTTCTTCCTCAATGAACCAAGCCATCAGTAAATCAACCAAGTCATGAGGTTCTTCCTCAATGAACCAAGCCATCAGTAAATCAACCAAGTCATGAGGTTCTTCCTCAATGAACCAAGCCATCAGTAAACCAACCAAGTCATGAGGTTCTTCCTCAATGAACCAAGCCATCAGTAAACCAACCAAGTCCATAACTCCAATTAATTTTCAGGAAATGCTTTCTGCAGCAACTGCTCCGCGGATTAAAGGCTGGGAAGCATCAACTTTCATCAGCTGCAGGAACCAGTGGAGGTTGAATGGAAGTGTAATGTGTGGCTCACCCTGTGGCCCGGGTGAACCAGGCTCTCCCACAAGACCGCTGCCTTTGTCACCTTTATCTCCCTTTGGACCACTCGGACCTGATATAAAACAAACATTTCAAACACTTGATAAAGACTCAGATTTACATGATCCAACAAAGTTCAACAAAATGAATAATTTAAATTACATATGAAAATACAAGTTCATGAAGGTCATTGGCTCCTTGAGGTTTCTCCACTATCTAGTGAAGTCATTAATGATCTGCGTCTGACCCCCTACCTTCCCACCTATTCCCCCATCCACAGTAACCTTTCACCTCCTTGCATTTGGTAAATCACCCTCCAGATATTCTGAGGGCAGGGACAATGCTGGTCAGATAGAGAAGAAATGTCCCTTTTACTGTCCCATCACACACTCACAGATCAGGGATGCAGTGCGCTCATCAAAAAAAATAGGTAGATACAAAGTATAGGTCCTGTTATGAGCCCAAAGGACCCCAAAACCCAGCAGCAATAGACATTCACCCAGACAAGTAGTTTTTAAAACAAAAGTTATTTTTAATCAACTTTAAACATGAAAATAGAATCAAACTTTAACTTATCTCTATACTTAACTAACCCAAATTAACCCCCTTCTAATTCTAAGCGCATGTGTATAATGTGCGTGCAAATTAAAGTTCTTTGGTTCACAGTTCAATCTCACTTTTCCTTCTTCCAAGTTCTCTGGATGCAGGCAATTCTTATACTGTGCATAGAATTTAACTTGTATAAAGTTCACCAGGCTTTGGTGTCGAAAGGTAAATGTTTACTGCTCAGGAAGGTTCTTGTAGGGTTTGCAGAGAGAGATTTATTGTTCCAGGATTTCCACAAATGAGATACCACCATTAGTCACCTCAATGTCTCGCCGATGAAATGTGCCCCATCAAGGTTCTTGAAATGGCAATCTCTTTCTTTCAGGCCACCACAGAGTTCCTTTCTGTTCCACTTATTCCAAGAGAAACATCAGACAGATACCATTTCCAGCCCTCCACTACTCTGGAGCTTTTCAACCAGCTTCTTGATTTGCACTGTTCAGCTGCTTTCAGTGTCGCACACACTCACTGAGAGAGCTTGTTGAACTTTTCTATCTCTCTCTCTCTCCAACTGAGACTCCCACTGCCAACTGCCAGAAAGCCCATGTGACTCTCTCACTTGCAAAAAACCCCCACCTTCTTTAGCAAACCACAGGAGTTCTCCTCTCTTGGTCAAGCTGTTGTCTTAGATAAACAAAACCCAGGTGTGATGGGTCTGTGGTACATTTTAACAGCCAGTTTGTCTCCTCCAAAACAATGGCTATTAATTTCATGACATCATTTCAATTAGCACCTACTTGTGAAATGTGGATCACATTCTCCAGAGATCCTGCAATGTTACTGAATATGAATTCTTCAGTCTTTCAAATAAGATCTGTTTTAAAATGTGTGTATGTATGTAACCTACTCTAATTTTACCAAATTCCTGCCAATATTCTATCCATTACAGTCCCATTGTGTCTTGGTGTGAGCTTGCAGGCGCCTCAGATTGAAGAGACTGCCATCCGTGCGGTACCGGATGTAAACAGCGTCTTCATTGTTGGGGTCTTTCATGGCTTGGTTCAGCATCATGCTGAAGAAGATTGAAAAGAGGGTTGGTGCGAGAACACAGCCTTGCTTCACGCCATTGTTAATGGAGAAGGGTTCAGAGAGCTCATTGCTGTATCTGACCCGACCTTGTTGGTTTTCGTGCAGTTGGATAATCATGTTGAGGAACTTTGGGGGACATCCGATGCGCTCTAGTATTTGCCAAAGCCCTTTCCTGCTCACGGTGTCGAAGGCTTTGGTGAGGTCAACAAAGGTGATGTAGAGTCCTTTGTTTTGTTCTCTACACCACCTACGGCTCCTAGAACGCTTCCACCAGCGTTGTCTCCGCTCCATCCTCAACATCCATTGGAGCGCTCACACCCCTAACGTCGAGGTACTCGAGATGGCAGAGGTCGACAGCATCGAGTCCACGCTGCTGAAGATCCAGCTGCGCTGGATGGGTCACGTCTCCAGAATGGAGGACCATCGCCTTCCCAAGATCGTATTATATGGCGAGCTCTCCACTGGCCACCGTGACAGAGGTGCACCAAAGAAAAGGTACAAGGACTGCCTAAAGAAATCTCTTGGTGCCTGCCACATTGACCACCGCCAGTGGGCTGATAACGCCTCAAACCGTGCATCTTGGCGCCTCACAGTTTGGCGGGCAGCAGCCTCCTTTGAAGAAGACCGCAGAGCCCACCTCACTGACAAAAGGCAAAGGAGGAAAAACCCAACACCCAACCCCAACCAACCAATTTTCCCTTGCAACCGCTGCAATCGTGTCTGCCTGTCCCGCATCGGACTGGTCAGCCACAAACGAGCCTGCAGCGGACGTGGACTTTTTTACCCCCTCCATAAATCTTCGTCCGCGAAGCCAAGCCAAAAGACAGTCCCATCACACCGCCCCATCAAACTCCACGGCAAATACAGCACAAGATACAGAGACAAGCTCCCTGGCCACAGGCTCCCTGGTCAGGGAGAACAGGGGTTCGCTAAGGAGTAAAGATTCCTCCCACCGTGGACTGCCAGGACAGAATCTGCATGGGCTAATTCATTCAGGGAGAGGGGGTATTCGAGCCCCTCTCAGAAGATCAGAAGAGAGTTTATTGTAATTCACACAAGTACAATGTATAAATATACTGAATATTTGCTTGGTGCAGCTAAATAGGTGAGTAATCAACACCTAGAATAGTATCAATTAAATTACCACAGACAAAAAAAATAACAAATATAAAAGGGCAGATAAATATTCACAGTTAATAAATGCAAAAATGCAGTGTTACAACAGAGCAGACAGATGTATGGTGGAAATGGTTAGGATAATTCGGGAGGGGGTGGGGTTCAAGAACACCATAACTTGGGGAAAAACTTTGTCCTTGAACTTGGAGGTGCAGGACCTCAGGCATCCATACTTTCTGCCTGAAAGTAGCAGCAGGACAAGGCTGTGACTGAGGGGATGGATATTCCGCATGACGTTGAGGTGGCGTGTCTTCTTGTTGTCTGTGGCTATGATTCTTTATGTGATTTGGAAGTGAGGAGCAGAGGAAGGGAATTTAATTTTTGGGAAATAAGACCAACTTCCGATGAGCTCTGGTCAGTGGCTGTGTAATGAAGGAGACGTAAGTGGGGCTGTTAGTTGTACAGGAGGCAAGAACCAAGATTCAAGATATTTTATTGTCATGTTGGAGTATAGAACATGTAATATCACAAAATTGCTGTCTGCCTGCCAAACATATCACCCAGTTCCCCTTACAGTGCGAGAGAAAGAGAAGCGAAAGAGAGTCCCTTCAGAGTCACTGAGCATCCATGGATTCTGCACTCCCACAGCCTTTGTAAACACACAGATGGCTGTTCAATCCATTGGCAACCCAAGCTCCAGATCCAAACCTCCTATATGAACAGGAAACCTTTGGTGCCCAAGGCTCTTTGGGAGCCCTTCTTCCCCTCATCACCCTCTTGAATCCCAGCTCTGATACCTTATTCCCATAAGCCAATCTCCAGCAGCCTACAGCCCGTGTGGGTCCCCTGACCACAAGTCTCCCCTAACCTGCGTGAGTTTCACACAGGCTAGGAGTGACTTGCAGCCACTGATCCCCTCGCTGGCCCACCACCATGGACACCGACATGTAGGGTCGTCTCCTCACCCGAAAGTGTGTGTGTGTGTGTGTGTGTGGGGGGGGGGGGGGGGGAGTTCTTCCTGTTTCTGGTCCCCTGCTCCCTGGAGACTGCTACCCCTTGTGCCCACTGTTAAGCCATCATGGCACAGACCCATGGTTGCAGGTTTTTAGTTTAAAAAAACAATGTTGGCTTCTCTATATGGAGCCACGGGCAATAGGACCAGGAGGTTGAACCCTACGGAGCAGAGCTGTGTCCTCACCAGCAGGCTAAGGCAGTGTTGTTAACTCATTACCCACCTGTTCCTGCTTAACTGGGCTACCTGGCGGCTGTCTCTGGCTGTGGAGACATCACTAGAATACATTAATCGCAGGGCTGTGCAGGACTTACCACTCTCTATTCCCACCCAGTTCATCTCCCTTCTCCAGCCTTTTGTTGTTAATATATCAGGTGGGGCCGGCTGTGGCTCCGATGGCCACTGGTGAGGAATTCCTCCCACAGTGAGTCAACAACACACACTCCTGTGACTCTATCATTGTTTTACCTCAGAACATTAAAATTGGTGCTAACAGCAGAAAACAATGGGTGTAGAACATGAATCAGGTGCCCCCTTGGACACAGATGCACCCTCGACAAAATAGAAACCCATCATTTCCTTGAGGACCAAAGGAAGTGTCCTTGGAGCCAAATGAGGGGCTTTTGCCAATCGGCAATCTTGCCTTCTCCTCCTGCTCATAGCTTTCCATTCACTTGTCATCATCTGGAATGTCAGTGTCCAGATCCAGGGTTGGCCTGTCACATCTGAACTTGGACTGGGTGAAGTGGCTCAGCTCAAGAAAATGAAGCGGGTTAGGAAGAGTTGCCCAAACATCTGGGGTGATAGTTTGACTTCCTGAGACAGTAGTGTGGCCCCTTTCCTTTCCCCTGTTCTGTGCCAGGAGCAATAATAACAGGGCTTCAGCTGCAGGCTAGTAAGCATGGGTGGGGAAAAGGGAAGAAAGAGCAAAAAAAGTCCATGGGTGTCCTGGACAAAGTGAAGCTGTGACCCTTGGGATTCAAACAGGAACCACGCACCTATCCTGGGCCCAGAGCACATCCTCAAGGGTCAGGAAGACACAGCAACGTCTACACTTCCTCAAGAGATCGAGGGGGACAAGGCTACTGGCCCCCATCTTGCCAACATTCACGGTGTCCTGTCTGGTTGCATCATTGTGGGTTATGGTAGCTGCAAAGCATCGGAGTAGATGTCAATGCAAGAGGACCACCAAAACAGCCAAGAAGATCACTGGAGTCCCCCTTTCCTCTATTGATGACATTTACTGGAAGCGTTGCTTAAAAAGGGCTTCAAGAATTATAGAGGATTCTTTCCATCCAGCTCATAATATATGTTTGACCCATTACCAACAGGAAGGAGGTACAGGATCATCAAAATCAGGACGGCCAGGCTGGGAAATAGCTTCTTCCTGCAGGCGGTGAGATTAATGAACAGTGTCCTGTAATTGGGTAAGTCATCCCAAAATATTGATTGATATGTATGTGGGATTATTATATGCTGTGTATGTGTGTGAACTGTGGTCCAGAGAAGCTCTGTTTTGTCTGGTTTGTTGATGATAATGAACTTGAACTGTCACAGAGAATGAAAACAGGTTCCTCAACCCACTCAGTCAATACCAACCATCCACCAAGCACTTATTAACACAAATCCTATACTCATCACATTTCAGTCTTACCCCAGATCCACCATCACACAGGGGGCAATTTACAAGGGCAAATCCACTTCTCCACTTGTGGCAGGTGAGAGAAATCCACAGCAAGTGATTGCAGCGACAGCAGGCAAACTGCTGAAGTTGGACAAGAAAGTTTGCAGAGGCTGGCATCAAGGGCAACACAAACAAATGTTACAGTGGGAGGGAAGAAGAGCTGGAGGGATGGGATGTGGAATTGAAATGGTTAGTGATCAACCACTTTAATTCCATATCCTATTCCCACAGGGACACGTCTAGCCATGGCCTCATGTACTGCCACTGAGGCTATCCGCAAATTGGAGTAACACTTAATATTTTGTCGGGGCCCTCTCCAACCCTATAGCATTGACATAGATTTCCAGTTTCCATCAACCCCCTGCCCCAAGTCTTTCTCTTTCCATCTTCCTCCATCTCCTTTCCTTCAGCTCTCCACCACTTTCGATCTCCTGAGAGGTACAACTTTCCCCATCACTTCTCAGCTTTTCATTTTTTTCCTCCTACTGTACCTCTTACCTGCTAGCCTGTGCTCCTTCCCCATCCCCTTTCTCCGTTTACTCCTCCCCAACCTTTTCATTCTGGTGCCTGCAGATTTTTGCTTACACCTTTTTATTTATTTTTTTTTTTAAATTTTTTATTTTTCACACCATAAATCACATTAGCCATGATACACACTTTTTCCTTTTCACACATATACAGTGACATTTTCTCCCCCACCCTCCCTCCTCCCAACCCACCCCCCCACCCCCCCCCCATCCATTTAAGGTGTACAATCTAGGATACATTAAATCAGTCAGACAATGTTGTAACTCAACAAAAGTACACCAGAAATTCTACTGAATCCATTCTTTTCTTTCCTTCTCCTTCCATCAACTTAGGTAATGATTGTCCCCGGTAGGTTTTCACTATTGTACTTAATGTAAGGCTCCCATATCTGTTCGAATATTTCAATATTATTTCTTAAACTATATGTTATTTTTTCTAATGGAATACATTTATTCATTTCTATATACCATTGTTGTATTTTCAAATTATCTTCCAATTTCCAGGTTGACGTAATACATTTTTTTGCTACGGCTAGAGCTATCTTAACAAATCTTTTTTGTGCATCCTCCAAATCAATTCCAAATTCTTTGTTTTTTATGTTACTTAGGAGAAAGATCTCTGGATTCTTTGGTATATTCTTTGAGATCTTCCCAAAATTTTTCTACTTTCTCACATGTCCAGATTGCATGAATTGTTGTTCCCATTTCTTTTTTACAATGAAAACATCTGTCAGATACTGTTGGGTCCCATTTATTTAACTTTTGAGGTGTAATGTAAAGTCTGTGTATCCAGTTATATTGTATCATATGTAGCCTCGTATTTATTGTATTTCTCATCGTTCCAGAACATAATTTCTCCCATGTTTCCTTTTTTATCTTTATGTTTAAATCTTGTTCCCATTTTTGTTTAGTTTTACCATTTGTTTCCTCATTCTCCTTTTCTTCCAGTTTAATATACATATTTGTTATAAATCTTTTGATTATCATTGTATCTGTAATCACATATTCAAGGTTACTTGCCTCTGGTAAACTCAAATTGCTTCCTAATTTATCCTTCAAGTAGGATCTCAATTGGTAATATGCCAGCGCTGTATCTTGAGTTATATTGTACTTATCTTTCATTTGTTCAAAGGATAAGAATCTATTTCCTGAAAAACAATTTTCTATTCTTTTAATCCCTTTTTTTTCCCATTCTCTAAAGGAAAGGTTATCTATTGTAAAAGGGAGTAACTTGTTTTGCGTCAATATTAGTTTTGGTAATTGATAATTTGTTTTATTTCTTTCTACATGAATCTTCTTCCAAATATTGAGGAGATGATGTAATACTGGAGAACTTCTATGTTGTACCAATTTTTCATCCCATTTATATAATATGTGTTCAGGTATCTTTTCCCCTATTTTATCTAATTCTAATCTCGTCCATTCTGGTTTTTCCCTTGTTTGATAAAAATCTGATAGGTATCTTAATTGTGCGGCTCTTTAATAATTTTTAAAGTTTGGCAGTTGTAAGCCTCCTTGTTTATACCATTCTGTTAATATATCTAGTGCTATCCTCGGTTTCCCCCCCCTCTCCATAAAAATTTCCTTATTATTTTCTTTAACTCCTTGAAGAATTTTTCTGTCAGTTGTGTTGGCAATGCCTGAAATAAGTATAATATCCTTGGAAAAATGTTCATTTTAATACAGTTTATCCTTCCTATTCGTGTTAGTGGTAAATCTTTCCAATGCTCTAAATCGTCCTGTAATTTTTTCATTAGTGGATAATAATTGAGTTTATATAGTTGGCCGAGATTTTTGTTTATTTGTACACCTAGGTATCTTATTGCCTGCATTTGCCATCTAAATGGAGATTCCTTCTTAAATTTTGAGAAATCCGCATTATTCATAGGCATTGCTTCACTTTTATTTACGTTTATCCTGTAACCCGACACTTCTCCATATTCCTTCAATTTCTTATATAATTCTTTTATTGATAGTTCTGGTTCTGTTAAGTACACTATAACATCATCCGCAAATAGACTGATTTTATATTCCTTGTCTTTTATTTTTATTCCTTTTATATTATTATCTATTCTTATCAATTCTGCTAGTGGTTCTATAGCTAACGCAAACAATAAAGGTGATAGTGGGCATCCCTGCCGCGTTGACCTGCTTAAGTCAAATTGCTTTGATACATGTCCATTTACTGTCACTTTCGCTAACGGTCCCTTATATAATGCTTTAATCCAATTAATATACTTCTCCGGTAAACTGAATTTTTGCAATACTTTGAACAAAAAATTCCATTCTACTCTGTCAAAGGCCTTCTCTGCGTCTAAAGCAACTGCTACTGTAGGTGCTTTATTTCCTTCTACTGCATGAATTAAGTTAATAAATTTACAAATATTGTCTGTTGTGTGTCTTTTTTTGATAAATCCAGTTTGGTCTAAATTTACCATTTTCGGTACATGCTCTGCTAATCTGTTTGCTAATAGTTTAGCTATTATCTTATAATCTGTGTTTAGTAAAGATATTGGTCTATATGACGCTGGTGAGAGTGGATCTTTCCCTTGCTTTAGTATTACTGTAATTATTGCTGTTTTACATGAATCTGGTAAGCTTTGTGTTTCATCAATCTGGTTGATTACATCCAGGAGGGGCGGAATTAATAAGTCTTTAAATGTTTTGTAGAATTCTATTGGGAATCCATCCTCTCCTGGTGTCTTATTATTTGGTAATTTTTTTATTATCTCTTGTATTTCTACTATTCCAAATGGTTCTGTTAATTTATTTTGTTCCTCTATTTGTAGTTTTGGTAGTTCAATTTTAGTCAGAAATTCATCTATTTTCCCTTCTTTCCCTTCGTTTTCAGTTCGGTATAATTGTTCATAGAATTCTCTAAAGTTTTCCTTAATTTCTTTTGGATTATATGTAATTTGTTTGTCTTTTTTCCTTGATGCCAATACCATTTTCTTAGCTTGTTCTGTCTTAAGCTGCCATGCTAGGATTTTGTGCGTTTTTTCACCTAGTTCATAATATTTCTGTTTTGACTTTGTTATATTTTTCTCCACCTTATATGTTTGTAGTGTTTCATATTTTATTTTTTTATCTGCCAATTCTCTTCTTTTAGTAATATCTTCCTTCATTACTAATTATTTTTCTATATTTACTATTTCCCTTTCCAACTGCTCTGTTTCCTGATTATAGTCCTTCTTCATCTTGGTTACATAACTTATGATTTGCCCTCTAATGAATGCTTTCATTGCATCCCATAGTATAAACTTATCTTCCACTGATTCCGTATTTATTTCAAAATACATTTTAATTTGTTTTTCAATAAATTCTCTAAAATCCTGCCTTTTAAGCAACATGGGGTTTAATCTCCATCTATACATTCTTGGAGGGATGTCCTCTAACTTTACTGTCAATATTAAGGGTGAATGGTCCGATAGTATTCTAGCTTTATATTCTGTTTTTTTTACTCTATCTTGCATACGAGCTGATAACAAAAATAGGTCTATTCTTGAGTATGTTTTATGTCTAGCCGAGTAATATGAATATTCCTTTTCCTTTGGGTGTTGTTTCCTCCATATATCCAAAAGTTGCATTTCTTCCATTGATTTAATTATAAATTTGGTTACTTTATTCTTTCTGTTAATTTTTTTCCCAGTTTTGTCCATATTTGAATCCAAATTCAAGTTGAAATCCCCTCCTATTAATATGTTCCCTTGCGTATCTGCTATCTTCAAAAAGATATCTTGCATGAACTTTTGATTTTCTTCGTTAGGTGAATATACATTGAGTAGATTCCAAAACTCCGAATATATCTGACATTTTATCATTACATATCTCCCTGCTGGATCTATTATTTCCTCTTCTATTTTAAATGGCACATTTTTACTAATTAATATAGCTACTCCTCTTGCTTTTGAATTATACGATGCTGCTGTTACGTATCCTACCCAATCTCTCTTTAATTTCTTATGTTCCAATTCAGTTAAATGTGTTTCTTGCACAAATGCTATATCAATTTTTTCTTTTTTCAGTAAATTTAGCAGTTTCTTCCTTTTAATTTGGTTATGTATTCCATTAATATTTAAAGTCATATAGTTCAACGTAGCCATTTTATACTTTGTTTATCTTCCCTTTCCGTTTTTCCATCATTACCTTTCCTCCTTATCCATTTCTGTTTTCTTGTTTTAAACCCTTTATAAGACAACATTCCTAAAACATCAAACATTTTCCTTTTTCTCCTATTTAAAACTTCTTTAGCCCCAATCTCCCCTTCCTCTCCTGAGTTGTCCTTTATCCCTTGTCGGACAACCACATCTCCCCTCTCCATTTGGGTTTGCGAATTCACTCGCAAGCGTCAGCTGATTTTGCAGTGACCGTAACTCCTCCCCACCCAGCCCCCCCAGAAAAGATTTCACTTTTCATATGTAACAAAGGTCACTCTTTTAGTTCCCTCCTTATTCCCTCTATTCCATTTCCTTCCCTTATTAATTCTTGTCTATACTATCTATATTTTCCTCTAAATACAGATACATTCATGTATGCACATTATACATATACACACTTATACCTCTTTACCCACATACATATAAATCGTGGTCATTTTTACTCTCATTACACGTCTTCATCCCTCAGTCTATTTTGTAATTGTTCTGCAAATTTTCGTGCTTCTTCTGGATCCGAGAATAGTCTGTTTTGTTGTCCTGGAATAAATATTTTCAATACCGCTGGATGCTTTCGTATAAATTTATACCCTTTCTTCCATAAAATCGCCTTTGCTGTATTGAACTCCTTTCTCTTCTTTAGGAGTTCAAAACTTATATCTGGATAAATGAAGATTTTTTGCCCTTTGTACTCCAGTGGCTTGTTGCCCTCTCTTACTTTTTCCATTGTCTTCTCCAGTACCTTTTCTCTTGTAGTATATCTTAGGAATTTTACTAAATTAGATCTTGGTTTTTGTTGTGGCTGTGGTTTAAAGGCCAATGCTCTATGTGCCCTTTCTATTTCCATTTCTTGCTGTAGTTCTGGACATCCAAGGATCCTAGGGATCCAATCTTTTATAAACTCTCTCATATTCTTGCCTTCTTCATCTTCCTTAAGGCCCACTATCTTTATGTTATTTCTTCTGTTATAATTTTCCATTATATCTATTTTCTGAGCTAACAGTTCTTGTGTCTCTATAACTTTTTTATTAGATTCCTCTAATTTCTTTTTTAAGTCCTCTACCTCCATTTCTACTGCTGCTTCCTGCTCTTCCATCTTGTCCATTCTCTTTCCCATTTCTGTTAAGGTCATCTCTATTTTATTCATTTTCTCTTCTGTGTTGTTTATTCTTCTTCTTAAATCATTAAATTCTTGCGCTTGCCATTCTTTAAATGACTCCATGTATCCTCTAACAAGAGAAAGTATATCCTTTATCTTGCCTTTCTTTTCTTCTTCTATTTCCCTGTACTCTTCCTCTTCCTCTTCTTCTTCCTCTGGGTTGGCCATCTGTTGTTTCTTTGTTGCCCGTTTCTTCTCTTCTTTCTTGTTTTCATTGTCTTCTGTGTTCTCCTCTTGCTCCAGGTGTTCTGCAGCTGTCATTGCCGGCTGTTGAGATCGACTCCCCAGCTGGTCCCCCCTCCTGTCGGTGTGTTTTTTTTCATGCGCACCGCGCACTTTTACTCGGCTCAGCGAGCCATTTTTGTAGTCCAATTTCTACCGACCTGAGGGAGCGGGTTTCTCTCTCCACCGCGGGCCTCTTCGAACAGGTAAGGCCTTCTCCTTCTTCCTCCGTTGTCTTCTCTTCCTCTCTTCTTACTGTTGATTTCGATTTTTCTTTTTTTGTCGCCATCTTCTTTCCACCTTTATACTCACTTTTCTTTAACTTTTATTTCTGTGCCTTTGTGTTTTCCTTTGTTTTTTCCGACTTTTCTGGAGAGGGCTGGAGTTCACCGTCCGGCCACTACTCCATCACGTGACTCCCCCTTGCTTACACCTTGACGAAGGGCTCAGGCCTGAAACGTTGGTGGCCCTTTACTTCCTGTGGATGCTGCGTGACCTGCTGAGTTTCTCCAGCGCGTTTGTGTGTTAGTCAGCAATGATCTGGGGTCTCTGAGCTGTGAGGCAGCATCTTTAGCCACCATGATGCTCCAGTTTCCAGCTGCTCAATTTAATACCGATGCACCCACTCCCCCCATTTCCCGATGGCAGAGCAATGGTACCTTTGGGTCCTGGTAAGCCTGGGCGTCCATTTCTTCCTACGTGTCCTGGCATTCCAGGCTGGCCTGGCTGCCCCGGGTGTCCAGGGATTCCAATTTTACCGGGGGGTCCTGGGCTTCCTGGGCTGGCAGCATCTGACTGAGAACGCCAGCTTGAGAGGTAGTAACTCATTCTCTCTGAAAAATAAAGAATGGGCCATTTCTGAGCTGGTCACTGGCTACTGCAGGAATATTAGTCCATGCTAGCAAATGATGGGGCAAAGTCAGGGAGTCACATGGGGCATGGAATCAGGTCCCCACTGGCTTCTGGCTACCCACACATCCTGACCCATTATAAATCATGTGCTATTCCCTATCCAGTCCCTACTGGCCATTGAGCACCCACACATCCTGATCTCACTTTATTTGGCCAAGATCCAATAACTTCCTTCAGGTTTGACCATATATCTACAATGGCTAATTAGCCTACATGTCAGATTTTGGGATGTGGAAAGAAACCAGAGTACATAGAAAACCCAGATGGTCACAGAGGAAATGTGTAAACGTAACAAAGACTGCACTGGAGGCCAGGATTAATCCCGGCTCCTTATGGCTGTGCACCAGTAGCTTCACTAACCGCAGCACCATGCCATCCATCTCACCTGTCTCGTCTCTTTGCATAATGAATGATTAAACCATTTCGATAGTTCGAAGGCTCTTGAAAACTTAAAACTTTAGTAATACATATTTTTCCCCAATAAAGTCACACAGTTTGTGGACCTGGCTTTGATATTTGAGCTTGACATCAGGGCTTTCTGTGGAATGCTGCCGTAGTCCTCTTCCCATGTCCTTGCTGACCGTGAGAAGCTCCTGGCCAGGGTTGGCCAGCTCTGCACTGTTGCCTAGGGTTGACGGAGGGATCAGTGTGGGTGGCGGGCTGTGGTAATGGTGAGTGAGGGCATGGTAGGAGGTAACTGTGTGCGGTGAATATCAACCAGCTGAACTTGCAGCCTAGATGGGCACCATGGACAAGAGAGCTCCCAGACCACTCTGCTCCCCAGACCACTCCCCGTAGATTGCTCCACCCCCAGACCTCGCTCCAAGACCACTCCACCCCCAGACCACTCCTTCCTCCCAGATAGATTCCCCTGACAGTTTCACTCCTCCCAGACCACTCCCCTTCCCAGACTGCTTCTCCAGAGAGTGGCATACCCCAAGATCACTCCACACCCCCCAAGACAGCTCCACCCGTCCACCAGAGCATGGCACTCAAACCCCCCTGACCACTCCACCCCACTCCTAGATTATTTCCTCAGAATGCTCCACCCATCCCAGACTGCACTCCCCCCAGACCAATCCACCAGACCACTCCATCCCTCCCAGATCACTCTGTCCCCCAGACTGCTCCACCCCTCCCAAACATCTACACTTCAACTCTCAGTCTGTCCAACCCCCCAGACCGTTCCACACCCACAGACCTCCACCCCCTCCCAGTCTGCTCCCCCTCCTTCCAGACTGCTCACATCCCTCTCCCAGACCACGCCACCTCCTCTGACCACTCTACCCCCTCCTTTCAGACTGCTCGAGCCCTCCCCCCTCACACCCCTCAGACTGTGGAGACCATGCCAGGACATGGACGCATGGACTGGTACAAATGGCTGGATTCCTCTGGTGGCGTTCATATGGAGGTCATACAGTATGTTGACCCTGGAACGGTGTGGGTTTCCTCTCACTGATAAGTTAATAGGCCCTGTACATTCCCCAGTGTTAACACGTGAGAAAAGAATCAATGGGAGTTCATAGCCAAGAGAGGTATCAATGTAGGGGTGCAAGGAAATAAGAAGGGGTAATAGGAAATGATGGAATTAGTTCGCTGGGATCTAGCACAAAACAATAGGCCAAATGGTCTCCTGTGACATTACATGCAAGTATTTACTCACGGTCAAAGATTTTCATAACTTCTTGTCTTATTAACCTCCTGATCTCATCAAAATTAACAGCTTCAGCCTAGTGGAAGGAATGAAGTCATTGATTAGTTTCAGCACTTGCCCTCGAATGACCATGTTTCCAGTGGAAGGACTATTGTTGGTTTGAAACCCCAATATGAAGTTTTCCCACACCTTACACACGGGGAGACATTACTGAACACATTCTCAAATGGTGGTGACCTCCAGCACTCTGTCACCTTGTGCTGCAGCATGGAATTGAGTTGGACATCTCTTTTTAATATATACACATACAAACTTTATTCAATCTACATTACAAACAGAAAACACACAGAAAGCTACAAATAAAACCGAAACCCAACATAACATGTGGCAATAAAACCGTGAACTGGACAATTCTTTGATCAGCAAAGACACGCGACATCGAACAGGACAGGAACAGGCCTTTCAGTTCAGGAAGTTGGTTCCAATCATGATACCAATTTAATCTGCACATCTGCTCATGTGTCAGTTCAAAAGCCTCTTCAAAGTTGCTGCTGTTCCTGCTGCCACCACTTTCCTGGAAGCTAGTTTCAATTACTTTCTCCCCCCCCTCCTGAAAGCTCCCTCTATATCTCCTTCAAATCTTCCCCCCCTCCTGAAAGCTCCCTCTATATCTCCTTCAAATCTTCCCCCCCTCCTGAAAGCTCCCTCTATATCTCCTTCAAATCTTCCCCCCCTCCTGAAAGCTCCCTCTATATCTCCTTCAAATCTTCCCCCCCTCCTGAAAGCTCCCTCTATATCTCCTTCATATCTTCCCCCCCTCCTGAAAGCTATGCCCTCTATTATTTGAACTGTTCACGTTCTCTTGCAGAGGCAGTGTTCCCGTACATGGGAACAGAGATATTGTTGTCCTATGCAGTAATGGTGGCTCCAGTGAATAACGTTGACTGGAATTCTATGTAAGCTTTTGGCTCATAGGAAAAGGCCGAGAAGGGCAGTAACAGTAACAGAGCTTCAGCTGTTGGGAAATGAGTCTTTGTAAAGAATGGTCACTTGTGCCAGGGTGTGGGTTGCCATGTGTATTTCCATGGTGCTTGATGCTGGATCCAAGGTTCTTTGACCTGGGTCAACAGCTGGAGGTTATAGTTTAGTGGGTGTGTGTTTGAAGATTGCACAGAAGGAACAGAAGGACACTGTGGTGCATCTGAGAGCTGTGTAACTGTAATTAACAAAGATGACAGATTTCTTTTTACGTGGTGGAGCATTCGAGTTCTGGGACCAAAATTGAGAAGTGAAATGAGCCATGTTGTATATGAACATGAGAGTAGACTCCAGCAGCTGTTTGACCTGTTCACATGCTGCTCTTTCTGACAGGCTGTCCCAGAAAGGCTGTTCCTGTGGGTTCCAGCAGGATCATCGATGGTGTTGTTTGGTGGCACAACGTCTATGCAAGCACAGCATCTTGGGAATAAGATCTGCTCAGACTGCCTTCCTGATCTGTGCCCCTGAGAATGGCCTCGAGAACTTCCAATGAAGGTGGCAGCAGGACTACAAGGTGGACTGTAGAGAGTGGGGCTGTCCAGATGATTGACTCCTTCTGCTAAAAGAACATGTGCAACTTCTGAACAGAGTACACTGGACAGAGTAGTGATGAGGCACTTATAATCCTTACCCCTGTTCCTGGTGTTCCGGGAACTCCAGGAACCCCAGCAGCTCCTGGCAGACCAGGGAATCCTCTTTCTCCACGTGCACCAGGTGCACCAGGGGGTCCAGGCACATTCATTCCACTGCTCTTGCTTGAACCAATGGAGATTCCAGGCATTCCTCTTTCACCCTGGGCACCCTTTGCCCCTGGCCTTCCGGCCTCACCCTTGGGAAAGAAAGCATGGAGAAGGTATTAACAGTTAATTCCTGACTGAATTTTCCAACAACCTGGGAAGCAATGTGTGTTTGATGTAGTTATTTCTGTGGTGTATTATCTGGACTAACACCACCATACATCGAGTCATCATCCCTCCAAGAAGATGATGACAGGTGATTGGATGAGCATCCTTCAACCCCAGCTGATGTACATAACATAACATAACATAACATAACAATTACAGCACGGAAACAGGCCATTAGGCCCTTCTAGTCCGCACTGAACCAAACACCCCTTTCTAGTCCCACCTCCCTGCACAATGCCCATAACCCTCCATCTTCTTCTCATCCATATACCTGTCCAACCTTTTCTTAAATAATACAATTGACTCCGCCGCCACTATTTCTCCCGGAAGATCATTCCACACGGCTACCACTCTCTGAGTCAAGAAGTTCCCCCTCATGTTACCTCTAAACCTCTGCCCCTTAATTCTTAACTCATGTCCTCTTGTTTTAATCTTTCATCCTCTTAACGGAAATAGTCTATCCACATCCACTCATAATCTTAAATACTTCTATCAAATCCCCTCTCAACCTTCTACGCTCCAAAGAATAAAGACCTAATCTGTCCAATCTCTCCCTATACTCTAGATGCTTAAACCCAGGTAACATTCTGGTAAACCTTCTCTGCACTCTCTCCACTCTGTTTATATCCTTCCTATAATTAGGCGACCAGAACTGCACACAGAACTCCAAATTAGGCTGCACCAACGTCTTATACAATCTCAACATCACCTCCCAACTCCTATATTCCATGCAATGATTGATAAAGGCCAGCATACTAAAAGCCTTCTTCACCACCCTATTCACGTGAGTTTCTACCTTCAGGGAACGATGTACTGTCACTCCTAAATCTTTCTGCTCTTCTGTATTCCTCAATGCTCTCCCATTTACCACGTATGTCCTATTCTGATTCTTCTTACCAAAATGAAGCACCTCACACTTATCAGCATTAAATTCCATCTGCCATTTTTCAGCCCACTTTTCTAAGCAGCCCAAATCCCTCTGCAATCCTTGAAAACCTTCTTCATTATCCACTATTCCACCTATCTTAGTATCGTCTGCATATTTATTAATCCAATTCACCACCCCATCATCTAGATCATTAATGTATATAACGAACAACAATGGGCCCAATACAGATCCTTGAGGCACACCACTGGTCACCGGCCTCCAACCTGACAGACAATTATCCACTACCACTCTCTGGCCTCTCCCTTTCAGCCAATGTTCAATCCATTTGACTATATTAAAATTTATACCTAAAGACTGCACCTTCCTAACTAACCTTCCATGTGGTACCTTATCGAAGGCCTTACTGAAGTCCATATAGACAACATCCACTGCGCTACCCTCATCCATATTCCTAGTCACCTCTTCAAAAAATTCAATCAGATTGGTCAAACATGACCTTCCTCCCACAAATCCATGTTGAGTGCTCCTGATCAGACCCTGTCTATCCAGATGTTTATAAGTACTATCTCTAAGAATTTTCTCCATTAATTTACCTACCACAGACGTCAAACTTACAGGCCGATAGTTGCCAGGCTTCCTCCTTGAACCCTTTTTAAATAACGGAACCACATGCGCAATGCGCCAATCCTCCGGCGCTATCCCCATATCTAATGACATTTGGAAAATTACCGCCAGAGCCTCTGCTATTTCCTCCTTCACTTCTCTCAATGTCCTGGGGAAGATCCTGTCTGGTCCCGGAGACTTATCCACCTTTATATTCTTCAAAAGCCTTAAAACTACACCTTTTGTAATCTCTATATTCCCCATATTTACCCAATTTGCTTTTTTTTATCTCACATCTCCCAATATCCTTCGTGAATACCAAAGAAAAGAAACTGTTCAATATCTCCCCCATTTCTCTAGGCTCCACACACAGTTTTCCGCTCTGATTTTCTAAGGGACCAATTTTGTCTCTTACCATTAACGTATTTGTAGAACTCTTTTGGATTAGTTTTCACCCTGCTTGCCATAGTTTCCTCGTACCTTCTTTTAGCTTTCCTAATTCCTCTCTTAAGATTCCTCTTACATTCAATGTATCTTTCAAACATCTCCTTAACTCCATGCTTCTTATATCTAATGTACGCCTCCCTTTTTCTTCTAACCAAGTTTCCAATATTCCTTGAAAACCACGGCTCTCTCAAACCTTTTGCCCCTCCTTTTAACCTAACAGGAACATAAAGCTTTTGCACTCTCAAAATCTGAGAACCTTCTCCCAATTTCTTAGTATGACCATCTGAATCAGATTAATGGAACTAATAACTCCACTGAGAAACAGGGATAGTGAAGCAGAGGGTCTTTCCTGCTTTTAATCCAATGGAATTTTGTTGATTGCATCTCAATTTCCTAAACTCTATTAAATTGAAACCCATTTGACCCAACCTCTATACAACAGCACAAAATCAGCTTTGTACCCTCTGCCATCAGATTCCTCAATGGACAATGAAGCACACCCATGACCTCACCTTCTCTTCTTTTTGCATTAATTAATTTATTTTAAAATGTAATTTATACCAATATTGGCGCTGTGATGTCACCACAAAATAACAAACTTCATGGCAGTAAACTCTGTGTCCGAACCCTGATAGGAGTTACAGGGAGGGAGTGAAGTTGCTGACATGATTTGAGATTTACTCAGGACAGTTTTATTTTTAGGGACCACACTTGGAGTCTCATACTGGAAGGCCATGGAGGCTGTGGTTAGGATGCAGAAGAAATTTACCAGGATGTTGCCAGGATTGGAGAACGTGTCTTATGAGGGCAAGTTTAACGGCTTTTCTCTTTGAAGTAAGAAAGGACAGGTGGTGACTTGATTGAGTCTCTAGGATAATGCGAAGCATAAATAGAGTGGACAGATAGCACATTTTCCTGGACTAACAGAGGGCATGTGTTTAAGTTGAGGCGAGGAAAGTTTCAGGGAGATGTCAGGGTAGGCTTTTTTTTACACACAGAGTCATGAGTGCCTCGACTGCATTGTCAGGAGTAGTGGAGGAGGCTGGTACAATAGAGACATTTAAATGACTCATTGACACATGGATGCAAGAGAAATAGAGTATTATGGGTGTGAGGTAGAGAAGGTTTTGCTTGTTGAATAGGTTTATATAAGTTGGCACAACATCCTTGGTTGAAGGCCTTGTACTGTGCTTTAATCTTCTCTGTTCCATGGGTCTCCCTTTCCCCTATTTACTCGGTGCATTGCTTAAATAAGGCTCAATTATTGAGGACTCTTTCTGTCCAGCACTCGCTACCATGAGCAAGGAGGTAAAGGAGCATCAAAATCAGGTATGCCGGGCGGGGAATTAGCTTCTTCCTGCAGGCTGTGAGACTGATGGTCAATATCCTGTAACCAAATAAATCATTCCAAAATATTTGTACATATTTGTTTTAAATTATATCTACATTTATAATTGTGTTTATTATGTACTGTGTATGTGTGTGCATCATCGCCTGGAGAAACATTTAGACTGGTTACATATGTATAGTCAGATGATAATAAACTTGAACTTGGCTATCAGGGATCGATTTCCCTGCTTCATCAAGAGACCATAAATTCAGCCCCCAACACAAGCACGTATTAACCTAACATTCTCCTTCCTGTCCTTAGTTCACAGAGCAGAGACAAGCAAGCTCATTTACTCTTCACACCAAGCTCCTGACCATCCTTTGATCTATTGGTTATGCTGAGTCTTACCTTGGCCCCAGGCGACCCCACAATTCCAGGTGGTCCAGGCTTGCCCTGAGGAAGAAGAGGTGAATATCAGTTTGGAGATAAAACACAGGGATTTATGATGGGTAAAGCTGATGAATTGGAAAGCACGCCAGTGCCTATTTTATGTCGTCGACAGTAAGACTGAGCCACTGCAAGCAAGGGCTGTGACAGGAACAGAGACCTACCTGGTTGATCAATGGAAGATTACAAACCTCTGTTGAAGAAAGAGACAAACTGGGGTCCGTCAACAGCTTTGTGTCAGAGTGTCCCACTGAGGTACAGGAGGGAGGATGTTGGTGGTGTCAGTGACGAAGAAGTCATTGGTGGGGAGGATAAATTTAACAAAAAATAAAAACATTAAATTAGATCAATGCTATTGAAGTTGTGAAGGGATGATCTTGTTGAAACCTACTAGGGGACATGATAGGGTAAATGTGGAGACAATTTCACTTGTGAAAGAAGATCGGACGAGGGTTCATAGTTACAATATTAGGGGTAAAAACAACACTGGAGAAACTCAGCTGGTCAAAAAGTGTATTTTATGTTAGCAAAGATACATAACCAAAGTTTCAAGGTTGAGAATTTGAGCATCAACGTATCAAATATATGCATCTTTACCGTTGCCATACAAAGGACACTGTTGGACCTGCTGAGTTTCTCCAGCGTTGTGTTTGTACTTCAATCACAGTGGCTGCAGACTTTCGTGTTTTACTTCTTACAGCAATTAGGGGTGTTCATTTAAAACTGAGGTATGAAGTAAGTTCTCACAGAGAAAGGTGGATCCTGGAAATTTGCCCCTGAGAAGATCTGAGGAAGCATATCATTGGGGTATTTAACCAAAAGTTAGATACATCTTTGAAAGGGTCAGGAATTGGGTCCAAGGGGAGGAGATGAGGCCTGGAGCAGATCAGTCAGTCATATTGAATGGCAAGGCAATCATGAGGGGCCGTGGCCTTCTCCAGCTCCCACTTTTTCTGTTCTCACATTTGTTTGGATGCCTGAATGAATGAAACCACCACAGTGTAATGCAGCAGTTCCTCTGTGTGGGCTCACATGCATAGAGCAGCCAGAACAAAGAATCTGATAGTGGAGCGCCTATCTATCGATGAAGGGTCCGTGATTGAAGCTTGTGCCAAGGACCAAGAACCCAGGGTTGCTTGGACACTTCCTGTGCTGTATTCTTCAATGTGAGGATCGACTTTCTTGATAGCAAGAAAACTAGATGTAAAGGAGACCCAGAAGCCACTGGGTTTCAGTTTCTTTGGAATCCAAGAGAAATCTCGCCCTTATCCTGAAGGGATATTGTTTTTGAGGACAGACCTCCCACCCTGCCAGATGTTTCCAGGTGTGGATTTTCCAACTGGAACTAGCCGCATCTGGTACTTTGGAGAGAATGAGCTCAAGCAGGGGAATAGTTTCACACATCAGTGTCACAGAAACTGGTTTCTCTGGAACATCCATTCTCCATCCTTCAGGTCATTGAGAATGTTTGAAAACCCTCCATCTTCCTGTTACTCTCCAGCCATATCACTTTGACCCGATATTGGGATACTTTTGACAACATACCTCTTTTCCCACTGGGCCATCACTGCCAGGCTCTCCCTGAATTGCAAAAAGACAGACAGACAGCAGTCAACAAGGGGCCACACAATGTCATGTTGCACACTTCACAATCAAATCTATTGGCATTCTTTGACTCTCCCCATCATATTTCTTCTCACTTCCACACCTTGACCTGCTCTATTGCCCGTGGGAACCATCTGAGATCCTGGCTCCTTGGATGCAGCCAGCATTCGCTCCAAAGCCTGGCAGTCAGCCACACAGGGTATTGCACAGGCTATGCAAAGAGCTGGTGCAGCCCTTCATGTCCACCCCTTCATGGACTTTGCCTATCTATGATGGGTCAATGCCTCTACAGGACATTTTCTGTGTCGGTACAATCAGCCAAAGTTTGGTTATGTTCATACCCAGCATGAAAAAACTTAAGCCCCTCTCCAGATCATGAAGTTTTTGTTTTGTGTGAGCCAGTTAAACCTTTTCTTGTCCCACGAGGCAGAGTGCAGGAGTTCCAATGAAGATCTAATTTCTCTCAACATGAAGAAACAGCTCCAATCCCATATTCTAAAAGGTAGGCAAATCTGTAGGACATCAACGCATCAAGACTAGGAACCAAGGAGACGAAGCAGGTTTGAGCACCAGATTTCCCTGCCACCCAGCAGCCCGAGCACACTGACGTTTCAGTGCAGCTGAGGGGCGTTCACGAGGACGTGATGGTGGTGCCTACTCACCATTAACCCTGGTGCTCCAGGTGAGCCTGGAGGCCCAGCCAAGCCAGGAAGACCTCTCTCGCCCATTGTTCCTCGCTCGCCCTTGGTTCCCTGAAAATAAAAACAGTTCTGAGGAAATCTCAAATCACGTGAAGGCTTGGGAGAGGACTGAGGCACAGAAATGGAGAGTGAATGAGGGCACTGGTGCCAGGGTTGTACATGGCTACACATTTCAACTCACCATTCCTGGTGGTCCTGCTGGGCCTGGGCTTCCTGGGGTTCCAGCTGAGCCCTGAGGAGAAGAAAGAACTCATTACACATGTTGGCTGGAGGTTAATCATTGGGCCTGTTCACTTGCTCAGAGTCTGCTCCAAAAGTTACTGAACGCTGCCGGTTCACTGATTCAGAGGCTGCCCTGAGGATACAGGATCCTGCCTGCTCATTGGTTCTGAGGCTGCCATTAAGGTACAGGATCCTGCCTGCTCATTGGTTCTGAGGCTGCCCTGAGGGAACAGGATCCTGCCTATTCATTGGCTCATAGATGGTTTGAGGGGTACAAGATCCAGCCTGACCAAAACCATGGCAGCCACATGGTATTTCACAATAACACATGGTCCATGCACCCAGGAATGAAGGGGCTGACAGTCAACAGACCTCTAAGCAACCCAGAACCTGGGGTTCAGGTTGTTGAGGTAGGAAGTGTCCAGGCTTTCAGATTGTGGGGTTGCTCTCAGCAAATAAATTTCTTTTTAACATCTAAAGGGTGTCTGTCTTGCTTTGGGAAGCTCTATGATCTCCTTGAATTTGTGCTGTTTAGCTGTTCTATAAGCTTACGATCTGGATTGTATTCAAAAAGGAATTGGGTGAATAGTTGGAGACCAAAATTATGACAACTTTGGGGATAGAGTGGGTCTAACTGGAGAGATCATTAAAAGAGCCAGCTCGCTACAATATTTAATTTAGATATACAGATGACAACAGGCTTTTTTGGCCCATTAGCCCATGCCGCCCAATTACAATTCTGGTGCGTTTTGTACGGGGGGAGGAAACCGGAGCACCCGGAGGAATCTCACGCAGACAAAGTGAGAGCGTGCAAACTCCTTATAGACAGTGCCAGATTCGTACCCCAGTCACCAGCACTGTAACAGCTGCACTAACCGTTCAGATTCGATGAAGATTGCATAGACTTTCGGTGTAAAGGGGCAGGATGTAGTCACTCCGGCAGTGAATGGATCTGTAGGCCCAAGGCCAACTGCTGCCCCATTTTACAAGGCTCATCAAGAAGATAATCATTGCAGTTTGAGACGCCGTGAGGGACGTGGCCCTGAGAGAACCAGTAATACTCACAATGTGCCCAGGAAGTCCCGGTGCTCCCACAGGCCCTGGTGGGCCAGGCTCACCCTGTCAACCAACAGAAATTCACTTATTCAGCTCTTTCCATTCAACTTCTGAGACAGTCATTCTGCACCACGACTGACACTCAGACAGAGTGCCGAGACCTTGCTGCTTACGAGAAAACATTGCAGTTTTATTTCACTTGTTAAGTGTTTGGGCACTGAGGAATGAAGGACCACAGAGTGATCTGGGATAATTCCATGGATGTGGCATCACTGGTAGGTAGTGTAGCCAAGAGAGATTTTGGCACATTGACCTTCATCAACTAAAGTATTGAGTAAAGGATGTTATGGTGAAGTTGTATAAGACATTGGTGAGGCCAAATTTGGGGTCTTGTGTGCAGTTTTGGCCTGGATTGAAGGGTGTCTGCTTAGAACAGAGATGCAGAGGAATTTCTTTAGACAAAAGTTTGTAAATCTGTGAAATTTGTTGTCATACGAGGTTGTGGAGGCTGGGTCATTGGGTGTATTTAAAGCAGAGATTGACAGGCTCTTGATTAGCCAGGGCATCAAAGGTTATGGGGAGAAGGCTGGGCAATGGGGCTGAGTGGGGAAATGGATCCGCTCATGATTAAATGGTGGGGCAGACTCGATGGGCTGAATGGCCTATTTCTGCTCCTAGGTCTTAGAGTCAACTACAGGAAAGATATCACAAAAATACTGGAGCAAGTCTCACAGCATCCATAGAAGGTAAAGATATATAACTGATGTCTGCTCTGCTCCAGCATCTTATGTGCTGACACATTAACAGGTGTCAGGAGCAAGTTCACAAGTACCTCCAGCTTCAAGAGTGGTCATACTTGCCTCAAAGCCTGGACGTCCGGCAGCTCCAGGTGGCCCAACTGTTCCGGTTTCACCCTGCAAGAGAGAGAGTCATTAGTGCTGCCAAAACTGGCATTGCTGAACAAATATGGCATGAAGATATGGATATTTTTGTGTGTGTGTACAGAGAGGACCATCGCCTTCCCAAGATCGTGTTATATGGCGAGCTCTCCACTGGCCACCGTGACAGAGGTGCACCAAAGAAAAGGTACAAGGACTGCCTAAAGAAATCTCTTGGTGCCTGCCACATTGACCACCGCCAGTGGGCTGATAACGCCTCAAACCGTGCATCTTGGCGCCTCACAGTTTGGCGGGCAGCAACCTCCTTTGAAGAAGACCGCAGAGCCCACCTCACTGACAAAAGGCAAAGGAGGAAAAACCCAACACCCAACCCCAACCAACCAATTTTCCCCTGCAACCGCTGCAATCGTGTCTGCCTGTCCCGCATCGGACTTGTCAGCCACAAACGAGCCTGCAGCTGACGTGGACTTTTTACCCCCTCCATAAATCTTCGTCCGCGAAGCCAAGCCAAAGAAAAGACAGAGACCATCACAAAATACACATCTACCAAGGTGCACATCTACACACAGAGCCACAGAGCACATTCACTGACTGAGTACCACTGATGTGTGTGCGCCCACTGACACCCACTGAGGGCTGTATCCAGGTACCTACTCTTGCTCCAGGTTGTCCCGGGAGTCCAGGTTTTCCTTGAAACCCCTGTTGAAGGAAAGAGACCAGTTAGAGCACTTGCACATTTTGGGAATTACAGACTCATGGCCCATCTCAGCTGTTGATTCATTCTGTCCAGTTTACCTGTCATTGCCCTGGAAGCTCCAGCTACTCCACAACATCCACAGGCTGTCAGGTGAGTTCTGAGACTTCCTCAGATCTACGAGCGATGAAAAATGACAGCTACTGGACAAACTCATGGCTCACTGGAGTGGGGGGGTGGGGGGGTCCTCTGCATTCACCCAGTGCTAACCTTTCAACATCTTAACCAATGAGCTCAGATCTTCCCTCAACTTTCAAACCATACCCATTTAAGCTCTGGTATTGTTCTGGATGGATATTAACTTTCATAACACACTGAACCAGGTGAGGCAATCTCCCTGAGAGGACAGGTACTTACATGTGTGCCCCTGAGTCCTGGTGGTCCAGGTGGCCCAACCTCTCCCTGCAAAACAAAGCAATCATCTTTAGAGCCTTTACTCTCAAGCTGAGAGAACCCCAGAGCATGGGATACAAGATGAAATCCTACCCTGGAACCTGGTTTCCCTTCCTTTCCATCGAGGCCATCCAGTCCCGGAGGTCCCTGTGTAAACAAAGAACACAGAATATTACTGTATAGTCCAAGTCCTTCAGCCCATGAGTGTTGTCCCTACTCCAATCTAATCCTTCCCTACCTCACACCCCAAACTCTCTATTTTCTTGCATCCATTGCGTCTAAGAGACGTATGAATGAACCTATTATTCCAACCGCCACCACCCCTGGCAATGCATTCCAGGCACCTTCCACTCTGCATTAAAAAAACATACCTCTGACCCTTTGACAACTCCCCCAAAACTTCCATCCACACACTTCAAATAGTGCTCCTCTGGTATTTGATATTGTGGTCCCAGGAAAAGGATGCTGCCTGTCCACCCAATTACGCCTCTCACCATCTCCATTAAGTCACCTCTCATCCTTTGTTGTTCCAAGGAGAAATATCCAAGCTCTACCAGCCTTGTTTCATAAGACATGTTCTCCAATCCAGACAACATCCTGGTAAATCTCCTCTGCAGTCTCTCCGTAGCATCTACATCCTTCCTGCAATGAGCTGACCAGAACTGAATGCAATATTCCAAGTGTGGTCTAACCAGAGCTGCAACATTATGACTTCTGAACTCAATTCTCCGACCAATGAAGAACAGAAACAACATACAGGTGTAACCATCCTATCAACTTGCAAGCAATCTTGAAGGATCTATGGACATGGACCCCAAGATCTACCTGCTCCTTCACATTGTCAAACATCCAAATAGCCACCTATACCACTATCAGGTTTCAGCTTCCAAAGTTCATCACTTCACACTTATTCAGATTGAACTCCACCTGCCACTTATCCACCCAACTCTATCTATAGCCATGTGTAACCTATGGCAACCTTCTACATTACCCACAACATCTCCATCCTTTGTATCATCTGCAAATTTACTGACCCACCTCAACACTTCATCCAAGTCATTTATAAAAATAAGAGCAGGGGTCCCCAAACAGATTCCTGCTGAACTCCACTTGTCACTGACCTCCAGGCAAAATACATTCCATCTACTCTTAGCCTCTGCTTTCTGCAGCCAAGCTAGTTCTGAACCCACACAGCCAAGGTTCCACGGGTTTCCATGCCTCATGACTTTCTGAATGAGGTACCTTGATAAACACCTCACTAAACACTACAGCCACAGCCTTACCTTCATCATTCTCTTTGTTACTGCTTTAAAAAACTCAATTCAGCTCACGGAACACAACCTGCTCCTCACAAAGCCATGTTGACTATCCCTGAGACCAAGTTTCTCTCAATGCTCATAAACCCTGTCCCTAAGAATCCTCTCCAATAGTTTTCCCACCATTGACATAAGACTCACTGCTCTATAATTCCCAAGATTCTCCCTGTTACCTTTTTTAAACAAGGGGATTGCATTGTCCATTCTCCAATCCTCCAGCACCTCCCCTGTGCCCAAGGAGGATGCAAAGATCATTGCCCATGTCCCAACAATCTCTTCTCTCCCTTCCCATAGCAATCTTGGGTATATCTCGTCTGGTCCCAGGGAGTTCTAAATCCTAATGTTTTTTTTAAATCTCAACATGGTCCAACACACAAGCTTGTTCTGTTCAGACCTCACCTTGTCCAAAGTCCTTTTTGCTCATGAATACTGAAACAAAGTATTCATTTAGAACCTCCCCAACCTCCTCCACCTCCAGGCACACGTTGCCTCCCTTATCCTTTAGAGGCCTCTCCTTCATTCTCTACATCCTTTTCTTCACGTGCGCATAGAACACCGTAGGATTTTCCTTAATCCTACTTGCCAAGGTCTTCTCATGTCCCCTTCTAACTCTCTTAAGTTTCATCCTGGTTTCCATAAACCTGCAATTCTCATGAGCTCTTCCTATATTTTGCTTCCTAAATCTAACATACACTTCCTTCTTCTTCTTTAGTTAGCTTCCTCACCTGCTTTGTTAACCACGGTTCCCTTTTCCTCTCTTTTCCCTGTCTCAGTGGGACAAGCCTATGTGCTCTGTGGCTCTGTGTGTTCCCTCAACACCCCTCACATTACTTCTGTGCTTTCTCCTGAGAACATCTGTTCCTGCCTCATCCCAATGTAATTAGCCCTTCCCCAATTAAATATTAGTCAATATTTGGGACATTGAAGTCTCCCACAACTCTATCTTTTCTGCTCCATTTCAAAATCTGCCTATTAATCCGTTCCTTGGGATCCCTTCCTATTTCTTACTTCGACCATCACTGACCCAGTAAACACTCCCTCCATAGCGCCCTTCCTTTCTACAGCTGTAATGCTATCCCTGACTAGTAATACTATTCCCCACCTCTTTTAACCCCCCCCACCCCAATCTTATTCCTCTTTGAGTCAAGCATCTCTAAAACAAAGCTCACAGGGTTGTAAAATAGCAGATTCTTCTCAAGTTGTGTCATCCAGAAATGCATCTAAGGCTTAAGGAAGCGTCTGGGTGATCACATGGTGGCAGAGCTGGAGAGCAGCAGGGATTGGGGATGGGTGCTGAGAGAGATTGTTTCACTCCAAGGCCAAATCAGTGTTCTGTGAGGATCAACCATAACCTGTTGCCCTTTGTTCCCCCACTTCTGAAGCCCATCAAAAACGTCCAAGAAGGAGAGGCTTACCTGTATCCCCGGAGATCCACTTCGGCCTGGAGGACCTGTCAGGCCAATTGGGCCCATATTTCCCTTACTGCCCTGAAAAACACAACAGAATCCATCCAACATCACTGGATCCTCACCTTCCTTTGGAGAAACCTCCCAATCACTGTCTCAGCCCAAGAAACTCTAGGACATCACGCAATCATGAAGGGCTGGTGGGAGGGGGGGGGAGGGGAAGGTGGGAAAATCTCCTGATAAAGCTTCTGGCTTTGACAATTAAATTGCTGAGGGAAGCCATGAATCTGTCAGCAGATTCACAAACTCACATTGACCAAAGAAGGACCTTGCAGAGGGAAGAGGACACCGATTCAACGGGATGGTTCACCAGCTGTTGGTGCAATTCATTACGGAAGATTGTAATTAAATCAGTAACAGCCACAGGTTATTGGAGAGATGGGATGTCCATGATTCCCCAAATGACTCATTGGTGACACCAGTATATTCAACACACCAGCCCATAGATCATTGAGGGATCACTAGCTCACTGGGGGTTATGGGTCAAGGTTCACTAACTGAGCATCACAGGTGTCAGTGGCCTTGAGGTCCTGGGTCACAGCTGGGGAGTTCCTGACTTTCTGAGAGTCACTGCATATGCAAGGATAATGTGATCACTGAACCAATGTGAGGTGCAGGTCATTGGGATGACGGTTGTATCAGGAGGTTGTTTACGGCTGATCATAAGGAGTTATGGTTCATTCCCTTTGAGGGCCACTGGGACTTCGTGAACCAACTGAACTCCAGGCATTGTCAACAGAAGCTCTTGCTCTGAAAATGATGAAGAAAATGGAAATCTTTTCTGTTTCTGCTCCTCAAGGAAGAGTGAATATCATGTACAGACTTTACATAAACCTGTGGGTTCCCACACGGAAACAGTCGGTAATTTCAGTCAGTAGGTCCTGCCCTCTTTTGCACCATTCCATTTTTGGCAGCTCTGTACCTGAACTCCATTCCCCTTTGACCACTGACTCCATTGATCTCATAACCTTCCACTCACAACATCACATGCATCCAATCAGGGGACTCACCTTCTCGCCAGGAGCTCCTGGGGATCCTGGGGGCCCAGACTTTCCTGGGAAACCCATTGGCCCCTACAGAAAGAGAATTAAAATGGTGACCATGTGACCATCATGACTGACCGTGAACCATCGTGGTATTCCCGAGCTTCTCCAAATCCTTATTCTGCATTGGGGCACCTCATCCCTCCCACTTGCCCTGAGATTTAACCCCTTGATGAAAATGATTCCCTTATATTTACCTGTCTGTGCTTCACAATTTGTGCCCATGGATCTGTGCTTTCTATAGAAATGACTGCTCCTATTTCTCCCTTTTCCTTTGGTTCAGTTTCCCTTAAACACTTTTAATCTGTAATATCCTCTAGTAAGTTGCAGTTTTCAAATTGACGAAATGACGACTTGAATTTTACAAAGCCACTTTGTAATATTTTTAAGTATAACTGAGTAAATCAAAAACACTGCAAATACTGGAAGTACAAAATAAAAACAAAAAATGCTGGAAATAACAGGTCAGCCCAGATCGGTGGGAAGAGAAGCAGATTTAATATTTCAGGTGATTGGGAAGAGAGGAAACTGTGGCAGCGAAGGTGGCGGAATGGAGAGAGCGAGGCTCAGGTTCACCATCGATTGAGATTGAAGGGGGAAAAGTTAAGGGGTAACAGGAGGGGGAACTTCTTCACTTAGAGGGTGGTGGGCGTGTGAAATGAGCTTCCAGCCAAAGTGGTAGATTCAGGCTCAATTTTAATATTTAAGAAAAGGTTGGATAGGTATATGGACGAGAGACGTCTGGAGGGTTATGGGCCAGGTGCGGGTCAATGGGACTAGGTGGGAGAAGGTGTTCGGCACGGACTCGAACTGTCCTGTTTCTGCTTTGTAATTGTAATATGGTTATATAGGTGAACCGGTCAGCAGGGATCGCGAATGGTTGGAGAGTGAGTTCACAGACAACAGAAGGCAGGGGCTGCTCTGCATTTTGCAGTTCATCAGAAACATCTGTCTCCCTCCCCTTCCTATTCAGGATTTTCCTTTGTGACTTCATGGTCTGTTCTTCCATCCCAACCAATTGTTCCCCTTCTCACTGGCCTTTCCCACACTGCCACCAACCTGCAACATCTCTTCCCTTCCCACATTCCCAGGACTCAAACTGTCCTTGCAGGAAAAGCAATCTCTTTCACAGCAAGGTCTCCTCTCCACGGGAGAAAGTAAATGCAGATCGAGTGAACACATTGAATCTTGTGCATTCAGTCCAATGGATGACCCCAAGCTTCCCAATGCTTGCACTCTAATTGGCCATCACACTCCCATTCTCACCTACCATTGCATTGTTACAATGAGCTCCAATACAGGCTCGACAACTGGTGCTCTACGTTCACTTGGGAACGTTGCAGCCGGTAAACTCAAAATTAAATTCTCCAACTTTCACTCCCTCTGCCTGCAGCCATGTCTGTTGTCAGCCATCCATCTGTGATACTGCTCAAGTCCCTCTCTCTCCATTAGCCTAGGCTGACCTGCTGGGCATGCCCTACCAATCTGCAAGCTGCACCCCTCAACATTCCTTTGTATTTTCTATCTCTAAATGTCCAATTTGCCCATTTTTCAACTTAACCCTACTGTGACCCTGATTTCACTCCATCACCGATGTTCCCTGTGTCCCACCTACTCCTTCCCCACCTTCTCTGCAAATTAAAACTAGCTTATTTTCTGTTTCCTTCTTTGATGTGGGTCTTCAGTCTGAAGCGTTAACCCTATTTCTCTTTTTACAGATACTGCGTGCCTGACCTACTGAGTTTTTCCAGCCCCATCCAGATATATGAGCCCATGATCCAGCCTGAGAACTGTGCTGCAGTACACTGTCACAGGAGCAGATACTTAGGAAAGGTCCTGGTTACGAGGGGTACAGTGCCAGTGACCCAGGTTTGAACCCGCCACTGACTGTAAGAAGCTTGTATGTTCTCCCCGTGTCTGTATGGGTTTCCTCCCAGTGTTCTGGGGTCCTCCCACCCTTCAGAAAGGTACAGGGTTGTAGGTTGATTGGGGTATTTGGGTGGCACAGGGTTGTGGGCCAGAAGGGCCAACTACCGTGCTGTATGTTTAAATTTAAATTTACCCTCTCAAGATGTTATAAAGACCCAAGAGGTGCTGTGTTTTTTGTGTCTTTCCAACACTTATTCTACAACCACATTGATGAGGAGATGAAGAATGATTTATTCTGCTGATGTTTGCGTACATAGTGTCTGGGCATAAGCTGATGGCCAAATCTGCTCACAAGGCAAGAGGAAAGAAATTTCTAAAAAGCGGGTGAACTTTTCACAGCCTGAGGATGTGACAGGTATACATTGAGCAAACAAGAACTATTACATCGTCTCTGGTTTTAAAAACGTGAAATGGCAATTGCTTCACACATCGATGTTGCAGTCGGAGCCCTCCTGAGACATACGCTGACCACCTGCTGAACTTGTCACAAGGTTGACTCATTTACCTGCTGTCCAGGAAATCCGGGCTGTCCTTGAAATCCCTAGGAAAAAAAATCACTGGGGATTAACTTTAGATTAGGAAGATGCACCATGTGAATTAGTAAGGGATTACTTAAAGTGGGATGTGGGTGGAAAGAAAAAGTTTGAAACCCTCTGTTTTAATCGTCCCTAATTGACTCATTATGTGGATGGTTTCATAACTCCAAGGGAAATGGGCCGACGACAATTTTTCTCAAGCAAAATATTTCAGTGAGAATTGGGTCTAGAGCAATGATTCTCAACCTTTCCTTCCCACTCTCATCCCACCTTAAGCAATCCCTTACTCTTCCCATGTGACCCTGATGGCAGAGGGATTGCTTAAGGTGGGATGTGAGTGGAACGAAAAAGGTTGAGAACCACTGCACTAAAGCAAGAGTTTCTTGTGAAACTGGGCTGTGCCCTAGAGTTACACAAAGACATGAAGGGGTTCCTTATCAACGTGTCTAACCTGAAGGGCATTGAGAGATGTGCATTCTGAGAAGGAGGAACGTCTTTAGCAGGATCACACCCTTAAGTTGAGCTGCAGTTGGAAGGTGTGATCTCAGCTTCTGACCCACTCCCTGGCTGTCCATCAAGAGTTTCAGATGGAGCGAAACACTTCCAAAGGTTCACAGCGTTCATTCAAAATGAAAGTTACATGAAAGCAGATGCACACTTACTTGGTCTCCCTTCTCCCCTCGGGTGCCAGGAATTCCTGCATCACCTTTGGAACCCTGTCAAGATAAACAGAAGGGTATCACATCCATTCAAAAACAGGTTCCATCCCTCTCTCTTGGTCACAAGACCTGCAATCAGCTAGGCAAGAACAACCAACAACTCGCCTCCCCGACCAGGAGTTAAAAATGCAGCCAGCCCCAGATTGTATTCAATAGAGTTTAACCATTGACTAGCAAGCTCCAGGGGATACTGGAAAACTCTGCAGCAAATCAGCATGGGATGGGGGATACTGGAAAACTCTGTAGTGGATCAGCACGGGACGGAGAAAACTGGAAAACTCTGCAGTGGACCAGCACGGAACAGGGGGTACTAGAAAACTCTGCAGCGCATCAGCACAGGACGGGGGATACTGGAAAACTGTAACGGATCAGCACGGGACGGGGGATACTGGAAAACTCTGTAGTGGATCAGCACGGGACGGAGAAAACTGGAAAACTCTGCAGTGGACCAGCACGGAACAGGGGGTACTAGAAAACTCTGCAGCGGATCAGCACAGGACGGGGGATACTGGAAAACTGTAACGGATCAGCACGGGACGGGGGATACTGGAAAACTCTGTAGTGGATCAGCACGGGACGGAGAAAACTGGAAAACTCTGCAGTGGACCAGCACGGAACAGGGGGTACTAGAAAACTCTGCAGCGCATCAGCACAGGACGGGGGATACTGGAAAACTGTAACGGATCAGCACGGGACGGGGGATACTGGAAAACTCTGTAGTGGATCAGCACGGGACGGAGAAAACTGGAAAACTCTGCAGTGGACCAGCACGGAACAGGGGGTACTAGAAAACTCTGCAGCGGATCAGCACGGGACGGGGGATACTGGAAAACTGTAACGGATCAGCACGGGACGGGGGATACTGGAAAACTCTGTAGCAGATCAGCACTGAAAATTGAATTAACTTCAGCCTTCAGAGCTGTGGCATCTCATGGGGAAGCCATGCAATGGGAACCCAGCCTCACTGAAACAACGTGGGGATCAGAGCCCATATGAAGAAGCTGTCGGACAAGGGCTATGTACTCCTGTTATCACACATATGCATGCATACACCCACACAAACCACACAGACATATATACACATGCAAACACAAGCCACACACGTAGACACACAGGAACATTCACACAAACCACTCGGCAGGAGGGAACTGCAGTGCATGAAGTTCAATAAAGGGCCAGCATCGTGAATGTAGTGGTTAGTGCAACGCTATCACTGTGGCAGTGACCCGGCTTTGAATACGCTACTCTCTGCGAGGAGTTGGTATGTTCTCCCCGTGTCTGTGTGAGTTTCCTCTGAATCCTCTGGTTTCCTTCCACGCTCAACACACATATAGTGTATTTGGGCGAAAGGGCCTGTTACCGTGCTTTCTGTTTAAATCTAAACTCTGTGGCAGGGGCACTAGTACACAACAGGGACCCAGCCTCTCCTCCACATGGACCAATCACTCCAACATGATTCCACATCTTGCATTAGCCAATATAATTATTCTCGTGGAACCCATCTTTTTTTCTCAAGGGCAAAGCCAGGGCACCTTTGAGGCTGCCTGATGAACCTTCACCACCACGGCCAATGTCAGTTGGATCCATTACGGCCCACTTTGCCGGCACCAACTCTGGAGTTACAATCCCACTGTCACACTAGGAGCCACCCTCCATGTGGAGCATCAGACCTCCTGCTCTCACCCAATGCAGGAAACTCATCGCCATTCCTTGGACTTTTCCCAACCAAACAACCTGAGCACGGTGGGAGCTGGGGCACCTGGAAAGCACACTTCACTTCAACTGCATGATCATTGGGAGAGCAGGGAGCAGAAACAGAGCTGTTCCACAGGGTCCTACTGCCTGGCCATCATGCTGATGGCTCCAAAGGATTTAAATGGGATGTTAGAGGAGCTGAAAGTTTTTTATAAACATCTTGCAAATGCAGAACTGTGCTCAAGATGGGGGTGTCTGTACTGGGCAGAAACTGCAAGAGTTTGCAGACTCCAGGGAGTAGTGGACCAGTGCAGGGCACCAGAAATGGGAGAACAACCCCCTTTGTGAATCAGGAGTCTGGGGGCGACTTTACAGGACAGCGAACCAGTGAGGGATTCAGCAGCTGAGGGTCCTGAGGGCGGAAGAAGTCACACCCACCAGTGGGCTGCTGGAGACTGGGAATTGAGGGGAAGAAGGGCCTCTGATCGTATTAGAGGTTTAGATCTGGAGCTCAAGTTGTCACTGGATTGAGCAGGAGACTGTGAGGTGGCTGGAGCGCTGAAGGCAAATCCACGGATACTGTGTGTCTCTGAAGGAACTCCCTTTTGTTTCTCTCAAATGGTGACCTTTTGCCTTAAGGCAGGCGATAGGAAATTTCATGTATTTTACATTTTTTTGTATTATTATATGACAATAAAAGGAACTTTGATCTGTCAGGATTCAGACAGAGTGCAGGGTGGGTGATCCATAGAACACACAGCACAGAAACAGGCAACTTCGGCCCATTTAATCCATGCTGAACTGATTTTGCTTAGTCCCATTGACCTACCCCTGGACTATATCTTTCCATGCCCCTCCTATCTATGAACCTATGCAAATTTTTCTTGAATGTCGAAGTCAAGCCCGCATTCACCATTTCAGCTGGTAGCTGGCTCAACACTCCCACCACTCTCTGTGAGATGTTCCCCCTAATGTTGCCTTTGAACATTTCACCTTTCACCCTGAACCTTATGCTCTTGTTTCACCTAACCTCATTGGAGAAGGTCTTCTTGCATTTACTCTATCTATACCCCTCTTAATCTTTAGATCAAATCTCCACACGTTCTTCTATGCTCCATGGAATAAAGTCCTTGTTTTACCTTTCCCTGTCACTCAGTTCGTCAAGTTCTGGCAACAAACCTTCTCTGCACTATCTTGTTGATATCTTTCCCGTGAACCAAACTCTTCAGCAATGAGGCTTTTCAAAAAGCAGCAAATGTCCTTGTGATGAAGACTCTGCTGCCCCACAGGCTGAGCCATACCAGATAACTAAAGTAGCAACTGGCCTCTGCACCCTGCCTGATGGTGAAGGCTGAAAGTGACCAATATTGGCCAGAATTACACATGAAATATGCATACATTAAAACAACAAAGTGCTGCGCAACTATTTGGAAATTAATGATGGAATAACCCTCTCAATCCTCTCAACCCTCAGCCACACTGTTACCTCTAAATTTCCAACACCTTCCTTTTTCCTAAAGATGGGAGATTTTAGCATTGTTTCGAACAAACAATGTTGGTTGATTTAACCAGCTGGTACCATCATGAAGGAGGTACAGGAGCCTGAAGGTGAACACCCAATGGTAGAGAAAAAGTTTCTTCCTCTCTGCCATCAGGTTTCTGAATGGACAATGACCCACAGGCAATGCCTCACTTTCTCCTTATTTGCACTCATATATTTATTTTTAAAAAGGTAATTTATTGCAAAGTTTGTACCTTTGATAATAATAACAAACCTTGAATTTTGTGATATGTTCATGACAATAAATTCTGACTGATTTTTGGATGCCCCCCGACCAAAACACCCCAGAAACAGGCTCATTCCTTTGACTTGCTGTATTTCCCTTTTCTGAATCCTCACTCCCGCTTCAGAAGTCAGGTGTTGGCAGTGCAACGTTTTGAAATGCTTTGATGGTGACACACTGCAGCGGACCAGTGAGGGGTTCGCTGGCTCGTGGGATCCAGGTGCCAGGACTGGAATCGCTGAGGGTGCCGATAGTTAGCACGGCTCTCGAAGGGACTCGGGCGCTGACAACTTCCTGATCGTATCGGGGGTTGGGAACCAGGAGCTGGAACGGACAGGAGGGCATGCGCTGCAGAGGCTGCAGGAGGCGAATCCACAGACACTCTGAGGGACTCTGCTACTTAACTTTCCCTCATTGGTTGGATGACAGGACTGGCAGGACCACAGCAGGCAAAAGATAACAAATGATGTGCATCACGTACATAATGAAGAACAAATCCTGCACCTTGGATTTAATAAAAAGCTCCATTCATTCTTCTTGATGTGGATCCCACGCCCCACCCTAGATAATCTCAAACAGACGGTGAAGCAGGAAATACCCTCCAAAGGGACAGCACTGAAATTTTCCAGTGGATTTATTCCTCTCTGTGGTTGGAGGATTGGGGTAAGTTTCCTGTCAATCTGAAGAAGGTCCTCAAGGCTGCCTTCTACACGGTCCCTAAACCCTTTCTCACAGTACTCACTCCCATTTCAAACCCCCACAACTGTCAGTTTGCTCATTGGCTCCACTGTCAACCAGCTTCCATTGGCACGGTTTCTGCTACCCAACCTTTCTCATCGATGGTTCAACAATCAGCTTATTTCAGTACTCACCGCTGAGCCACTTGGTCCTTGGGCTCCAGGGATACCAGGAGGGCCCTATGGGAGAGAGGTAACTAATGAGAAGGATAGAAATAACCAAAGGGGGCAGAGAGAAGAAGCCAGGAACAAAGTGTGACTGTGTCAGGGGCCAGAAGGAGCTGGACAAGGTGACGGAAGCCACATGGTTGGAAGACAGTACTGTGGCAAAGTGGGCCCTGAGGAAGTAGATGGGCTGGTTCCAGCTGAGGCTCCACTGTTGTCAACATACCTGTAAGAGGGCACAACTTCAGTATTGAAGCATAGCCACTTAGAACAGAGATACGGAGAAATTTCTTCAGCCAGATGAATCTGGAATTTGTTGCCATGGTTGGTTGTGGAAGCCGAGTCATTGGGTGCATTGAAGGCAGAGAATGATTATCTAGGGCATCTATGGTTATAGGGAGAAGGCCGGGAATGGGGCTGAGTGGGAGAATGGATCAGCTCATGATCGGATGGTTGGGCTGAATAGCTTATTTCTGCTCCCATGTCTTACGGCCTAAAGATTTAGCAAAAATTGGGACCTAAATTAAGGCCCCCTACCTTGGCTAAAGTCTAAAAGTGGGGGGAGCAATAACTGTTGGGATGCTCTGGTTGCCACCATCTTGGAGAGGTTCCTGATTTGCATTGCCAGAACAACTTGGAGGACGAGTCTAACTGGGGGCAGGACTTACTGGGCCAAACAGTCCGTTTCTACACTTTTTAAAATGATGCAGCAGGATAATCTTCTGTAGAATCCACAACAGGATATTTCTAGCTCCTATTTTAAGATTAGAGTGAGGCAAGTATTGCCTGGGCTTTTCTCAGTGCACCCATCATGTAGTGGCCACCACAGGAGATCATGCAAAATATACCCATTGCATGGTTTGTTGGCCATTATTGATCAGGGGATTGAGTCCAGGAGTCGTGAGGTAATGTTGGAACTTGATAAAACTCTGGTTAGACCACACTTGGAGTAATGCATTCATTTCTAGTCTCCTCGTTATTGGATGGATGTGGAATTTACAGGAAGTGTTGAGGAGATTTACCAGGATGCTTCCTGGATTAGACTTTAGCCAAGGTAGGGGGCCTTAATTTAGGTCCCAAGTTTTGCTAAATCTTTAGGCCGTAAGACATGGGAGCAGAAATAAGCTATTCAGCCCAACCACCCGATCATGAGCTGATCCATTCTCCCACTCAGCCCCATTCCCAGCCTTCTCCCTATAACCGTACATGCCCTAGTGTGTGTTATGAAACACAGTTTTTTATGAAGCAACGTTGAGAGAGCTAGGGTTTTTCTCTTTGGATTGACAAATGATGAGAAGTGATTTAATGGAGGTACATAAAATCCTGATACTTATATATAGAAGAGACAGCCAGCATCTTTCCCCTGGGTGACAATAACAAACGTGGGAGGGCATCTGTAAAGGTGAATGTGGCGAAACCACTATTGTACATATTTGTCATATGCAAATGACATGACCTTTCCTGGTTGACCCTGCTCTCACTGGCCGGCTCGTGACTCCTTCCCCTTTCTTCCCCATAAAGGCTGTCATGCCACAAGCCGACCCCAGTTCAAGTCCAGGTCAGTGTGAACAACCAACACAGGGATCCTGTCCGTCTCTTGTAAATAAAAGTCTTCAGTTCTGCAACTTCAGTCTTTGTGCAATTGATCGTGCATTGGTGGGTGAGCAAAGTTTAGGGGAGATGCCTGGGGTAAGTGTTTGTTTTACACAGTGAATGGTGGGTGCCTGGACTGCATTGCTGGGAATGGTGGTAGAGGGTGGTACAATAGGGACATTCAAAAGATTTGGACAGGCACATGGATGTAGAAAAAAGTTAGAAGGTTCTCGGTTTGAGGGAGGGAAAGGTTGGATTGTTGTGGAGTAGGTTATTATAGGGCCGAAACATTGCGGTAATGTTCCGTGCTTCTTTATGAAGCATCCTTTGTAGACCTTCAAAAATGCAGAAATGAACAGAGAGCAACTGTGAAAGAAATGGAAACACAAATCAAAGCGGCCTCAGCACCACAGGCGCCGAGTTCATCAATAGATTCTGTAAAGTGTTCCTACCGGCACACCCATCTCTCCTCCAGGCCCAACCGGCCCCCGTTCTCCTTTCAGCCCCTGAAAAACATGTTGGACAATATGTTACATGCTCAGCTTCCACACACTAGCACTCAGGAATACATCGAACCTGGCACAGACCGTCAACCTCCACAGCAAATGTCCGCAAACACGACTGCCCAGACCTGCTATTTGGTTGAGTGTCTCTTGATTGCATCTCCAGCCACCTCCAGCTTCAAAAAGCCATGAGTCAATTAAAGTTGATTTTCTATTTGTACTGGAAGTCAGCAATTCCAAAGACTCTCACAACTGAACCAGTCCTCTTGGCTGCAAAAGACACTCCCAAAGCTCTCAGTGGATCGGCGTTGGGAGCAAGGAGGGGAGTTAGGAAGGAGAAGGGACTTTGGGAGCGAGGAAGGGCATTGGGAGTGAGGAGGGGTGGACTAGTCCTTGGCTGCAACAGCAGATCAGATGCTGGGTTTCCTGTGGCATTTGCTGCTGTTCAAAACTTTGCACTCTACAAGGCAGAGGTGTGATGGGACGATCTCTAGCTGCCCGGATGGGTGCAGCTCCATAAACCTTCAAGAAGCTGGACATCATCTAGAACAAAAAGCCCAGTTTGCAATATTTCGAGCTCCCGTTTTAGTAAAATAGAATTATCACTGTAAGGGATAATATAGACAGGAGGGACTGAAGAGTCAGTTAACATTTAATGTTTCACACAAGCACAAGTCAAAGCACAGCAATACAGTGGAAGAACTGAGGGAAGATTTGTCACAGTCTGTTCCAGAATTCAATACATTTGCAAAAGCCATTGTGATTTTGCAAAGGGAGAACCAGTCTGATTGCTGAAGGGAACACTGCTTTTGAAGCAGTTCTTGTGGCCAGCCACTTCTGTGGAATTCAGAACAAAGCAAGTTCTGTGAACGACTGGGCCTTTTCAGTAGATTGACCTGTGCCAGGAGGGTCTTTTCAGGAAGCAAAGTGCTTCATTTTGATTGTGATTAACAGTGACGTTCTCTTGGAGAGACCGGTGCCAGGGTCTTGGAAGTTTCAGGGAGGCTGCCCAGTTTGAGTCTTGCCTACAAATGGACCAGGAGTGTTGTGACCACAGCTCGTGTAGATGGTCATTTCTTCAAAGGCAACGCAAGGAGAATTTGCGAGTCTGTAACAGCCACAACTCCAGTTCCACATTAATTCTGGACATCAGGTTTCAAAGGCCTACACTTCAACACTGAATCTGAAATAAAATTAGTGTTTTAAAATTAAACGCTGTCCTGTTCATTGCCTATTGCTGCTTTGTTACTCACGATTCATAAGTGGTTAGCATAGGGGTTAGCGCAACCCTGCTACAGTGTCAGCTACTCAGGTTCAGATCTGGCGCTATCTGAAGGGAGTTTGTATGTTCTCCCCGTGTCCGCATGGGTTTACCCTGGAGGCCCCGGTTTCCTCCCGCCTTGCAAAATGTATGGGGTTGTAGGTTAATTGGGTGGCCCGGTCTCATGGGCTGAAAGAGCCTGTTACCGAGCTGTATGACTACATTTAAATTTCTCGAGCACTCGCATGGACCCATACTGCCGCAGGGTACCTTAGCTCAGCGAGTCACCGAAGCCTCTTCAACAGTCTTTCTCGGAACTGTGATGTCAACAGCAGGACAGATGGGGGACCTTGGGCACAAGAGGGCTGAGACTTTCACATTCTCTTGATTGCAGGCAATGCTGCTTTTGGAACAACTTGACCATTTTTTTCTTGATGCCAGTCCTGAAACACCCCATCTGACACTGGGCGTACCCTCGCCACACCAACAGTGGTCATCCACTCCCTTAAGGGCATAGAAGGATAGGTAATAAATATCAGACTGGGCCTACTTCCACACTCTGGATAAATAATGAATAATGACGAAACAGCACCTACCGGGAGACCAGGCATCCCTGCGGCTCCTGGGTACCCATTAGTCCCTAGAGAACCCTGAGGGCCAAACACATTTTGCATTTTTACCAGTAGATCGTGACTGATGCTCATTCACACAATCAGAGGGATTTATTCTGACGCAGACACATCTGATCCCACAGGGCAGCAGGAGGGAACTCCGAACGAGCCAGCCCTGGGCACGTCTACACAGGACTCAACATGAAGAGTGGTGACTACAGACCTGGACTTTGGAATATTTTGTTGGAAGAAATTGCCCCTCACCCATTGTTGGATGTGGGATTAGGGTATTAGGGTGCTGAGGCAGAACCATAACATGGTCCATGTATGAATGCTAATGTGTTTTTAGGTGCTGTTGATATTAGGTAAAAATTGGAGCAGGTTTAAGGATAAATCTGGGGGGGGGTATAGGTTTGGGCAATGGAAGGGAAGGTGCATCAGGGACATGAGAACAGGACGAGGCAGGTAAGGTGCACCCAGGTTGGGTGACAGGAGAGAAAGGGTGAATACAATCAAGTCAGATGTGAATGAGAACATGTCGTGGATCAGGCCCAAGATAATTCCACAGCAAGTTTGATAATGGGGCTCAGCATGGATCGAGGAATTTTGCCAGGTGTTCCAGCAGACCACAAAAAATTCAAGGAGAACGGAGGCTGGAGATTGGATTCACTTGAGTGTGGTCAGGATGGTTGCCAGAGAAAATGTTAACAAGATCAGTTAACGGGCAGGCTGGCAAGATAAAGTGGCATGATTTTTGTGGGGCAGAACGAGGAGCTGACAGACATGAGAGAAATGTGAATCAGGATGGGTCTGAGGGTGGGGAGAAGGCTTGCAATAGGGACCTGGGGAAGAGAGTATCAGAGAAGTACAGTCGTACCCTTTGGTAGAAGAAATAAAAGGGAAGACTATTATTTAGATGGAGAGAAAATTCAAAATTTGGAGGCTCAAAGGAAGTTGGGAGTCTTCGTGCAAGACTATTCAGGTTAACCTTCAGGATGAGTCGGAGGGTAGAAGGCAAATGCAATGTTGTCGTTCTTATCTAGAGGAATAGGGTACAGGAGCCGGGATGTGATGTTGAGGCTTTACTTGGAGTACGGGGTTCAGGTTTGGGCTCCTTATTTAAGAAAGGATGTGCTGGCTTTGGAGAGGGTTCGGGGAAGATTCATAAGAATGAAGGGATTAGCATTTGAGGAACATTTGACGGCTCTTGGACTGGACCCCTTGGAATTCAGAAGAATGAGAAGGGACCTCATTGATGCATTTTGAATGTTGAAAGGCCTGGACAGGTAGATGTGGCAAAGTTGTTTCCCATGGTGGGGGAGTCTAGGACAAGAGGGCACAACTTCAGGATTGAAGGGGCACCCACTGAAAACAGAGATGCAGACATTTTTTTTTAGCTGGAAAGGTGAGCCTCTGGAATTTGCTACCATGGGCGGCTGTGGAGGCCAGGTCAATGGATATATTCGAAGCTGACACTGATAAGTTTCTGAATAGTCAGATTATCAACAGTTATGGGGAGAAGGCAGGAGAGTGGAGTTGAGTGGGAGAATGGGTCAGCTCACGATAGAATAGCAGGGCAGACTTGACGGCTGAATGGCCTAATGCTGCTCCTATATCTTATGGTCTTAAGACCACAAGGACCTTGAACTTTGCTATGGAGAGGGTGAGAGGCAGTGATGGATTTTAACATGACCATTTAGCAGCAGAAGATGGAAAGCTGATACATCACATTCTGGCAGGATCAGGAATCTGGAGCTATTTGGGGAAATGATGAGGGCCACGAGGATCTCAACATGAAAACTAAACCGTGATAATTGTTCTACCATCAAGTGAAGCCGAGCAGTCCCAGCACCATAACTCTCACCCAACTCCCCCCTCCCTCCCAACTCCCCATCTCTCTCCCAAAGCCCCTCCTTCCAACTTCCCTCCTCCCTCTTATCATGCCTCCTCACTCCCATTGTGCTGCTTTCCTCACTCCTGAAACACGACACCTCATTCCCAAGAACACTGTAGGTTTCCCACTGCATTCTCCAGGAATTCCTAGTGCTCCATGCTCCACAGTAAATGCCATCATTGTGTTCTCCCACTTCACCGTGTTCCCAGTCTCGCCCGTGTAAGTGCTGGGTCACATTTCCCAATCGGCGTGACCCCTCCCTGACCTGAAGGGATCTGTGATTGACCCTTGGTTACATGCAAGTGTCCTCAACTTTCACGTCCTTGTGCCGTATCCTTCGCTCTTCACCAAGTCCAATCTCTAAAGCCACCAGTAACTTCCTACTAGGTTCCACATGTTTGCATTCATTGTCATCACAGGCCTCCCACAGCAGCCCCTTGCTGGACTTACCTTCTCCCCCTTTAGTCCAGGTATTCCAATTGATCCTCGCTCTCCTGGAACACCCTGTTGATGTAAAACACGGTTTTGAAGAGAGGTCCCATCATGATCGCTCACTCCCATTGAGTCAATTGAGACCATACTTCCTGTGTTGCTGCTAGGGCCTTCTGTTCCAAGGTATCTCTGGCAACCTCCTGGCCTAGTTGTTAGTATGAATGGATATGTGCACATGGTCACCATCATCTAAAGGGTCTCTCCAAGCTACACAGCATTGTGATCTGGAAAAACCTCACTGTGCCTTCATCGTCACTGGGAGCACTGGACAACAAAGATTTTGATTCCTGAACACTTGTGGGTGTTTTATTTTGATTCTGGGTTTGCTGATCATGAAAATCACAGTAACATTTTCCTATCACATATATTATTTTTTAGACATAACCTATTTCTGAGATTTCTTGCCATATTTTAAGTCTACTTCAAGCGTACAAAATCATGATTGGACTTGGACTTCTTCCCTGCTGATCACTGATCAGTGATGAAAGGTTTCACCAGGACATTGTGACCTTGGAAAAGTGGTATCAGGGCAACTGGAATCCATCAATGCTGGCCGATTGTTGTTGGACACTGACGTGAGGGGCATCAGATGTTGAGTACAAACAAAAATCAGCCACAAAACATTTTTAGATGAGTTGAACTAACGCAATGTGTCAGCATCATTATGCGATTAAACCTGCTAAATTCGGGGCGTGGCCTGATGGCAAAGGAGGAAGAAGTGTAATTCCATTAAAAATACCTCAATTTAAATACTTGGAAAAGTTTTAAAAGTTTGTTTTGAAGTTATTTGAATGTTTCAAGACTATAATGGCAGCTAATACAAAGAAATCGAAGTTAGATTCAGAAGAAACTTCACTTTAAAAGTTTAGAAGAAGTGAGGCCTACTTATCAAATGGAATCCTCGGAGTCGACTGTACAGCCACCCAAGCAATAAAGGACTCCATCCCGCCTGTGTATTACCCCGGCACCACCACTGGGCTACCAATTTTTTCTCCATATGTCAGGAGCGCTGCAGAATCACTGGAGTCCACAATGGACCTGACGCGCGGTGCTGCTGTGGATCCCGGCGGCATGGAGATTCGGGGCAGCATGTCGGAAGATGTGCATGCGTGGACCTCTGTGTTGCCAGGCATGCACGGTGCGTCGCGGGTCCGGGAGTTACTGGATAAGATCTGGGCTGTCGGTGAGGGTCAACGGTGTTCTGAACAAACCTATAGGGGTCCAGATCAGAAGCAAGGTGAAATTGAAGGCTGAATTAAAAGAATTGGAAGAAGAATCGTTGATTGTTGTTGAAGAGAAACAGTGTAGGCCTCAAGGAGAGGACACTAACTTTAAAGCTGTTTTTACTGTTTTGGAATCAATGGCCCATCAAATGGGCAATATGTCAATGCAAATATCTACTCAGATGGAACATGGATTTATGAATATAACTGAAAAAATGAAGAATATTTCTGATGAAGTTTCTTCTCTTAAAAAGGACATTTTTGCTGTTAAAGGCGATGCCAATAAATGTTTGAATTTGGTTGACATAGTTCAAGATAATTTTAAGAAAATGGAAGATGCCTTTCAAGTCTGTAAGGACCAAGTAGAATGTAATAAACAGAAAATAGAGAAAGTGGAAGATTCTTTCATTGGATGGGAGATTCAGAAGAAAGATTTATTGAAGATGGACTCTCTGGAAAATCAAAGTCGCCAAAATAATGTTAAAATAGTGGGAATTCCTGAAGGAATCGAGGGTACAGATTCAATTAAAAAATGGATTCCTGAGGCATAGGGATTGGAGTTCTTTCCAGAAGGATTGGAGTTCTTCCCAAAAAGATTGGAGTTGGATATGGCTCATAGGGCTTTAAGGAGTAAACCATATCCAGGTCAACCACCACGAGCTGTTTTGATTCGCTGTCTAAAATATCAAGAGAGAGAAACTATTTTGAGAGTAGCAGTCCAGAATGCACGTAGATATCAATCCCCGTTGATGGTACAGGGAAATAAGGTTTTTTTTCCTCTCTCCAGATCTAAGTCAAGAAATTATTAGAAGACGTAAAGAGTTTAATTCTGCTAAAGAGGTGCTTTGGAGAAAGGTTTATTAATTTTCTTTTAGATATCCTGCAGTATTGAAAATTTTTAATGGTAATTTTCAATCACAATTTTTTGAGAATGATTTTGATGCTTTAATCTTTGCTAATTCTCTGCCTGATAGGGCTGTTGAAAGGCACTCTTCACCTAAGAGGAAGATATCTGAGAGGAAGAATGGAAACGGGAATGGGAATCTGTCAAAGAGCTTGATTGATATTGATGATTTGGGATTAAAATCAATGGGGCTCTGAGCTGATTTAGACTTATCATTTTACGAGTCCGATTGGGGGAAAGGGAGGTCGCTGAAGCTTTCCGAAGTCATCTCCCAGCTGTGTGTGGGGGGGGGATTTATTTCTGTCCACACCCAGTTTTGTGGGGAGTTACTACTTTGTAGTGCTGTTTTGTTTAGTGATCATTTATCAAGGGAAGTTTTAAGATTAAATCTTTTTTTGAATTATGAGAAGAGATAGAAAGGGGGGGCTTTTAAGGGTTTATTTTAGTTAGTAGAAGGGATAGAAAGTTAAGGGTTTTTTTTTGTATTTGTTGTTCGAGTTTTACTTTGATAATAATGTCTAATATAAACTTTGCAATGTTTAATGTTCAGGGTTTAAATAATCCAATTATGAGAAAATGTGTCTTAGTTTGTATAAAAAAGATGAAAGTTGACATTGCTTTTTTGCAGGAGACTCATTTAACCAAAAAAGAACATTTGAAATTGAAGAGGGACTGGGTTGGACAAGTATTTTCATCTAACTTTAACTCAAAAGCAAAGGGAGGGGCAATTTTGATTCATAAGAAAATACCATTTGAACTTGCTTCTTTGTCGGAATCAGTTGGTCGTATTTTAATGATTAGCTATAAATTGTTTGCTGAGCCATGGTCTTTATTGAATGTGTATGCACCTAATGTTGATGATGAAGAGTTTGTGTCTGAAGCTTTCTTAACTTTAGGTCAAGTTAAGGAGAATATTTTGTTTGGGGGGAGACTTCAATTGTGTGTTAGACCCATTATTGGAAAAATTTCCGAAAGTTGTGAAAAAAATCAAAAGCAGCGGTTCAATTGGTTTCCTTGATGAAAGACCTGAATTTGATAGAGGTCTGGAGAAGATTAAGTCCTACTGAGAAAGATCTTTCATTTTATTCTTCACGTCATGATTCATTTTCTAGGATTGACTTTTATTTTATAGCATCAGCACATTTGACTCAAGCTGAATATAAGAGCAGGATAATTTCTGACCATTCATTGTTGTTTATTTCTTGTCTGGGCCGGAAATTAATCAATAAATTTTTCGTTGGAGGTTCAATCTAATGTTATTGAAAAAAACAGAATTTGTAAAATTTATTAAGGATCAAATTGCTATTTATTTAGATTTGAATAAGAATAGAATCAGGAGTAATTTTATTGTATGGGATGCTTTAAAGGCATTTCTGCGTGGTCAAATCATGAGTTATGCATCAAAGGAAAAGAAGAAATTTCTGGTAGAGTCTCAGTTGTTGGAAAAACAAATAGCAGAGTTGGAAAAGGAATTCCAGAGGAATTCTACAGAAGATAATACGGCTTTTTTAACAAAATTGAAGCTAAAATATAATATACTGCAAACTGACCAATTTGAACGTTTGATTCAAAGGTCTAAGCAACATTATTACGAGTTAGGGGATGGAGCACATAAAGTCTTGGCATGGCAATTGAAAATTGAACAAGCTTCAAGGATTATTAATACTGTGAGGAAGGACAATTCAGCTACTTTTAAACCTCAGGAAATTGAGCAATTTTTGTCATTTTATCAGAAATTATATGTTTCTGAGGGTGTGAGATGATGGTTCTATTGAAGCGTTTTTGTCAGAGCTAAAGGAGGAGGATGTGAGAAAGTGGATTCTCCTTTTACGGATTTAGAAATAAAGGATGTTATTCAACAAATGCCTAATGGGAAATCACCAGGAGATGATGGGTTCACTGCTGAATTTTATAAAGTTTTTACGATGATCTATCCTCTGTATTCATGGATGTTCTTAATCAGGTAACTCAGAAACAAGCTTTACCAGACTCGTGTTTGAGGGCAATAATAAGTTATACCAAAAAAAGACAGAGACCCTTTGAAGGTTTCTTCTTATCGACCAATTTCTTTATTAAATGTGGATTATAAAATGATAGCGAAATTATTAGCAAATAGATTAGCAAAGTATTTACCACAATTAGTACATTCTGACCAGGCTGGTTTTATTAAAGATAGGTATGCTTCGGATAATATTCTTAGGATGGTTTCATTGATCAATGCTTCATGTCAGCAACCCAACCTACCAATGGTGGTATCATTAGATGCTGAAAAAGCTTTTGATAGGGTTGAATGGAATTTTTTATTTAAAGTTTTGGAGAAATATAAATTTGGACCTTTCTTTATTGGTTGGGTGAAGGCACCATATAATAATCCTGTGGCGAGGGTGGCGACAAATGTTCAAACTTCTTCCTTTTTTAAATTAATTCGTTCAACTCGTCAAGGTTGTCCTTTGTGGCCAGCCCTATTTGCATTGGTCATTGAACTGTTAGCTCAGGCTATCAAGCAGAATGAGAATATTACAGGTATAAAGATTGGACAGGATGAATATAAGATTAATTTATTTGCTGATGAAGTTTTAATATATTTAACTAATCCGGATCAATCTTTAATTTACTTGCAAAATTGTTTAGAATTATATGGTAAATTATCTGGATATAAAGTGAATTGGGATAAAAGTGAAATACTACCAATTTCTGAAGGCAATTACGATCAATCTAGACAAATTAGTAAATTCGATGGACTGATAAAATTAAGGTTTTAGGGATAATGATTGATGTAAATTTTCAATCACTGAATAATTTAAATTATGTACCAGTAATGAGAAAGATTAAAGCGGATTTGATTAAATGGAAAGATTTACCTTTAACTTTAATAGATTGAGTAATTTGTATAAAGATGAATATTTTTATGCGAATTCAATATTTGTTTCAATTGATTTCTTGTTCTCTTCTGAAATCCTTTTTTCAAGATTTAAATAAAGTAATTCAAGAATTTTTATGGAAAGGAAAATTAGCAAGAATAGTGATGCATTAAATGGACCTGGCAGATGCTTTGGGAGGTTTGCAATTACCTAATTTTAAAAATTATTACAAAGCAGCTCAATTAAGATTCATTAATCGTATGTTAGATGTTTTGAACCCTCCTAGTTGGGCAAGGGTGGAATTGGCTGCGATATTGGAACCTTGTCCCCGTCAGTTTGTATTTAAATGGAATACTGTCTTACTACAGAAATATAATGTACCAATTTTGAAACATTTATTAGAAATAGGATCAAAAGGAGGTTTTTCTGTTAAAACCCCAATATATCAAAATAAATTGATTCCTTTTTCATTGAATAATAGAGTTTTAGAAGATTGGTGGATTAAAGGAATAAAAAGATTGCAGGATTGTTTTAAAGAAGGGAATTTTTTTTATCATTTAATCATCTTAAAGAAAAATTTGGGATTTTAGAGAATTCTTTGTTTGTTTATTATCAAATTAGGCCATTAGTGAAAGATAATTTTGGAAGAGAAATGAAAATTTCTAAGTTAACTAAATTTGAATTTATGGTTTCATATTTTTCAGATAAAGGTTTTATATCAGAGATGTATGGATTATTACAAGATACTATGGTTAAAATTTTTTAGATACATCTAGGATTAAATGGGAGCAGGATTTAAGTTGTGAGATTAGTCAGGTAGATTGGGAAAATATGTGTTATGATGGATTGACTAAATTAATTAATGTAAGATATAGTTTGGTTAATTATAATTTTTTGCATCAGTTATATTTAACCCCTGAAAAATTGAAAAAATATGGATTTAGTAATTCAGATCTGTGTTTTAGGTGGAACATTTCTACCTTCTGTTTGGATTTGTGATAAAGTTCGACCTTTCTGGTTTAAAATTAGGAATATTCTTCAAAATTTGTTTAAAATTCGATTTCCTTTAGATCCAAAAATGTTTTTGTTAGGCTATTTTACCCCGTTAGTGGACTTGGGGTTGGGTCATTTTACTCCGTTAGTGGACTTGGGGTTGGGTCATTTTACTCCGTTAGTGGACTCGGGGTTGGGTCATTTTACTCCGTTAGTGGACTCGGGGTTGGGTCATTTTACTCCGTTAGTGGACTAGGGGTTGGATGAGTTTCAGACAGCGTTTATTCGTTGGAAATAAAGTTGCTCGTAAATGTATTGCTATGTCTTGGAAAGATGAAGCGGAGTTAAATGTAGTTCAATGGCATCATGAGTTGAAGTGATGTATCTATTTGGAGAACATAACATATAATGTACATAATAATTATGATTTTTTTTGTTAAGGTGTGGACACCATATATGAAGAATATGAATTTAGTAATATTGTAAATTACTGAATGTTTTTGTTTATATTTAATGCTTCCCTTTAGGGATCTGTGGTGGGAGGGGGGAGGGGATGGGTTTGTTTTATTATTAGACCACTTATTCTGTAAAAGTTTATTTATTTTTATTGAAAAAATACTAAATAAAGTTAAAAAAAACATGCTAAATTCAATGAAATTTAATGTTTCTCCAACTTCCTACATGATACAGCAAATCAGAAATTATCTTTGTGTTTAGCTTTAAGGTCTATCATAATCCCCAATTTTATTTCAAGAAGCAAACCTTTTGGAAAAATGTGTTGACCAGTGATATCTACCCAACATACCTCCATCACAAGGACTGCAGTGGTCCAGGAAGATGGCTCATCTCCACCTTCTCAAGGATGAGAAATGATGGACCCTTGCAATGCCCCAACCCTAACAAATAAATAATTAATATGTGGTGCCTATGTCAAGCTTCCCTCCCCTCTGAATTGTGCCTGCCTCCAACTCTACAGGTTAACATGGAGGTGACAGAGACGCTGCAGGAAGTGTACAATGGGAACTCCATCAGTCAGAGAGGCCCAGTTCCATACACTGGCTCAGGCCACTAGGATCCACTGCACCACTGAGGACTGTGTGATTTTCCACCCCCTCACAGCCTGGAGGATGGAAATGGGAAGCATCCTGCCCTTGGGGAGCACATCATTCCCACGGGTGCCCCTCTGGTAGCTCCCCAGTCCCAGTCGACACACTCCACCTGGCATGGAGGGAGGTCCCATGACAATGCACCACACCCATCTCCAACCTGTCATACTGTAGATCACACCCACCTAATGCTCAACCCTGATGGCTCCTCACCTCACTCACTTACTCCTACCCTGTCCCCTTCTCCTCGACTGTCAATATTGAACATATACAAAAGCTGTTGAGAAAATTATTTTGATCTTTTCAAATTAAAATACTAAGAACCAGGAGAATATGATTCTAAATGGTTGAATACAAGTCTTCCCAGCCCTTTCTGCACTAGGCCTTGCTTCCCAGCACAGCCTGTTTGTGGGAGCCCAAGGGAGTCTACTTCTCCCTACAGGTAAAGGCCAATGAGATGTAGCTTTGGCTCAAGACATTAGCCATCCTTTGTCTCCCATGAATGATGCTTGACATGCTGGGCTCATCCAGCAGATGTGATTGGCTTCACATTCCACCAACTGCAGTCTCCAGTGTGTCTCAAGGCTGTCGCACACCTGGGCTACGTTCTGAGTCCCCCCTGTTACAATTGGGTTACTTCCTGAGTCCCCACTGTGAGTTCCACAAGGCTCAGGGCTTCCACCTTTGTTCCACTGCCCTGACCTTGCACCCAGTTCGCAATGAATTTCTCTCATTCCAAGGAAATTCTGCTGATGCTGGAGAAACTCATCAGGTCAGGCAGCATCCATAGGGAGGAGAGGGTGACCTGGGTCAGGTACATATTTCAAGTTCCCTGTTCCATGTACAAATTTTCCCTGAGACAAGTGTCCTTGAATCCCACGATGCAACCTGTAGATGTAACATGGGCTGCAGCTGTGCAAGGCTCGTGGCTCCGCGTGTGGGAAAGGGGACTTCATGTCTCGGGTAGTCCATGCTGTCACTCAAGCCCTGGGCTGAGTGAAAACCTCTCTGGACATGCTGGTGTGAAGTGGGGAGTTGGACTCAGCCTGCATCTGCCACCCTGTGCTACGAGCGCTACAGACAGCACAGCTCTCACAACACCGATAACATAATTGCCCGGACTAACTCACACGACTGGTCCCCAGCTAGTGAGGCCAGGCTTCACGCTAAACTCGACAGCTGCAAGCTGTTTTGGGGCATGGAGATAAAGAAAGCTGTAACATAACTGATCACTATTCACACTGTCCTTTCTCCACCTGCTCACTATGGCCGTCAGACACTCAGTGAGTGGCTCCCTGAGGTGGGGGCAGGCAAAACCGTTCACCCTGGCTCAAAATCCAAGGCTAAAACACAGCAGACACCAGGCGTAGCCAGATCCCAATCTGACCTGGAGAAACAGACATTGAAGGGAAGGATCCTGTGCAGTGCAAGGTGGTTGATAGGTGATGTACCGGAGTCACCTCCTAGCAGATGTTTTACCTGCTGGCAGCACTTTTATAACTTGTAGCCAGGCATCCACATCTGGATTCCAGTTTCTTGTGAGAAATGAGAGGCCCAGCTTGTTTTACTGGCAGGTTATTGTAGTGAGCACCCATTCATTATCCTTCCCGTGGTGGTCTTGCTATTCCAGATCACCACCTCGCCTCTTCCTCCTTCCTCAAATAAAATGCCCAGGATACTCACAGCAGTTCCAGGGGTCCCAGGTGAGCCGGGAAATCCAGGGGGTCCCTAGAAGCAAAACAACATCCAATCAAATAGCGAAAGGTGCTGAAAATCTGCAATGAAATCAGAAGACACTGGAAGCATCTGTAGAAAGACCAACAAAGATTGGGTGATGGGTCTATGACCTAAAATGTGACCACTGCTCCTTCCACAGATCTGGCTAGGCTGCAGTGTGATTCCAGCTTTTCGTATTTCAATTACAGGAGCTGTGGGAGTTCCAACTGAAACATTAAGGCAGTGGGTCAAGAGCCTCCGATCTGATGACCTCCAATCCCTTGTTCCCAGGTCTTTGTGGTTGGGGGTTGGATTACTGGGTGTGGCACCGACCCTCAATGGGAACGCATGCAAAAAATACAGAAATGGTTTAAAAGTGGCCAAAACACACTTACACCTGGAATTGTGCATGAGAAGAGTTTCTGGTGGGACTGCAATCAACACAAGATCTGGAACCCCGTGGCTGTGCAGTGATCACACAAAGTCCTCAGCACTGTCTACAATGGAGGTCAGCATGGTTGCAGGAGAGAGGGAGAGCTGCCTGCTTCCTTTGCAGGCATGGATTTCCTGGTTAGTGAGATAAGGGCCAGTCAGGAGGCAGCGCTGGGCACTGGAGGGGGGGAGATTCATAAGCATCACCAGGTGAAGCACCTGCCAGGTGTTGTTTTGCTGTCTCAACCTTCCTTTCAGGGAATGAAGGAGGAGGCTTTTCCAGAATTTCACAAGATATGTTAAGGTGAGCTCCAGAATCACGAGCCCACTCTTGTGCTCTCCTTCAACCACCCAGACGCACAGTGAATTACACCATCCCTATCTACCACACACCCTCCCCTCTCTGGATCCCCCCCGACGTACTGCACACACCAAAGCTACAAATGGAAATGTGATTGAAGCCCTTTATCTCCATTTAGGCAGAGCTGGTGAGGCAGAGGGAAATGGATGCCCAGACAGGAGGGAGGCCTTGGCAGAAGGTTCTCCATTAGATGCATCGAGCCCTAGGTCATGGTCTCCCAATGAAGGCAGGTCATGTAGGGCTGCAGCAAGGAGACATTTCAGGTGCTGAATCTTTGGGATTCCCAACCGCAAGCAGAGGTTAACCTGAGGGAGTCAAGAAATATACAGGGAAATGGCACTGAGGGACATGTTCTTGATGAGCTTGAGGAATGGGCAGAGCAGGTTTGAAGGGCCGAATGGCCCATTCATGCTCCTTGCCCTTTGTTCCATGTTTTCACTGTGCAGTGAAAGTGTCCTTCCCTCACTCTCATCAGGGAATCTCTGGTGAATACAATATCACTCGTAAATGGGGAGGGGGGGGGGTAGTGGGGTTGAGTTTGGGTGGGGGTTGAGATGTCTGGTCTCTGAGGTGTTTCACTCTCAAGCCATGGACTGGCTGGGAAATGTGCCCTTGGGAAATTTCCTCTCTGGTTTCCTCCCATGTTTTAGAGACATAGGGGACAGCAGGTTAGGGTTAGGTGCAGGCTCATGGACTGGTGGGCCTGTTACCCTGCTCTATCTCCAGCCTAAGTTTGCTGCTCAAGACCAGACTCACCGCTTGGCCTGGTGGTCCAGGATATCCTCGAGAACCTGGAGGGCCCTGCAAAAAGAAGGTACAAATAGAGGTAACCAACAGGGCCACATTGGCCCCGAGCATTTCTCTACAGGAGACGTACAGTTGTGGGAAGGCACACAGTCATCAAATTCCCTCCCAACGGAGATTCCAAAAGCAGTTTCCCACTCTGGAGAGAAGCAATTTCTGATACCAAGCTGAAGATTCCCCATTCTCTAGTTTAATGCACAGTAGCATTCCAGCTTGGCTTGATCTGTTCCATCAACAATTTGTTCTCATTTCTCAATGGAATCTCTCAAGTGCTGAACAAGAAAAAAAGCTATCGAAAAATACAAATGGATATAGATCATTTGTGGATATAGGCAGAAAAATGGCAGATAGAGTTGAATCTGGACGGGTGTGGTGAGGTGGTGCACTTTGAGAGGACAAATGCAAGGCAAATGTATATAGTTAATGGCAGGGCTCTTGTAAGCATTGATGTGCAAAGGGATCTGGGGTCCAAGTCCATAGAGCCTTGAAAGTGACCACACAGTAGATGGGGCTGTAAAGAAGGTGTACAGTATGGTTGCCGTCATTGCTCTAGGTATGTTCTAACCCTGAGTCTTGCTTCTTGCATAAACCATGACGGTATCAACAGTCACACAGCTTGGAACAGGCCCTTCGCCCCATCGAGTCTGTGTTGACCTTTCTCATAATTACACTGATCCTACGTTCCCCACACCTCCCTTCAGATTCGACTGCTCACAAATTAAGGGCCACTTACAACACCCACTTGTCTTACAACCCACACAACTTTAGGATGTCGGAGGAAATTGGAGCATCTGGGAAAAATTCACACAGTCACAGGGCAACAAGAAAACCTGGAGATGCTGGGGTATAGTGTCATGGAGAGCTTCCAAACTCTACACAGACAGCAACCGAGGTTAGGATTGCAGCTGGGTGTCTGCTGTTGTTGTGGCAGAGATAGGATAGACAGCTGGAATCTTTTTCCCAGGGTAAAGATGTCAAAAACTGGAAACTATGCAAGGAGACAAGCAGAGCTGGTTTTCCCAGAGAGTTATGGAATAGAGAAATTGGTGTCAGATGCCAGCAGCAGAGATTTGGCTGATCTGGCATCATGTCCAATGCAGACATTGTAGGTTGAAGTGCCTGTTGCTGTGATGTACAGGAGCTCCTCAACTTATGATGGGAGTTGCGTTTCAGCAAACTTATAAGTCGTAAAAGAATCCTGCACCTACCATTTATTATAATTAAATTTTGAATACCTTTATACCACACTGAAAAAAGCAGAGACTGCGAGCGTGATTGAGTCAGCATCGCGAGAGAGTAGCGTACCGCAAGTCACAGGTGCGGGAACAGATCGGCATTCAAAATTGAAGGTACTGTGACAGAGTACATAGAAATGTTTTTGGGAGATAAATTGGGAAAGGTTTGTAAGAGTAGGTCACATGCAAACACTTTAAAACAGATCTTATTTGAAATACTGGACCTCTGCTAGACATAGTGGCTTCTCACACCTTCTTAGAAGAGCTTTGAAGAGTGCTCAAAAGATGTCGTGAATGGATTATTGTTTATCAAAGGCAACAAATGAAAGAGCAGGCTGGAGCCACTGGTGTCTGAAAGGAGAGTCTGCAGTTCTAAGAGGGTCATGTGGTTTTGTAAGCAGAGAGAGTCAAACAGGCTTTCTCTCAGTCTCAGAGAGAGAGAGAGATCACTTGACAGTGTCAGCCAGAAGTTGCTTGGACTGAAATAGGACAAGCTCTCAAGCTTTTGGAAAACAGCCTGGTCGAAGTCCTTGTGGCTCATGCAAGAGGAGAGGACTGGCTATCTAATATTTCATTTGGAATAAGTGAAACAAAAAGCAACTCTGTGGTGACTTGAAAGAAAAAGGTTATCATCTGAAGAACCCTAAAGGGGCAAGTTTCGTCAGCAAGACAATGGAGTGGCTGATGGATGTACCTCAGTTGTTGGATGTCCTGGAACAACACATCTCTCTCTGAAAACTAACAAGAACCTTCCTGAGTGGTAACCATTTACCTTTCAAGCACCAAAGCCTGGTGAACTTTATAAATGTTAAATGCTGTGCACAGTATAAGAATTGCCTGCAACCAGTGAACTTGGAGGAGTGAGAAGTGAGATTGGACTGTGAATCAAAGAACTTTTCTGAACTTATACACACATTACATACACGTGTGCTTCGAATTAGAAGGGGGTTAAGTTGAGTTAATAATAGATAAGTTAAAGTTTGATTCTGTTTTCATGTTTAAAGATAATTAAAAGCAACTTTTGTTTAAGTAACCATTTGTCTTGGTGAATATCTACTGCTGCTGGGTTTTGGGGTCCTCTGGGCTCGTAACAGTATGGATTCAAACCATCGTAACTTGGAAAAATCATAAATCAGACCCTCATAGAGAAGCACCTGTACTCTTCCGTGTTCCATACATTTATCCATGTCATATCCATGACATGACAGCAGAGATACTGCTACACACATGTAATACTTAATCAGGGAAAATAGTCAAGTATTGGGTGGAGAGTTACAAAACAGTGCAGAATTTGTGTGGGAAATGATGGAGTAATTACATTTACAGCAGGGCAAGGAAACCTGAGACAGAATGAAAAAAACAAATGAAAAAATTGTGCCAGTAAATGCTCAGCATCAATTTTAAAAAAAGGTTCTTTGTATCTGTTCTTATTGGCTTGGCCCTGAGAGTTGGCCACGTGAATGCACTGGTGATAATTTATCAAGATGTTCCAAAAATGTTTGATAAGATGTTCATAACAAACTAGTGAATGGTTAGTCATGGATGCATGAGCAATAAATCACCCACCAGTTATTGAAGAGCTGGGAGAAGTAGCTCCAGAAGGATGTAAAGAACAGCTTTCATGGTGGAAGAAGATGGGACGTGTTCTCCAGGATCGGGGCCATCAACACTGCGGTTCACAAGTTATGGTAAGAATTCAGACTGAAATCCAGGGCATAATTTCTAAATTTGCAGAAATTTACGGAAAATGAAAGGGCAGCAAAAAATTATCAAAGGACTTTGTGGCACGTAAATAATTTGTAAATGATGTTCAATACAAAAAAATGTGAAGGTAGAATTATTTGGAGGGTCTGAGTTTTGAGCCAGTGTGGAAATGGAGGGATCTCCACACTCACCAGAAGTTGACTCTGTTGCAAGGCTACACGGAACAGAGTGGGATGGATATCCAGGTGTTACAGGTGGTTATGCCTTTGTTAAACAATGCCTACAGTCTTGGTTACCACAAGATGGAAACAATTAAGGTATGAGAGATGATAAAACCAAAAATGTCAGGGTACGTACAGCAGGGATATGTGTCTTTGCATCAATGGGATCGTGGCTAAGAGTACCCTAACAGAGGACAGTTAAATGATGAAGGGTTTTGGTGGAGTGACTAGGCACAGGTAAAAAAGAGTGTAACCAGAGGCCAACAATATAAGGTCCACATGGTGTGGGTCAAGCTCCATGTGGTGGAGGACAAGGTCAACACGGTGGGGGACGAGGGTCACAAGTTGCAGGAGCAGGGCTACAAAGAGCAGAACAAGCATTGCAAAGTGTGGGAACAGCCACAAGGTGTGGTCCAAATAAATGATATAGATATGTATGAAAGCTGAGGGGAATGAGGAGTCAGACTGATGGATCAGGGAAAAGAATGGAGGAGATGAGTGCAGCATGGACTGGAGAGACAAGAGGCCATTTCTGTCACATGACTGAAGGAGAATTAGCAGTTTCAGGGCACCTCACACTAGCCAAATTCTTCGCTTGTTTTTACAGGTCTCTGCCTCTGATCTCACCTGTTCTCCTTTTATACCAGATTCACCTGGAAGCCCCGGCATCCCAGGAGGCCCTGGATATCCACAGTCTCTATCGAATGGCTGGAAGAAGCAAAAAACCTGGTCATTATTGCCAATCCTCAACCTCATTACTCTGCTGTCAGGACAGTGCCAATGGACTGGACCTGGTCTCTGCCGATGGACCTTGTCTATTGGACCCCTGTCTGTGGACGGGACCTGGTCAAATGGGCTCCTGTCTTCAGACAGGACTTGGTCTAATGGGTGATTCACTGTACACAGTATGTTCTATTGGGACACTCCCTACTGATGGAACCTTGTCTAAATGGTCAGTCCCTGTGGACAGGACAGTGCTAATGTGACACTCACTGCGGTTGGAATGTGGTCGAACGGGACACTCACTGTTGACGAAACCTGGTCAAACTTCTCCCCAAACACTTCTTGCCATTGTTCCCTGCTGTGACCATGGAGACTGAGTCTGGAGCCAGGCTGGGTAGCTGGTGTCAGACCACTGCTCACAAGTAGAATTTCCACTGTTCTCCAAGTGAAAGCTCACTGTTTAATCCATTACATTGCAGAACACCTGATAGTGGAGTGGCTATTGTTTGAGACAAAGTGTAATCGACAGGAACCCAAAACCTTTAACCTTCATTTGGACAAGCCCTAGTTTCCTGAATTGACTCCTTGGAACTTCATGTAACCATTTTCAGAAAGATCCCCCTGTGCACTCTTGGGGACTGCAGGGGCAGAAGTTTGTTCAATTACCCCAACTGTACTGACAGCTTCCAGCCAATAGAGATCACAAGATATAGGAGCAGAAGTAGGCTCAATGACCCATCAAGTCTGCTCTGCCTTTCTAATGAGCTGATCCATCCTCCCACTCAGCCCCACTCCCTGGCCTTCTCACCATACCCCTCGATGCCCTGGCTAATCAAATGTCTGTCAATCTCCGCCTTAAATATAACCAACGACCTCATTTCCACAGATGCCTTTGATAGACTCATGACCCTTTGACTAAAGTAATTTTTCCACATTTGTTTTAAATTGATGTCCTTGTATCCTGAAATTATTCCCTCTTGTCCTAGAATCCCCTACCATGGGAAACATCCTTGCAATATCTACTCTGTCCAGGCTTTTCAGCATTCCAAATACCTTATCAGGTCTCCTCTCATCCTTCTATAATCCAACGAGTACAGTCCAAGAGTCGACAAGTCTCAACATTGCATCTCTGCTCTTGAATGCTATTCCTTTAGAAATGAACGCCAGTATTGCATTCATCTTCTTCACCACCAACTCAACCTGGAGGTCAACCTTCAGGTATCCTGCACGAGGACTCCCAAGTGCCTTTACACCTCAGAATTTTGAATAGTCTGCCCATCTATTTCTTCCACCAAAGTGCATGACCTTACACTTTCCACCATCGTATTTCATCTACCACCTCTTTACTCGTTCTCCTCATCTATCTGTCTCTCTGCAGCAGTCTGATATCCTCAGTATCACCTATTTTGGTATCATCTGCAAATTTAGCCACAAAGCCAACTAATCCGTATTCCAAATCATTTATATACAGCGGAAAAAGAAGCAGCCCCAATATCGGCCCCTAAGGAACATCACTCGTAATCGGTAGCCAACCAGAATAGGATCCCTTTATTCCTACTCTCTGTTTCCTGCTGACCAGTCAATGCTCTACCCTTCCTAGTATCCTTCCTGTAATTCCCTGGACTCTGATCTTGTTTATTAGCCTCATGTGTGGCACCTTGTCAATGGCCTTTAGAAAGTCCACATACACAGCATCCACTGCATCACCCATGTCTATCCTAAAGGATCTCTTCAAAACATTGCAATAGATTTGTCAGGCCTGATTTTCCTTTAAGGAAACCATGCTGACTTGGGCCCATCTTTTCATGAACCTCCAGATATTCCATAATCTCATCCTTGACAATCAACTCCAACAGCTTCCCAACCATCGATGTTAGGCTAATTGGTCTATAATTTCCTTTCTGCTGCCTTGCTCCCTTCTTAAACAGCAGAGTGACATTTGCAATCTTTCAATCCACCAGAACCATGTCAACACCATTGATTCCTGGAAAATTGTTACTAATATGTTTACAATCTCTACAACTACCTCCTTCAGAACCCAAGGGTGCATTCCATCCGGTCTGGGAGACTTATCTACCCCTAGACCATTTAGCTTCCCAAGCACCTCTCTTGTGATCTTGACTCTACTCATTTCTCTTCCGAGAGAGCCAAGAGAGTCTGGTCTGCTACTAATGTCTTTCACAGTGAAGACTGGTCCAAAATATTCAATGAGTTCCTCTACCATCTCTTTGTCTCCCGCTAAAATCTCTTCAACGTCATTTTCTATTGGTCCTATCCCGACTTAGGTCACTCTTTATATATTTAAAAAAGCTTCTGGTATCCTCTTTGATATTACTAGCTAACCTCCTTTCATAATTTATCTTTTCCTTCCTTATCACCCCTTCTTAGTTGTCTTCTCCAGTTTTTACAAATTTTTCAGTCCTCTATCTTCCCCTTTATTTTTGCTTCCTTTTCTGCCCTCTCTTTTGCTTTTATTTTGGCTTTGATTTGCCTCATTAGCAAAGTTGTCTCATTTTTCCATTCACAATTTTATCTCTCTCTGGTATGTGCCTGTCCTGCACTTTCCTTGTTTCACACATAAACCAGCCATTGCTGATCTGCTGTCTTTCCCAACAATAGGTTTTTCAAACCATCTTAACCCATGTCCTCCTGTCCTTGTCTCACCCAATCTCAGTGGAAAAATCCTGTCGCATTTCCTCTATCAATACTCCTCATAATTTTAAACACCTCTATCAAATATCCTCTCATTCTTCTACACTCCAGGGAATAAAGTCCTAACCTGTTTAACCGAATTCCTCAACTCCTGTCAACATCCTTGAAACCCTTCTCTGCATACTTTCAGTTGTGTGATATCTTTCCTGTAGTTAGGTGACCATCTTCAACCCCACTGCCACATTCTGTTTCCTTTCATCCTTCCACTCTATCTATGCCGCTCACCTGAACTAATCTGTGCGGCACCAAGCCTCACATTCTGCCTGTTCTCAGTGTAAAGAGAACACTGTGACCATGCTCCAGCTTGTACCCAGAACATCAGCATCACAATGTAGGAGCAGGGTCTGCTATGGTAACAGTAGTTACTGGCACATTCTGGTACATACCCTCTGCTCCTCCATTCTGGGCAGTCCACGGCGCTCCTGCTTGCACTGTGAAGGGAGAAGAGAGAGTAGTTATGTCAGAAGGAGTGGCAACATCAATGGTCTTCCTTGCTATTGGCACCTCCTCGATAGCTGAGCCCATGGCTCATCATCAGCCAAGGGTGATGTAAGGAGGACCAGAAAGTGGTAAACAGTGTGTCTTTATTTAAGATAAACCAGAGAACTATAGGGCAGTGAAGTTAATATCGGTGATTCTTGGAGGGGATTCTAAGAAGCAGATCTCTCTGCATTTGGAAAGGCAAGACCTGATTATAGACAGTCAGTAATGCTCCATGTGTTGGAAATCATGCCTCACAAATTGGACTGAATAGTTTGAAGAGATGACAAAGGAGATTGACAAGGACCTTGACTAATACGGACGACAGCAAGATCGTTGACCTCATGATAAGCTGTTCCAGAAGGTGGGTTGCATGGAATCGAGGGTGAGCTGGCCATTTGGATCCAAATTTGACTTAGTGGTCAGTCAGAGGGTGGTAGTGGAAGGTTGTTTTTCAGATTAGAGGCCTCCCATCCATGGTGTATCTTGATCAGTGCTGCATCTACTGTTGTTTGTCACCTATATTTATGATTTAGATTTGAATGTAGGTGGCGTGGTCAGTAGTTTTACAGATGACACCAGAATTAGTGGTACAATGGACCAGTGAAAAAGGTGAGGTGAGATTATACCAGGATCTAGATTGACTGGGAAAGTGGGCCAAGGAGTGGTAGATGGAATTTAACTTAAAGAAGTGATACATTTTGGTAAGTTAAACTAGGCCAGGCCATACACAGTGAATGGCAGGACCCTGGAGAGTTCAGTACATCAGAGAGACTTTGGGGTACAAATACATAGCTCTCAAAACGATGGCAAACTTAAGCAGGATGGTGAAGAAGGCACATGACATGCTTGCCTTCCTCAGTCAGGTGTAGAGCACAAGAGTTGGAATGTAATATTACAATTGTACAAGACATTGGTGAGACCACATTAAAATAATGTGCGTTATTCTGATCACCCTGTTGCAGGGAGGATATGATTGAACTAGAGAGGTTGCAGAAAAGATTCACAAGGATGTTTCCGGGACTAGAGAGCCTGAGGGTAGTCTAGGTTGTGACTGATTTCCCTGGGGTTAAGGAAAGTTCAAATCATGATGTGCATAGAAAGGGTAGATAGTCAAAGTCTTTTCCCCATGATAGGGGAGTCCAAAACTAGCAGGAAAGATGCAATGGTGACCCGAGAGGCAACATTTCCACTCAGAGGATTGTGTATGTGGAATGAGCTGCCAAAGAAGGTAACAATGAGAACATTTGGGCAGTACACAGAAAGGACACATTCAGAAAGGATATGAGCCAAATAGGACTATCTTAGGGAGGCACTTTAATCAGCATGGATGTTGGGCCGAATGGCGTGTTTCCATGCTATATCATTCTATGGCAAACAAGATTTACAAGGAGGAATTGAATAAGCTTGGTTTATTTCTTTGGAAAAGGTGACTTTATAATTAGGTGTGGTTAGGGTTAACAAGAAGAGAAAGATACCATTTGAGGGATGATCCAACCTTGGGGTGAGAAGTACCAGACAATTTTTGATGCATCCAATGAGAATGTGAAATGGCATTTCTATATTCAAAGATTGGTGCTTGCTCTCCCAGGAAGTGCTGAAGGGAACAGATCATGTGTTTTCAAAGGGAAACTAACATATGTGAGGGAAAGGAGAATTGCAAGGCAGAGAGAGAGAGAGAGAGAGAGAGAGGAAAGGGGAGGTGACATGCAGGGACTACAAATATCAACAGAGTTGATGTGAGCAGAAAGGCCCATTCAAATCTTGGGTATCCTGCAAATATACCCCTGCTCCAGGGATACAACCTCTCCTCAGTATCCAACCAGTGACAATTTCAACCTTGTGGTGGTCTGCTATATTCCTGGCAAGGCCAAGAGTTGGAGGGACCAGAACTTCATAGTGTGATCAAAAACGTTGCCCTGCTCCTGCTCTTCCAGTTGCACAGCTGAGTAGTTCATGCGCTTCCTTGATGATCTTCTTTCTTTGGACTGATGATGCGTGTGGATGGACACACATCCTCCTCCTCCTCCTCCACAATGCATCCCTCCTCTCAGTTATCAACCTGGTCCCTGGGAATGGAGAACAGCAACCTTCCCAGAGGTGACTCGAGGATATCCTTTCTCTGGACAACTCTCAGTCACAGAGCCGTGATGAATCCCCTGCTGAGGAGTGGGCACTGGAGACACAGAAAACCGCAGAGAGCCTTGCACTGACCTTTTCACAGTGGTCGATGGCCGCTGCTCCCGGAGTGCCATGTGATGTCTGCTCCACTTTGGCTGCTGTAAAGGCTTGGGCACCTGGGAATCCTGTACTGCAGTTTCCACAGAAAGCCTGTGAAGAGGGAAGTAAAGGAGTCAAGGCCAAGGAATGCAGGTATGTCAAGGACTCCAACCCTGTGACAATGCAATACCACACATCTAAACAGAAATAAAATGGATCACCTCTTCACACAGGAGCAGAACTCTTCAGCTCACTGGCCAGAGGCATAGAACCTATCCCAGAGAAATAACAAGCCATTGACCATCCCTGTGCCTCCACTGATGTTGAATGATCCCCAGCTTGGCTTTTGCTCCATATTCCGACATCCGCAGTCCCTTGTGTCTCCAGGGAAGCAAGCTTCAGATGACTTGGATCCAAGGGTGCTCAATGCTCAGGTAAACTTTAGAACTTCAACTTTCGTAGCAGCTTGATGGGCCAAGCTTCCACAGTGTGGCACTCAGCCACAGTGTGAGCACGTGGAATGGAAGCCCACCTGCCTGTGTGGGCCGTGAGTAACCAATGGGCAGCAGGCTGGGAGAGAACGATGGTGGAAGGACTGCCCTGGCTCTCCCAGCTGACTGGGCTGCCAACATCAACCAAGGTGGACCCACCACTACATTTCTGATATTGGCTACCCAAAGTGTCCATCATCACGGCATACCACCTTTCTGTATCAGTCTGAAAGCTAATTGGACGATTCATAATTGACCGTCAAAATCATCTCTTTCATGCATTTGCACCATTTACAATTAAAGATTTAAAATTTATCTAAGAATGTGCACAAAAGCCCACATTTTCCAAAACCTGAATCTTGAGTGTAACTTTTTATTGGCTCATGACCTGGGGAGTTGTCCCATTGTAAGCAGGGAGCTGGCTGCCCTTCCTGGAAGTGTAGTGTAGCTACAGTCCTGAACCTCAGACTCTCAGTGACACACAGGTTCATTGAAAGGATATGAGTTAAGGGTGAAAGGTGAGATGTTTAAAGGGACATTCTTCACACAGAGAGTGGTGATCGTTTGAACAGCCAGCTGAAGTGGTGAACGCAGGCTGGTTTTAACATTGAAGGTTTGGACAGGTACATGGATGAGAGGGGTATGGGGGGGTGGTTTATGGCAGGTCAATGGGACTTGGCAGAATAATAGCTCAGTGCAGACTAGATGGACCAAAGGGCCTGTTTCTACCTGTAGTTTTTATGGTTCTTTGGTTCAGTGTTCACATGAAATTCTTTTTCAACAAAACTGCAATTGGTTTAAAATTAAATGTTCCTCCAAAATGTACAGGGTTGATACATTAACTAGGTGCAATTGAACAGCATGTATTTCATAGGCCAGAAAGGCCTTTACCAAAATAAACAAGTGTGCATGGCTCTGTTTTTCTAGTGAGAGAGATCATGAAAATGCATAAAGTATCTGTTGGATGCCAAGATATTAACTTCCTTAGGGTTAAAGAAGACAGTCAACAGATGCTGGAGTCGAATGCAGTCAACAATTGTGTTGGAGAAACTGAGCAGGTCGCGCAGCGTTGATGCAGTGTGAACAGCTGAGTTTCTCCAGCACAATTGTGCATTGCACATTAATTTCCTGTCACATTAGGGCTAAGAGCTGCCTCCAGGAAAGAAATCCCATTCAGCAAACTCTGGCTCCAAAATATAATGTTCCCAGGTTGCATCCAATTCCCATTTCAAATATGAATAAATATCTCCACCATTCTCAGAATACGATTTTACCTTGAAGAAAGAATTGTTCCTGTCAGCGACCAATGAGAGCGGAGACTGAAACACAAAGAGCAATTATTTAATTCCAGCTGAGAATTGCAGCCAGAAGGAGGACTCTCCATGGCCCAGTGGTTTGGTCCCACTCCAAAGACCAGAACATAAACTAAACCAGGGACAATGGACTGAGGGAGCACCTCCTTGCTTTTTGGATGGGCCCACAGCTGGCCTCTCAAGTTACACAAGATTATTTGTAGGTAACCAATAGTTTTCCTGGTTCTCCTGCCAAAATCATTGCTCAACTAATACCTCTGAAGCACATTATGCCAGGGAGTCACTGCTGTTGGTGGGAGCGTCTGTCTAGCGATAGGTTCCTGTGTTTCTTTTATTGCATCAACTATGTCCACATTTCTCCAATAACTGTTCTTCCACAAAATCAGTGGAGACTCAGGTGGGGGAACTTTCAATGTCCATCCCCATTCGAAGAAGAACCTTCACAATAGTGCAGGGGTAAACTTCAGGTCAAAATTCTTCATCAACATTTTTAATATTTTAATGTTTTGATTCTAACAGTGCAGGTGGCAGAATGCCCTTCCAGCCCCTTAAACCCCTGGAGCCCAATTATACCCAATTGGTGCATATCGTTCGGAGGTGGGAGGAAACTGGAGCATCGAGAGAAAACACACGTGGAGCCAGGGGGATGAATACACTCCTCACTGGGCCACCAGATTCCAACCTGGTCCAGAAAGCTTGCCTGCAGTAAACACCGAGTGCCAATGGGCCTCAGCACCGGGAGGATTGACCTTACACAGCCAATAATGAACAGAGTTTGTAGAGGAGCTGTGTCCACAGAGAGTGGGAACAGGTGAGATTGTTCCTGTGAGTCCCGGGACTGCCCCAGCACCTCTTACAAAACCATTTCAACCCTTTCCTGGCCACTGTGGGGGCTGCTGGAAGCATCTACTGCAGCGATTCACGGAGCTCCATTTGTTCCTAGAGTCACAGGTATGATTCCCAGGGCAGCGTCCTAAATCATACTGGAGATGAAGCCAAGGAGAGTTGTCCCCTGAGTGGGAACAGTTGCCCTCAGTCAAGATGCTGTGCTGGAGCTTGATAGGGGTGAAACCATTGAAAGTTCGGGGCCACAGTAATGGAGAACATGGGAAAACATTCCCCAGATTCCATGCATGACTCCAAGCATTCCATGATTATTGAAGTACCTACCACCTCTCCTGGAAGTCCAGGAATACCCGGCAGCCCATCATTGCCTGGAATTCCCTGGGAAGATAAGCACAGAAGATCAGTGTGAGCCCCAGTCCTGGGGACAGCTGGCAGCAGTATGGAGAGGGAGGGCTCGAGATGGTCGGGCAGGAGGCAGTGTATTGCTTGTACCTCAATTCCTGGGACTACAGGTAGCATAGAGATACCATAATGGTCTCTCAGTGGAGGGACCCCTACATGCTAGGAACACAATCCAAGACAGGTAGCTATAAAATGGAACAGGGCCATTTATCCCAGTGCTAGTTCTTTGGGAGGGTGACCCAATTAGAGACTTTACCTGCAGCTGCAGGCAGCCCTCTCAATGCTTCATTTCTTGAAATTTACAAGCGAATCTGCTCCCATCACCTTTCCACAGTTTCTGAGCTTTTAACTACTGTGGGGAAATATTTCTACTCCCATTTCATCCAAGATAAGAACGAGAAAATGTGGGTTAAGGGTGAAAGGTTTAAAGGGAACATTAGAAGAAACATCTTCACATGGAGGGGAGTGAACATGTTGAACTAGCTGAAGAAGTGAATGCAGGCTCAATTCAGACATTTATGAACATTTGGATTCGTACATTGACGGAAGGGCTATGGAGAGATAGGGTCTTAGTGCAGGTCAATGGGATTAGATAGAATAATAGTTGGGAACAGAGTTGATGGGCTGAAGGGCCTGTCTCAGAGCATCTATGTTGTAGCACAGGGTGTGACAGGGTGTTGCAGCACAGGAAGGGACTGGCATGGCAGCGCAGGACGTGTCTGAGCACTGCAGCGCGGGGCAGGTCATAGTATTGCTGTATGGGATGGATCTGAGTATTACATGCAATGTGGGATTTCCAACAGTGTTCAACTTGCGGGTTTGGGGTGTATCCAATTACATGCACGGTTAATCAGAGAGTTACTTGCAGGATGGGGGGTGTTTATCTGTATTACATGCAGGGTAGGGGGTGTGTATCCATGTTATATGCGGGTGGGGGTGTGTATCCGTGTCACATGCGGAGGTCAGCTCAGTGTTGTTGCAGGGTGCTGTTGTCTGCCCACCACACTGACTGCATGTATGACTCCTCTGCCTTACCTGCCGTCCCATCCCTCCGGGTGTTCCAGGGGGCCCAGGAGGACCAGGCATCCCTGGAGGTCCAGGCGGGCCCTGAGCAAGATTAATGAAGAAAAGGTGTTGTCAGGTGGAGTTCAACAAAAGGTGAATGTGGAATTCAATGGTGTCTGTGGAGAATTCATCAGCTTTGTGGGAGTTCACTCACCAAAGGACCCATTGTCCATGTCATTCGCTCTCCTGGGGCACCTGGTAGACCGTGTTCTCCCTGTGATGGGGCAATGATCAGACATTATGGGAGATCTGTCAACCTGCTCCCGGTCACAACTGGGTTGTCAGAATTGATCATTACTCATTTCCACACCCATTTCTGTTGGAAAGCACCCCATTCACAAATGTGTTTCTGTGGGGCCGTGCAATGTCACCATCCATCAGCCTGATTGCGAGAACTATTTATGAGGACCCAACTGAACTCAGTGATGAATGGAATTAGATCAATGTCCATCCTCTCAAAGCCAGTCTCTCTCTCTCTCTCTCTCTCTCTCTCTCTCCTGCCATGGACTGCACATATCTATTCCAGCACACCAGGAGCAATCTTGGTGCTCCATCTCCAATAGCCATCCTGAGCCCTTGTAGATATGCCATCTCAACACCTCTCGGATTCCAACCAATCTGGCCGACCCTGGCCTTCTCCACTGCCAGAGTATGACCAAATGCTAACCTGAGCAAAACCTCATATTCTGCCTGGGTAGTCGCCCACAAGCCAATGGAATGAGCATTCAGGCAACTCTTACCTGCTGTGTTTCCCCCACTCTTCCTGCTGTTTCCAAACAGCTCCTCTGATCCACTTTTCTCCACGCCCCCCCCCACCCCCCCGGTCATCTCCTCCCTGCAACCAGCTTCCATTCACCTGTCACTATTTCTTGTTTTCTATGGAGTTGCCCATTGCCACCACCATCTTGTTCCACTTACCTATCTCTTAACTGCTAGCCATTTATAACCTCCTTGCTTCGGGTATGCCAGAAAGACAATGACCGTGCTGGTAGAGCTGCTGGTGAGGAGTGGTGGCGAGTGACCTCTCCTGCACAGGGTTTTACCACCCAGTCCAACTAATGATGGCTCCATACAGTTTTTAATTGGCCTGCGATGGTTTATTTTAAACCTTGCGTCCGCGGGGTTTGGCCCAAGAATGGGGGGTGGGGGGGAGAGAGCAGAAGGGTTCCAGAAAACAGGTAGACCACCCCTCCTCCCCCTCCACCTTTGAGAAGGAGAAGCAGGAGGAGAGGACCCTATGGGATGGTGACTATGTGGTGGACCAGTGAGGGGCCTATGGCTGAAGAGCACACAGGTGGTGGCCTACTGGCAACTGCAGTGAAAAGATGAAAACCAGGCAGCGGACCACTAGAGACCGGCTCGAGGCTGGCTGAGGGGTTCCAAGGATCGGAACCTGCTTGTGAGAAGGTGCCGAGGGTGTTGCAGCTGCAAATGTTTAGCTCGTGCCGCCAATGGTTTGGACTAAAATCTGTGCGGCTGCAGAGGCTCCGTGAGTGTTGGAGACAAATCCACCAACACTCAGTAACTCTGGGGGGGAGGGGGGGAAACGGGACTTCCTTTTGCTTCTTTTTCTCTGAGTGCAAGGGGCACCTGGCAATTTCTGCTGAAGCGAATCTTATGGCAGTCAAAAGAAAATTTCATGTAATATTACACCTGTTTCTAGATAAATTAACCTTGAATCTTCAATCCTGCCTCCAGTGATCGCCCTCCAGCCTCTGCCTTCCAATTTCATCCCTTCCCCTGCCCCACCTGCTCTCATCCCCCACCCTTCCTCAATTACCAGCCTCTGCTTCATAACTTCCACTCCCCCTTTAAACCAGCCAACCTTCCTCCCCCACAGGCGCTGCTTGATCCGCTGAGATCCTCCAGTGGTTTGTTTTCCCTATCAACTATTTTGCTCCCTGGGCTTGTTCAACCATTCAACAGTGAACATAGAACAATACCGCAGGGTGTTCTCAAGGAAAGACATTTTGGTTAGAGGTTAAAAATTTTTGTAGAAAAAACTCCCAGAGGATCCGATGCTATTTTTGTTGGGTAATATTAAAGTGGTTAGTTCTAAATTAAGATTAACGATGTATCAAATTGAGTCTTACGATTGGCTTTAGCTGTTTCTAGGATGTGCAGAGCCATGACTTGGAAATCAGATACGGATTTAGAGACGGAGAAGTGACATGATGAATTACGTCCCTGTATTCCTCTTGAGAAAGTAACGTTATGCAATAAATACCATTTTTTTCTGGAAAATACAGAGCCATATTTAGAATATGTGCCCTTCTTCCCTACCACCCCCCGAGATACTGACGGCCTGTCGGCTGCTGCTACCCTGCCCCGTGCGAACCCAAAATGTTATTTCTGCGGGAGGGACAAGCACAGCAGGTCCCAGTGCCCAGCAAGAAAAGCCAGGTGCCAGAAGTGCCTTAAAAACGGCCACTTTTTTGCAGTCTGTAGGTCTAAAATGGCCATCGGCAAACACAGTGCCTCGTGTGAAGCCCAATCGCCACTATCCCATTCAAACTCTTCTTCCCCAGAGCTCTCGTCCAATGAGAGTGAGGGCTCCCCTGCACGGCAACGCCTGACATCACGGAGACGCCGAACCCGGAAGGGGCAGCCCACCCTCGCAACCATGGTGTTGGCCCGCCTCTCGCCCCCGTGTGGAACACTCGACGCTACCGCCGCTGCTGCCGCCGCCACAGACACCCCCGGGGCCGACGCTACTGCCGCTGCTGCCGCCGCCACAGACACCCCCGGGGCCGACGCTGGAAGAAGACCGCAGAGCCCACCTCACTGACAAAAGACAAAGGAGGAAAAACCCAACACCCAACCCCAACCCACCAATTTTCCCCTGCAACCGCTGCAACCGTGTCTGCCTGTCCCGCATCGGACTTGTCAGCCACAAACGAGCCTGCAGCTGATGTGGACTTTTACCCCCTCCATAAATCTTCGTCCGCGAAGCCAAGCCAAAGAAAAATTCCTTTAGGCATTCTCTGTTTCACTCCCATTTTTTCTTTTTTCTCTATTTAGTTTGGGCTTGTTGGGTGGGGGATGGCGAGGGTGAGGGAGGTGCAGAGGTTTTTTTAATATATATTTGTACCACATATATACTTTATTTTTTTAGATACCTTTTTTGAATATGTATATATGGATGTGGTTTAAAAATTTTTAAATAAAATGTTAAAAACGACAGCACAGGGACAGACCCTTTGATACCCAAATTAAATTTGGGCACTGAGGGTTGCACTCTATTCCCTACTCATTCACCATCTACCATGCCCATTCCAGGCACCCACAATGCTCTAGGTATTAAATTTACCTTGTGTATCTCTTTTAAACCCCCCCCCCCCCCACCTCATCTGGTGACACAGTTGACGTAGTGGTTAATGCAACACGGTAACAGTGTTAGTGACCTGGGTTCGAATCTGATAAGGAGTTTGTACGTTCTACCATGTCTCTGTGGGTTTCCTCCTGGGGCTCCGGTTTCCTCCCACTGTTCAAAACGTGCCAGGGGGTTGTGGGTCAATTGGGTGTAAATAGGCGACACAGGCTCGTGGGCCAGAAGGGCCTGTTACCGTGCTGTTTACCTAAATTTAAAAATTAAATTTAAATGCAGATTCTCTAGTGCATGAACTTTTCACTCCAGGATAAATATTCCGACTGTCTACCCTACATCTCTCATCTTTCGATAAACTTCTGTTGAAATATTCCTCAGCTTCTGATGCTTCAGAGAAAGCAACACAAGTTTGTCCAACTTCTCCCCCCATCTCCTGCCCCCCACGCCAGTCAGCAACACAGTCGAACTCTTCTATCTCCTTTTAACAACCTCTCCCCCCCATCTCCTATCCCCCACGCCAGGCAGCAACACAGACGAACTCTTCTATCTCCTTTCCAAAGCCTGTGATGGGATGGACAGAATTGCACACAATTCTTCAAATGCAACCAAATCACAGTTTTATAAAATTGCAGTGTGATCTCCTTACTTCCATCCGACAGTCCATCTGCCAGCTTTTGCTCTGCTTCTGAATACTTCTGAAAGGTGTTAACCTCTGTTCTTCAAGTTTAAGATGAACAATTTACCCAGCACCACTCAGTCACTGCTGGCAGATAGTTCTAAAGCCCAGAGCCCTCGGCCTGGGCAGTGCCTCCTACTGTACGGGGCTGTCTCAATCATTAGACTTTATACCTTGTCCTGAAAACTTCGCCCACAAGAACTTTCCTCCATTTACCCCAATATTCCTTCAGTGTCTTGAAATCATCCCTTAATCTCTATTCCAGATAGACGTGTGCTTTCATCCCTAGAGTGCAGGTATCTGTCTGCTAAACTTTTCACTGAGGCCAGAATGCTATTGGCTAATGGTCATGTTTTGAATGAATGAGAGTTTATCAATCATAACATTAACGTTCACTGAAATTCTCACTTGCTGCAGCCAGATGGATACAAAAATATTCTAACAGCAAGAATCAATTATATAACCACGTGAGAGAGGAAAGAACTATGAAGGGAGAGAGAAATGTTCACAGTTGCACGCAAGGCAAAAATGATGTGTTGTTCTGCCGTAGTGTTACGGGCAGGGTGGTACAGGGAGGATAACGTGTCTGACAGCAAGTATAATTAACATCATGCCATTCCCATTCTTCCTGCGCACTGTTGGCTCCAAGTTAGACAACAACCTGGAATGTCCAGCCTACACCAAACATTCCGTTGATGCTTGGCCCAGTGGACACCTTACACCCCCACATACTGGCAGCTACTTACAGAAGCTCCTGGCTGTCGGCCATCTCCTGGTTGGGTTGCAGGTCCGTACATACAGATGCAAGTTTCGGCTGCTGCTCCCTGCCGGCCAAAGAAGATTCATTGATCAGTTCATTCCTGTTTCTGCAGGATGGCAAGGAGGATCAGAGTTACAGAGAGAGGCCCCTTCACAATGTGGGCTTCACCCAGGGGTCCTTCACATCGACATCCACGGGTCCCTCGACAGTGGGATTCGTCCACACTGGGAGGGATCCCTTGAAAGTGGGGTTCAGCCTCACTGTGGGGTGTCCCTCGAGAGTGGGGTTCACCAACACTGGGGGGGGTCCCTCAATAGTGGGGTTTGCCCACTGTGGGGTGGGTCACGACAGTGGGGTTCACCCACACTGGGGAGTCCCTTGATAGCGGGGTCTGCCCACACTGGAGGTTTGCCCACACTGGGGGTGGGACCCTTGACAGTGTGGTTTGCCTACACTGAGTGGGGGGGGGGGGGTTCCTTGATACTGCTGTCACTGTCCCTGAGGCAGGACAACACACCTTACCCACACCGCGCCCTTTTCCTTTCCACCACAGGAAGGCGTGACATGGAGCACCACAACAGAGTGGTGACGTCGTTAACCCTGACTCCGTCACCAAAGGAAAGAACTCTGCCCATGGTCATCATCCAATCTCTCCCCATCCCAGGCAAGATCTCCCTTCCATCTGCAGGCAGGAAGTGCAGGGGTACAGTGAAGAAGGCTGTAGACACTGGAATCCAGACCAAATGTGCTTCTGGGGACCTCAGCAGGCCATGCAGCACGTGTGGAGGCTAAGCAACGGTCGACTTATCAAGTGGATGTGCAGGGCTCCAGCTGAAATGCTGTCCCACTGTCTCCACAGGAGCTCCCTGACCCATTGAGCCCCTGCGGAAGATTGTGTTCGCTCCTCCTGTGCTCGAGCTCCAGGTTAGACTGGGGCTGCCTGTTCCATGCTGTGGGGTGTGAGGGGCAGGGACTGGGTCACCATGCCAACATTCCCAGCACACAGCTACTCCTTCACCTCCTTCCTCTCCTGGGAACCCCTTTGGGATTGGTTCCACTGAGAGATTTTACCAAGAATACAGAAGCTTAAAAAACAACTTACCTTTTCACCTTTGATTCCAGCTGCGCCCTAGGCAAGGGACATAAAGGAAGGAACCTATGTTAGTGGGAGCTCACAACACGGCACGTTATTGTGACTACATGATGTTCACTAGCCACGGACTAGGGTTGTATCTGCTCCATTATTTACCTTTACTTACTTCTATCCTAATCCTCTGAGCTCAAAACCCCCAGTCCTCCGAGCTCAAAACCCCCAGTCCTCCGAGCTCAAAACCCCCAGTCCTCCGACCTCAAAACCCCCAGTCCTCCGAGCTCAAAACCCCCAGTCCTCTGAGCTCAAAACCCCCAGTCCTCCGACCTCAAAACCCCCAGTCCTCCGACCTCAAAACCCTAGTCCTCCGACCTCAAAACCCCCAGTCCTCCGACCTCAAAACCCCCAGTCCTCCGACCTCAAAACCCCCAGTCCTCCGACCTCAAAACCCCCAGTCCTCCGACCTCAAAACCCTAGTCCTCCGACCTCAAAACCCTAGTCCTCTGACCTCAAAACCCCCAGTCCTCTGAGCTCAAAACCCCCAGTCCTCCGACCTCAAAACCCCCAGTCCTCCGACCTCAAAACCCCCAGTCCTCCGACCTCAAAACCCTGTTCCCAGTTATCGCCCTGTCATGTGATTTCTCCATTGAGCAATCAGTGGCGAATTTTGGCCCTAGCTTTTGAACTTCCCTCGTCCTGTTACCATGGTGTTATGGTTAGTTGCAGTTAGTGCAATGTTATTACAGCTCCAGCGACCTGGGTTCAGCCTCTTTCTGTGTAGTGTGACTCTATTTGAATAAATGGTTCAAGAAGCATCTTAAAGATGAACAAATGATTAGAGAGAAAATGATGGCAGTGTGGAGCAGTGAAAAGACCCCAAGGCATGGTTGCGAAGTGATAATTATTCTGTCCAAAATATTAACACCCCGTTGGGCAGATCTGAGGCCAGATTCCCAAAATAAACATTTCCTTTGGAGTTAAAATTCATTGACATAACTAATCTCACTGACAGTGAGACCAGGGACTTGAGGGCGTGAAGTGGTTGAGGAAACACTTTTGGTGTGGAGTGGGGACAGACTCAGTGTTTAAGTGAGGACTAGAACACACATAATTGCAACCCAGTACAGGCCCTTCAGCCCACAATGCTGTGCCCACCCATGCAACAATCTAATCCTTCCCTACCGTATGCCCTTATCTCTATTCTTTTTTACATCCATTTGTAAAAGTTAAAACCTTGTTTTTTTAAAAAATATTTAGTTAATTTTGTGCCTGTTTAAGAGAACTATTGTTTATAGTGTTACCATAGTGACTATGATGTAATATCTGCCCAGACTAACGGCTGCTCATTATTTAACCAGATATGAAGGAAGCGTGAGCATGAGAAATTTTTCTTTGAATTTTCTGTTTCTCTTTAAATTTGTTTATCTGTATCTCTTTAAAGTTTGAGCTTCTTTATATACGTTTTATATCTCTATCATTATACAGTAAATACTTTGTTTATTCATCATTATGAAAGTCTTAATGCAAAATTATGCAAAATGTTTATTTGTTTTATTAACGAATTAAAGTACATAAACAGCAGTCACAGAGTTGGATTTACTGGATTAAAGAGATCAAAATTCGAAATATCGTAGCTCACACCTTGGAAGATAACACTTTGAAATTAGGATATATTAGAAAAAGGAAAGTGTTGTCTATACCATGTGTCTATTTAAGTGTTTTTCAATGTGCCACTTATTACAACCACCACCACCCCTGGCAATGCATTCCAGGTACTTGCACACATTTCCCCAAAACATTCCTCCATATACTTTAAACAAATGTCCTCTGTGACTTAGTAGTGTTGCCCTGGGAAAATGTGACTGCCTGCCACCCATTCTCTGCCCCTTATCACCCTGTAAACCTCTATTATGTCACCTCTCAAACCTTGTTTCAAGATGAAAGAAAACCACCTCAGGAGGAAGAGGGGATGAGAGGTTGTTCTCACCGGTGCAGGTACAATGGGCTCCAGTGCTGACCAGTGGTCGGGGATTTTGGTTGTAGCTAACTGTTCTTCTTCATGATCCAGCACAGTAACAGGCCCTTCTGACCTACAAAACCATGCTGCCCAATTACACCCAATTAACCCAGATGCTTTGGAGGGTGGGAGGAAACCCACACAGTCGTGGGGAGAATGTACGAACTCCCTACAGATAGAGCTGGATTCGAACTGGTGCTGCAGTAATTCTACACTCACTGCACAGCTTGCTGGCAGGATTCTGGGAAATTTTTGAATAATTCCACACCAGAATGCAATTCCCACCACTCCACGATTCTACTCCCCTGCTGGCTGTTCCCTTCCAGCCATTCCTAATTCCACTCCCCCCCCCCCACCCCGGCTCCTTCCACTTTCCCTCTGTTGTTCCTGCTCCATGCAGGATATGACCCAGGTCAGGACCTTCCACCAGCACATCATCTCTGGACTTCCAGTGAATCCACAGACATCAGGGCAGGGCAAGGTTGAGTGGGATGGAGGGAAAACCAACTAGAGTGTCAAAGGTACTTACTGGGAAGCCTCGTTTCCCTGGTAATCCTGGAGCACCAATCTCTCCATCTTTGCCCTGGTAAAAATAGCAGCAGTTAGTGCATGCTGGGATTTATGGTGGAGTTTGACCATAAAACAAGAGAACACTGCAGAATGGTGAACTGCAGTGCATGAAATTAAACAAAAGGGGTGTATCTGTGGCAGGGGGGAGGAGTACACAACAGGGACATGGACCAATTACTCCTGGACACGATTCCACATCTTGCATTAGCCAATGAATTATTCTAGTGGAACCCATCTTTCTTCTCAAGGGCGCCTTTGAGGCTGCCTGGTGAACTTTCACCACCACGGCCAATGTCAGTTAGATCCATTACAGTCCACTTTGCTGGCACCACCCCACCAACTCTGGAGTGACAATCCCACTGTCACACTAGGAGCCACCCTCCATGTGGAGCATCAGTCATCCTGCTCTCATCCAATGCAGGAAACTCATCACCATTCCTTAGACTTTTCCCAACTAAACAACCCGAGCACGGTGGGCTCCATCTCCACAGGACAAATCATCTACCAGGATTGAAATGGTTACAGTGACAACTACACTACAGAAACAGGCCCTTCAGCCCATCTAGTCTGTGCTGAACAATTATTCAGTCTGGTGTCATTGACCTGTACCCAAACCTCGCCCTCCATACCCCTTTCATCCTTCCATGTATCAAACCAAATTATTTTTTAAATGTCAAAATTGAGCCCGTATTCACCACTTCAGATGGGAGCTTGTTTCACACTGTCTTCTGGGTGAAGAAGTTTCCCCGATGTTCCCTTTAAATATTTCACCTTTCACCCTCAACCCCTGAGCTCAAGTTCTTTTTTCACTCAATCCTGGGTAACTCTCCTTCTTTGACGGAGTGGCACATTTGCACCGAGGTGCATTGCCATGATTCTTAGGCGAGGGGGGCACAACTGGGTGGCATTGAACCCTCTTATGTGTGGCCCAGCTGGCATTGTGCCAGACTTCCCTGCCCGTGTCCAGGGGCAGCTCCATTCAGGCAGCATGGACTCCGTTCCCTCCACACCACAGCCACTTATCCTGTGCCTGACCCGCTTGCACTGCTGTTCTAGCACACCAGCATGTAGTGCAAACCCTGCTCTCACTGCCCCAGAAGTACTGAGATAGCAAGAGGAGAATTAGCACTTGTTAGAACATTACATCACAGTTAAACAGGAATAACTGCAAACACTCCAATGTAGTACACAAACTTGCTAGAGAAACTCAGCAGGTCATGCAGCATCCATGTTTCAGGCTTGGTACACCTGGTAAATCTCTGCACTCTCTCCAAAGCATCTTCACCCTTTCTGTCATGAAGAGACCAGAACTTAATAACCATCTAACAGTGACAGCACAGAAACAAGCCAACTTGGCCCTTCGAGTCCACGTCGAACACTTTCTCCCACTGAACCCCACTGACCTACACTCGCCCCGTGACCCTCCATTCCTTTCCAGTCCATGTACATACCCAACTTCTCCTAAAATGCTGATATCGAATCTGCCTCCACTACTTCATCCAGACGCTCGGTCCCCACACACACCACTCGCTGAGTAAAGAAGGTCCCCCTCATGTTTCTTATAAACATCCCCCCCATACTCTCAGCTCACATCCTCTCATTTGTATCTCCCCTTTCTTAAAGGAAAAAGCTTCTCCAAGTCCACTCTATCTACACACCCAATAATTTAAAATCCCTCAATCAAATCCCCTCTCAACCTTCTACGCTCCAAAGAATAAAGACCTAACGTATTTAACTTTTCCTTATAACTTAGACCCTGTAACCCCGGCAACATTCCAGTAAATCTTCTCTGCACTCTCTAAGTTGTTGATCTGTTTCCAATAATTTGGTAACCAAAACTATACACAATATTCCAAGTTTGGCCTCACCAATGCCTTGTACAATTTTAACATCACATCCCAGCTCCTGGACTCAATGCTCTGATTTATAAAGGCCAACGTACCATAAGCTCTCTTCTCCACCCTAGCCACATGTGATTTCACCTTCAGGGAACTATGTACCATTATTCCTTGATCCTTCTGTTCTACTGCACTCTTCAATGCCCCACCATTCACCACATATGTTCTATTTTGATTAGTCCTACTAAAATGCATTAAACTCCATCTGCCATCTTTCAGCCCACTCTTCTAACTGGCCTAAATCCCCCACAAGCTCTGAAACCCTTCTTCACTGTCCATAGCTCCACCTACCTTAGTATCATCCACATACTTACTCATCCAATTTCCCACCCCATCATCCAGATCATTAATGTATCTGACAAACAGTAATGGACCCAATACTGAACTCTGAGGCTCACCACTCGTCACCGGCTTCCAATCTGACAAACAGTTATCTACCACTGCTCTCTGGTATCTCCCATTCAACCAATGTTGAATCCATTTTACTACTTCAATGTTAATACCTAATGATTGAACCTTCCTAACTAACCTTCCCTGAGGAACCTTATCAAAGACCTTACTAAAGTCCATATATACAACATCCACTGCCTTACTCTCATCAACTTTCCTAGTAACCTCCTCAAACAAATTCAATAAGGTTTGTCAAACACGATCTTCCGCTCACAAATTCATGTTGACTGTTCCTAGTCAAACCCGTCCTATCTAAATATAAGAATACTTTCCATTAACTTATCCACTACTGATGTCAAATTCTCAGGCCTATAATTACTAGATTTATTCCCAGTACCTTTTTATAAACAATGGAACTCCACGAGCCACCATCCCCGTTACTAATGTCAACGCCCCTACTATTTCTACACCAACTTCCTTCAGGGTCCTCGAGAATATCTTGTCAGGACCTGGACACTCATCCACCTTTATTTTCCTTAAAAGTGCCAGAACTTCCTCTTCTTTATTCATCATCGTTTCCACAACTTCCCGACTTATTTTCTTACTTTACACAGATCAATATCCTTCTCTTCAGAAAATACTGAAGAAAAAAATTGTTCAAAATCTCCACGCACAGCCGTCCACTCTAGGGGAACAATTTTATCCCTCATTATCCTTTAGCTCCTAATATATCTGTAGAATATATTTTCACTTTATTTGACAACACAACCTCATATCTCCTCTTAGCCTTTCTAATTTCCTTAAGATTCTTTTCGCATTCTTTCTATTCCTTTAACACCTCATTTACTTCATGCTGTCAAGGCTCCCTCAAACTTTTAATCTTTCATCCTAACAGGAACATACTGTCTCTGTATCCTTAAAATTTCACCTTTGAATGCCCTCGATTTTACTTCTACATCCTTCCCAGAAAACAATTTATCTCAGTCCACACCTTCCAAATCCATTCTCACCTCTTCAAAATGAGCCTTTCTGCAATCAAAAATATTTATAATTATTGATATTTTGTGAGAAGATTGAAACTAGAAACAGATGAAGGCCATTCAGCCCTGTGATTCCATTAAATGTGCCATGAATGCCACACTCCTGGACTCTGCTCCTGGAAATGTTTATGTCTCCAATATTCTTGGTGTTTCAGACAGCCAGGTGCAAAAGGGCAAGGAATGGGGAAACACTGACCACACTGGCTGGCTACAGGAGGAATGCACACTCTTTCTGTGATGTTCCAACAGGTGCTCACAGGACAGCTGGTGTGTGAGGAGAGGAACAGCAAGGCCCCAACTACTATGTCAGAACAGGGAGAGGGTGTGGTCAGAGGGTCCCACTGACGCTGCCTCCAGTGGATGAGAGCGTCTCCCACTGACTCCGCCTCCAGTGGATGTGGGCGGCTCCCACGGATTCCGCTGGAGGCGGAAGTGGGCGGCTCCCATGGATTCCTCCTCCAGCGGAAGTGGGCAGGCTCCCACGGATTCCGCCTCCAGCGGAAGTGGGCAGGCTCCCACGGATTCCGCCTCCAGTGGATGTGGGTGGGCTCCACGGATTCCGCCTCCAGCGGATGTGGGCGGATTCCGTTTCCAGACGTTTTGGCTCATCCCACTTTCTCCAAGACAAAGCTATAGACACTTCCCAGCTATGCTTGTCTTTGCATTGAAGATATGGCACAGTCCATGCTGCAAATCTACACAGGCAAGGCTCCTCAACTCTTCCTTCACAACAATGGCGACTACATTGGAGCTGCCTCCTGCACCCATAATGAGATCACCAACCTGACCCACTTTGCTGGCAACTTCAACCACAATCTCAAATTTACTTGGTCCATCTCTGGTAACCTCTGATTTCCTCTGCATGCCGAGTGTACTGCCAGTTTCTCCAGCTCACTTGTATTGTGCATTCCAATGATCTCACACTCTGCAGTCTTCCCACTAATCTACAAATGACCACATCACCTGATCACACAGTAAATGCCCATGAGGGTGCCACCCTGCCGCTCCTCTCATCTTCATGGGTTCACTTGTTCCAGACTCCACTCTGTTGATGGAGATTTCTGGGACGGTGGAGATGTTGGCCATCACTTGGTTGGAGTTCCCCTTTGCTGGAGGCCGTGTCAGCAGAGAGTGGAGCAGTGGGCATTGTGACTCACTGTCTGCTCCTCCCTGGGTCACCAAGGTGCCAACACTGGTCTGTGACCATGACTGTGACAGGCAGGCGTTGAAGGATGTAACACTGACCTTTATCCCCGGTATCCCCACGCCTGGAGCTCCTGGGTGTCCTGGAATCCCATGCTCACCAGCTTGTCCCTAAAACACAAAGAAACCCCACCCCCCAGCAAGTTGAAAACTTTTGTGTCAGTTAATTAAAAGTGAAGATACCCCTACCATCGAAGGTTGGAGACCATTAACTGGTCTAAAAGCCATTATTGAAGAGGCATGGAAACAACATAGGGCTGCCATAGAAACAATGTCCTCAGAATGAGAAACTATGAGGAGCATAGGGCTGGGGGATGTCACAGTGTCAGAGGCTCCTACCCATCTCCCACGATGGCAGATGGTGGGGATCCAGAATGGGGAGGGTCTCACAGGGACTGGGGCTGCAAATGAGGAGGGTCCCACAGAGACTGCGGCTGTGAATGGGGAGGGTCCCACAGAGACTGCGGCTGTGAATGGGGGGGGTCCCACAGAGACTGCGGCTGTGAATGGGGAGGGTCCCACAGAGACTGCGGCTGTGAATGGGGAGAGACCTCAGAGACTGGAGCTGTGAATGGGGAGGGCCCCTCAGAGACTGCGGCTGTGAATGGGGAGAGACCCCAGAGACTGGAGCTGTGAATGGGGAGGGTCCCACAGAGACTGCGGCTGTGAATGGGGACAGACCCCAGAGACTGGAGCTGTGAATGGGGAGAGACCCCTCAGAGACTGGGGCTGGGGTGAGGGATCTCACTCCCACTGAGGCTGCTGCAGTGTGGGTCCTGGTGTCATCAGTTGGAGCTGGAATGGAGCTGGAGTGAGGGGATAGTGCTTACCTTGCTGCCTTTGGGTCCTTCCAGTCCAGGTGTCCCCAGTATGCCTGGTTCACCCTGCAATGAAAACAAGGTGGGGACAAGTCAGCACACTCTACCCAGATGCAGAACCAACGTGGTAAAGGCTCCACCAATATATAGTGAGTGACAGGCCCTGTAGGCTCCGCCCACACAGTGAATGACTGGCCCTGAAGGCTCCCCTGCACATGGAACAGGAGGGGAATAGGCAGACATGATCCAGCTCCCAGCTCAATGAAGGTATGCCTTGAGATGGAAGATTCTGGACTGCCCTCACACATCAGCACTGCCCCCAAACACTCAACGCTCTGGCACTGAGACCCTTACAGGCACCTACTTCAGAAGATGCTGCCAGCCCCTCCTTGTTCACTCAAGACAATGGCTGAGCTTTTATTGCACCACCTTCTGTTCCAGCTTTGTTTATTTATTTATTCACAGGACGTTAGAAGCAGACTCTAGCCACTGAAGTCCATGCCGCCCAATTAACCTCCAACCCCTGTATGCTTTGAAGGGTGGGAGGAAATCAGAGCACCCGAGGAAACCCACAGATTCAAAAGAAGGATTGGCATGGTGCTAACCATGCACTAACAGTTCTTCCCTGGATAACTTGATGGCTGTCTTGAATGTACTCAGAGACTGGACCCCACTACTCTCTTGGCTGGAGATCCACCAACCCCTGGTCAAATCCTTCTCCATGTACGATCAAGCAACTGTCTGTCAAATTTCAATTGGTCCTGGTATGGTTCCTGTGGATTGGAGGGTGACTTCATAGTTAAAGCAAGGGGGAGGAAGGCAAGCAAGGAATGATTGACATGTCAGCTTGACATAGGTGGTTGGGAAAAGACCTAGATGTTACAAGATGTGGTGACAGAACAAGCAAAAAATAACCATATGATTGCACAGAGTCAACACAATGTCTGCATTAGACTAGTGAAGGGGGAGCAGATGTGAAGCATATGGCATTCTGGAAGGCCTTTGATGAGGTAACGCTTTGGGAAGTGGTGAACAAGGCTGGAATGATATGGCTGAGGGCCCGAAAGTAATCATTTGAAGTTTGGTAATAGGAACATGAGAAATAGGAGCAGGAGTTGGCCGTCCAGCCCATCAAGCCTGCTCCATCATTCAATGTGATCATGGCAGATCTGATGATCAGCTCATCTCCACCCACCTAGCTTTTCGCCATATCCCTTAAATCCCCAACTGTGTAGAAATCTATCCAACCTTGTCTTCAATATATTTACTGAGGTCGCCTCCACAGATTCACCGCCCTCTGGGAAAAGCAGTTCCTCCTCATCTCCATCCTAAATCTACTCCCCTGGATCTTGAGGCCACGTCCCCTAGTTCTAGTCTCCCCCACCAATGGGAATAATATACCTGCCTCTATCTTATCTATACGTTTCATAATTTTATGTTTCTATAAGTTCCCCTCTCATTCTTCTAAATTCCAGCAAGTACAGTCTCAGACGATTCAATCTCTCCTCATAGGCCAAACCTCTCAAAGCCAGTGACATCGTAAATCTGTCTGGGAATGGAAGTGGTGATGGAGGTGCAAAGAGGAGTTGCAAAGTTGTGCAGCAGGTTAAGTCACTGCTTCACAACTTCAGACACCCAGGTTTGATCCTCACCTCTAGTGCCTCTTTGTGATAACAGCTCATTTTCCCTGTGGAACCACAGAACCATAGACTACAGAAACAGGCCCCTTCAGCCCTCCCAGTCTGTGCCAAAGCATTTTTTTTCCTTGTTCTACTGACCTGCAACCAATCAATAGGCCTCCATACCTCTCCCATCTATGTATCTGTCCAAATTCTTCTTAAATGTTAAAATTAAGCCTTCATTCACCACTTCAGCTGGCAGCTCATTCCACACTCCCACCACCCTCTGTGTGAAGAGGTTTCCCCTCGCATTCCCCCTAAACTATACACCTTTCACCCTTAACACCATACCCTCTGGTTTGTATCCCACTTCCCCTCAGTGGAAAAAGCCTATCTACATTTACTCAGTCGATCCCCCTTATAATTTTAGATACCGCTAGCAAATCTCCTCTCATTCTTCTACACTCCAGGGAATAAAGCCCTAACCTGTTTAACCTTTCCCTTGAACTCAGTTTCTGAAGTCCGGGCAACATCCTAGGAAAGCTCTGCACTCTTTCAATCTTATTGATATTTTTACTGTAGTTTGCTGACCAAAACTGCACACAATATTCCAAATTTGGCCTCACCAATGTCTTATACAACTTTACCATAACATCCCAAGTCTTCTACTCAATACTTTGATTTATGAAGGCCAAGATGCCAAAAGTTCTCTTTACAACCCTATCCACATGTGACTCCACTTTTAGGGAATTATGTATCTGTACTCCCAAATCCCTCTGTTCTACCGCTCTCCTCAGTGCCTGACCATTTACCATGTACCTCCTTTCTTGGTTTGTCCTTCCAAAATGCAACACCTCACATTTGTCTGCATTAAATTCCATATAATGAGAGGAGTCACGTGATGGAGTAGTGGCTGGTCAGGGAATTCCAGCCCTCTCCGGAAAAGTTAAAAAAAAAACGCACAAAACACAAAGGTATAAGATTAAAATTTAAAACAAAGTAAAAGTAAAGGTGAGAAGAAAATGGCAGCGAAGAGAGAAAAGTCGAAAACAACGGGAAGAAGAGAAGAAGAAAGAACGTCGGAAGAAGAAGGTGAAGGCCTTACCTGTCCGAGGAGGCCCGCCGCGGAGAGAGAAGCCCGCTCCCTAAGGTCGGTGGAAGTCCCGAGCTCGGGATTTCAAAAGTGGCTCGCAGAGCCGAGTAAAAGTGCGGAACCGCGCATGAAAAAAAGCACACTGACGGGAGGGGGGAACAGCTGCGGAGTCGATCTCCACAGCTGAGAGAGACACCTGCAACACAGCAGCAGGTGCAGAACACAGACAATAACGACAACAAGAAAGAAGAGGGTAAAAAGAAAACAAGGAAACAACAGATGGTCAATCCAGAGGAAGAAGAAGAAGAAGAACAGAAAGAAGTGGAAGAGGAAGAGAAAAGCAAGACAATGGATGTATCTTTTTTTAAAGAATATATGGAATCAGTGAAAGAATGGCAATTACAAGAATTTAATGAGATAAAAAGAAGAATTAAGAATGCAGAATAAAAAATGAATAAAATAGAAATGGCCATATCAGAGATAGGAAAAAGAGTGGATAATGTGGAAGAATGAGAAATAATTGTAGAAATGGAAGTAGAGGAATTAAAAGAGAAATTAGAAGAATCTAATAAAAAAGTTAAAGAGACACAAGAGCTGTTAGCTCAGAAGATAGATATAATGGAAAACTATAATAGAAGAAATAATATAAAGATAGTGGTCCTTAAGGAAGATGAAGAAGGCAAGAATATGAGAGAATTTATAAAAGATTGGATCCCCAGGGTCCTAGGAAGACCAGAATTACAGGAAGAAATGGAAATAGAAAGGGCACATAGAACATTAGCCCCAAAACCACAACCGCAGCAAAAACCAAGATCCATTTTAGTAAAATTTTTAAGATATACAACAAGAGAAAATATATTGGAGAAAGCAATGAAGAAAATAAGAGAAGACAAAAAGCCACTGGAATACAAAGGTCAAAATTTTTTTTTTATCCAGACATAAGTTTTGAACTCCTGAAGAAGAGAAAGGAGTTCAATACAGCAAAAACGATCTTATGGAAAAAAGGATATAAATTTATGTTAAAGTACCCAGCGGTACTTAAAATAGTTATTCCAGGGCAATAAAACAGACTATTCTCGGATCCAGAGGAAGCACGAAAATTTGCAGAACTACAAAACAAGCAGAGAGATGAAGACATGTAATGAGAGTAAAAATGACCATGAACTATATGTATGTGTATATATATATATATATAGATGTGTATGTATATGTGTGTATACATGAATGTATCCGTATTTAGAGGAAAATATATAGAGTATAGATAAGAATTAATAAGGGAATGAAAGGGAATAGAGGGAATAAGGAGGGAATTAAAAGAGTGACCTTTGTTACATATGAAAATTGAAATCTTTTCCGGGGGGGGCTGGGTGGGGAGGAGTTACGGTCACTGCAAAATCAGTTGACGTTTGCGAGTGAATTTGCAAATCCAAATGGAGAGGGGAGATGTGGTTGCCCGACAAGGGATAAAGGGCAACTTAGGAGGGGGAGGGGAGAATGGGGTTAAAGAAGTTTTAAATAGGAGAATAAGGAAAATGTTTGATGTTTTAAAAATGTTGTCTTATAAAGTGTTCAAAACAAGAAAGCAGAAATGGATAAGAAGGAAAGGTGATGATGGAGAAACGGAAAGGGAAGATAAACAAAGTATGAAATGGCTACATTGAACTATATGACTTTAAATATTAACGGAATACATAACCAAATCAAAAGGAAGAAACTGCTAAATTTACTGAAAAAAGAAAAAAATTGATATAGCATTTGTGCAAGAAACACATTTAACTGAATTGGAGCACAAGAAATTAAAGAGAGATTGGGTAGGACATGTAACAGCAGCGTCGTATAATTCAAAAGCAAGAGGAGTAGCTATATTAATCAGTAAAAATGTACCAATTAAAATAGAAGAGGAAATAATAGATCCAGCAGGGAGATATGTAATGATAAAATGTCAGATATATTCGGAGTTTTGGAATCTACTCAATGTATATTCACCTAACGAAGAAGATCAAAAGTTTGTGCAAGATATTTTTTTGAAGATAGCAGATACGCAAGGGAACATATTAATAGGAGGGGATTTCAACCTTAATTTGGATTCAAATTTGGATAAAACTGGGAAAAAAATTAACAGTAAGAACAAAGTAACCAAATTTATAATTAAATCGATGCAAGAAATGCTACTTTTGGATATATGGAGGAAACAACACCCAAAGGAAAAGGAATATTCATATTACTCGGGCAGACATAAAACATACTCAAGAATAGACCTATTTTTGTTATCAGCTCGTATGCAAGATAGAGTAAGAAAAACAGAATATAAAGCTAGAATACTATCGGACCATTCACCCTTGATATTGACAATAGAGTTAGAGGACATCCCTCCAAGAATGTATAGCATGGAGATTAAACTCCATGCTACTCAAAAGGCAGGATTTTAGAGAATTCATTGAAAGACAAATTAAAATGTATTTTGAAATAAATACGGAATCAGTGAAAGATAAGTTTATACTATGGGATGTAATGAAAGCGTTCATTAGAGGGCAAATAATAAGTTATGTAACCAAGATGAAGAAGGACTATAATCAGGAAACAGAGCAGTTGGAAAGGGAAATAGTAAATATAGAAAAAGAATTAGCAATGAAGGAAGATACAACTAAAAGAAGAGAATTGGTAGATAAAAAAATAAAATATGACACACTACAAACATATAAGGTGGAGAAGAACATAATGAAGACAAAACAGAAATATTATGAACTAGGGGAAAAAACGCACAAAATTCTAGCATGGCAGCTTAAGACAGAACAAGCTAAGAAAATGGTATTGGCATCAAGGTAAAAAGACAAACAAATCACATATAATCCAACGGAGATCAAGGAAAACTTTAGAGAATTCAATGAACAATTATACCAAACTGAAAAAGAAGGGAAAGAAGGCAAAATAGATGAATTTTTAACTAAAATTGAACTACCAAAATTACAAATAGAGGAACAAAATAAATTAACTGAACCATTTGAAATAGTAGAAATACAAGAGATAATAAAAAAACTACCAAATAATAAAACACCAGGAGAGGATGGATTCCCAATTGAATTCTATAAAACATTTAAAGATTTACTAATTCCGCCCCTCCTGGATGTAATCAACCAGATTGATGAAACACAAAGCTTACCAGATTCATGTAAAACAGCAATAATTACAGTAATACCAAAGCAAGGGAAAGATCCACTCGCACCAGCGTCATATAGACCAATATCATTACTTAACACAGATTATAAGATAATAGCTAAACTATTAGCAAACAGATTAGCAGATTATGTACCTAAAATGGCAAATCTAGACCAAACTGGATTTATTAAAAAAAGACACACAACAGACAATATTTGTAAATTTATTAACTTAATTCATGCAGTAGAAGGGAGTAAAGTGCCAACAGTAGCAGTTGCTTTAGACGCAGAGAAGGCCTTTGACAGAGTAGAATGGAATTATTTATTCAAAGTATTGCAAAAATTCAGTTTACCAGAGAAGTATATTAATTGGATTAAAGCATTATATAAGGGGCCATTGGCGAAAGTGACAGTAAATGGATATATATCAAAGCAATTTAACTTAAGCAGGTCAACACGGCAGGGATGCCCACTATCACCCTTATTGTTCGCGTTAGCTATAGAACCACTAGCAGAATTGATAAGAACAGAAAATAATATAAAAGGGATAAAAATAAAAGACAAGGAATATAAAATCAGTTTATTTGCGGATGTTATAGTATACTTAACAGAACCAGAACTATCAATAAAATAATTATATAAGAAATTGAAGGAATATGGAGAAGTGTCGGGTTACAAGATTAACGTAAATAAAAGTGAAGCAATGCCAATGAATAATGCGGATTTCTCAAAATTTAAGAAGGAATCACCATTCTGATGGCAAATGCAAGCAATAAGATACCTAGGTATACAAATAAATAAAAATCTCGGCCATCTATATAAACTCAATTATTATCCACTAATGAAAAAATTACAGGACGACTTAGAGCATTGGAAAGACTTACCACTAACACTAATAGGAAGGATAAACTGTATTAAAAGAACATTGTACTGTCGCTGCTGTGACCGACACTACCGACCCGGTATCCACCACCAATACTGATGCTGCCAACCAGGGACACACCGATGCTACCGAACCGGTACCCACCGCCATGACCGCTCAACTGACCGCCCCACCGCCAACAGCAAGCAGCAAACCCCAGCACTTACCGTTGGCTGGCCGACATCCCCAGCAGACTGCAGGCAGCAGCACCAACTCCTCGACACTGACTGCTCCGGCCCGACTGTTTCAGTGATGTCACCATGCACACATTGCATGCCGAAATCACATAGGACTCCACTGTCCGCATTACAAGTCACTGCATTGATAACCCTAGACCAGGACTGCCCCTATCCCCTCACAAAAGCAATGGAACTGATTAAAGTGCATGACACTGTATCAATTGCTTATTTGACAAGGGGTCAACTGACAGTTTTATCCGCCCAACTCTGGCCCACTGTTGCGATCTGGCTATTCTCCCCACTGCCTAGAAGATTTCATTGGTGACCAGATCACACTCGAACGGGGTAAAGGGGTATTGTGTGGTGACTTTGAAAGTCCAGGGCAGCATGTTCACAGACTTCAAACTATTAGTCCTTCCCCAACTGTACACCCCTGTATTGCTGGGACTGGATTTTCAGTGCCAGTTCCGAACCATTTCCCTGCACTTTGGGGGTGTCTCACGCTCCACTCTCTGTCTGTAACCACTCCACCCTGGAATCCTCCTGCCAGAGGTAGCCCGAGCCACCCACCCCCACACCCCGGGGCCTCACCTGTAGCCTCTCCACCCTCTGAGTCGCTCTCCCAGCACTCTTCGCAAACCTTACCCCTGGCTGGAAGCCTGTGGCCACCAAAAGCCGGCAAGAAAGTTATGAAGACAGGACATTTATCACAAGCGAGGTGCGCAGACTGCTGGACGAGGGCATTATCGAACCTAGCTTGAGTCCCTGGAGGGCCCAGATGGTGGTTGTTAAAAACAGGGAGAAGCTGCGGATGGTGGTTGACTACAGCCAGACAATCTGTCATCCAGGGGTCACTAGGTTCGCGCACTTTGTCGCTTCATGCTTCTGGATGCATACCCCCTTCCACAGATCACGGATGTGGTGAATCAGATTGCCCAATACCGCGTGTTCTCCACCATTGACTTACGTTCGGCCTATCATCAGCTCCTGATCCACCGAGGACTGACCTTTCACGGCCTTCGAGGCGAATGGGCGGCTGTATCAATTCCTCAGGGTACCCTTTGGGGTCACAAATGGTGTCGCGGTCTTCCAGTGGGCAATGGACTGGATGGTGGACCAGAACGGGCTGACTGCTACTTTCCCGTATCTGGACAATGTCACCATCTGTGGCCAGGACACGGAGGATCATGATGTCAACCTTGAGAAATTTTTTCAGACTGCAATTTGGCTGAACTTGACCTACAATTTCGACAAGTGTGTCTTCCGGACCACTCGGCTTGCAATTTTGGGTTGTGTGGTGGAGAATGGGGTGGTCATTCCGGACCTTGACCACATGCCTCCCCTCATGGACTTACCACCACCGCCGCCCCCCCCCCCACCCCACACCCAGAAGGTACTCAGACGTTGCCTGAGCTTTTTCTCTTATTATTCCCAATGGGTTTCACACTATGCTGACATGCTGTCAACTGAAGCCAGAGCGGCTTTTGACCGCATCAAATCGGACATCGCTGCTGCAATGCTGCGCGCCATCGACGAGTCCATTCCGTTCCAAGTCGAGAGCGATGTGTCCGACTTTGCACTGGCAACCATTTTCAACCAGGCTGGCCGGCCAGTAGCCTTCTTCTCCAGAACCCTCCAGGGTCCTGAGACCCGACACTCCTCTATCAAGAAGGAGGCCCAGGCCATAGTCGAACCAGTACGTCGTTGGAGACACTACCTTACTGGCAGGAGCTTTACACTGCTGACTGACCAATGCGCGGTCTCCTTCATGTTTAGCAATACCCAGCGAGGTAAGATCAAGAATGACAAAATTGCCAGGTGGAGAATCGAACTTTCCACCTTTAATTATGACATACTGTATCGGCCTGGTAAACTCAACGGCCTGCCAGATTCAGGAGGACTTGCGCCTACATACAACTGGACAGGCTGCAGAGACTCCACGAGGAGCTCTGTCATCCAGGGATCACTAGGTTCGCGCACTTTGTCGAAGCTTGCAACCTACACGGTCGAGGAGATTCACTCTATGACCCGAGCCTGCCCGGTGTGCGCTGAGTGAGCGTGTGTTGGTGTGAGCGTGTGTTGGTGTGAGCGTTCTTCCATCTGGAGAACACTCATGTCATCAAAGCCACCTGCCCCTTTGAGCGTCTCAGCGTGGACTTCAAGGGGCCCCTACCGTCGACCAACCGTAACACCTACATCCTTACGGCCATCGACGAGTACTCCCGCTTCCCATTCACTGTGCCCTGCTCGGACATGACTGCTTCCTCAGTTATAGAGGCCCTGCACAGCATCTTCACCATCTTCGGGTACCCCAGTTACATCTACAGTGACAGGGAGTCCTCGTTTATGAGTGCTGAGCTGCGACAGTACCTTCTGGAACGTGATATTGCTTCCAGCAGGACCACCAGCTATAACCCACATAGTAATGGGCAGGTTGAAAGAGAGAATGCCACTGTCTGGAAAGTGGTTACGCTTGCCCTCCGGTCCAAGGTCTCCCCACCTCTCGCTGGGAGGACGTGCTCAATAGTGCCCTACACTCCATCCGCTCCCTCCCATGCACCGCGACCAATGCCACCCCCATGAAAGGATGTTCTCTTTCCCGAGGAAATCTGAATTGGGAACAACCATACCAGCGTGGCTCATGGTTCCCGGGCTGGTCCTCCTGTGACGCCACGTCCGGTACTCAAAGAATGATCCCTTGGTTGACCGAGTGACTCTGCTCCATGTGAACCCGCATTATCCCTACATTGAGTACCCGGACGGGCGGGAGGACACAGTCTCGGTAAGGGACCTAGCCCAAGTCAGATGAGGCCCAGCGGTGCTTCCAACCCAACCTCCCCCAAATCCTTCTCCCCCAGGTCACGTGGTCGAACAGAGGGACCAGCACCACCCCACCAGCTCAGGCCAGACTATCGACAATGCCGTTGGGGAAGTGAGCAAAGCAGTGGCCGCACCCGACGAACCTGCCAGCAACACGACTCCAGCGGCCCCAATCCCGGCACCACGGCGGTCACGCCGGATGGTCAGGCCCCCTGACCGGTACAGCCCCTAACCTCCACCAGGCTCTTTTTTTTCATTTTACAGCCCTCCATCCACCCCGGGGTCAGTTCTCAAAGAAGGGGTGAATGTGATAGTACAGATTCTATCACCAATGTGTATATGTATAGATTATAGTGTAGGATGACTGTGATTGGCTGAGAGCATAGCCACACCTACTGGCAGGTCTTAAAGGGTTGCTCCAAGCCAGACCAGGTCATTCTGGACTGGTCGACATGTGATATGCTCCAGTCTTTTAGTTAATAAAAGCCTTGGTTTGGATCAACAAGCCTTTGATTCTTTCAACGAGTTCTACAATGTGCAACCTCATAGATACAGGCTGGCTGCAAGTATTGCCCCCATGAATGCAAGCTCTGGATTCCTGGCAACACGTCTGTCTCAGCTTCCAGTGGAAGGAAACCTGTCGGTATTACTCACCGCCTTTCCTGGTTTTCCCACTGTACCATCCTTTCCCTGAAATTCAGAAGATTTCAACGTGAGCCATTTCAAAATGAAAATTCACTCTGGAGCAACAAGAACTTCTACTGGGAATCTCCGAGCCTGAAATAGAGCAAGCAATATGTGGGGGGTGGGGAAGGGGAGAGAAAGAGGGAGGAGAGAGAGAGAGAGAGAGAGACAGAGAGAGAGAGAGAGAGAGAGAGAGAGAGAGAGAGAGAGAGAGAGAGAGGGAAGGAGAGAATGAGAGATGGAGGAGGGAGAGAGAGGGAAAGGGGAAGAAAGAGAGATAGAGAGGCCTTTTCTTACCACCTCTCCCCCATTCCCCACAGCGATCAGGGTACCCCTCCCTACCCTGTCGCACACCCCTCCCCAGAGCCATCACACCACCCCTCCTCCTCTTCCCAAACCCCACATTCCTCCCCCCCATACTCCCTGACCCCCACACTCCTCTCCGCCCCCCAGCCCCACTTTTCTATCCTCACTGCAGGATGTGTACACCCCTCAACACTGACCTTTTGTGACCTCTGCCTCCTTTTTTCCACCACTGGTTTGGTATCTCCTCCCCAGGTATCTCCTCCCCAGGTATCTCCTCCCCAGGTTCTGGATCAAGAACTGTCTCCAAATGCCCAGCCTCTGAACCCTCTTTGAAACAGGTCTGGACTTTGACCCCTTCCTGCCTGTCTGAAAACTCCAGGGTTCCAGGGTGGATGGGTTTGGGAACTGGGGTCTGTGCTTCAGAAGGGCTCTAAGGCCGAGTCACGGCAGGGATTCAGCACCTTGCAGCCATCCACTTGCCTCCTTGCCAGTCACCTCCTGACCCTCTGTGACTGCTTCTGGTTCCCCCACTGGCCTCGTCTCGAACAGAGTGACTCCCCGATGCTAATGTGTACTCACCGGCCGCCCAGTCTGACCGACCCCTGGGGGTCCCCTCTGCCCCTGTCAGACACAAAGGGATTAAAGTATTAACACACTCATCAAAGTCAGCTCACAAACTCATCCAACTGCAGGTGATGGCCTCACACTGACCTTCTCGCCCTTGGCTCCTGGGGTGCCCGCCAATCCCTGTAATCCTGGCAGGCCCTATAGTAACACAGAAACAAGACTGAAATAGCAGCACATTCATGTGCACACTCACGCCAACACACGCTCACGCCAACACACGCTCACGCCAACACACGCTCACGCCAACACACGCTCATGCCAACACATGCTCACGCCAACACACGCTCACGCCAACACACGCTCACGCCAACACACACTCACACAACCTAACACCCACGCTCACACCAACACACACACCAATACATACACAGGCATACACTCACACACCAATACATACACAGGCATATAAACACCAAAGCACACACACACCAATACACACACAGGCATACACTCACACCAATACACACAGGCATACACTCACACCAATACATACACAGACACACACTCACACCAATACACACACACACACACACACACCCCAATAGATACACAGGCATACACACACACCCCAATACATACACACACACACACTCCAATACATACACAGGCATAAACACACTCCAATACATACACAGGCATACACACATGCACGCATGCGCGCACACACACACACAAATACATACACAGGCATAAACACACTCCAATACATACACAGGCATACACACATGCACGCATGCGCGCACACACACACACAAATACATACACAGGCATACACACACACATACCAATACATACACAGGCATATACACACACACACACACACACACACACACACACACCAATGCATTCATAGGCATACACTCACATCAATGCATACACAGGCATACACTCATACCAATACATACACAGGCATACACTCACACACCAATACATACACAGGCATACACTCACACACCAATACATACACAGGCATACAAACACCAAAGCACACACACACCAATACACACACAGGCATACACTCACACCAATACACACAGGCATACACTCACACCAATACATACACAGACACACACTCACACCAATACACACACACACCCCAATAGATACACAGGCATACACGCACACCCCAATACATACACACACACACACTCCAATACATACACAGGCATACACACACACACACACACAAATACATACACAGGCATACACACACTCCAATACATACACAGGCATACACACACTCCAATACATACACAGGCATACACACATGCACGCATGCGCACACGCGCGCGCGCGCACACACACACACACACACAAATACATACACAGGCATACACACACACACATACCAATACATACACAGGCATACACACACACACACACACCAATGCATACACAGGCATACACTCACATCAATGCATACACAGGCATACACTCATACCAATACATACACAGGCATACACTCACACACCAATACATACACAGGCATACAAACACCAAAGCACACACACACCAATACACACACAGGCATACACTCACACCAAAACACACACTCACCCTAATACACACTCATACCAACACATACACTCACACACATGGACATGCACACACCAACACACATGGGCACATTCTCACACCAACACACACATGCAAGAACTCACACCAGCACACATGTACCCACAACACACATGTATAATCTCACACCAACCCACACACATACATGTGAATATACTCAGAACATACAAATGTGCACACATGTACTCACACCAACACACACACACAAACACACATACATATTCACAGCCACACATGCACATACGACATGTGCTTCCACTCACATCAGGAAATATAAACATGCAAACATGTATATCCTCACATCCACGCAGATGCGCAAAAACTTATGCACTCATAAACACAAGCCCCTATACATGCATGTGCACAAAACTGACATGTGGGTGCACACACATGTTCATACATGCACATGTAAACAAGCTTGTAAATAGACAAACATGAGTATTCATGCATGCATAGCCCACACATGTAGCATACACACAAATGGCTGATCCTCCCTCCCAGACACACTACCTCCTTGTCACATACAACAAACACGCTCTACATGTGAGAGACACATTTCACTGATGACTTGCATGTTTTCCAGGTTTTCCGATTCCAGGTGGTCCAGGATCACCTTGAGGGCCGGGTTTCCCAGGAAGTCCAATCACATCTTTGAAATCTTCGGGAATTGTCGGGCAAATCTCACACTGATCCCCCTGCACAAGACAACCAGAAGAGCACGGCTACCTCAGAAAAAATCCCCCTCAGGGTCTACTGATCCCAAAGGAACAATTGGATTATTGGTGAGGAATTGGATGTTCAAAGCAGATAGTCAGACAAAAACAAAGATGGGTTGTGGTGTGGGACCATGTGTGGAGCTGGAGCAAGCCGGCTTGTGTCCAGTGATGCATGGAGACAACATTGACAGTCCTGGGTTGGTTTCTGGACACCTCTTGCTGGACTGTGGGGAGAACACTCACAGTAGCAACACAGGAACCAAGGGCTAGTGGAGCTAGACTGAGAGTAACAGAAGTAATTGTTCACAGACTTTTTACACGCAGGATTATCCAACAGGTCACACAGGAAGTGGGTCCGGACAAAGGTCAGTTTCCATGTTCTTGGAACTTGGAGGATCGTCTGACCACCCAGACAAGAAGCAGGTTGAAACTCATTTCCCCCTGTCAATCAATGTCAGACCCACTCACAGGTCAAGACACCTTCCATTTGGCCCCACTCCTCACCTAATGTCACGTAGGCCAACCTGGGCCAGCCAACCTGCCCTCTGCAGGATGACACCCAGCACATGGGTCAATCCCTTTGGAAACATTCCTGATCTCTACTCCGGGTTGTGATCTGCGGGTAATGCTGGAGGACTAATTGTAAAGTGAAGGGTGGGGGTTATTTGTGGCATACACCTGGAAGAAAGAATCGTGTCTCACCCATTGTAACTTGTCAGAGGAGGGGTGGCAGGTACTGTGTTTGAACCCTCGAAATAACATTGGCATAGTTTGGTGAATGTACCAGAGCATATGTGTGTGTGCGTGTAGGTGAACCCTTCAAACTTTCTCCCACCACTGTAGGGGAGACCAAAACGAGGGCATAGGTTTAAGGTGAGAGAAAAATTTCCAAGGGTCCAGAGGGGTGTGTGGAGTCATGGGTCATGAGCTATTGGAGGAAGTGGTAGGGCTGGATACAATTACAACATTTAGACAGATACTTGGATTGGAAAGGTTCAGAGCAATATCGACCAAGCACAGGCAAATGGGCCCAGCTCAGATAAACTAGCTGGACTGAAGGGCCTGGTTCCGTGCTGTATGGATCTTTGACTCCATGACTGGGGCCAGCCAGACTTGCTCAGATACCGGCAATAAATTGCTGACTTACCTTTTCACCTTTTATCCCGTGAAAACCTTGTAACCCAGGTGTTCCAGGCATTCCTGGAATCCCCTCAGCACCCGGCTCTCCTGCATCACCCTTCAGACCCGGTTCACCCTGAATGAGAGAATCACCATTACCTTCATGTTTTGAGAAGGATCTATGCCCGTTCCCCCAAGCACCACCTCTCCCCACCCCCTTGATGGCTCCTCTGCACAGGGAGACAGCCCAGACTCCTCACTGAGGCACAGGGAGGGGGAAGGAGCAGAGGCAGTCAAGGTAATCTTCTCGTGTCTGAGAACCCCCTCCCTCTGGTGCTCTGCCCCCCCTCTCCCCCACTTCATCCACCCAGTCACATCACTGCTGAAACCCCAACCAGAGCTGAGCAGCTGGTCTCTCCAGCGATGGTCCCTCCAGTCCATCCTGCAACTCCTCCCACATTGCTCCTTGCTCCGCAGGTCGAAGGAAAACAAACCTGCACTTGGAGGCACAGCCTGAAATTTACTCTCACTGAGTTCCACAACTTCACAGATGCTATTAATGGGTTTTATCCAGACTTCTAACAGAAGTCTTAGCAGGGTGAATGATCAGAGAGATCTGGGGGACCAAGGTCCCTCAAGGTTTCGATGCAGGTTATCGGGGTGTTTTAAGGTGGTGTATGGTGTCCTGGCCTTCATTACTCAGGGGATCGAGTTCAAGAGCTGTGAGGTAATATGCAGCTTCCTAAAATTCCAGTTAGACCACAATTGAAGTTTCATGCTCAGTTCTGGTCACCTCATTACAGGAAGGATATAGAATGTTGAGAGAGGGTGCAGAGGAGATTTACTAGGATGTTGCCTCGATTGGAGAACGTGTCTTACGAAGAATGATTGATAGAGCTCTGATTTTTTGCTTTGGAGCAAAGAAGGTAAAGAGCAATAAAGATACAGAAGATTTTGAAGGGCGTCCATAGGATGACAGACAACTCCTCTTCCTGGGGTGACGATAACAAATACCAGGGGACATCTATTTAAGGTGAGTGGAGGAAAGTTTTGGGGAGATATCAAATTTTTTAAAAAACAGAGAGCGGTGGGTGTCTGGATTACATTATCAGGTGTGGTAGTGGAGGCTGGTACAATAGGGGTATTTAAAAGACATGGATGTTAGAAAGGTAGAGAGTGATAGGTGTAAGGTTGGGAAGTGTTAGATTGTTGTGGAGTAGGTTTACATTGGTTGACACAACATCATGGTTGCAGGGCCTGTTTTGTGCTGTAATGTTCTTGCCCCCCGTGAGCTTCAAGTGATTTTCCATATTGTTGCTGTGTTGCTCCCAAGAGTTCAGTGGTTCCTATGTGGGGGTCTTTTCGCACCTCCAGATCCTCACGCAGCTCCCTGCCAGTAGTAGATGTGTCTGCCCTGTGGGTAGTGCCCACCTGTCATTTTTACTGCATCCCCATTCTGGGAGACTTCATTCACCGATGGAGGGGCAGACATCAGCCACTGTCCCCAAAGCTGATGGAACATAGCTGAGGTCCACCCTCCCCTTCTGGCTTAGTCATGCTGGAATTTGGGTTCAAATCCACCAGTGGTGAGGTGGGTCTGATAGAAAATAGTAGCAATATCATCATCTATTTCAAGCAAGGCACCACTCAGCATCCCATTGGTACCCTCCAAGGGTGATAGGGAGCTCCCGCACTGAGCTGGCTGCTGTTCCTCCCGGTGTGACCAGTCAGTCAGTACTCAGTCCTGTCACCAGTGCAGAGCCTCAGTGCCCTGTGCTAAGACTACCCCAGCAAACCCCAGGGGCTGAAAGAAATGGCAGATGTTAGAGTCAAGGCATTTGTGATAGTTATCAGATGTCCAGACACTGGGCAGGTCCCAGTGGATTGTAAGACACCACTGTTTAAAAAGAATGCAGGAAAACTGCTTAACATCTGTAGTCAGGAAAATGCTCAGAGCTATCAGTAGGGAAGAAATAATGAGATACCTGGACAGATGCAGCAGGAATTCAGGAAGGGCAAGTTGTGTTTAACAGACTGTCTGGAGTTCTTTGAGGGAACTCATGGATGTTGGGTACTTGGATTTCCAGAAAGTATAGAGAAGATCATGGTGCTTGGAGTTGGGGGTAAAGTATTCAATAAAAGGGTGATTGGCATCAGTGGTAAGCGGGCTGCAGCTGGAGTCGTGCTGGGACGACAACTATTCATGGCATAGATTAACGATTTGGAAGATGGGGCTGATGGCTTAAAGCCTGAGTGGTAAAAGCAAATTGTGCGGATGACGCAGAGAGATGGATAGGTTAAGTGAGTGGGCAAGGGGGTCTGGCAGATGGAGTACAATGTTGGTAAATATGAGGTCTTCTAAGATGGAAGGAAAATAGATCAGATTATTACTTTAATAGGTGAAAGAGCATGAACCGCAAAGAGATGGTTTGCAGGTGCAACAGGTTATCAAGAAAGCAAATGGGATGTTGGAGGGACTGAATTTAAGAGCAAGGTGGTTCTGCTGCCATGAACAGGGGACTGGTGAAGCCATGCCTGGAGTACTGCCTGCAGTTCTGGTCTCCTTACTTGAGAAAGGATAGATTGGCTTTGGAGGTGCTGCAGAGAAGGTTCACCTGGTTGATTCTGGAGATGGGGGGGGGGGGGGGTGGGGGGTGAGCCTATGAGGAGAAATTGAGCACTTGGAACTAGAGTCGCTGGAATTCAGAATGAGATTAAATCTTACAGAAACATGGAATAGATAAAATGGAGGCAGGAAAGTTGTTTCTACTGATAGGTGAGATGAGAACTGGGTAACCTTGCCTCAAAAGTGGGGAGAGTGGATTTAGGACAGAGATGAGGAGGAAATGCTTCACCCAGAGAGAAGTGAATCTGTGGAATTCTCTGCGCAAGGAGGCAGTGGAGACTGCATCATAAATATATTTAAGACACAGGTAGATAGATTTTTGCATAGGAGTGGAATTCAGGTTTAAAGAAAAGAGGCAGGTAGGGGGATCTGAGTCCACAGCCAGATCAGCCATGATCTTGTTGAATGGCAGAGCAGACTCGACAGGACAAATGGCCTCTTCCTGCTCCTTCTGCTCTGTTTCCGTATTCTTGGCTGGAACATGGATGTTGCAATGATACCTGTGACCGTAGTCACTCACCTGTCTGCCAGGCTGACCTGGGGATCCGTCCCCTTGATTTCCAGGTCCTATTACAGATGACCCCAAGTCCAGGGCACCTGCAGTGAGCTGGCCAGGTGGAGTTGAAAAGCAAGGGCCACAGCCTTCACCCTGCATCATGAAGAGAAAGGAGCGAGTAGGTGTGGAGTCCGTAGTAAGGGTCACCCACACCCAGTCACCCAAGCCTAGTCACCCACGCCCGCACCTACAGTCACCCACGCCCGCATCTACAGTCACCCACGCCCGCACCTACAGTCACCCACGCCCGCACCTACTGTCACCCAAGCCTAGTCACCCATGCCCGCACCTACAGTCACCCACGCCTGCAGTGAGGGTCATCTACACCCACAGTCACCCACACCTACAGCCTAGGTCTCCCTAAAGGCTGAATCTCTCCCACATGCTGGACCTCTCCTGCAGTGGGGTGCACACCTGCTGCAGGGGTTAAGGACCCCGGTCCTGGAGCCACAGCTCCACAGGACCACTGGCTACACCATGAATCTGTCCACACCCACCAAAAGGACCACATTCACTCTCCTGTGTCCACAAGCAGACTGTTCAGTCTCTCCTCACCTGAATTCCTCTGCTTCCACCCCTCGTCAAGACAAATCCTATGGCTGGTCCTCCCTGAGGTAGTTTCCCACTGGTTCCCCTCAATACTGGCTGTGTGTACCAACATCACAGTCACCCCTAATCCAGAGAGGCCCCTCCTCCCACCCCCTCCCTTCACCATGTTCTGTCATCCCTTGGGTGGGCTCAGCCCTGAGCTGTTCACACCAAGCAGCTCATCCCTGGACAAAGTCATCAAGTCCAACAGCACATGGACAGGCCCTTCAGCTCATCAACCTTGGCCACTTTAGGAAGGTCCTTGCCTGTTTAAGTAAATGCCTCTTCAACATAGTGATGGTAACTGATTTCCACACCTCCTCTGGCAGCAGGTATCAACCACTCTGCAGAAAAACTCCTCAGATTTAAATCTCCTTCCTTCTACCTTCAACCAAGGGGGAATATCTCTGATGGTCTCCCTGATCTACACCTCTCAGGACCTATCTGGTCATCCATCAGCCTATGCAATCCCAATCTATCTAATCTCTACCCACAACTGCAGTTCTTCCATCCAGGTGGATTGCCTTTGCAGGAGAATGATAAATAACTATGACCCTTGAGATAAATATATCTCTCCCTGACTCTGGAGGTTGTGCATCCATTCCTGACTTCCAGAGACAGGCTCCAGCATTGTCCCAGTCAACCTCCACTCACAGACCCTTGCCTTCCCAACCTCTGCTACCCCAGAACTGCTCTTTCCTGGGATGATCCTAATGGATTTCTCCCATGGACCCCAGCAGGATGCCATCCACTATCTTACTACAGGCATCCTCACTGTCCCAACCTCCCCCTCTCCCTCATCTTCCCAACTCAGTGCAATCCCAAGAAATGAAGACACACGACATTCACCGAACACCGAGTACAGCAGAGTCCAGGCTCTTTGGCCCATGATATTGTGCTGACCTATATAAGCCTATTCCAGCATCAATCTAACCCTTCCCAACATCACAGGCCATCACCTTACATCCAAGCAGTCTCTACAAAGAGTTTCAGCTCAAAACATTGACTATCCTTTCTCTCCCACCAATCTGCTTGTTCTGTTGAGTTCCTCTAGCAGAGTGTGTTTAGCTTTAGCTTCCTGCAGCTACCCTCACTTTCACAGTTCCTACAGAAGCCTTGATACCCTCCACTCCTGGCTATGCCTGGGAACAACCCTCCCAACTGATGGAACAGGCTCAGCAGAACCTCCACTCTGCCAAGACCCTCCATGTCCAGGTGGGTGATCCTGGGTGCCCCTCCTCCCATCCTCCCTCCATATATCTCCTCCACCCATGGGCCTTTATTTCACTGAGAGTGAGACTATAGAACGCAACAGCACAGAAACAAGTCCTTCAGCCCATCCAGTTCTGTTGAACAATTATTCTGCCAAAGTCCCATTGACCTGCACCTGGACAATATCCCTTCCATCCATGCACCTGTCCACATTTTTCTTAAATGTTGAAATTGAGCCTGTGTTCACTGGCACCTTGTTCTAGACTCTCTCCATGAAGAAGTTCCTCTTGATGATCCCTATAAATATTTCACTTCTAGTCCTCTAGTTCCCGTCTCACCCATCTCCATGGTAAAAGCCTGCTTGCACTCACTCTGTCTATACCCCTCATAATTTTGTATGCCTCAATCAAATTGTCCCTCATTCTCTATGCTCCAGGGAATAAAATTCTGATCTATTTAACCTTTCCCTGTAACTCAGTTCCTCAAGTCCTCAAAACAGCCTTATAAATTTCTGTTCTCTTTCATCTTAATATCTTTCCTGTAGGTAGGTTAAAAAAAAACATGTATTCAGGTACCCCAGTTGTTATCTCCCCAAACCTCCACCCCATCCTCAGCCTCCCTCCACTCCGCTGGGTCAAATTCCCCCTCAGGTCCCTCTCACTGAGTTCTGATTCCACACCATGTCCCATCTTGCCTTCACTCCAAACTTGCCAGAAGCCCAGTGTGTCTGAGAGACAGACTGGCCAACTCCCTCTCCATGGCCTGCACTGGATAGTTAATTAGCTGCGCTAAACCCCAGGTAAATCTTCCATTCCAACAACAAATTGGCTTTGGTGATCTGGGATTCACTGGACAGAACAAAATTACATTCTTGCTTCATACCGGGATTGAATAGATACCATGGAGAGAGCTACAGGATGGGGCTGACAGGAGCTGAATGGACCAAATAGCCTCAATCCTTGCTGGAGAAATCAACAAAGTTGCCAGGGCATCCAAGGATCTTGCAATGGAGGGAACATGGCCACTCACCTTCACCTAGTGAGTATCCAGAGGTGACAACCAGATGACAATCAAGTTAACATACATGGTAATGATACTGAGAGAGGCGCAGGGACCTGGTCAAGGGGAGCAGCAGCTTCCCGTCATCACACTATGGACATCTGATAGAGAGAAAGTGGCATGCCTTTTGGAAGGTCCCTGCTGCCTACGGAATAGCAGATGATGTTCTCAGGGTGGGGGAGTTGTACCTGCCCCATTCTGACCCGGGATGGGACTAGAAACATTAACCCAGGCTTGATGTGTTAAACAGAGCAGGTTCTCGATGAGAAAATCTCAAGCACAGCACGCAACACAAACCTTTTCTCCTTTCAATCCCTGGTCTCCGGTGATCCCTGGGTCTCCACGCTCCCCCTTTAAAACATACAAAGGTGTCGGATGAACAGTCATGATGGCAAAACAATTGGTTATCGCATGGCCCATAATAAATCTCCCAGAAACCACTGCGCCACATCTCCCTCTCTCAGTCTCTCAGGTTGAAGGGCCATTTACTCAGGGGTTCTTTCCAGTCTCATCGGTCAAATCGTCACACACACCAGAAGGTCTTCCGATCAGTGTGTGAACAGTGCCTGGTAGTCTCACATACCAGGCTGGAATGGCCAAGGAGACAAGAGCCAAAGGATTGTACACTACATCAAGATCACATCAGTGCAGCCCACCCCTCTGGGCATAGTCAAACATACATGAGCCGTCACATGGTAGAGGTAGAGTTTGGGTCAAACACACATGGGTATTAATCAACATATGTTTAGACCCATACAATTCAACACGGGTCCAGTTGAAACTACAACATCAGGTGAATAGGGTGAGCAACATCTGAATAGATTCACCAGATTGGCCCATGGGATGGCAGGACTGTTTTATGAAGAAAGACTGGATAGACTTGGGTTAGACTCAGTGGGCTTTAGCAGAATGAGAGGGGATCTCATTGAGATTGAAGAAACTATGACAGGATAAGACAGGTTAGATGTTCCAGATGTTGAGGAGGTCCAGAATAAGGGTTTAAGGATTAGGGAGAAGCCATTTAGGACTGAGATGAGGATAAACCTGTACATCTGTGGAAGTCCCTACCATAGAAAGTTGTTGAGGCCAGTTGATTAGATATATTCAGAAGCCAGCATTACCCTTTGGAAGGTTCTAGTCTGGTCCCCTGGATGTACGAAGTGAAACATGAAAGTCTGCATGTACGTCATAGAAACACTCAGAGATGCTGGAGAAACATAGCCGGTCTCGCAGGGTCCACAGGAGGTAAAGTCAGTAGACTTTAAATTAGAATGGTTGGGGGGAGGGAACAGCAAGGAGAAGGTTGGATTGCAAACAGAGAAGGCTTGTAGACAGTGTTTGAGGGTGGAAAGGCAGGTGATAGAGAAGGAAGATGCTCTATATGAAGATGGAGGGGAGATGATAGAAAAAGAACATAATAGAGTTGTTTGTAAAGATAAGGGCAAACAGCGAACAAGTAGTGGGAAATCTCTGCATATACTTTAATGCTAGGAGCATAGTAAGGAAGGTGGATGAGCTGAGGGTGTGGATTGACACTTGGCAGTATGATGTGGGAGTGATTAGTGAAACATGGTTGCAGGAGGGATGTGATTGGCAGCTAAATATTCCTGGATTTCGTTGCTTTAGGTGTGATAGAGTCAGAGGGGCAAGAGGAGGTGGGGTTGCATTGCTTGTCAGAGAAAATATTACAGCGGTACTTAGTCAGGATAGATTAGAGAGATCGTCCAGGGAGGCTGTATGGGTGGAATTGAGGAATGGGAAAGGGGTAGTTACACTTATAGGGGTGTATTATAGACCACCTAATGGGGAACTAGAGGAGCAAATTTGCAAGGAGATAGCAAATATTTGTAATAAGCACAGGGTTGTGATTGTGGGAGATTTTAATTTTCCAACTATAGATTTGGAAACCCATTCTATGAAAGGGCTGGATGGATTGGAGTTTGTAAAATGTGCACAGGATCATTTTTACAGCAATACATTGAGGTACCAACAAGAGAAGGGGCAGTGTTGGATCTACTGTTGGGAAATGAGATAGAGCAGGTGATGGAGATATGTGTTGGGGAGCACTTCGGGTCCAGTGATCATAGAGCCATTAGCTTCAATGTAATTATGGAAAGGGATAGGCCAGGGCCTAGGGATGAGGTTTTCGAGTGGGGAAAAGCTAGATTTGAGGAGATGTGAATGAATTTACGAGGAGTGGATTGGAACAATTGTTTTATGGGCAGGATGTAGTAGAGAAATGGAGGCCTTTTAAAGATGAGATTTTGAGTGTTCAAAATCTTTATGTTCCTGTTAGGTTAAAAGACAGGGTCAAAAGTTTGAGAGAGCCGTGGCTTTCAAGGGATATTGGAAACTTGTTTCGATAAAAGAGGGAGACCTACAATAAATACAAGAAGCGAGGAATAAAGGAGATGTGTGGAGAATCCACTGAATGTAAAAGGAAGAAAGAAATTAGAAAAGCTAAAAGGTATGAGGTGGCTCTAGCAAACCGGGCGAAAATAAATCCAAAGGGTTTCTACAAAGATGTAAATAGCAAAAGGAGAGTGAGGGATAAAATTGGTCCCTTAGAGAATCAGAGCAGGAACTGTGTGTGGAGCCAAAAGAGATGGGGGAGATTTTGAACAAGTTCTTTTCTCCAGTATTCATTAAGGAGAAGGATACTGAATTGTGCTGGATGAAGGAAACAACGAGGGTAATTATGGAGACTATAGTGATTAAGAAAGAGTAAGTTCTTGAGCTTTGGAAGCATATCAAGGTGGATAAGTCTCCAGGTCCAGACGGGATTTTCCCCAAGACCCTGAGAGAAGTTAGTGTGGAAATAGCAGCGGCTCTGACAGTGATTTTCCAAATGTCATTAGAGACGGGGATAGTGCCGGAGGATTGGCGTGTTGCGCATGTGGTTCCTTTGTTTAAAAAGGGTTCGAGGAGCAAGCCTAGCTAATATCGGCCTGTGAGTTTGATGTCTGTGGTAGGTAAATTAATGGGAAGTGTTCTTAGAGATAATATATGTAAGTATCTGGAGAGACAGGGTCTGATCAGGAACACTTAACATGGGTTTGTGTGTGGAAGGTCGTGCTTGACCAATCTTGTTGAATTGTTTGAAGAGGTGACTAGGAATGTTGATGAGGGTAGAGCAGTAGATGTTGTCTATATGGACTTCAGTAAGGCCTTCAATAAGGTTACGCATGGAATGTTAGTTAGTAAGGTTTAGTCATTAGGTATTAATTTGGAGATAGTCAAATGGATTCAACAGTGGCTGGAAGGGAGATGCCAGAGAATCGTAGTGGATAACTGTTTGTCAGGCTGGAGGCCGGTGACAAGCGGTGTGCCTCAGGCTTCTGTATTGGGTTCTTTGCTGTTTGTCATATACATTAATGATCTGGATGATGGGGTTATAAATTGGATTAGTAAATATGCAGATTATAATAAAATAGGTGGAATTGTGGATAATGAAGAAGGTTTTCAAAGATTGAAGATGGATTCGCACTGCTTAGAAGAATGGGCTGAAAGATGGCAGATGAAGTTTTATGCTGATAAGTGTGTAATGCTTCATTATGGAAGGAATATTTAAAACAGGACATATGTAGTAAATGGGAGGGCACTGAGGAATGCCGTAGAGCAGAAAGATCTAGGAATAATGGTGCATTGTTCCCTGAAGGTAGAATCTCATGTGAAGGGTGGTGAAGAAGGCTTTTGGTATGCTGGCTTTTATAAATCAAAGCAAAGAATACAGGAGTTGGGAAGTGATGTTGAGATGGTTCAAGGCATTGGTGAGGCCAAATTTGGAATATTGTGTGCAATTCTTGTCACCGAATTATAGGAAAGATATCAACAAGGTAGAGAGAGTGCAGAGGAGATTTATGAAATTGGGTTTCAATATCTAGATTACAAAGAAAGATTGAGCAAATTAGGTCTTTATTCCTTGGAGTGTAGAAGGTTGATAGAGGTATTTAAGATTATGAGAGGGGTATATAGAGTAGATGTGGATAGGTTTTTTCTATTGAGAGTAGGAGAGATTTAAACAAGAGGTCATCAGTTAAGAGTTAAGGGGCACAAGTTTAGAAGTAACATGAGGGGAACTTCTTTACTCAGAGTGGTAGCTATGTGGAATGAGCTTCTGGGAGAAGTAATGGCGTCAGGGTCAATTTTGTAGTTTAAGGAAAAATTGGATAGGTATATGGATGGGAGGAGAATGGAGGGTTATGGGCAGGGTGCAGGTAGGTGGGACGAGAGGAGAATACTTATTCAGTGTGGAATAGAAGGGTTAAAATGGCCCGTTTCTGTGCTGTAATTGTTATATGGTTATATCACTGACGTTTCAGGCCTGAGCCCTACCTCACGGAATAAGTAGAGAACAGGAAAGCATCAGAATAAAGAGACTGGAAACTGGCTGGGGGAGGAGTCGATGTGAGTTTAATTCGGCCAAGGATGTGCTGTGGTGGAAAGGATACAAGCTTGCTTTTCGATACCCTACAGTGTTGAAGGTTTTTTTATGGCAATTATCAATCTCCATTTTTTGAGAATGACCACGATGCATTGGTTTTCGCTAATTCGTTACCAGATTTATGTGGTCAGGGAAGAGTCTCACTGTCGTCACCTAAAAGAAGGGCCAATGGACATGGAAATGGACAAAATGGAAAGATGGGAAGAAGGAGGCTTTGACACATGGTCCTAGTGATGTTGAGGATTCGATTCAATCTTTGGGACTGGAGTCCCAGGGCTGAATATATTAATGATGTTGAATTACATTATTATATATTGCATTTCTGGCTGGGGGGAGGTGGATGGCATTGATATCTTTGATAGTCATCTGCCACTGGTGGCGTGTACCACATGCAGTCTTTTAGGGAATTACTACCCTTGGGTGTTTTTTTTTCTTTTTTTGTGGGGGGGGGGAATTAATTGTATTCCTTTTCATATTAACTTTTTTATAACATTAGGGGAGGGAGAGTAAATTTTGTTTATTAACAGGAGAGCATTTTTTTTATATTACATGTTTATATTAATAGTTTATTAAAATGTCTAGTTTGAAATTTGCAACTTTTAATGTTCAGGGATTAAATAATCCAATTAAGCGAAAGCGAGTTTTAGCTTACATTAAAAAATGAAAATAGATACTTTTTTTACAAGAAACACGTTTGATTGAAAAAGAACATTTGAAATTGAAAAGAGATTAGGTTGGTCATGTTTTTTTTTCTTCATTTAACTCTAAGGCAAAAGGTGTAGCGATTTTAGTTCATAAGAATTTATCTTTTGAGTTACAGACTGTAGAGGGAAAGGCTGGGAGGGTTTTAAAAGTGGATTGTAAAATTTTTAATGAACTTTGGACTTTACTTGATATCTATGCACCTAATGTAGATGATGAATGTTTTATTTCAGATGGTTTTTTGTTATTAAGTCAAGCTAATGAAAATATTCTAGTTGGGGGAGATTTTAATTGTGTTTTGGATCCATTAATGGATAAATCCCCAAAAATTTTAATTTTAGAAAATCAAAGATAGCGATACAAATTGGGGCTTTAATGAAAGACTTAATTTGGTAGATATTTGGAGAAGGATTAATCCTATAGAGAAAGATTTTTCTTTTTATTCTTCTAGGCATGATTCCTTTTCTAGATTAGATTTTTTTTTAAATATCAGCACATTTACAGGGAAAGGTATTGCAGGCAGATTATAAAAGTAGAGTAATATCTGATCATTCTTTATTATTTTTTTCTTATGAAAGTTCGGAGGTGTAACGTCCATCTTATAGATGGAGGTTTAATACAATGTTGTTGAAAAAACCTGAGTTTGTTGCTTTTGTTAAGAAACAGATTGATTTTTTTCTTAATGGAAAATGTTAACTCTGTTCAAAGTAGATTTGTAGTATGGGATGCGTTAAAGGCCTATTTAAGAGAACAAATAATTAGTTACACTACTAAAGTTAAGGAAGGGTATATGACTGAAAGTATTAAATTAGAAAAGCAGATTGATGAATTGGAGAAGGAATTTCAGAAGGGAGTAACAGAAGATCAGAAGATAGCTTTGACTAGATTCAAATTGCAATTTAATACGTTACAGACTTATCAATTTGAATGTTTACTTAATTGAACCAAAGAATGATATTATGAGTGGGGTGAGAAGGCGCATAAAGTACTTGCGTGGCAGTTAAAGAAGGAGCAGACCTCAAGGGTTATTAATGCTGTTAAAAAGGATTCAACAGTTACCTATAAACCTCAGGAAATCAATGAACAGTTTTATTCATTTTATAAGAAAATCATATACTTCTGAGGGGAAACAGGATAATGGATCCATTGATTCTCTTTTATCTACATTAAAGTTACCAGCATTAGATGAATAGGATATCATAGATTTCGAAGCTACATTCACAGATTTAGAAATTAAGACCGCTATGATGGAAATGCCTAATGGTAAGTCACCAGGAGATGACAGGTTTTCGGTGAAATTTTATAAAGTTTTTTATGAAGTTTTATCTTCGGTGTTTGGGGAGGTACTACAACAAGTGACTGAACGGTATGAGTTACCAGAATCTTGTTCTAGTGCTTTAATTACTGTAATTCCAAAGATAGAGATCCATTAAAAGCGTCTTCATATAGACTTATTTCTTTATTGAATGTGGACTATAAAATAATAGCTAAATTGTTAGCAAATCAGCTTGCTAAATATTTACCTAAATTGATGCATGTCGATCAAACAGATTTTATTAAAAATAGATATGCTTCAGATAATATTCTTCAACTAATTAGTTTGACCAATGCATATCAACGGCAGTCCAACCATCCAATGGTGGTTGCACTTGATGCAGAAAAAGCTTTTGATAGGGTCGAAAGGAATTTTTTATTTAAGGTCCTGGAAAAGTTTAAATTTGGCCCTTTTTTTATTGGCTGGGTTAAAGCTTTATATACAAACTCGACTGCTAGGGTGATGACAAATGGACAGATTTCATCGTCATTTAAATTAACGCATTCTACTCGACAGGGTTGTCCATTGTCACCAGCCCTATTTGTGTTGGTCATTGAACTGTTAGCTCAATTAGTATGGAAAAATGAGCAGATACAAGGGATGAGAGTTTTGGATGAAGAGTATAAGATTAATTTTATTTGCAGATGATGTTTTGATATACTTAACAAATCTGGAACAATCTTTGCTGCATTTACGGGAATGTTTATAACAGTATGGATCTCTATCTGGGTATAAAGTTAATTGTGATAAAAGTGAAATTTTACCGGAAGGTGAAGGAGATTATTCAATTATAAAAATGTTATTAATTTGAAATGGACAGATAAAATTAAATATTTAGGAATAATTGTGAATACTGAGTATCAATCTTTATATAAATTATGTTCCATTGTTGAAAAAGATAAAAGCAGACTTAATTAAGTGGAAAGACCTTCCGTTAACTTTAATTGGCCGGGTTAATTGTATTAAAATGAATATTTTTCCACGTATTCAATATTTGTTTCAATCAATACCATGTTTTCTTATAAGGAACTTTTTCCAGGATTTAAATAAAGCTACTAGGGAATTTTTATGGAAAGGCAAATTACCAAGGGTAGCATTAAATAAGCTTACTTGGAAGTACACATCAGGTGGATTGCAATTACCTCATTTTCAGAATTATTATGAGGCAGCCCAACTTAAATTTATTAGTGGTTTGATGGATTTGGATCAATCTCCAAGTTGGGCTAAAGTTGAGATGGCATGTATTTCTGAAACCGCAGTACATCAATTTATATTTCGGTGGAATATAATTTATTACGGGAGTATAATGTGCCGATATTAAAACATCTGTTGATGTTATGGACAAAAAGGAATAAGATTATAGGATTAAAAGGTAAATTATCTATTTTAACTCCATTATATAATGATCAGCTTAATCCTTTTTCATTGTTTAATAGTCATTTAAAGAATTGGGATTTTGAGGGTATAAAAATATTGCAGGATTGTTTTGTAGAAGGTCAATTTCTTTCTTTTACTCAATTGAAAGAACGTTTTGATATTGCCGAAAATTCTTTATTTGTTTATCATCAACTTCGATCATTGGTTAAAAAAAATGAATGGTAGAGAGATGGTTTTACCCGTATCGTTGGAGTTTGAGTCTTTGATTTCTTCTATGCCTAAAAAGGGTTATATTTCTGTTATGTATCAAGTCTTATAAGATAATATGGATAAATCAGAATGGGAAAAATCTAAGTTTAAATGGGAAAATGATTTAACTTTCGTTTTTCCTGAAGATTATTGGATGGATACGTGTCATGATCGTGTTACTAGATTGACAAATGCACGATATGAAATGGTTAATTATAATTTTTTGCATCAGTTATATTTAACTCCTGAGAAATTGAAAAAATATGGCTTTAGTAATTCAGATTCCTGTTTTAGATGTGGTATGTGTGTTGGAACTTTTTTTACATGTTGTTTGGTCTTGTATGTACAACCATTTTGGTAAGAAATTAAGTCAATTTTGGAAAAATTAAGTTACCATTAGATCCATCTGTTTTTTCATTGGGTTATGTGATTCCTTTAAAGGGATTGGGGTTGGATAAATTTCAAATCACATTTGTATATTTAGCGTTGTCCATAGCTCGGAAATGTATAGCAAGTACACGGAAGGATAATACAGTGATTAGTATAATGCGATGGATATTGAAATGAAAGCTTGTATCGTTATGGATAAAATTACCTATGTTTTGCATGATAATTATTCTTTTTTTGTGAATAAGTGGTCATTATATTTGGAATATATGCATTTAGAGATACTTTGATTTATTTTATTCTTTTTTTAGTTTTTTTTCATATATATTTATTTGGCTCTCCTTAAGAGAGCTGGCTGAAGAGGTGGGAGGGGGGTAGGGTTTCATTTCTTTTTATTTTCATAGATATAAAAATTTTGTTGTGAAGTGGATTTGTATGTTTACCAATAATTTTTCAATAAATAAAGTTTGAAAAAAAAATGGAAGCAAGTGGGGTGGAGGTGAGGACAAGGGGAATCCTATCCTTGTGTGTGGGGGCGGAGGGGCAAGGGCAGATGGGCAGGCAATAGAGGTCGTGTGAGTGAGGGCCATCCTGGGAGCAGATGTGACGGAGATGGAGGAATTGAGAGAAGGGAATAGAATCCTTCCAGGGGACAGGGTGGGAAGAGGTGCAGTTGAGGTAGCTGTGGGAGTTGGTGGATTTGTAGAATAAGTCTGTCAACAGTTTGTCTTCCAAGATGGAGGCAGAGATTGAGGAAAGGTAGAACGCCCCCACAACTCTTAGTGTAAAAATCTTACCCCTGATGTTGGCCTAAACTTTCTTACCTTCACTTTGTACAAATAACCTCTGGTGTTGCTACTCCAGCCTAGGTAAAATGGTGCTGGCTATCTACCTTATAATCTTGTAGGCTCAATTAAGTTTCCTCTCATCCTTCTCGACTCCAAAGAGAAAAGTCCCAGCTCTGCTAACCTTGCCTCATAAGACAGTTTCCAATCCAAGCAACATCCTGGTAAATCTCCTCTGCACCCTCCCCAAGGCTTCCACATCCCTCCTGTAATGAATACAATATTCCAAATGTGGTCTAAACAGTTTTATAGAGTTGCAACATTACCTCACAACTCCTGAACTTAATCCCTTTCTAATGAAGCCCAGGATACCGTAGTCCTTCTTAACTATCCCATCAATCTGCAAGGCGACCTTGAGGGATCTATGGATTTGGACCCAAATGTCCCTGTGTTCCTTCCCATTTCCTCTAATTAACCCCGAACTCTGCCTTAATTTCTCCTTCCAAAATGCAGAACTTCACATTTATCTGGATTGAACTCCACCTGCCACTTTTCTGCCCAACTCTGCATCCTGTTGTAAACTAAGACAACTGTCAACACTATCCACAACATCTCCAAACTTCATATCATCCACAAACTTACCAACCCTTCCCGCTACTTCTTCAATCAGGTCATTTCTAAAAATCACAAAGAGCTGGGGTTCCAGTACAGAACCCTGCAGAACACCACTGACCTTCAGACTGAATTCTTCCCATCCACTACTACTCTGCTTTCTACAGGCAAGGTTCCATGAATCCCATGAATGGGTCTCCCATGCAGGACTTCGTCAAATGCCGTACTAAAATCCATACACACATCTACTGCCCTACCATCAATTTCTTTTGTTACCTCCTCAAAGCACTCAAGTAGTCTCATGGGACATGACCATGGTAACTCACAAGGTCATGGTAACTATCCCTGAGAAGATTCTAAATCCTCATGTCCTGTCCTTAAGGATTCTCTCCAATAGTTTTCCCACCCCTAATGCAAGACTCATTGGTCTATAATTCCCAGGATTCTCCCAATTACCTTTTTCTAAAAAGGGGGCCACATTTTCTATTCTCCAATCCTCTGGCACCTCCCTTGTGGTCAAGGAAGGTGTAAAGATGCCCATCAATCTCTCCCCTGCCTTCCCATAGCAACCTGGGGTATATCTCATCTGGTCCTGGAGACTTATTACTAATACTTTTAAGATTCAGCATTTTCTCTTTCTTATTATCAACCTGGTCTAGCATGTAAGCTTGTTCTATTCTGATCTCATCTTGATCAAAGTCCTTTTCTCTGATGAATATTGAATCAAAGTATCAATTTAGAACCTTCCCAGGACCAATCACAGTGAGTCTGAGCTTTTTACATTGGAAACCATTGGCTGCTATCGGAGTGAGATGTGCCAGTCATCATTTATCCAGTGTGACAGGTATCTCACAGTGGACAAAGTCGGGCCTTTGACCACACAAGGCGAGTGTGAGCTGGTGCATCAGCAGTGGGAACACGGAAACCACACCTCAGAATGTGCAGCCCACCATCCTGCTGAGCAGTGGGGGTTGGGCATGTCAGTGATCTCTGGGACCAGGGAAAGGGTCCACAGTGAAGATGAGAGGTTCGACCACTTACCTTAGTTCCCTTTTCTCCCTCATGACCTGGCAGACCCTGTGGACCCCGCTTGCCCTGTCAAAACCAAGAGACAATGGTCAACATTGGTCACGTGTCTCTCAATCACATCATTCATTAATGCAGTGAGCACCTGGGGATCTGAGTGAAAGATTCTGTGAACAACATCCCAGCAATGTTATCCCACCCTACTGATGGAGACAGTGAAAACAAAGAAAAATGTATTTCCAATGGACAGCATGTTACAGAACTAGTGGGTTCAAATCCGGCACTGTCTGCAAGGAGTTTGTACCTTCTCCCTGTGTCTGTGTGGGCTTCCTCCAGGTGCTCTGGTTTTTTTCCACCCTTCAAATATACGGGGACTGTAGGTCAATTGGCTAGCATGGGCTCGTTAAAGGGCCTGTTACCGTGTTGTAGGTCCAAAAATAAATCAAAGCAATATACCCAAGTGTTGGAGAAACTCAGAAGGTCAGGAAGCCTTCATCGGGAGTAAAAGGGTAAGCAATATTTCAGGAATTAGCCCCTTGTCGGCAACATGTAAATCATACAGACACCGGAATAAAAAGGTGGGGGTAGGGGTGTCAGCAGCTAAAAGGTAAATAGTTAATTGGTGGATACAGGTGGGAGGGGAGAAGATGAAGAAGGTGTGGCGATTGGGGGAAGAGGACAGAGGGCTAAGAAGGGTAGTTCTCTGATATGAGAAGAAAGGCAAGAGAGTGCGGGGGGGGGGCACCACTTATGGTAGAGCCTGGAAATTATACATCCCCCCCCACCCCGCCACAAGCCCGATTCCCTCAACACCCCTTGTCTGATTTATTTCAAACAATACTTTTCAGACCACAAAGAGAATAATTGGCGTTAGTATCAAGGGGAGGGTTCAAGTTAGGCTTTTGGAGCTCAGGTGTAGGCCAAGGGCAGATTTCGGAGTCTAGTGCTCCTAACGCCTTACTCCAAACCCTCACCTCGGCCTACACCATAACTCTCGAGGCCCGACTGAACCCTCCCCTTGGCCTACACCAGAGCTCCTGACGCCCGGCTCTAAACCCTCCTCCGTCCCCTATTGGAGCCGGGGTGAGGAGGGTGTGCGCTGAAGGATGAGTTTGAGCGCAGACTTCAGCATCTTCTTGCTTCTCTCCCACCAGGTGCTCAGCACCGAGACATCTTTCCACCGAAGCTAAGAGAGGGCGTCTGCGGGGATGATGACAGCCACTCAACACCTGTAACTTTTGCCACTCTGCTCTGGCCCAGGGAATGCCTCTCGCTGCTTTCATTCAGTGAACGCTTAAGTTTGAAGTAGGCAAAGGGTTTATTTTAAGTGAAACGACTGTTGTGCTTTTTATAAGGTGTAAATTATTTTCCAATATCTCAATATATCCAACACAACGTTGGATATTACTATTTTCGGGTTCTACAGCGGCGAGGACTGGTAGGGAAGGCGAAGTAGGTGGCGTGGCGGTGGTGATGGATGGTTATGGGGTAGAGGGTTGAAGTAAGGGATGCAATTTCAATGTTTGCCATAGGTGCTATTTTCCATAGATAGCCCACTGGTACACCTGTATCATAACTCAAGCTCTCGGTTTCTCATCTGCTGTCTGGATACAAGAGTAACCTCCTATTGACCATTTGCACCTATTGGCAGGTCTGCGTGATTTCACACTCCCTTTGACATTGTCGACTGTGTTCCAAAATGTAATTAAGTGGCTCCATTATTAGCGACCAACTGAGGTTGCAAGCAAGCTCCCTGGGAGATGGCCCGATCACATCCCTGCCAATTAAATGGTCTGCTTGTTCTATTCTTTGCTTTCTGGCAAATCATTTTAAAACATTCTTTATCACTTGCCTTTAAACCCATGAGCTCACACAGCTGGGGAAGATAAGGGGATGGGTTTGAGACCAAACACTGTGCACATTATTTCATTCGATGATCCCAGGGCAGATTAATTTCACCCAGAACCTCTCAAACCCTATCACTTTCAGGAATCGACAGCAGTCTCCAATTCCATGCTTTGAGCTAGATGGAAATCTGTGCCAACAGCTCCCTCTGCCGGGAAGGTCGATGTTTGCAGTTGAATCCTGTAAACACACAGTTCTCCTCTGTGGGTCCCTGGTTTTGTCTTCAAGTTTATTGTGGTGAGACAGAGGATAGTGAGGAAGGCTTAACCATACTCACCGACTTTCCAGGGGAGCCTTGCTTGCCGATGCTGCCCTGCAAAGAGAAGGCATCTTTACAATAGTATAATCACAGCAGGCAATTCAAGTTCATCAAATAGGGGAGCACAGTTCGTGTAGCGGGTAGCGCAATCCGATTGAATCATCTGCTGCCCGTTAGGAGATTCTGTTCTCCCCATGCCTGTGCGGGTTTTCCCCAGGTGCTCCAGTTTCCATATTCCAAAGACGTACGAGTTCGTGAATTAATTGATTTCATGGGTATATTTGGGTGGTGTGAATCAAGGGCCAGAAGGGCCTGTTACCCTCCTCTATCTCTAAAACTGAAAAGAGTCAGACTTCAAACCCATCTGCAATACATAGAAGTGCCAGAGAAACTCAGCAGGTCATGCAGCATCTGTAGGAAGTAAAAGGTAGTCAACGCTTTGGGCTTGAGCCTTTTGAACCAAGGATTATGCCAAGGGTTCACATTTTAACCTGTGCTCGTTCCATTCCCCAACCCCTTCCCACCAACCTTTGTATTCCACCATCTACCTGATGTTCAGCAGCCCTGAAGAAGGCCTCAGGTCTGAAATGTTAACAGCTTTTGACTTATGGACGCTACGTGACCTGCTAAGTTTCTCCAGCACTTTTGTGTACTGCCTTGGAACTAATCCGTCAATTTTCACTGATTTTTATGAACTGAGCTGGAATAAGAAACTGCAAGAAATGGTTTGTAAAAGAATGCTACAAGAATGGGTGGTTACGAGAAATGTTGCCCTTTTGTTCATGTTGTATGGTTGTAGGAATGTAGGAAATGGCAGATTTTCTGTATCACTTACCACATCAGTACCTCATCATGTATCTGACTGACCGAGAAAATTCAGGCAAATTCGAAGAGGTAACAACATGTACTGATGTTGATGTACGTTGTTGATGCAGACCACATGGACTTCAATAGGACCTTTGACAAGGTTCCATATGGATAACCGATCTAAAAGGAGACACCCATGGGACTCAAGGCAAGTTGAAAAACTGGCTTTGTCATGGCTGACAGAGTGTAACGGTGGTGAATAGTTTTTGTGGTTGGAAACTTGTAACTTGTGCAATGACTTTATCATTTGATTATTAGGTTTGCAAATTGCACATGAATTGAAGTATTTTGAACAGTAGTGGGGATAACCTGAGGATTATCAGTTTAAGAGATAATCAGTTCTTTCTGATAATTGTGAGATGATGCACTTTGGGAGAAGCAGTAAGGACTGGACCTGCACAATGAATGGTGGGGGTCTTGGAACAGAGGGGCAGAGTGCACATCCAATGATCCTGCAATGGCAGCACAGAGATAAGACGGTGCAAAAGGCATTGGGATATATCCCTTCATCAGTCAGGGCACGGAGCACAACAGCAGCTGGGTTCTGGTGCAATAAACAAAAGTGCTGGAAAAACTCAGCAGGTTTGTAGGCAGTAAAGGGAAATCAAGCTTTCAGGCCTGTGCCCTTCGCCCAGTTTGACCTCCTACCCAAGATCCACAAACCCAATTGTTCCACATTTTCCTGCCCCATCTAACCGGTATCATCTTACCTCAATACTATTTTGCTCCCCTTGGTCAAGTCCCTCCCTATCGACATCCATGACACCTCACATTCCGTCCATCACTTCAACAACTTCCCTATCTTGTACATCTACATCCCCCAACTGAAGGCTCAAAGCCATTTGTTTCTTTCTCAATAACAGACCAAACCAGTCCACCTCCACCACCTGGCAGAACTTGTCCTCACTCTCAATAACTTCTGCTTTGCCCCAAATTAGGGGTGCACAAGTCAAAATTAAGATGGGAAGCCATTGGTTCAATATAATTTTTTGCATCAATTATATTTGACTCCACAAAAACATTTTAAAAATTGAACCCTACATTATCAGATTTATGTTTTAGATGTGGGCAAGAGACCGGATCATTTCTGCATTCTACTTGGAAGTGTCTAAAGTTAAGCATTTTTTGGAATGAAAAACAGGGGTCAAGTTCCCACAGGATCCGATGTTCTCTTTGTTAGGTAATAATGGGACTATAAGACCTAATTTGAAGTTAACTGTGTATCATATTGAAATTGTACAAATTGTTTTAGCAGTTTCTAGGAAATGTATAGCAATAACTTGGAAATCAGATACAGATTTAGGGATGGAGAGATGGCATGCAGAACTTTGTAACTGCATTCCACTTGAGAAAATTACTTAAGGTTTATGAAATAAATATCATGTGTTTTGGAAAATATGGTGCCCATATTTACAAAATGTGGGATTGAATGTTTAACAGACTCTCTGAGGACCTTACTTCTTGGTAACTTCCAGTATTTAAAAAAATTATGATATATATAGTTCATTCCTTTGACATTCTCCAGTCTTTCTTTATTTTGGGAGGGGGGGTGGGGAGGTTGGGGGGATTTTGTATACCACGTGCATAATTTTTGAGTTTTTTATTGAATGAAATGTATTTACTGTATTTACATATTCCAAAACCCTTAATTCAGATTTCCAAACCAAGGGAAATAAGCGGTGAGGTTGACAGAGCTGGGGATTTTCTCTATGGAGCGATGAAGAATGAGAGGTATTTAGTAGAAGTAAATAAGATTATGGGGGGCTTTGACAGGGTGGAGAGATAGGACCTTCTTCCCAGGGCAATAGGAGCAAATACCAGAGGACATATGTTTAAGGTGAGTGGAGGAAAGTTTAGGGGAGATGTCAGAGGTAAGTTTTCTCCCCCCCTCACAGAGAGTGGTGAGTGTCTGGAATGCATTGCCAGGGATGGTGGTGGAGGCTGGTAAAAGACAGACATTGAAAAGACTCTTAGATTGGCACAGGGATGAATGATAAATAGAGGGGTATGGGTGTGAGGTAGGTAGGTTTGTTGTGAACTAGGTTCATGTGGGTTAGCACAACATGGTGGGCTGAAGGGCCTTCACTGTGTTGCAATGCTCTATGTTCAATGCAAGTCCAGAAATGAAAGGAGGATTAGTGCATCATAAAAAAGGGAATGTTTATAGGATGTGTCTCAGGATTTAACTTGAATAAATATGGTCTAAGATCACGAACGAACTGATGAATGAACTATATATTCAAACTGCCTGTGGTCACTGTAAACCCTGTGAATGATGTTACATACAGAGAAATAGAAGGCACTCACCGAGTACCAGAACAGGTACTGTAAGCACGCATGAAAGAGTAAAGAATGGAGGTAAACTGATTGAGATGAGTGGGGAATTGGTTACAAAGTCAGAGAGGGAGAGTCATGCAGTTATTCAGCATTGAAACAGGCTCTTAGCCCAACACCCACAGTGACCAAAATATCCCCCACTCTCATCCCACCTGCCTGTATTTGGCCCTTATCCCTCTAAATCCATCCTATCCACCTGTCTGTCCGATTCTTTTCAAAAGTACCCACCTCAACCACCTCCTCTGTGCACCCACCAGCCTCTGTGTAAAACAGTTACCTCTCAGGTTCTTGTTAAATCTGTCCCCCCTCTCCCTAAACCCATGTCCTGTGGCTACTGATTCCCCTACTCTGAGCAAAGACTGCCTGCATTCATGATTGTGTTGGGTCTAGGACATTTCGGCGTTGGATATCGTCCCACTCACTGTCTGCTGGCTGACTCAGTCCTGCCACCCTGCCTGAAACCCTGGCATTTCAGAAAATCCCTCCCTCCAGGAATCTGCTTCCCCTAACCCTAACCCAGCAGATGGTCAGTGGGGCAGGGAGGTGAGCCAGCACCAAACTGTGACCTCCAAAATGTCCAAAGAGCTACAAAACTCATTTTTTGTCAAAATGTCCAGCATTAAAATGTCCAGTTCTGTGATTCCATGAGATCACCCTCATTCTCCTGCGCTCCAAGGAATAAAGTCCCAGCCTGCTCCACCTCTTCCTTTAGCTCAGATCCCCGAATCCTGGCAAGATCCTGTAAATCTTCTCTTCACCCTCTTCAGTTTGACAACATCGTTCCTACACCACAGTGACCAAAACTGAACTCAGTACTCCAAATGGGCCCTCACTAATGTCTTATGCAACTGCAACATGATCCCCTAACCTCTCAGTACTCTGACTGATGAAGGCTAATGTGCCAGAAGCTGTTTTGACCACCCTATCTACCGATGATGCTATTTTCAAGATTCTTTGTACTTCTACTGTACTCCGAGATCCCTCTGAAACTCCCTAGATCCCTGGGTATGTACCTCATGGGTCATCCAGACCATTCACTAGGTATGTATCTCATGGGTCATCCCGACCATTCACTGGGTACGTATCTCACGGGTCATCCTGACCATTCACTGGGTATGTACCTCATGTGTCATCCTGACCATTCACTGGGTACAACCTCACGGGTCATCCCGACCATTCACTGGGTACGTACCTCAAGGCCATCCCGACCATTCATTGGGTACATACCTCACGGCCATCCCGACCATTCACTGGGTATGACCTCACAGGTCATCCCAACCATTCACTGGGTACGACTTCACGGCCATCCCAACCATTCACTGGGTACGACTTCACGGCCATCCCAACCATTCACTGGGTATGACCTCACAGTTATCCCAACCATTCACTGGGTACGACTTCAAGGCCATCCCGACCATTCACTGGGTACGTATCTCACGGGTCATCCTGACCATGCAATGGGCATGTACCTCACGAGTCATCCCGACCGTTCACTGGATACGACCTCACGAGTCATCCCGACCATTCACTGGGTACAACTTCACGGGTCATCCAGACCATTCGCTAGGTATGTATCTCATGGGTCATCCCGACCATTCACTGGGTATGTACCTCAAGGCCATCCCGACCATTCACTGGGTATGACCTCACAGTTATCCCAACCATTCACTGGGTACGACTTCAAGGCCATCCCGACCATTCACTGGGTACGTATCTCACGGGTCATCCTGACCATTCACTGGGTACGTACCTCATGTGTCATCCCGACCATTCACTGGGTACAACCTCATGGTCATCCCGACCATGCACTGGGTACGTACCTCATGGGTCATCCCGACCATTCACTGGGTATGTACCTCAAGGCCATCCCAACCATTCACTGGGTATGACCTCACAGGTCATCCCAACCATTCACTGGGTATGTACCTCAAGGCCATCCCAACCATTCACTGGGTATGACCTCACAGGTCATCCCAACCATTCACTGGGTATGACTTCAAGGCCATCCCGACCATTCACTGGGTACGTATCTCACGGGTCATCCTGAGCATGCAATGGGTTCGTACCTCATGTGTCATCCCGACCATTCACTGGGTACAACCTCACAGTCATCCCGACCATGCACTGGGTACGTACCTCATGGGTCATCCCGACCATTCACTGGATAAGTATCTCACGGGTCATCCCAGTGAGTGGTAAAGGGATTACATTTCATGTGGAAGAATTGAATCTGCCATGAGAGAATTGAAGGTTGCCTCTTTGACTAACAGTAGTGTGAACATCTCTGCAAACACTCAGATAAGCAAGTTGTTTGCTGGGCCAATATTTAAGATAAATACAAGGCTTACCTTTTCTCCCCTTAGCCCATGTAATCCTGGAAGGCCATGCCTGCCCTACACAGAGAGAACTCAAATTGAGATAACAACTTTCATGAAATAAATTTTTTTGTATATTTTATTTATGATTTTCTAAACAAATTCAAACAGTTATCAACATGATCAGTGTCAACGTTAACAGTGTTAGTGTTGACCACAGTTTACAGTTATCATTTCTATTCAGGATTTTCTGCAGAGTTCAAGCTCTTTCCGTCCCCTCCCCACCCCCACCCCCTCAATATTTAACCCTTAACTAACCACAGTTACACACGATTCACAAAAAAGGTGTGAAACATACATCAGGGGTTTATGGGTTCATCCCCGGCAGCCAGAGCTCAGGCTGTTTTCTTCTCTTGGCTTTTCCTGGTTGGGATGGGATGGGATGGACCCACGCCCCCCCCTCCACCGATTGAGGGATAGACGGGGAAGGTAGGGAAGTGAGGGGCGATGGTCCACACTATAATTGTGCTCCTATGGAATTTAAGTACAGTTGCCAATTTTTTTTTAAAAAGCGTTCTACTTTTTTCTGAAGTTGTAAGAAATTTTCTCCAGGGGAACACAGCTTTGCATTTCTGTGAAATAATTCTTGAAAAGCAATTCCACATCGCAAGGAGAAAAATGTTTAACTGCCTTCACATTTTAACAGAGAGCCTTGTGGAAGTTTGAATAAGTGTTATTTATGAGACTGCTTCAGAACTCTTCTGGATTCTGTGAGTTACCCTTTGCCACAAAGTTCACTGCACAGTCTACAGACCAACACCAGTGAAAAACAAGGTTGCTCAAAATATTCTGACAGAGCCCGCGGTCTAAGCGACTAATTCTATTTCTCTTTGCAGAGTTGTGATCTGGGCTTCTGAGCGTTGGAAGCATTTTCTAGTTTTAATTTACATTAAGAGTTCTTCACTGTCTATCCTTGGAGTTTGCCATCATCACTGGTGCAGCCCATAGGGAGTATCACTAAGGATCAAAATTATTGTTTGTCCTCACTGTGATGTTACATGTTTTGCATGCTCAGATCCTCCAGATGGTATCAGACCACCTCCCATCTCAGATCCTCCAGATGGTATCAGACCACCTCCCATCTCAGATCCTCCAGATGGTATCAGACCACCTCCCATCTCAGATCCTCCAGATGGTATCAGACCACCTCCTATCTCAGATCCTCCAGATGGTATCAGACCACCTCCCATCTCCTGATGCTTCAGAAACAATTGTGGCATTCACTTTGGGAGAACCTTTGACCACTCTGCTATCCCCACAGCACCATGACACTGACGGTCGTGGGGCATATAGAGACTCGGTGCCTTTCTTCCTGTCGATCAAACACCTTCCTGATTCAGATTGTCACAGTTTTGCTGAATGATTTCCACAGAACTTTCTGCCAGACTCACCTTTGGGGTCACTCATGGTCATGTGACCTCAAAGTGCCACCATTGCTTCTGCTGTCATTGACCAGATTTGAGCACTCACACCTTACTTTTCATCCATCGAGGCACTTCTCCCATTAGAGAGGCTGTGAATGCTGCTTCGATCATTAGTTGGGCCAGAGGAGTAGTTCACCAACAACAACAATACTTTCAGAATGTGTCTCTTCAATCTTCTGGTCACAGGTTCCAAACTGATCATTCTCCAACAACTCCAGTGGAGAGGGGTTGAGATGATTTTGCACCTTTTCTCCAGATGGGCCATTACCATTTCTCCAGCCCCACTTCTACAGAAAGCATCTCACCGACATCGAGTTCTGAGCATTTATGCCCTCCTCACTGACAATGTTATTTAGCCAAGGAGATAAGTCCATTGTTAGAAGTGGAAGGGTTCAGGTGCATGATCTGAACTACTCCAGGCGTGCTCCACCACTGTTATCACTTCCTCAGCTTTGTGCTTTACTGCAATTAATCCTGGGCTTTTTGCCAACCAATGCAGAGATTTCACCCCATGGCAGCCTCTGCCACTTCCCCATTTTAATGCTAGGCACTTGTGTAAAGTATGTGTGTCTAGTGGCTTTCAAACACTAACCAAAATATACAGACTTTTAAACAAGCAAGGAGCTCAAATCATTTTTGTGGTTTGTGAAAGGCTGTTCACAGATCTCCTCTGGAACTTTCAATCCCATTGTGGCATTGCATGCCACAAAGTAATGACAGCCTCCAAGTCCCAATTATTGTTCACCATCAAACTCCATTTCCTACCAATACTCACCGGGGGCCCGGGTACCCCGACTCCTGGCAGGCCACGGTCTCCTTTAGCTCCTTGTGGTCCTGGAATTCCCACAATTCCTCCAATCTCATCAGGTAGTTGAGGGCATAACTTACAGTTTTCACCCTGGGGTACAGAGGAGAACATTCAGATCCATTTTTAGTTTCTGCCCTCACCACCATTCCTGATAAACTCCCAGGGAACAAGTTCCATGCAGGGGAACGAGTGGTTTCAGCCCTGGATGTCCCAGCACTGAGGCAGCCATGATGGCAGAGAATCTGGGCCGGGTAGATGACAGAGGAGGACGTCTGTTCTAATCAGGGTGTAAAGTAGGTTCCATCAATTGCATTATCACAGCCCGCTTGGGGATTGAATCCATGAGGTAAGAGTAAGCCATGGCAACACATGGAGGACTGGGTTTCTGAGCGACAGCTGCCTTGCGCTGAGGCCTAAACTCTCGGAGAGACCTGTCACTGGGCAATCAGAGTGATCCTCCTTCTCTCCACCAAGTGCTCCAGCCCTGCTGCTGCCATGAGCCTTCATACCTCTCCCACCCACCTTCCATCCCTGGGAAGGGCCTGATTCAACCCCACTCCCACCATCACAGTGTGCCCAGGGATGCCTTGGATGTCACCTCCACCTGAAGGAGGACGGGAATTGTTATGGAATAATCCTCGCATCCCGTTACCACGGTCACAGAGAGAGGAGTTCACACGATGGCATTTGCTGAGTAAACATCACATGTCCCTGAGAGACACGGCCACACAAAGTGGAAATTGCTCCAAGCTGTTTTGTGGCATTAAGGCTGCATTGTTGCCTGGGTATCTGAAAGGTCAGCATGTACTGTTCATTCTGAATTGCCCTGCAGCCAAATGGCTGGTTCAACATTCATGGGTCTGGAGGAAGAGGTGGAACCTCAAAGAGGTGCCCAAAATCATGAGGAGAATTGGTAACCAGAGGACACAGGTTTGAGGGGAGAGAGATTTAAGAGGAACCTGAGAAGGAAATTGGTTTTTGTTTATAATAGGGTGGGAGGTGTAAGGAATGGGCTACCAGGGATGGTGGCTGAGGGAGGTACAATTGTAACATTTAAGAAATCTTTGGATGGATAAATGAAGAGGTTTAGAGCAGTGCTTCTCTGCATTTTTTTCCCCATTCACATACCACCTTAAGCAATCCCCTACTAACCATAGAGCACCTATGCCAAGGCACCCTTTGCCACAGATGCACTGTGGTTAGTAAGGGAATTACTTAAGGTGGTATATGTGTGGGGGAAAAAAGTTTGAGAAGCACTGGTTTAGAGGGACAACTGCAGGCAGCTGGGACAAGTGTGGGCAGGAGATTTTGGTCAGTGTGCGCAACTTGGACTGAAGGGCCTGTTTCCACGTTGGATGACTCGCTGACAGTGAACTTGGAAGTCATCAACAAACCAGGTTGGTTTCCACAAGCCTGATAATGCTTGTCAAATATTTCAACTCCTTGAAATGTGATTATCAAAAGAATTCCAGCAGCTGGAATTCCGAAATGAAAACAGAAGATGGTGCAAACATACAGCAGGTGAAGAAGCTTCTGTGGGGAGAGAAACAGAGTTAACGTTCCAGATCAAAGACCTTTTGTCAGAATTGAATCTCATCCAGTTCTATTGAAGACTCATAGTCTGAAACATTGACTTGGTTTCTCTTTCACAGACACTCCCTCTTTACAATTCCTGACCGTCCCAAAGTCATCATGTGATATAACAATGTGCTCACAGGCATAATTCTTCTCCAGTCCCTCTCATGATCATTTCTGGTCCTTACTGGGGTTGAGGCGGGCAAAGATTGTGTTTCTGCTTGTTCGTGGGGAATGTTCATTTATTTCCAGAGACATGGAATGAATATCTTAACCTTCAACAGTTAATAAACTCACCTTCTCTCCTTTCGGACCAGGCTCCCCAGTTTCTCCCTGGATGGAATTCAAACAAAGATTTATAAAAGCTCAAATGCTGTCCAATGAAAGATTATATCTCTGGGACCGAGTCCAAATGTGTAACGAAGCAAAATGCAATTGCCCAAGTACATTTTCTTTACAACTAGAAACTTTCAAAGCTCCCAGTGTTCAGGGGCCATGCTACATCCTGTGCAGTCTGGGGCACAGGAACAATAAAAGAGCCAGCTGGACAATTATCAAGTTAAACCAGCAACCCACATCACAGCGAAAAGGCAGGGGTCTCCTAACATGGGACAGCTGTTTGCATGGGTGGGCTTTCTCAGAGCAGGGCAGCCAGCATCTAGTTCAGTCACCTTGTGCTGTTCGTTCCAGCTCCAAGGGAGTGAGAATTACATTTCCTGGAGTGAAACATGGCAATTATTTCACGTCAGTCTGGAAGTCATGCTGATGGAACTGCCAGAAGAGCCAGGCTCCAGAGACATCATTCCCTCTTCTTGCTACTTTTGATGTACAGAACATAGACAGTTCAGCACAGAGTGGGCTCTTCGTCACATGATGCTATGGCCACCCATGTAAACATGGTCCCCAACAATCTAAACCTTCCATCACCCTATATCCATGTGCCCACTGAAGGGTCTTTTCAATCTCCCTATTGTACCAGCCTCCACCAGCATGCCTGACAATGCAATCCAGGAACCCACCACCATCTGTGAAAAAAACCTTACCTCTGATGTCTCCCCTCTTTATCTACTCACTTTAAACAGACATTCTCTGATATTTGGTATTGTTACCCTTGAAAAAGGGGCTGGCTGTCCACACCATCTAAGCTTCTCTCCATCCACCATCCTCCCCCCTTCCCACTGATCCCCCTGCCCCCACCTCCCCACTGAGCCCACCTCCCCACTGAGCCCACCTCCCCACTGAGCCCTTCTCCCCACCGACCCCTCCTCCCCATTGACCCCTCCTCCCCATTAACCCCTCCTCCATTGACCCCTCCTCCCCATTTACCCCCCCTTCCCTCTGAGCACCCCCCCCCGTTCCTGACTCCCCATGGACAAGGCCTCAAAATCAGTCAGGGAGCCCACAGCACCTGATAAACACCTCTTACTCCAGGAAACTCCTCATACTCCGATCTTTGACTCCAATAATTTCCCAGCCGTCAACTTATTACTCCAGTAAAGACCTCTCATTACCCAAGACAACCTTTGTCCACAAAATAACCCTGCACACAGCATGAGTATCACTCATCAGTCCTCTTCTGGCCCCATCGTCACCTCCCACCACCCAGCCTTGGAGCCATAACTCATTTGACCACTGATTCTCATTTAACGCACAAGTCTGTGAGCAGTGGTGGTAGCGCAGGGACCGGGGCAGGAACCTCTGCTGCTCGTGATGGACATGAACGAATTTGTAAGTTTGTACAAGACTCAAAAGCCAGTGAGGAAGGTTGAGTGCCAGATGGAATTTAATGCCAATCTGTGTGAAGTGATTAATCAAATTGGGGGAGGTTATATTGACAGTAAATGACAGGGTACAATGAGCTGTTGATAAACAGAGAGATGTGGCTCCAAGACCATAGTTTCCAGAAAGTAGCCGTGCAGGTTGATGGGTGGTGATGAAGGCATGTAATCCTCTTGCCTTCATTGCTCAGAGCACAGGTCGGTAGGCATGGTTCGCCTAACGGTTAGTACAACATTATTAAAGCCACTGGTCTTGCAAACCAGGGGATAAGAATTGGTTTGTTCCTTGCTGGGGCCCCATTTCTGTGAGGGGCACTGAAAAAAGTGTTGATCCTCTGCTTTCCTTATGGTAGACAAAGTTAAAGAATTTCTAAACGTAGTATTTTGGGACAATAATGGAACTTTTTTTTATAAAAGGGTTTGAATCTGCCACCATCTGTAAAGAGTTTTCCTTGTATCTTGCATGAGTTTGCTCCCATGTTGGAAAGCCACACGGGGTTAGTAAATTCATTGGTGTGATTAGGTGGTGTGGGTTTGTGGGCCAGAAGAGCATGTTACCGTGCAGGATCTCTAAATTAAATTAAACATTAAAAGTTTAGAGCTTTAGAAACACTGGAAAGGATGTACTTTGTGTAGTTCTGGTTGCCTTGATAATGGTAAGGTGGTGATCATGCTGGAGTAAATCCAGAGAGGATTATCAGGACATGTCTTGAATCAGAGGTGTTTAGTTATGGGGAAGGATTGGACAGGCTGGGCTTTATTTCGCTGAAATGAACGAGGTCGAGAGGTGAGTTTCAGAAGAAGCCAGGGTAATAGTCAAAATCTTTTTTTTTCTCTCATGGTAGAGGAATCAAAAACAAGAGGGCATAGGTGCAATGGCAGAGGAAGAGGATTTATAGGGATGGGAGGGGTGATTAGGTCATTCCACAAAGAGTGGTTGATATGTAGAACAAGCTGCCAGAGGAGATGATGGAATTAGATACCATCCATTCAACTGGGCACTCACTGGGCAGAAGAGGCACCAAATGTGGGTAAAAGGAATTGGTGTAGAGGAGCAAAAGATCAGCAGGGATGCGGTGGGCTGAAGGGGCGGAGGCTGTGCTACTATGATATTCTGGCTGGGGTCCAACCTGGTAAGGCTACTGCATGCCGATACTTACCTTCTCCCCTGGCATTCCTGAAAGTCCAAGCGTGTCCTAGAGTGAAATGTGAGAAGATAATTAGATGTCTCATTATGCCATTCAACACACAAGTCTGGGCAGCTCTGCCTACATTCCCCAGATCGCAACCCTCCAACTAGAAACATGCTGACTGCAGCTGATCAATGGCAGGCGCTAAAACCAACTAGATCAGCATGAACAGGAACCACTGCTGTGAGTTCTGACAAAGACCAAAGGGAGAATGTCCTAAACATGAAAACTATTTGAGGCTCTGATGAAACCCATTGTGGTCTCCCTCCACTGATGGAGATCAGCCCATTGACAACACCAATGGGAAATCTAGCAACTCCCACCAGTCTCCGACTTTCAGACGGCTCACTTGGGGGCAGCTGAGCCCTTCACCCCAGCCAGGCAGTGTCTCCATTCACCCATGACTTGGCAAGCACTCCCCAAATCTGGCTTGGTCAATGGTCTACATGGTTTCCGATTCCACGCCTTCGCCTTTCCATGGCCAGGCAGAGATTAATGCCCCTCACTCCAATTAAATGCTGGAATTTGCCAAATTATCAACATCTGCATTTCAAAGTTCCTTTCTTGCCATGTATAAGATGGGACAAGATGTGTCAATGTTTGCCTGCCATGGAAACACACAAATCAGCCCCACCAATAAAAGGAAGAGAAGCAAAGAGAATTCCTTCGGAGATTCAGGAGTGCCCATGGATTCTTCTCCAGTACTCCTGCAGCCTCTACAGCCCCACGGCCTCCTGTCCGTTCCAGCCGTGAACCCAAGCTCCTGGTTCCCAACCTCCAACATGATCAGGATGCTGCCAGATCCATGGCACCCTCCATGGCCAGAGATTTGGCCCAGTGAAGTCTGAGCCCACTTTGATCACTCTTCAGTGAGCCACACCCATTCCTCTCTCCCTTCTGGTCACACTACCCACTGAAGGCCTCCTCACTGCTCTCTGACATCAGTGGGCAGGTGCAAAAGCTGTTTCCTGTGACCACACAACATCCAGAAGATTCTGAAGTCAGTTGCCAAAATGACTCCCCACTCCAAAAGGTTATGGATCACAAACTTTTCCTTTGCAAACAAGTCTCTTCACATTTTCTCCACCATGAGAGCAGAACTTTGTGCGGACCAGGTTATGTAGAATGCTGCCGGTGCTCCTTCATGTACAATTAGTGAGGATGTTCTGAATACACAAGGCTCAGTGTGAGGATCTGTGGTCTGGTTTACACAAGCCAGGATTTAATGTCCTCTGAGGCTTCTCCCACTGGGTAGGTTTGGCTTGGAACTAGATTCATCTGAACTTGGAATAAAAACCAGAAGCCAAAAGCAAAAGGATAAAAGACCAGAACCGCAAATATCTTCATATTATAGATATCCAGCCAAGTTCAACTTCCCTCCAGAACCACTGAAAATAGCAGCTTGAGGGACATTTCCAGCTCAGGCTAACTTTGTCCACTCAGCACCATTTCTTGTCCCTCCTCTATCCTGTGCACCAGTGACCAATTAACCAAGGCTGAGGTCACTCTGCCGCTGCCATTTCCCTCCACCTTCTGTTTCCCCACACATTCTCTACAGTTATCCATTCTCACCCTGTGAACCCTCATCAACACCCACCTGAATCCCTGTCCCCCACCACCCCTCCCTCCAAATTCTCATCCCCATACTCCCCTCCCCCCGAACCCTCGTCCCTATCACCCCTCCCCGAACCCTTGCATTTGATAAGGTGCCGCACAAGAGACTTCTCAGTAAGTTACAGGAAAGTGGAGTTCGGGAAGTCTATTGGCCTGGATTGAAAATTGGTTGTCTGACAGGAGGCAGAGAGTTGGGATAAGTGGGAGTTTTTCAGGTTGGCAGAGAGTGGTAAGTGGGGTGCCGCAGGGGTTGAGTGCTAGGCCCACAACTGTTCATTATTTACATTGATGACTTGGAGGAGGGGACATAATGTGGTGTAGCCGAGTTTGCGGATGACACCAAATTGAGTGGAAGAGCAAATTGTAATGAGGATGTGGAGAGTCTGCAGAGGGATAGAGTTAAGCTGGATGAGTGGGCAAAGGGCTGGCAGATGGAGTACAATGTTAGTAAGTGTGAGGTTATCCACTTTGGCAAGAAAAATAAAAGAGCTGAATATTATTTAAAGGGTGAAAAACTACAGCATGCTGTTGTGCAGAGGGACTTGGGAGGGCTTGTGCATGAATCGCAAAAAGTTAGGTTGCAGGTGCAGCAGGTTATGAAGAAGGCAAATGGAATGTTGGCCTTCATCGCGAGAGGAATTGAATTCAGGAGTAGGGAGGTCATGTTGCAACTGTATAAGGTACTGGTGAGACCGCACCTGGAGTACTGTGTCCAGTTCTGGTCTCCATATTTGAGGAAGGATATACTGGCTTTGGAGACGGTCCAGAGGAGGTTTACTAGGTTGATCCCTGGGATGAAGGGGTTGACTTATGATGAAAGATTACATCGTCTAGGATTGTATTCGCTCGAGTTCAAAAGAATGAGAGGAGATCTTATAGAAACATATAGGATTATGAAGGGTATGGATAGGATAGATGTAGGAAGGTTTTTTGAGCTGGCCGGGGAAACTAAAACGAGAGGACACAGTCTCAAGATTCGGGGGAGTAGATTTAGGACCGAGATGAGGAAAAATAGTTTTTCCCAGAGCGTAGTGAATGTTTGGAATTCTCTAACCAGCGAAGTGGTTGAGGCTGCTTCATTAAACATATTTAAAATTCAGTTAGATAAATTTTTACATGATAGAGGAATTAGGAGATATGGGGAGAAGGCAGGTAGGTGGAGTTAGGTCATAAATTAGATCAGCCATGATCATATTGAATGGCGGAGCAGGCTTGATGGGCCATTTTTGGCCTACTCCTGTTCCTACTTCCTATGTTCCTAATCACCCCTCCCCTAAACCCTTGCCCTACTCACCCCTCCCCCGAATCCTTGTCCCCCACCCGCCCTTCCCCCAAACCCTTGCCCGACTCACCCCTCCCCCGAACTCTCGTCCCCCACCCGCCCCTCCCCCGAACCCTTGTCCCCACACTCCCCTCCCCCGAACCCTTGTCCATATCGCCCCTCCCCAAATCCTTGCCCTACTCACCCCTCCACAAACCCTTGCCCTACTCACCCCTCCACAAACCCTTGCCCTACTCACCCCTCCACAAACCCTTGCCCTACTCACCCCTCCACAAACCCTTGCCCTACTCACCCCTACCCCTATTCCTCACCCCCTCTTTCCCTTATACCCTTCAAAAACTGCATTTCCTTAAGGTCGTGTGTGTTGATCCCAATGCTCTGCTCAATGGGGTGTGATTGCTTCTCATGCTTACAGAGGAATGTAGGCAAGGGCGATGCTTTGAGCTTTCCTGGGACCCTGAATCCCTCTTGATGATGGCGATCACTCTTCATCTCTCTGTTTCGGAGGACAAGCAACAGCAGGATGGGAGGTGCACACAGGAGATTGATCTGCAATTGTTGAGACTTCAGCCACATAGTAGCTGCATCTGTCAAGCATGAACCACCTGACTGCCCACCTGACCACACCTCATGGACCACCTGACTGCCCACTTGACCACACCTTGTGGACCATGACTGCCCACCTGACCACACCTTGCAGACCATGACTGCCCACCTGACCACATCTCACAAACCATCTGACTGCCCACCTGACCACACCTCACAAGACCTGCAGGTCAGCAGGTTCAGGGGTGAGCCCAAGCATACCAATGTTTACACTGCAAGAAGAAGGAATGAAATGTGGCCAAGAGATTTGGGATGATCTGCTAATAATTTGAGGTAATAAGGAGTTTTGGTCACAGATCAGCTTGGAACTCTTCAGCGAGCAGAGGTGAACAAGCAAGAATCAGCATGAAGTCGATGAAACAAATCAAGGACATTGGTTTACCAGGGCCAAGGGGACATTTTGCTTGGATCAGGATTCATCAACCTTGGAATGAAAAACCTTAGACTGTCTAATGTTGTGGATATCTTTACATCATGAATATCTGGCCGAGCTCAACTTGCTCAGTTTGGAGGAAAACCTCCTTTCAGAGCAGCTAAAAATATCAGCTCTGGGACCATTGCCCACCAGGGCTTGCTCTCTTTGGCACTCGAAATCCTCTCAGTTTTCCCCTCTCCACTAAAGGTTTCTCTACTCCATTTACTGGTGTACTCATCCTGCCATTTATGCAGCATTGATGAACCCTGGGAACCTGGGCAGTTCCACTGAGATCTTTCAGTCATTCCTCGTCCCAGGGGAATCCCTCTCTGTCAGGTTGTTTCTTGTTCTCACTTGTATGTTACTCCCGTGGTTAGTGCCACGCTATTACAGCAAACTGGGTTCAAGTCTGGTGTTGTCTGCAAGGGGTTTGTACATTTTTCCTGGGACTGTGTGTGTTCCTTCCGGGGTGTCTGGTTTCTTCCCATGTTCCAAAACGTACAGGGTTTGTTAGAGTAATTGAGCAGCATGTGTTTCATGGCCCAGAAGAGCCATCCATTAAAATATAAAAATTCTATCAACACTATACAGGCCATACCAGGAACCAGAAACAGAAGATAGGCCATGGAAAATGCGGTAGAATGTTCCAGAGAGCAGTTGGACAACCAGAACATAAAGCGACGGTCTTCTGACGCTGTCACAAACTGTTCCTCGCCATTGAAGTGTTCATTTCACACCTCCCCTTCCAAAGACCCACCGTCTCAGTTGGAAATCACCTGCTCACCAGCTTGGCATTTACCCGAGTTTCTATTTCCTGGTTAGCCCACTTTCACCTCAAAGATACAGCCCACAAACCACCTTCCTCATCTGATCTGCTACTGACACCCTCATTTAGATCTCCATACTGATTAATCTGAAGCTCTGCCAGCAGCCTCAGTCCTTGCAACCCTGTTAACTGCAGCTCCATCCGTCACCCATGTCCCTTTGAACTGCTGCTCTAGGCCCATCACCCATTCTCTGTGTCCTTGTGAACTGCTGCTCTGGGCCCCTTACCCATCCCCTGTGAACTGCTGCTACGGTCTTCTCACCCATCCCCTGTGAACTACTCCTCTAGTTCCCCCCACCCATCCCCTGTGAACTGCTGCTCCAGTCCCCCCAACCTACCCCTGTCCCTCGGAACTGCAGCGGGTCCCGTAAACCAAGCAACTTCCATTTTTAGCCTGTTTTGGTTTTGTATTTTCCGTTCTAATCAACAACAAACACAGCTAATCCTCAGTGATGATCTTTGGAACAACTCTGGCTGCATGTTTAGCAAAGCAGTTAGTGCAGCTGTGCTGGCGAGCGTGATCAAATTCGGCACTGTCTGCAGGGAGTGCGTAAGTTTTGCCTGTGTGGGTTTCCCCTGGACTCTCTCACTTTCCTCCTACATTCCAAATTGTATGAGATTGGTTGGTTGGTTAATTGTAATTGGACTTCACTGGTTTGATTGGCTGGAAATGCCTTCAGCTGTGGTGTGTTTTTAAAATGATCAAAACACACTCTACATCCCTTCCCACTCGTGCTTGTGGTGTCTGATCCAGAAACCAGCACTCACCAGTTTCTTGAGTCTTGCAGGCTCTGGATTCATCCCCTCGGTTATTTCTTTGGGCTCAACGCTGTCCTGCTCGTCATCTGTGGGACAAGGCCCACATTGATCTCCCTGGGGAAAATAGTTGGACATCAGCACTGACAGATCGGATCATCAAAGCAAATTGTACAGGAGTATTCTGAACTCTCCCTTCCTCCAGCTCCCCTTCTTAGGCCTCTCCCTCTACCACCTCTCAGCTTCTTTCCTTCTACCCTCCCCCCTGGATCCACCTATTACCTATTGACCAAGTGGGTGCCACGGTTAGCATAGCAGTTAGTGCAACACCTTTACTGCACCGGTGATTGGGACCAGGGTTCGAATCCCACGCTGTCTGTAAGAAGTTTGTACGTTCTCCCCGTGTCTGTGTGGGTTTTTCCCAGGGTTTCCGGTTTCTACCACCATTCGAAATGTACTGGGTGGGGGGGGGGGGGGGGTGTGTGGTTTAAGTTAATTGGACATAAATTGGGAGGCAGATTCATGGGCTAAATGACCAGTTACCATGCAGTATGTCTAAAATTTTTTAAAATTAAGACCTTCATTCCTCTGCCTTCCTATCTTCTTCCACCTTGGTATTCAGGCATCCAGCCGATTTTACACATTTCTATCAAAGGACTTAGGCTGAAAACACTGACTGCCTTTTCCTTTCTACGGATGCTGTGTGGCCTGCTCAGTTTCTCCAGCATGTTTGTTCCCCAGCAACTGCAGACTTTCTCATTTAATTGGAGTATTCAGAACTGGTTAGAAATTTGGAGAAGAGGAGGTGATGGAATGGGGGGGGGGGGGGGGGGTGGAATTTTTACAGAAAAGGGAAGCAAATGTGTGGAATAGTTTACAAAGGAAGAATGCAGGTCAGAAGACTTTTGTGCCTGGAGAGCAAAGAGCATTTGAGCCCTTCAAAGACTTTTCCACTATCTGACATCTATCAGAATGAGGTGTCCATACACATGACCCCAAGCTGATCCCCAGTCCCTATATCTAGAGTGAGTCAGGGAAGGGCACAGGTGGCTTCGCAAAGGATGAGAAGAATTAGGAGTTACAGGATGGAAGACAGTAATTTTTCCCACATTTCCCGTCAAACTACATTCATACTCTCTAGTGATTCAAGAATGAGCTCAATGAAAGACTTATCAATCTGACAGGATCTGTCAGTGGAGATACCTATCAGTGCTGTAGGTCAATTGGGTGTAATAGGGTAGCATGAAAGGGCCTGTTTCCATGCTCTACGTCAATATTAATACGAAGCTGAGCTTTTCCTGGCTGAGGAACCTATGGCCAGGGATCATTCTCCAAATGAAGGATCCACTATTCAGGAAAGAGCAGCCTCCTTCATTCAGAGGGAAGCTGACCTTTGGAATTCTTCATGCCATAAGGATGAGAACCCTCATAGACTGAGTACATTCAAGAGAGATTACAAGGACATAGACCAAGTACAGGAACTGGGTAAATAATCATCCATGGCCTTTCTGAATGGTAGGGTAGGCATGAGGAGGGAATGGTTTGGTTCTGCTTCCTACACCCTCTGTTATGTGCTGCTGGATCCAGGCGGAAAACCCATACTTGGCTAGGAAGTCATGCCCCGTCCCAACCCTACAACCAATATCATAAGATTTCACGGAATAACGGGATTCGGGGAGGATGAGAGGTGGATAGTTGAAAGGTTCTAGTTAAATATGGGCCTGAAGTAGGTCAGGTATGGCCACCTTTTCTTCCTAATCACCTATTTTCATTTCTAAAACTGATTTCCTTCCAATTTCTATCCACTAAGCTCAAGGTCTAAACCTCAGCCATGCCCACTGACTCAGGAGAGGAAGGACTGGAAAGTTGTTCAACGATGAGGTTCGTTGCCCACTGTGCCCTCCTCTCAGCTGATTCTCTTGCAGTGGAATGTGCTGGAACAGGATATCTGAGAACCTGGTCTGTCCCCTGCAGGACTTGGCCATCTTGTGGTTCTCGAGTCTGGCAGATCAGAGAGCACCGAGAGCAAGCTCTGGACAAATTGCTTATACCTTCTCCAAGCTTCAGGCTGGTGGAGTGAACTCTATGAAACAAAAGCACCTGAATAGAACTGAATCCTAGAGTAGTGCAGCACTGACAGAGACCATTTGGTCCAATGGATCTATGCTGACATCTACGAGAGCAAACATATCAGAGCCATTCATTCCCTCTTGCACCTATTCCCCCCCCCCCCCCCCCAACCCCACCAACTTTGAAGACACCAGGCTGACAAGCCAAGGACTGTAGGGCTTTGGGCAACTGATTGCAGACACACCAACTGGAATCTGGCTGACTCACCTTTTCGCCCTTTGGCCCAGGCAGTCCTGGTCTGCCCTGTCAAAGAGAAAAGACCATGTGCTGGTGAGTTCCTCTTCTCCAACAAACACTCATTCTGCTGGCACAAGTACTTAGAGCAGTATCACCTTCCACCTGAGTCAGTCCACATGACGGAGCAAACATGTACACCCAGAAATTGGGGGAAAACAGATTTTATCGTGCACAGCTTAAATCACATTTGGAGATGTCAGTGCCCACTTCCTGTTGAACCCCCACTCACAAGAGAATTGGAGCAGGCACTTCCTGTCATATTAACCCAACTGCAGGTGGAGTTGGGGGGTCAAAAGGTCAACCACCTCTGACCTTTGTAATTAACATTCCAACCCACCCATGACTGCGTCAGAGTGCCCTGGGGAAATCACAGGTGAGCTGGTGTAGATGACGCCCGAGATGTCCCAGTGTCTGTGAAATCCTCAAGGCACACTTCACATCTCTTGAAAGGCACGGTGACAACTCCATGATGCATGAACTCTCCATTTCCAGGTTCATTGTGAGTTGATGTTCACACAGCGTGTCATGGGGTTTGATGCCCTAGGGATAGGGTAACTCAAGTTTATTGTCATCTGACTGTACGTACAACCTGATGAAAAAGCATTTCCCAGTCCTTGGTGGAAAATGTGCAGACACACAACCAGACATAACACCCATACAGACAAACAATACAGGACGAGTATTCATCGATAGAAATAAATAAATATTGTTTCTTACAATGAGAAGCATAGTGAACAAGGTAGATGAGCTGAGAGCATGGATAGATACTTGGGGTCGCGATATTGTGGCAATTAGTGAGACCTGGCTACAGGAGGGGCAGGACTGGCAACTTAATGTTCCGGGATGCATTTGTTTTAGATGTGATAGATCAGGGGGTAAAAAAGGAGTTGCTCTGCTTGTTAGGGAGGACATTACTGCCGTGAGGTGGCAGGATGGTATGGAGGGATCGACCAGTGAGGCTGTTTGGGTGGAATTGAGTGGTGGAGGAGGCAAGAGGGTGCTAATAGGGGTGTATTACAGACCACCAAATGGGCCAAGGGAATTAGAGGAACAAATTTGTCGGGAGATAACGTATATGTGTGAAAATCATAGGGTAGTGATCATGGGAGATTTTAACTTCCCACACATTGATTGGGATACCCATACGGTTAGAGGGCTGGATGGGATGGAGTTCGTTAAATGTGTTCATGATTGTTTTCTAAATCAGTTAGTAGAAGAACCGACTCGGGATGGTGTAATACTGGATCTCCTGTTAGGGAACGAGCTAGGTCAGGTAGCGGACATTAATGTTGGAGAACCAATTGGGTCTAGTGATCAAAATTCTGTTAGTTTTAGGGTAGTTTTAAGGAAGAGCAAGGAGAGGCCTAAAGTTGAGGTTCTGGATTGGAAAAGAGCAAATTTTGAAGGAATAAGAAGGGATTTGGGAAGTATTGAGTGGGACAGGATATTTTCAGGTAAGGATGTTAATGAAAAATGGAGGATATTCAAAAAAGAAATTTTGAGGGTACGGAGTAGTTGTGTCCCAGTCTGGATCAAAGGAAAGGCTGGAAGTCATAGGGAGGCTTGGTTTTCGAGGAATATTGGAAATTTGGTTAGGAGAAAAAGGGAGGTGTACAGGAAGTATAAAGAGCAGGGAGCTGAGAAGTTGAAGGAGAACTACGAGGAGTGTAGAAGGAATCTTAAGAAAGAAATTAGAAAGGCCAAAAAAAGGCATGAAGAGGCTTTGGCTGACAGAGTAGAAATAAATCCAAAGGGTTTCTATAAGTACATTAAAAGTAAAAGATTAGTGAGAGATAAAATTGGACCCCTTGTAGATAGCGAGGGTAGGCTGAGTGAGAAGTTTGAGGAAATGGGGGAAATTTTAAATGATTTCTTTGCCTCGGTATTCACTAGGGAAAAAAATGTTGAAGCAGTTGAAGTAAAGAAAAATAGTGGGGGGGTCATGAAGCATATAAGGATAACCGAGGAGGTAGTGATGGCTGTGTTAAAAAAGATAAAGGTGGATAAATCTCCCGGACAGGACAAAATATTCCCTTGGACACTCAGGGAGGCTAGCGGACAGTTAGTGGGGCCATTAACAGAGATATTTAGGATGTAATTGGCCAAGGGGGTGGTACCAAAGGATTGGAGGGTGGCGCATGTGGTTCCTCTGTTTAAGAAAGGGTCCAAATGCAAACCTGGGAATTATAGGCCTGTAAGTCTAACGTCTGTGGTGGGCAAGTTGATGGAAAGTGTTCTGAGGGATGCTATTTACAAATTTTTGGAGGTACAGGGATTGATAGGGAGTAACCAGCGTGGTTTTGTCAGGGGTAGATCATGCTTGATAAACCTGATTGAGTTCTTCGAGGGGGTTACAAAAAAGGTTGATGAAGGGAAAGCTGTGGATGTTGTCTATTTGGACTTTAGTAAAGCTTTTGACAAAGTTCCCCACAGGAGGTTAGGAAAAAAGGTGGAGGCATTAGGTATAAATAAGGAAGTAGTGAAATGGATTCAGCAGTGGTTGGATGGAAGGTGTCAGAGAGTAGTGGTAGAAAATTGTTTGTCCAATTAGAGGCCAGTGACTAGTGGAGTTCCTCAGGGTTCAGTCCTGGGTCCACTATTATTTGTTATATATATTAACGATCTGGATGTAGGGGTGGAGAATTGGATAAGCAAGTTTGCGGATGACACAAAGATTGGTGGTGTTGTGGACAGTGAGGAAGATTACCGTAGATTAAAAGGTGATTTAGGAAGGCTGGAGGTGTGGGCTGAGAAATGGCTGATGGAATTTTATACAGATAAGTGTGAGGTGTTACATTTTGGAAAGGCAAATTTAAATAGGGTCATATACATTGAATGGTAGACAATTGAGGAGTGCAGAGCAACAAAGGGATTTAGGAGTGATGGTAAATAGTACCCTCAAGGCTGATACTCAGGTAGATGGTGTGGTGAAGAAGGCATTTGGAATGTTGGCCTTCATAAATCGGAGTATTGAATTCAAGAGTAGGGAGGTTATGATGAAATTGTACAAGGCATTGGTGAGGCCAAATTTGGAGTACTCTGTACAGTTTTGATCACCAAATTATAGGAAAGATATAAACAAAATAGAGAGAGTGCAGAGAAGGTTCACGAGAATGTTGACAGGATTTCAGGGTCTGAGTTACGGGGAAAGGTTGTGCAGACTGGGGCTTTTTTCTCTGGAGCGTAGAAGATTGAGAGGGGACTTGATAGAGGTGTTTAAGATTTTAAAAGGGACAGACAGAGTAAATGTGGATAGGCTTTTTCAATTAAGAAAGGGGGAGATTCAAACTAGAGGACATGGTTTAAGATTGAAGGGGGAAAATTATAAGGGGAACATGAGGGGAAATTTCTTTACGCAGAGGGTGGTGGGGATGTGGAATGAGCTTCCGGCAGACGTGGTCGAGGCAGGATCATTGGTTACATTTAAGGAAAGACTGGATCGTTGCATGGATAGGAGGGGACTAGAGGGGTATGGACCGGGTGCTGGTCAGTGGGACTAGGAGGGTGGGGATTTGCTACGGCATGGACTAGTAGGGCCGAACTGGCCTGTTCTGTGCTGTAAGTGGATATATGGTTATATGAGAGATTTGGATGGTTAGTGCACCAGCTTGTTTGCTCCGATTGGCTCTGCAAAGCCCCACACTGTGCCTAACCCTAACCCTAACCCCAGCTCTCATTGGTGGTTTGATCTCCTCTTTCTGGGGCTGTGAGTTCAAAGTCCATCAGAACAGGGTGTAGACCTAAACTTTGGAGAATGTGGACTGGCGCACAAATCACCTATGGCTATCGAAGATACAAATAACTCTGCCGGAGTCTGTGTGTGTATTGAAAGAGGCAAGGAGTTTGGAAAGAAGGAAGCTTTGCTGCAACTTGTCAGGGTGCTGGTGAGGCCACATCAGGAATTCCGTGCAGAGTTTTGGTCTCAACTAAAAAGTTGGCTTTGGAGGCAATCCCAAAAGTGATTCATTTGGTCAGCTCCTGGGATGCAAGAGTTTCCTGTTACAATGCCTGAATGCATCAGGTCATTTGGAGTATAGAAGGATGAGGGGTGAGCTTTTTGGAGCATGAGAGATCCTTAAGGGGCAGCGGCAGGGTAGATGTTGAGATGTTTCCACTGGTGGGAGGATTTCAATGACTGGGTCATGTTCCCCTGACTTCCTCCTGAAGTCACAATCTTCCTGGTTTTGCTAACATTGAGTGCAAGGTTATTGTTGTGACACCACTCAATGAGCTGATCTTTCTCCCTCCTAAACACTTCCTCATTGCTGTCTGTGATTCTGCCAACAACTGTGGTGTCACCAGCAAACTTGTAGATAGCTCTGGAGTTGTGCCTGGCCACACAGACATGGGTGTATAATGAGTAGAGCAGTGCACACATCCTTGGGGTGCACCTGTGTTTCCAATTAATACTGACTGTGATCTTCCAATGGGAAAGCCAAGAATCCAGATGGACTTGGGGGAGGGGGTTGAAGAGGCCTTGGGTTTGGAGCTTGCTGACCAGCACTGAGGGAATAATGGCATTGAAGGCTGAGCTGAAGAAGAGTAGACAGATGGATGAGTTGCTGTTATCTAGGTGATCCACAGCGGAGTGGAGAGCCAGTGATACTGCATCTGCTGTGGAGCAATTGTGATGGTAGGTGAATTGCAGCGGTTCCAGATCTTTACTTTGGTACATGCTACATTCTGTCCCCGAGACTGCGTGAGTTTCCTCCGGGTGCTCCAACTTCCTAAGATACGGGGATTGTACGCTAACTGTGGAATTTGGCGGCCCGGGCTCGTGGGCTGAAAGGGCCTGTTACTGTGATATATGTTTACATTTTTAAAAACAGGCACCAGGCTGGATCTCTCCTCCACTAGCCCCACTGTATGACAGATCCACCTGAGGCAATGGCGGCAGGGAGGGGGACCCAGTTATGTTTAAATAGCCACAGCAAGCCCTAAACTTTATATTTAAGTTGCTTTAAAATTACATTTTTATACCTTCCCATTAACCATAAAGCTGTCTTTCAGTTAAGAAACTCTTCTGAAGAGTGGCCAACAGCATGTTTGTACACAGCAAGATCCCATCAGCAACATGGCAACAGTCACTGGTTAGTAACACTTGTCACCAGGAAATGATCTGCTGTACCTTGTCGTCAGATCTAGAGCAGAGGTGGCGTAGTCCACTCAGCTACCACCGCACCCATTCTGGAGACAGGCACACCGAATAAATCTTACCCCAAGTGTTTTACTGTGATATTGTTGGGATGATGTGGACAGAGTGAAGCTCCAGTGTCCCAGTCATACCCCTCAGGCATGGATGGTGCAGGTTAGATCCAGAGAAAAACTCGCTCCACATTATCCCACTAAATGGTCAAAGGGCAGAGAGAGCATTGCTGGTGACAGTCCATCCACACTGTCGTCTCACACACCGAGACCTGGAACACCAGTTCAACAGAGCATAAATCCAGTTCCCAGGCACATAAAAAACCACAGAGTAAAGGCCCAGCTTCCTAAACATTTTTACACAATGTAAACATTATGGAGAGATCAAGAAACACTCCAAGCTTTTCAAGTTCTCTGACAGAATGAAGCACGATGACAGTTCAGATGAAGGGTCATTGACCTGAAAGTCTGATTCTCTCTCCTCAGATGCTCCCCATCCCATTGAGCATTTTGAACACGCTTCTTTTTCAGCAGATTGGATCCAGATTAGGTAGCGAATTGACCTAGCTCTCTCATCTCCAGCTGTTCTGAGAGCTCGCAGTGGAACCTCATACCTTTTCCCAACGCTCTGCACTGGGTGTTAGCTGTGGAACTTCAGTCACCGATCGGTAATGCCCACACCCGTTATCCTTGTGGTCTCTCTGAGTTTCCACTGCAGCAGATACACACTGGTTGTTGGGGAATGTTAGTGCTGCCTGTCCCCAGCAACAGGGAAGAGGACCCAGGCCCCAAACATTTGAAGGGTCTTGGCCTGTACCCATTGTAATTGAGGAGAATGATGGGGGAGATCTCAATGAAGCATTTCTAGTATTGAAAGGTAAAGACAGAGTAGACGTAGAAACATTGTTTCCCCATGTGGGAGAGGAGAGGGGAAGAGGACACAACTTCAGGATTGAAGGGCATCCATTTAGAATAGAGATACAGAGGGATTTTTTCAGCCAGAGGGTGGTAAATCTGTGGAATTTGTTGCCCCAGACAGTTGTGGAATCCAGGTCATTGGGTTTAAGGAAGAGATTAATAGGTTTTCTTGATTAGCCAAGAGAGAAGGTCGGGCAGTGGGGCTGAGTGGGGAAATGGGTCAGCTCATGATTAAATGGCGGGGAAGACTCAATGGGCTCGATAGACCTTAAATAATCTTGTGTTCTTACCTGATGCAGGTACTCAGTGGGTTGAACAACGTCAGTGGAAGGTAAAAAAAAAGTCAGCGTTTCGAGCCAGAACCCTTCACCAGGGCTGAGAAAAGTGAGTACAGAAGCAGTGCATAGGATAGGATGTGAGTGGCTCAACAACGGATTGGCCAGCAGGCAGAGGTGGAATATGATGGACAGAGGCAGAGGAGAGACAGGAAAACCTGTTCCTTCAGAGTTAGGCAGCAAACATGTTCCTCACCGGTTTCCCAGTTAGACCTTCAGGCCCGGGACTCCCGTCAGCTCCCTGCACAACACAGAGACAGAAAGAGATGAGAGGGCTGGAGAGGGGCCAGGGTGGAGATGGGGAGGGGGTGAGGGTAGGGATGGGGAGGTTGGGGATGGGGTGGTCAGGGTAGTGAGAAGGGGTTGAGGGTGGGGATGAGGAGGCGTCAGGGTGGAAATGGGGAGGGGTCAGGGTGGAGATGGGGATGAGGATGAGGAGGTGAAGGTGGGGATGGGGAAGGTTGAGAGTGGGGATGGGGAGGGGCAAGGGTGAGGATGGGGAGGGGCAAGGGTGGGGAGAGGGGGGTAAGGGTGAGGATGGAGGGTGAGGGTAGAGATGGGGAGGGGTCATGGTGGGGATGGGGGGTGAGGATGGAGATGGGGAGGGGTCAGGGTGGGGATGAGGATGGGGGGGAGTGAGAGGGGGGAGGGGGGAGGGTGAGGGTGAGGTCAAGCTGTGCAAATTGAGCTCCAGGCCTGACAGCAGGATTTAATCTGAACTCACCGGGTCTCCCTTTGATCCAACCACCCCGCCAGGCTTTCCCTTAGGGACAGAGAATTAAACAACGGTCAGCTGCACAAAGCAAGAAGATCAAGAGAAGCAGGGGCAGGGAAGGGCCATTCTGCCCATCTAACCTGCTCCACCATTCACAGCTGATCATGTCTCTCGATCCCTGTGTATTACCCAGCCCCCTTCTGAATCCGTGCAATGAACTTGCCCCAACATCGTCGTGCGGCAGGTCATCTGGTGATTATTCTCCATCACAGACAGCTCTGAGCACAGGAGGCAAGTGACAGTCCACCCAATTATAAGACCTTGGGGATGGGAAAAGAGGGAGAGCAGGTGTGTTAACCGCTGCCAGGAGGAGTGAGGGAGATATGGGGGAAGTGGCGAGTGGGGGAAGGGGTCCCCATCTGGATCTGGAATGTGGCAGGGCTGGCACCCACCTTCACTGTACAGACTCTGGTAGAAAGAGGCAGGATGTGGCTGGGGGAGACACTGCGGTCGAGCTGAAGCAGGGACCACTTGGCAAGTCCCACACTGACCCTCCTGGACATACAGTTCAGCACCGCTTAGTGAAGCCCATGTGCTGCTAGGACTGGGCACTGAAGGATATCCCCAACACAGAACCTCCCCTGTGATGGGGAATATGGACCCCACACAAGGGCTAGGAAGAGGGACCTAGGGGCACGTGGTCCTGTACCCCAAGAAAGGTGCTGTGGAGAGTTACCCCAGTGGCAGTGAATTCCTGTTCCCCCACATAGATTGGGAGAGGTACCCCAGGAGCAGTGAGGTCTTGTACCCCCACCCTGGGGCAGGGGAGAGGCATCCATAGTGACTGTGAGGCCTGTTCTCTGCCTCCCTGCACCGAACACCCCTCCTTGAATTCCAGTATCGCATGGGATACTCACCGGTTTTCCTGGAATTCCTATTCCCGGAGGTCCTGGAGACCCTGGCTCACCAGCTAGGCCCTCTGGTCCCACAGAACCCGGATCACCCTAGTCAACAGAACAGAAGATGAGTAAACAAGACCTGTCAGTTTAGGGAGCATGGAGTCACATCTCAGACTCTCGCTGTGGGTTCAGGGAGCACAAGGTCACAGCACTGACCCTTGCTGTGAGTTCAGAGGACATGGGTCAGTGATCTGACCCTCGCTATGGGTTCAGAGGGTATGGGATCAGAATACTGACCCTTGCTACAGGTTCAGAGGGCATATGGTCACAGCACTGACCCTCCCCGTGGGATCAGAGGGTGCAAGGTCACAGCGCTCTCTCTGATGGGGAACAGCATGAGAAAACAGTTAGTTGACAACTGCTGGTGGGATGAAACCCAGACGGGGGTGCCTATTGAACAGATGTGGTGACCTGGACCAGCTGCTAACAGAATGGGTTCCCCACCCCACAGCTGGCATCAGGGACCCCACCCCCTCCCCTCGTTTTGGCCTACAGTGACAGCAATCTTGCTTCTGCTGAATTACTGAGGGAAGAGGGTCTACCCTGAACTCTCCCCAGGATCAGACAGGGACCAGGGATGGGCAGGAAAAGGTGGGCTCAGTCCATGTGCAAGGAGCATTCCCACCTAGCACAGTGCCCACAATAACCAGACCACAAGACCAAAAGGCATAGGAGTGGAAATAGGCTATTCAGCTCATCGGGACTGCCCCACCATTTAACCATTTCCCCACTGCCCGCCCTTCTCCCATAACCTTTCAGGCCCTGGCTAATCAAGAACCTGTCAATCTCTGCCTTAAATACACCCAACGACTAAGCCTCCACAACCACTTCTGGCAACAAATTCCACAGATTTACCACCCTCTGGCTGAAGAAATTCCTCCTTATCTCAGTACTAAGTGGAGGCCCTTCAATCCTGAAATTGTGCCCTCTTGTCCTAGAATTAGGACCTAGACTCTCCCACCATAGGAAACCACCTTTCCACATCTACTCTGAAATGTTACAAGAGATCTCTCCTCTTTCTCCTAAATCCCAATGAGTAGAGGCCAAGCTGACAAACACCCCTCACGTGATAACCCTTTTGATCCCAGAATCATTCACGTCTGGAGAGGTCAATGTTAATGCCATGGGTTGGAGAGTGCCCAGACGGAATGGCTCTCCAGTTTGTGGGTGGCCTGGTTTGGCAGTGCATCAGGCCATGGACAGACCATTTCAATTTCACACCCCACTCCCATACTGACTTGTCTGTCCATGGCCTCGTTCCAAGCCAAGCCAAGGCCACCCACAAATTGTGTACAAGGAGTCCCAGGTTACGAATGACTGACTGTCAGACAAGTCATACTTATGAACAAATTGTGCTTCCAATTCATGCATGTGTATAACATTACCTCACGAATGCCCCTTCTGTAACGCAAGGCTTCGATGGAACGAGAGTAAGTGTTAACTTCTAATCATAATTTTTTTTTCTATCTAAACTATTTTAAGAACTGTTTCTTAATTTTTTTTTACAGTACCAAGACAAACATTTGACTGATGCTATATAAGAACCATATATACCTGTTCTGACTTAGCTACAAATTTGACTCACAGACAGATGTAGGAATGGATCTCATTCCTAACCCAGGGACTCCTGGTATGGTGATAGTTGACACCAAAGTAGGAGATGCTGGTGAGAGCACATCTGGAACACTGTATTGGACTCCTTATTTGAGGAAGAATGTTAATACGTTGGGAGCAGTTTAGTGTCCAAAGTTGATCCTGGCAATGGGAGAGATGCCTCGTGAGGAAGGTTTGGAGAGGCTGGCCTTTATCTGCTGGAGGTTGGAGGGGCTGTGAGGTGTGGAATCCTATGAAATCTTGGCAGGGAGGAGGTTTCCTCCAATGGGAGAATCCAGGTCTCAGAGTCTCTGTTTTAAAATCACTGGTCACTCATTTGAAAGAGACGAAGTAAAGTTCTCACTCAGATCATTGAGGATGGATGGAAATCTCCTCCTCAAAGGACAGTGCAAATATTGTCAATGAATATATTTAATGGCAAGAGAGAAACGTGAAAAGCAAGAGGTTAAAGGTTATCTGGTGTAGGTGGGATTGTGGAGTCTGGGTTAAAAGCAGATTAGCCATGATTTGTTTGGACAGCGGAATGGGTTTGAGGGGCATGTGGCCTGAACTAGCTTCTGTTCATGTGTTCACGTGTCTGTCAAGGATAAACTGCAGTTGAAGCTTAACCAAATTCAGCATAAATCACCCTGACCAAAGGCAGGCTTCTGATTGGTCCTGATTCCTTTATTATCATGTACACAAAATGTAATAGCATCCAAAATTCCTCAACTTTCCCTGCTGTAATGACACACAGAGGTGTCACTATCCCTGCATCCACAACGAGAGGAAGAGAGGCAACAGATACTTGAGACACCGAGTATCCATGGATTCGCCTCCTGTGTTCCTGCAGCCCCTGCCACCTCCCGGGTTCCTGTCTGTTCCAGTGGAGACCCCGAGCTCCCTGTTCCAGCCCCGATTAAATCAGGATGCTGTCATGCCTGATGCCCTTCAGGAGCTCTACCTCCCATCAGGGTCCTCACAGATCTTGGTCAAAATTCCCGATTCCCTCCAGCTGGCCTCCAGCAGTCCACCACCTGGTGTAAGTGAGGGGCTGCTGAGCCCCTCACTGCTGTTATCACCTCTTCCCCCATAGGGTCCTCTCCCTGGATCCTCCTCCTTGGGAGGGAGGGGCACACTGTAAGCCGGTCTGCTGATTTCCCCCCCCCTCCGGAGCTCACGATCCTCATGGACAGTGCTGTCAAGCATGGCTGCTGCCATCTTGGGGCAGAGATCTCCATGGTTTCAAAATGTTTCAAAAAAGCCTGCCCTCAGGCCCTTTCAAGGCCACTTAATCCATGTACAGGGCTGTTGATGGAACAACCCAGCAGAAGGGCTCTGGGGATGGAGATGATGCATTCCACACTGGTGCAAATCATAATGTTGTGGAAATGGATTCAACAGAAATCCAGTCCCAATTTAAATGCTGAAGTAACCCGACACTACCATCTCAATGATGCATCGAGTTGGGTTTCCCAGCACATTAAACCCTCACTGCCCATACAAACTCAAGCCCTGTTCACACACGTGGGTGAGCCAGACACGGTGTCAACAGTGAGAGGGCAGTGTTCCCATGGCATGGGTGTCATCCCCATTGACTACCTTCAGCTCCAACAACACTCTGAGATGTGGGGGCTGAATTAGGCCATTTGGCCCTTTGAGTGCTCTTCCATTTGAATCATGGCTGGTATATTTTCCCTCTCAATCCCACTCTCCTGCTTTCTCCCTGTAACCTTTTGACAGCCTCACTAAGGACAAAGAGAAACTGACCATTGAAATAAACCCCCTCCAACAGGATTTGAACTCGAGCTCACAACTTTAACACAGCAGCTTGGACCTGGTCCAGACATTTAACTACAACACCACCGACGGTCAATACTCTCAAGGGTTCACACGACGAGGGGTTCACCCAGGTGATCAATATGCCAAATACTCAGCTCCTTCACCACTGGCAGATGGTGACTGTGGACTGCATCAAGGCCCCCTGCAGAATCCTGAACAGGCAGGGCCAAGAGCGCAGTTGAACATGATCAGAGGCCTTCCACTATCTGAATTGGAAAATACATCCCTAGCCCTTCATCGCTACAGGGTCTGTTTCCAAGAGCTCATCATCCAAACAGCACGATTTCAGTGCCAGGAAATGGCTCACCCCTCCCCTGTCCCCACAACCTCCAGGGCAGAAGTGGGCATTAAATTTCACTCCTGCTGGGGATTTCAGCATCCTGTGACTGAACTCACAAAGATCAGTGTCTAGACATTCCAGGATGCAATGTGCTCATAGAGATAAGTATCAGGAAGGACAGAGTGAAGAATCCGTGTGGACCAATGCTGGGATTAGAAAGAGTGGTGTCCTGGGTGATAGACTGAAGCGACAGTCAACTGGATAAGTGTGGATTGATCAAGGAAAGTCTGCAGGAATCTTGCAAAGCCAAATACTTTTTAACTCAAATTTTAAAAAGTATTTTGAGGAGTTTACTTGAAGGAAACATAGTCAGTCTTCCATCCAAAGGGGATTTGATAAAATGGCACATTCTCATCTCATCATCAAGCCTAAATCCAATAGATTGAATGAGGCAGTAATGGCAGAGACAGGAAGTGGTTCTAACCACAGGAAACCAAGGGTAAACTTTGAAAGCCACAGGAGAGGCTGAAAAAGCTGGAGCAAAACTATCTGCCACAGGAACTCAGCAGGTCGAACAACGTCCATGGTCAACATTCTGGGGCAAGAATGCAAAAATTAATATAGAATGGTTTGCTTTACAGATGGAAGGGAGGGGTGTACAGAGCAGATTGCCAAGGGTTGCTAAGAAACAACCGATTTTCCTATTTTCTATTAATGCCATTATTTTTCAATGACGCACAGTGAACAGTGAAGAGGCTATAAACAGACTTCTTGGAGATGTAGACAAGCTGGTGGAGTGAAGAGGGAGATGACAGATGGAATCCATCACTGAGATAATTTTGGTTGGTAGAAGGATCTCATCAATTCTAAAAAGGGTAGAGGGACTGAGAGAACCTTGTTGGTAGGGCCAAGAAAGGGGTGAAAACAGCACTTGAAATCCTGCCTTTGTACAGAGAGATACAGAGCACAAGAACAAGAAAGTCATGTGGAACTTCTGTAAAACACAGAATGTATATCAGTAACCTACTGGAAATCTGAAATAAGTACAGTCAGCAAACACTCAGCAAGTCACACGGCATCAGTCAAAGTAGACCAGATAACCATATAACCACTTACAGCACAGAACAGGCCAGTTCGGCCCTACTAGTCCATGCCGTAGCAAATCCCCACCCTCCTAGTCCCACTGACCAGCACCCGGTCCATACCCCTCTAGTCCCCTCCTATCCATGTAACGATCCAATCTTTCCTTAAATGTACCAATGATCCCGCCTCGACCACGTCTGCCGGAAGCTCATTCCACATCCCCACCACCCTCCGCGTAAAGAAATTTCCCCTCATGTTCCCCTTATAATTTTCCCCCTTCAATCTTAAACCATGTCCTCTAGTTTGAATCTCCCCTTTTCTTAATTGAAAAAGCCTATCCACATTTACTCTGTCTGTCCCTTTTAAAATCTTAAACACCTCTATCAAGTCCCCTCTCAATCTTCTACGCTCCAGAGAAAAAAGCTCTAGTCTGCACAACCTTTCCCTGTAACTCAGACCCTGAAATCCTGTCAACATTCTCATGAACCTTCTCTGCACTCTCTCTATTTTGTTTATATCTTTCCTATAATTTGGTGACCAAAACTGTATACAGTACTCCAAATTTGGCCTCACCAATGTCTTGTACAATTTCATCATAACCTCCCTACTCTTGAATACAATACTCCGATTTATGAAGGCCAACATTCCAAATCCCTTCTTCACCACACCATCTACCTGAATATCAGCCTTGAGGGTACTATTTACCATAACTCCTAAATCCCTTTGTTGCTCTGCACTCCTCAATTGTCTACCATTCAATGTATATGACCTATTTAAATTTGCCTTTCCAAAATGCAGCACCTCACATTTCTCTGTATTAAATTCCATCAGCTATTTCTCAGCCCACACCTCCAGCCTTCCTAAATCACCTTTTAATCTACGGTAATCTACCTCACTGTCCACAAAACCACCAATCCGCAAATTTGCTTATCCAATTCTCTACCCCTACATCCAGATCATTAATATATATAACAAATAATAGTGGACCCAGGACCGAACCCTGAGGAACTCCACTGGTCACCGGCCTCCAATTGGACAAACAATTTTCTACCACTACTCTCTGACACCTTCCATCCAACCACTGCTGAATCCATTTCACTACCTCCTTATTTATACCTAATGCCTCCACCTTTTTTCCTAACCTCCTGTGGGGAACTTTGTCAAAAGCTTTACTAAAGTCCAAATAGACATCCACAGCTTTCCCTTCATCAACCTTTTTTGAAGAAAACTCAATCAAACACCCTCGAAGAACTCAATCAGGTTTGTCAAGCATGATCTACCCCTGACAAAACCATGCTGATTATTCCCTATCAATCCTTGTACCTCCAAAAATTTGTAAATAGCATCCCTCAGAACACTTTCCATCAACTTGCCCACCACAGACGTCAGACTTACAGGCCTATAATTCCCAGGTTTGCATTTGGACCCTTTCTTAAACAGAGGAACCACATGCGTCACCCTCCAATCCTTTGGTACCACCCCCTTGGCCAATTACATCCTAAATATCTCTGTTAATGGCCCCACTAACTGTCCGCTTGCCTCCCTGAGTGTCCAAGGGAATATTTTGTCCTGTCCGGGAGATTTATCCACCTTTATCTTTTTTAACACAGCCATCACTACCTCCTCGGTTATCCTTATATGCTTCATGACCTCCCCACTATTTTTCTTTACTTCAACTGGTTCAACATTTTTTTCCCTAGTGAATACCGATGCAAAGAAATCATTTAAAATTTCCCCCATTTCCTCAGACTTCTCACTCAGCCTACCCTCGCTATCTACAAGGGGTCCAATTTTATCTCTCACTAATCTTTTACTTTTAATGTACTTATAGAAACCCTTTGGATTTATTTTTACTCTGTCAGCCAAAGCCTCTTCATGCCTTTTTTTGGCCTTTCTAATTTCTTTCTTAAGATTCCTTCTACACTCCTCGTAGTTCTCCTTCAACTTCTCAGCTCCCTGCTCTTTATACTTCCTGTACACCTCCCTTTTTCTCCTAACCAAATTTCCAATATTCCTTGAAAACCAAGCCTCCCTATGACTTCCAGCCTTTCCTTTGATCCAGACTGGGACATAACTACTCTGTACCCTCAAAATTTCTTTTTTGAATATCCTCCATTTTTCATTAACATCCTTACCTGAAAATATCCTGTCCCACTCAATACTCCCCAAATCCCTTCTTATTCCTACGAAATTTGCTCTTTTAATTTAGGATGAATATCATTGACCAAAGATTGGAAGGGAAAAAAAACAAATTACTGACAAGGTGCAGGGAAGGTTGGATATATCTCTGATGTTGGTGGGGGGGGGGCGTAAATATGTGTCTTACTTTCGCTCCTGCCAGAGATTTCAGCATCCTGCGACTGAACTCACAAAGATTAGTGTCTAGACATTCCAGGATGCCAGTTCCGTATCTTTACCTTCACTACATAAAGGACAGTGTTTGACCTGCTTAGCTTCTCCATTCTGCTTTCTACAGGTAAGCCAAGTCCGAAACCACACAGCCAAGATTCCATGGATCTCATGAATCATGAATTTCTGAATGAATCTATCTTGGTGGATTACTGAAATCCATCTACACCACATGTACCACCCTACCTTCATCAATTTCTTTTGTTAATTCCTCAAGTCTCAATTAGGCTTATGAGGCATGACCACCCCTCAGAAAGCTAGGCTGACTATCCCTGAGAAGACTACTTCTCCAAATGCTTGGAAATCCTGTCCATAAGAATCTTCTTCAATAGCTTGCCCACCACTGATGTAAGACTCACTATTCTATAATTGCCAGGATTCTCACTATTCATTTTTTTAAACAAACATTAGCCATTCTCCAATCCTTTGATACCTTTCCTGTGGCTAGGGAAGATGCAAAGATCATTGCTAAAGCCCCAGCAATCTCTTCCCTCACTTCCTGTAGTAACCTGGGGTAAATGTCATCTGATCCTGGGGACATCAATCCAAATGTTTTCTGCACATCCTGTCTTAACTTCAATTTTCTCCAGCATATCCTAAACTCACATTGTCCAACATCCTTCTCTCTGGTGAACATGAAAAGTATTTATCTAGGTTTTCCCCAGCTCCTCTGCTTCTAGACACACATTGCCTCCTTTATCCTTAAGCTGCCTTCCCTTCACTCTAGTCATCTTTCTGTTCTTTATGTACGCATAGAACACCTTTGGGTTTTCCTTAATCCTACTTGCCAAGGCCTTTTCATGCCACTTTATAGCTCTGCTAACTTCTTTCTTTATTTCCTTCCTGGCTACCACATAATTCTCAAAAGCTTTTCCTGATTTTTTTCTTCCTAAATCTAATGTACGTTTCCGTCTTGCTCTTAAGTAGTTGTCCTATCTCTTTGGTCAACCATGGATCCCTTACCCTACCATCTTTTCCTTGACTCAATGGAGCAAACATATGCATGTGGTCCCGAAACATCCTCCAGATGTTTAGACAACTGTGCTTTTCCTCGAGAAAATCTGTTCCCAATTTACTCTTCCAACTTCCTGCTTCATCTCATCATATTTGCCCTTCCCCAATTGAACACTTTACCATTTTGTCTGTCCTCTCCTTGTCCACAGCTATACTAAAGCTTTAGGAAGCAGTGATCACTGACACCCACCGAGAGGTCTGTCACCTGACCACATTCATCACCCAGTACTAGATCCAGTATGGCCTCTCCTCCAGTCGGCGTGTCAAGGCATCCTTGAAAAATTCTGCCTCATCTATCCCTCTGGCAGTAAGGAGGTCCCAGCCATATTTGGGAAGCTGACTTCTCCCATCACAAAAAGCCTGTTATTTATGCACCATTCCACAAATCTGCCTACTTATCTGCTCTTCAATATCCTGAGAGTTATTTGGAGGTCTAAAGACGACTCCCAATAGAGTGATTCCTCCCTTCCTGCTTCTGACTTTCACCAACACTGCCTCAGTAGACAATCCCTCCACAATATCCTCCCTTGCTGCAGCAGCGATATTATCCCTGATTACACCCCCCCTCTCTTTTACCTCCTTTCCTATCCCTTTTGAAACATCTAAACCCAGGTACCTACATCAGTCCTGTCCTTGTGACAGCCATGTCTCAGCAATGGTCATAACATTGTAATTCCATGTTCTGCTCCATGCTCTAAATTAATCTCCCTTATTCCTAATACATCTAGCATTGAAGTAAACATGTTTCAAACCCTCCAACCGATTGCATTTTGCTCCCTCCATTGCCTCTCCTTCCTCACCATCTAACTACACATTGCATCATCCTTTCCATCTGCCCTATGTGAAATATGGTTGAAGATGATTAAACTCACACCATTCTGAAAGGGATGGAATGCAAAGAATGTAGATGAGAGCTTGAAAACAGACAATACTAGCAAGTAGGCCTCTTCTTATCAGGAGTCCCAAGAATGCAAGGATCTGGTTCAGGCTGGTGCAGTGACCTAAGGTAGTCTATAGCTAGTACTGTGCTTGCTTAATCGAGACATGAATATTAACTTAGACGCCCCTAAGGAGGGAATGAACTAATTTACATAATATACGATGTATGAAGAGGGAGGAACTGAATGATACCTGTATTGATGGAAGGGGAAAGGAGAATGTTGTAATGTATTGGGATTCTGAATGGAAGAAGGTAAATGAAGGTGGGGTGATGTTGAGCGCAGGACTGTACAAAAGAGTGATGATTCTGAACCTTCGGTGTGTCTACAGACCAGGGACACCCGACTCTGCAGACTCGAAATAAAGCTGAACCTGTTCTCTAAGACTTTGTTTATATTTCACAAGCTTGGGGACTCGTCCGGGATCCTCATCTCCCACCGCTTGTTGCTGGCTATTGAAGAACAAGAAGGCGCACCCCACTGATTTCAGTGGTCTCCGATTTCCTTGCTTGCCGTCAGCGGTTTGAGCGAGTGATATCCAGACAGGAGACCCTGGAGAACAGGACCTAGGGAAGTTCAGGTAGAGGGAATGGAACAGAAGAAGGGACTCTGATAGGAGGAATGGTTCGGTCGGGGCAGCTCTCGTGCACGAGACCCGGATAAGAAAAATTGACTATTAAGTCCTACTCGGGTGACCGGAATTCTGTCAGGAGTGAGTAATCTGACAGGGATGTGGGTAATAAGAGAGTATCCGAGAGAAGAAGGGACTCCAGAGAGGGGGTCCTGGGATTGACATTCCACCTGATAGTCCGTTGGGGCGGATGTTAGGAAACTGGAGTCGGGGAAGGATCCAGGGAAAGACTAAGGAAACTATGATAAAGTTTTGTTCTTACAAATGGCTTCAGACTCTGATTCTGGGGTCTTCAGTTTGGTGGTCAGATGAAGATTGGATATGTCAGAAATTAAATTTATTCGTAAATGAAGGAAGCCCTCCAGACCCAGAGGAGTCAGATTATGCAGCGTGTTGGATCCAAGTGACCAAATTGTTAAGGTTGCTGTGAAAAAATGAGGAGGAAGATGTACCTCCGTGGGATCCTTTGAAGCACCTGCCCCCACCGTATGACAGTCCGAGGGGAGGGGAGGATCACCAGGACGCTGGTGATCCATCCCTCCCGAGGAACACCAACAGGTGAGGGGGGGCTGATGGAGGGGTAGAGGCCTGTGCCCCGGAGCTGGCAGAGGGGGACAGTAAACCTATGGATGTCCTCCAGAAAGAACGTGCAGGTCAGGAAAAATCAGGAAAGGAAAAAAGCAAAGGGTAGGCAGGAGAAGCCTCCTGCACAGGAGGATAAACAAAGACTACGTAGTCAAATGGAAGTCCTAAGGCTCATGGAGGAGGGAGAGATGAGTGATCCAGAGTACTCCTCGGAGACCCCCTAAGGACCACCACTAGCATATCATCTGCCTGTATCTAAACCCCTAGCCAACAATACCCAAAGTATTTTCGGATACTGTTAGTGTTCGAACCCAGAGCCATTTTAAATCATCCGGCCACTGTCACAAAGAAGGTAAGATTTAAAGTCTGTGGAAAATTCTAGAAGCTTTTGTTAAACCACGTTTACACAATTTAAAAATTAAGCTGTTCTCAGTAAGGACAGAGAGAACTCAGCATAAAAACATAAGACACCAGCCAAGCAAATTGGCAGGAAGTCCAGAAGAAGAGATAACGCAGCCAGTTTGTGCAGAATACTACAGAGCAGAGAACGAAGACAGCCGGGAATACTCTTAAAGGGGCCACACAAGATACCAATTTGTTTGCAGTTTAAAGCTGAGCACATACCCATGATAAAGATGAGATTTCTTAACTTAATGAAGCAGTAGATAAAAGTATCTAAAGGGTCATCAGGGTTGGGACCCCAGATTTAGTTCAACATGAATCCTCCTCAACGAGCCTTATACCTTCCATCCAGGAGATTAGACTCCACCAGAGAGACGCCTCTGATAGAGAAATTGAGCGATGGAAATGTTCCGGTTGTTATTATGTTGATGTACTTGAGTTTTGGGGAACCCCAGCAGGCAGGGGAAAGTGGGACATTTCAAACAGGAATGTCCCGAATTAAAGAGGGAAAGGGAAGCGATCCCTCTGATGACTTTTGGGGAGGATTAAAGGGATCAGGGGTTTCTTCCAGGTGGACGCAACAAAGAGGATGCCATTTTTCTGGTGGACACAGAGGCCACTAGATCATCCTTGAACGTTATACCAGAGGGAGTTAGATTCACTAGTCCACAATTAAAGGTATCGGAAGTAGGGGGGAGAGTCATGAAGACCCCTCTGTTCAAGGGGGTCTGTGTGAAGTATCAAGACAGGGAGGCAATTGAAGACCTGAATCTGGTTCCTCGAGCTGGGGTGAATCTGATGGGACGAGATCTGCAAATTAGACTATGAGTCGGTACCGCTCCAGTGGTACAATGGTGAAATTGTACCCGTTGAGGGAAGAGGATATCCAGGACATTGGGGACTGTGTCTGGGCTGGAGAGGGAAATAACCCCACTCAAAATAACCCTAAAGGAGGGGTTCCAGGCCGTTCGGGTGAAACAGTATCCTATTTCGGTAGAAGGACGAAGAGTTCTTCAGCCAGTTATTGAAAATTTGCTGCGAGATGGAATGCTAGAAAGTTGCATAACACCCCTGTCCTCCCTGTACGGAAAACGAATGGGACTTTCCACTTGGTCCAGGATCTACGAGAATTAAATAAGATTGTTCAGACACGACATCCAGTCGTCCCAAACCCCTATAACATGTTGAATCGAATTCGCCCGGAACACGAGTGGTTTAGTGTTTTAGATTTGAAAGATGCTTTTTTGAGTTGCCCCTTGGATGAGAATAGTCGGGACTTGTTTGCATTCGAGTGGGAGGACCGTGACTTGGGAAGAAAACAGCAGTATCGATGGACAGTCCTCCCCCAAGGGTTTACAGAATCTCCCAATCTATTTGGACAAGTATTAGAAGAGCACCCAAGCACTACAGGAACACAGTTAATACAGTATGTAGACGACCTGTTGGTTTCAGGAACAAAGGAAAATGAAGTTCTTAAATCCACCATTGAGTTGTTAAACTTCTTGGGAGAGAAAGGGTTAAGAGTTTCTAAGAACAAACTGACATTGGTGGAACAGGAAGTAAGGTAATTGGGACACTTGATTAGTCAAGGGAAAAAAAGAATCGGACCTGAACGAATTGCTGGTATTACCGGTCTGCCTATACCTAAAAATCAGAAGATGAGGAGTTCCTCAAATTAATCAGGTATTGCCTGGATAGATAGATACCATTCTTATATGAAAAACTAGGAAGCGAAAAATAAAAGGTGGAGTGGAACCTAGAGGAACAGCAGGAATTTAATTGCTTGAAGAAAGACTTGATTAATGCTTTGGTCCTGGCTTTGCCTGATATTAATCAACCTTTCCACTTGTTTGTAAATGTGGAAAAAGGGTTAGCTTTGGGAGTGCTAGCTCAGAAAAGAGGAGACCAAAGGCAACCTGTGGCATTCCTCTCAAAAATGTTGGACCCAGTATCATGAGGGTGGCCAGAATGCATTCAAGCAAGAGCAGCCACGGCAGAATTAGTGGAAGAAAGCCAGAAATTTATCTTTGGAGGGAGTCTGGTTGTATTCACTCCCCACACTGTCAGAACCATTTTAACTCAGAAGTCTCACAGATGGTTGACAGACTCGAGAATTTTAAAATATGAGGCAATCTTAATGGAAAAAGATGACGACTATTTGTACAAATAAAAGTCTGAACCCTTCACAGTTCCTGGACTCGTCAGGTGAAGATAAAGAACCAGAGGACTCAGGGTACGACTGTAGCAAGGTGGTCGAGCTGCAAACGAAAAGTCGAGATGACTTAGAAGAGGAGCCCCCCTCGGAAGGACAACGGTGGTTCATAGATGGATCGTCGAGGTGTATAGATGGAAATAGATACAGTGGATATGTTTATCATTGATGGAGTTACCGGGACCGAGGTGGAAACTGGGCGTCTGCCCGGCAGCTGGTCCGCTCAGTCCTGCGAGTTGTATGCCCTAATGAGAGCCCTGGAACTGTTGGAAGGGCAGGAAGGTACCATATATACACATTCAAAATATGCATTTGGAGTGGTGCACACATTTGGGAAAATTTGGAAAGAACGGGGAATGATAACAGCAAGAGGAAAAGAACTAGCTCATGAGCAACTAATTGAAAAGACTTTGGAAGCATTAATCAAACCAGAAAGAATTGCCATAGTACATGTACCAGGACACCAGAAGGGGAACTCAGCAGAAGCGTGAGGAAATCGGATGGCTGATGAACTGGCCCAACAAGCGGCTCGATCAGGAACAGTGCACATGACGACTCTGATACCTCTCAGAGAAGGGTTGAAGAAGAACAAATGGAAAAGATGGGAGCAAAGAAGACGGAAGATGGAAAATGGTGTCTGAATGAAGGAAAAGGGGTGGACACACGCTTCAAGAATAAAGGGACCAATGGACCCACCACCAGCCACAGAAGGAAAGAAAGAGTAATAAAAAGGAACAGAAAACTACAACAATTAAACTTAATATAAAGGGTGGTCGATACGACCAAACCCAACAAAGTCAGAAACTACTCAGCCTGTAAATGGCACATATTGGGTGTGTGGACGTAAAATTTACCCGGGGAAAAGGAATGTTGGAATTGGACAAAAGGGTTTAAATTGACCCGTATACAAAGGTTGGAGTGGATGTTGTTACCTGGCCTACTTAATTCCCCATGTCCGTGTTCTTAACCAGCTTTAATTGGCTCTGAATGTTGCACATACATCCCGGATGGATCAGCTAATATCTTGGATTTGGCGGTCCATATTAAAAAGTATAGAAAGAAAATCCGGGAGGCTGGAGACAAATATCAAAAAGGAAGTTTATGGAGTGATTGGACATGGGGAGATTGGAATTTCGGCGATTAGGAGCCATGGCTAATGCACCTTGCAATATATGGTTTAATGATTATAGTCGGTTTATTTATTGGATTGGCCATCCTACGATTAATCTACTCAGCTACTGGAGCGAAGCAGATGGTATTAAAAAACCCCATGGCAGATGAACATTGACAAATTCAACTCATGTTACAACAATTTGAAGAAAAAAGTGAACAATAATGCAGTTTAATCAAAAATACATGGTAAAGAGAAAAGGGAGGAATTGTGAAATATGGTTGAAGATGATTAAACTCACACCATTCTGTGAAAAGGGGTGGAATGCAAAGAATGTAGATGAGAGCTTGAAAACAGACAATACTAGCAAGTAGGCCTCTTCTTATCAGGAGCCCCAAAGATGTAAGGATCTGGTTCAGGCTGGTACAGTGACCTAAGGTAGTCTATAGATAGTACTGCGCTTGCTTAATCGAGACATGAATATTAACTTAGACACCCCTAAGGAGGGAATGGACTAATTAACATAACATGCGATGTATGAAGAGGGAGGAACTGAGTGATACCTGTATTGATGGAAGGGAAAAGGAGAATGTTGTAATGTATTGGGATTCTGATTGGAAGAAGGTAAATGAAGGTGGGGTGATGTTGAGCGCGGGACTGTACAAAGGAGTGATGATTCTGAACATCCGGTATGTCTCCAGACCAGGGACACCCGACTCTGCAGACTCGAAATAAAGCTGAACCTGTTCTCCAAGACTTTGTCTCCAGAGTAGTGACTGTGAACACTTTATATTTCATTCCTATCCCACGATTACACAATTATTACTGCCATTTAACAGTGTTAGCAACTCAGTGAGGATCTAAACATGGCTCCATCAGATGTCAAGTTCAAACATTCACATGTTTCAAATTGATCTTCAATGGCCTGGAGATTCCCCAGGCCATTGAGGAAGTAAGGCCAGGTTCTCAGTCTGAGAGGCGGCCCCACCACCTCAGGTTGCCACTGTTCCACTCCCATGCCTCTGGATGCAGTTCAGTCTATGACAAAGATAACAAACCTTGGCACCCTTTGGTCCAGTAACGCACAATTCTCCTGGTTTTCCCTGAGGGCACAAAACACAGAAGGAAGTGTGAGGAAGACAATGAAGAACAAAGTTACAACCCCTTTGTGATGGGGTGTAGCCCAGTCCCCATCCCCTCACACACACCAACCCAGGATTACAGGTACAGCAAATGAATGGTGGTGAGCAATGGTGGTCAATATTTCCCAAAATCCAGGCTAATGGTTAAGAGGTCAGAGCTGGATGCAGGTGGGAGGGGAGAAGAGAAAAGAGCTGAGAAGCAATGGGGGAGTGGGTAGTCTGAATGGAGAGGGAAGGGAAAGTGGTGGGGAGCTTGGAGGGAGACAGAGGGGTGGAAAATGGGAAAGGGTTAATGGAAATTAGATGATGATATTAGTCTGATTGGAGAGTGCTCAGGACTTAAGGTGTTGTTCTTCCACCTGTTATTCAGGCATCTCCCTGGTTTTTCTGAATCCTAACAAAGGGCTTGTAGTGCTATCAATTAGACCTGACAGAGCAGAAGTGGAGATTAATAGGCTTTAATCACTATAAACTCACAGGCATCTCTTACATGCTGTTGGCCCGATTTCAAGGCAGTACTGCAGGAGGGGATTGAACAGTACAGCCTTTATTAGGGATCATGGAGGTGGAGGAGTTACAGTATTGGGGTGGGCCACTAGTACAATGACTGATATACAATGTTCCACCACAGGGCTCAGTCCCGAAACATCAGTTCCCTTTTACTTCCCACGGATGCTGCGTGACCTGCTGAGTTTCTCCAGCACGTTTGGGTGTTGCACTCGACTCCAGCATCTGTTCAATAAGAATTGGGGATGTTGTGTGGCAACCTCACAGAACATGTGTGTACAGTTCTCAACATCACACCCTAAAAAAGGATGCAATTGCGTTTGAGAGAGCTCAGAGGAGACTCTCAAGGATGTTGGAGACACATGAGCGAATGCAGACGCTTGAATCCAGAGCAAAAACAACCTGGTACAGAAACTCAGCAGGTCGAGAAGAATCCATGGGACACAAAAAGCGCATCAGAGACCTTCATCAGGGCCACCCACTGAGTTCCTCCAACAGATTATGTTTTTATCACTAGGATGTTGCCTAGATTGGAGGAATTTAGTTCTGAGGAGAGATTGAAAAGGTGGGAATGGGTGTGATAGTACAGATTCTATCACCAATGTGAATATGTACATATGTACGGATGGTAGTATAGGATGACTGTGATTGGCTGAGAGTGTAGCCACACCTACTGGCAGGTCTTAAAGGATTGCTCCTAGCCAGACCAGGTCATTCTGGACTGCTCGACCTACTTGTGATATGCTCCAGTCTTTTAGTTAATAAAAGCCTTGGTTTGGATCAACAAGTCTTTGGTTCTTTCGATGCGCATTACAATTGATTTACCTGAAGAGTAGGAGACTGTGGGGTGAGCTGGCAGAGGTATACAAGATCACAAAAGGCTTAGAGGTAAATGATCAAAATCTTTCCTCCCCATAGGCATATGAAAAACAAGGGATCTGAAGGTGGGGTGGAGGGCATCTGGAACAAGCTGCCAGAGGAGGTGAGGGAATTAGATGCTATGTTTAACAGAGATTTAGATTTAGGTGTTTAAAAGTGAAAGACTGAGAAGGATACGAACCTGGTATGGGCAAAGAGGATATGTGTGGATGGGCAAAAGGGTTAGCATGAACAGGCTGGGCTGAAAGGCCCATTCCCGTTCAAGGCCTTGACTGCAAGGATGAAGGTTTCTTGACTTCTCCCAGCCCACAAGCAGGAGGCCAAGGTCTTCATCGTCTTCTGGGCCAGCCCGACACTGAATGAACTTAGTGCTCTCCCAAGCCCCACCATCTATCCCCCTCTCCCAATATGGTCACCCTGCCTCTTCTCATTTGCCTGTCCAACCAACAAGCTAGCCTTTATTTTAATCCACCCCCCTTCTGCCGCTGGGTGGTATGTGCAGTTTCCCGGCGGTATGCAGTGTGCCAGAAATACTCACGTCCCTTCCTGGGGCACCAGTCAGTCCTGGGATTCCTGGCTCACCTTTCTGACCTTTCTCAGCCTTTGGAGACAAACAGAAGATTCCAGAGTTAATCACAATTCAATATAGGCTCAACTTAAATCTCGCTTCAGATCTCACCCTCAGTGAGGAAAGGCAGAGTGGAGGATAACAGTTCGCCTCTGCAGCCACCGTACGAGAGCGATGGGGTGAACTGTGTAATCCAATACCCAGCCCACACCTACATAGAATCATCTAGCACAGTGTAGACCCTTTGGCCCACAATATTATGCTGACCCATGGAAACCTACTCAATAAATCTAATCCTTCCCCACTTACACCTATATCCTCTACTTTCCTTACATCCATGTATGTATCTAAAATATCCCTATTGTACTAGCCTCCACCAACACCACAGCAATGCAATCCAGGCACCCACTATTCTGTGTAAAAACTTGCCATCCTCCAAAAACTTACCTCCACTTACCTTAAAGAATTGTCCTCTGGTATTTTCACCTCAGGAAATCGGTGCTGGGTGTTCACCCTATTGAAGACCGTCATAATCTTATTGTCCCCTCTCATCCTTTGTCACTCCAAACAGAAAAGCCCTAGTTCTGTCAACATTGCTCCATGAGACAGGTTCTCCAATCCAGGCAACATCCTGGTCAATCTCCTCTGCACCCTCTCCAAAGCATCTACCTCCTTCATGTAATGAAGTGATCAGAACTGAACACGATACTCCAAGCATTGTCTAACTACAGTTTTCTCACTAAACACCTTTGCTCTGTCCACTGCAACAGCCGGGACCTCCCAGTGACCACCCATTTCAATTCCACACAGCAACATATCTGTCCGTGACCTCATGTACCTGCCAAAATGAGGTCACCTGCACATTGGAAGAACAATACTTTATATTCTGTCTTGGCAATTTCCAACCACAACACTGACATTGTCTTCTCCAGTTTCTATTAATCCTCCAGTCTCTCTCTTACCCTATCCCTTTATATCCAGCTCTCATAACATAACATAACATAACAATTACAGCACGGAAACAGGCCATTAGGCCCCTCTAGTCCGCACCGAACCAAACACCCCTCTCTAGTCCCACCTCCCTGCACAATGCCCATAACCCTCCATCTTCTTCTCATCCATATACCTGTCCAACCTTTTCTTAAATAATACAATTGACTCCGCCGCCACTATTTCTCCCGGAAGCTCATTCCACACGGCTACCACTCTCTGAGTAAAGAAGTTCCCCCTCATGTTACCTCTAAACCTCTGCCCCTTAATTCTTAACTCATGTCCTCTTGTTTTAATCTTTCCTCCTCTTAACGGAAATAGTCTATCCACATCCATTCTGTCTATCCCTTTCATAATCTTAAATACTTCTATCAAATCCCCTCTCAACCTTCTACGCTCCAAAGAATAAAGACCTAATCTGTCCAATCTCTCCCTATACTCTAGATGCTTAAACCCAGGTAACATTTTGGTAAACCTTCTCTGCACTCTCTCCACTCTGTTTATATCCTTCCTATAATTAGGCGACCAGAAAGGCACACAGAACTCCAAATTAGGCCGCACCAACGTCTTATACAATCTCAACATCACCTCCCAACTCCTATATTCCATGCAATGATTGATAAAGGCCAGCATACTAAAAGCCTTCTTCACCACCCTATTCACGTGAGTTTCTACCTTCTCCACCCCCTTTACTTCCTTCTCCGATCAGAGAGCTACCCTCAGTCTTCTCAGCGTCTTTTTCTTCTACCCTCCCACCTGTATCCACCTATTACCTCTTTCCTATGGTCTTTCCCCTTCCTCTCTCCCACTTAAAAAAAAATATACAGGAGTCTACCTATTTTTCCACATCCCCATCCAAGGGCTCAGGCCTGAAACATCGAATGCCAGCGCATTTGGGTACTTCACTCAACCCCGCATCAGCAGATGTTCTTGTTTAACAACAGAAGCAGTACCATATACCTGGCCCAAAGAATTCTCCAGTGATGAAATGCTAAACCAATGGTGCTTGTTGGGCCAACACATTTTGTATCCATCCCCTTACACCGTGAACACTGGCCTGTGTGGTGTGGAATAGAAGATATTTTGCACACCTTATGCTCACAAAGATCTTTTCTCAGCCTGGGGAAAAAGAAAGCCCAGGGTGGTGGTCAGTGTTAGTCATGGACCCCAAAATTTCAAAAGCTTTGATAAGACAGAAGAGAGGGATTGGTTGGTGGAATATTGGGATCACAGTTGGAAAGCCAGGGTGGTGATTGGACTAGGCAAGGATGGTGGGGAGCTTGAAGAAAATAAGGGGCATGGTACAAGAGTAAAAGATGATCCCAGAGATTGGACCTGATCAACTCAGATCTGCTTCTGCACGAATGCCCACAACACACCCACCCAGCAAGGCCCAATGCAAGGTGTGACTGCTGGTTCATCTCTCTGACAGCCTTATCAGAGGCCAAGGGCCACCTCCCACCAGTTACAAGAGCAACAGTCGATGTCTGCCCTTCACTTTCTCAGGGGTGTGCTCCCTGACCAGGCAGAGACAACCGAGACCCTGAGCTCCTCCTGGCTGGAACATTCAACAATTCACATGCAGCCAACCAGACTGGCTTCTCTCCGGCTGAAAAAGATACATTCCTGGAGAGGACAAGTGAAGGGAAAAGACCATGGATAGCAGACAAGCAGAAACAAAAAGCTGATCAGTTCAGACCAGTTTGACGACTCACCGACTCGCCCTTCTCTCCTTTCTGGCCCTGGGGACACTGGGAGGAAAGGAGATGGCATCAGTACTTTGGTCCAGAGGAAAGATTCACAGTAGTTGGCAGCTGGCCCTCAGCACAAGACCAGCTAGCACAGTGCAGGGAGGCAAAGCCGGAAAGTCCAGACAGGAGGAAAACTCTCATGTGTGAATGAAAAAAATAAGACAACGCTGACTTGTAAAGGTTCTTCAACATGTCGATGTATTTGGGCTTGTGAGGGAGCTCACAATCAGGACTAGTTAGTAGTCTTGTGCCTGCAGCCAGCCAGGAACTTACCACACTGCTTCCTGGATGACCTCACCTCCAAACAGAGGACACTTGCACCCATCCAATGGGGATCCTACATGGTACTGGGTGGGAAGGAGTTTGGTCCAATGGAATCACATATTTGTATTAAAAGCTCAAAAATGGTGGAAAAACTCAGCAGGTTACGCCACATCCATAGGAGGTGAAGATATAGAATTAACATTTCAGGCCTGAGGATTCAAGAATAACAAACAAGGGCTCAAGGCCAAAACGTCAGTTGCATATCTTTACCTCCTGTGGATGCTGCATGACCTGCTGAGTTTCTCCAGTATTTTTACCCCAATTGCAGAGTCTGCAAACTTTCCGTGTTTCACAGGGAACATACATTTGCCTCATGTCAACAGAGCATCTTGCTTCAAAGTCTTTGACAATCAAAATTGGTTGATGAATTCAGAAGACTGGCAGATGGGAGATGCTTACCTCAATGCAGTCTTCACCCTGGGGGTAAAAATGAGAGAGAAAAAAAAGTATGTAAATATAAATCTCTGCCAAAAGCAAAATGTATCCTTCTCACTTTGTACAAGGCATTGGTGAGCCCAAATTTGGAGTACTGCGTACAGTTTTGGTCACCAAATTATAGGAAAGATATAAACAAAATAGAGAGAGTGCAGAGAAGGTTCACGAGAATGTTGACAGGATTTCAAGGTCTGAGTTACAGGGAAAGGTTGTGCAGACTGGGGCTTTTTCCTCTGGAGCGTAGAAGATTGAGAGGGGACTTGATAGAGGTGTTTAAGATTTTAAAAGGGACAGAGTAAACGTGGATAGGCTTTTTCAATTAAGAGTGGGGGAGATTCAAACTAGAGAGCATGGTTTAAGATTGAAGGGGGAAAATTATAAGGGGAACATGAGGGGAAAATTCTTTACGCAAAGGGTGGTGGGGATGTGGAATGAGCTTCCGGCAGACGTGGTCGAGGCGGGATCATTGGTTACATTTAAGGAAAAACTGGATAGTTACATGGCGAGGAGGGGATTGGAGGGGTATGGACTGGGTGCTGGTCAGTGGGACTAGGAGGGTGGGGATTTGTTACGGCATGGACTAGTAGGGCCGAACTGGCCTGTTCTGTGCTGTAAGTGGTTATATGGTTATATGGACTGCACCAATCTCAAGCCCTTTAAGGAGCCCCAAAAGACAAATTAATTCTGAGCTCAACAGGATAGTTGGTGAGTTGACTCGTGTCTGTCCTCTGCTCCTTGTCCTTCACCAGAATGACTTCTGCATTGGCTTTGAAGAGGTTAACAGGTAATTTGGAGGGTGGGAGGCAGATGGATAGATGGAAGGCAGTGGGCAACCAGGAACTTGGTGGACAAACAACCAAACTCCATGGTGTATTGAAGAACATCCACCAGTCTCTGGATGCAGCTCTGTACTGACCACTGCAGGCTGATGCAAACCCACTGAGCACCTAGAATGAACCTGTGGTTGGGTCTGAAAGAGGCTGATATGAGGGAATGCAGAGATACCTTAGCGAAAGGGAAAAGGAGAGCAGGAGGCGGCTGTTCATGCCTCAACCCTAGGAACCTGTCTCTGAGGTGGGGGTGAGACTGTGTGAGGTGTCTCATCTGCAGCAAAGAGGGGTCTTCCAAAAAAGTGCACACAGACGAGAATGAGGAGAAGGCATTTTCTTTGCTTGTATGAAAATTTGATAAGAATGCAGGTGGTCTGATTCACAAGGTGACATGAAATGTAAAGCAAAGTTCAGTAGAACACAGATCAACAGGAAAGATGGGAATCACAGTGGCAGATAGAATTTAACCCAAACCAGAGGTAGGTGATAGATCCTGGTCGGACACAGAGTCAATGACAGGGAACTTAGGGGTGTTGGCTTAGGGATTTTGATGTACAAAATGACCTGAAAATGTGACAGGTGGGTAGGGGACTGAAGGTGGCATTTGATATGCTTGCCTTCATAGACTGAGGTACTGAGCATAAGATTTGGAAAGTTATATTGCATAGAATGCTACAGCATATAAAATAGGCCATTCCTCCCTTCTAGTCCTGCTGACCATTATTCTGCTAGTCCCATTGACCTGCTCCCATTCCATTACCCTCCAGTCCTCTCACATCCATGTACCTATCCAATTTAGCCTTAAAACACATGATCAAGCCACTTTTCACTACATCAGATGCCAGCTCATTCCACACTCCCGCCACTTTCTGAGTGAAGAACTTTTCACTAATGTTCCTCCTAAACCTCTTCCCTTTCAGGTTAAAACTATGACCTCTCGCATTTGTACATCTCGATCAAATCTCCCTTCATTCTTCTACGCTCCAAGGAATAAAGCCTTAACCTGTTTAACCCTTCCCTGTAACTCAACTCCTGAAATCACAGCAACATCTTAGTAAATCTTCTCTGCACTCTTTCAATCTAATTGATATCCTTCCTGGAGTTGGACACCCAGAACTGCACACACTATTCCAAACTTGGCCCCACCAATGTCTTAAACAACTTCAACATAACATCCCAACTCCTAAACTCAATATTTTGATTTATAAAGACTAAGATGCCAAAAGTTTTCTTTACAACCCTGTCCACCTGCGACACCACCTTCAGGGAACAATGTATCAGCTCACTTGGATCTCTCCGCTTCTCTGCACTCCCAGATCCCTCCGCTCCTCCGCACTCCCGGATCCCTCCGCTCCTCCACACTCCCGGATCCCTCCGCTCCTCCGCACTCCCGGATCCCTCCGCTCCTCCGCACTCCCGGATCCCTCCGCTCCTCCGCACTCCCGGATCCCTCCGCACTCCCGGATCCCTCCGCTCCTCCGCACTCCCGGATCCCTCCGCTCCTCCGCACTCCCGGATCCCTCCGCTCCTCCGCACTCCCGGATCCCTCCGCTCCTCCGCACTCGTCAGTCCCTTATCATTTACTGTTCATCTCCTACCTTGGTTTGCCCCTCCAAAATGCACCTCCTCACACTTGTCTGCATTAAACAGCATCTGCCACTTTCTGGCCCATTCTCCTAGCTGGTCCAGATCCCTCTGTAAGCCTCACTGCCCACGACGCCTCCTATCTTTGTGTCATCAGCAAACTTGCTGATCCAATTCACAACATTATCAACCAGACCTGTGAGAAAGACAACAAACAACAATGGTCCCACCACTGATCCCTGAGGCACCCCACTGGTCACAGGCCTCCAGTCTGAGAAGCAACCATTCACTATCACCATCTGCCTTCTCCCACACAGCCAATTTCGAATCCAGTTTAGCACCTTTCCTTGAATACCTCGTGCCATAACCTTCTGACCTAACCTCCCAATGTGGGGCCTTGTCAAAGGCTTTACTAAACTCCATGTAGACAACATCCACAACCTTTCCTTCATCCACATTCCTGGTAAACTCTTCAAAAAACTCAGTAAGATTTGTTAAGCACAACCTACCACACCCAAAGCCTTGCTGACTCTCCTCTAATCAGCCCATGGCTGTGCAAATACCTATATATCCTGTCTCTCAGAACTCCTTCCAATAATTTACCTATTACTGACATCAGGCTCACTGGCCTATAATCGTCCAGTTTATTTTTGGAGTCTTTTTTAAACAATGGGACAACATGAGCTACCCTCCAATCCTTTGGCACCTCACCCACGGCTAAGGACATTTTGAATACATCTGCCAGGACCCCTGCAATTTCTACACTAGTCTCCTTCAAGGTCCGAGGGCATATCATATCTGGCCCGGGGGATTTATCTACCTTTATTCGCTGTAAGGCAGCAATCACTTCCTCCTCTTTAATCTTCATCTGTTCCATGACCCTTCTATTTGTTTCTCTTCCTTCCTTATGCATTATGCCAGTTTCCTGAGTAAATACTGATGCAAACAAACTGTTCAAGGTCTCCCCCATTATGTGAGGGTCCACACATAGTTGACCACTCTGATCCTCAGAGGGCCAATTTTGTCCCTTACTAACCTTTTAATGTACTTGTAGAAACCGTTCAGGTTTACCTTCACATTATCTGCCAGAGCAGCATCATGTCTTCTTTTTGCCTTCCTGATTTCTTTCTGGAGTATTTTCCTGCATTTTCTGTAACCTTCAAGTATCTCATTAGCTCCTTGCTGCCTATATTTGTTATACACTTCCCTCTTCTTCTTAACCAGATCACCAATATCCCTTGAAAACCAGGGTTCCCTCTGCCTGTAAACTTTGCCTTTAATCCTAACAGGAACATGCAAACTCCACACTCTCAAAATTTCACCCTTGAAGGTATTCAACCTACCGAGCACATCCTTGCCAGTAAACAACATATCCCAATCCACTGTTCCTAGATCCTTTCTCATTTCCACAAAATTGGCCTTCCTCAAATTTAGAATCCCAAGGTGAGGACCAGACTTATCCTTTTCCATAGTTAACTTGAAGCTAATGACATTATGGTCACTGGACCTAAAATATTCACCTACACATACATCTGTCACCTGACCCATCTGATTCTCTAATAGATCAAGTACTGCATCCGCTTTTGTTGGTACCTCTACATATTGGTTTAGAAAATTTTCCTGAACACATTTCACAAACTCCAAGCCATCTATCCCTTTCACAGTGTGGGATTCCCAGTTAAGCTGGCACAGGATCATGAAGGGAAGATCTTGCCTGACCAAACTAATGGAATTTTTTGAGGTAATCTCAAGTAGGATGGACAAGGGAAAGCCTGTGGATATTGTATACTTTTTCAAAAGGCCTTCGATCAAGTGCCGCTTAAGATGCTGTTTAATAAGATGAGAGCCCATGGAATAACAGGAGATATTAGATTGGGTGGAGCATTGGCTGATGGGCAGGAAGCAAAGGGTGGGAATACAGGAATCCTGTTCTGGTTGGTTGCCGGATACTAATGGTGTCTGCAGGGGTCGGTGTTGGGACCGCTTCTTTTCACAATGTATATTGATGATTTGGATTATAGATTGAATGGTTTTGTGGGTAATTTTGCAGATGACACCAGATAGGTGGTAGAGTAGGAAGTGTTGAAGAAACCGAAAGGTTGCAGAGAGTCTTGGATAGCTTAGGAAAATGGGCAACAAAATGGCAGATAAGATACAATGTTGAGAAACATATGGTTGTACATTTTGGAAGAGGAAATAAACAGGCAGATTATTATTTGGATGGGGAGAAAATTCAATATTTGGAAGTGCAAAGGGATTTGGGGGTCCTCATGCAGGATAACCTTTAGCTTAACCACCAGAAAAGAAAGCGAATGCTAGGTTAGCATTCATTTCAAGAGGAATAGTGTATATAAGAGTAAATAATAAAGAGGTGTTGATGAGGCTCTATGGGGCACTGTTGAGACCTCATTTGGAGTACATCCCTTATCTTAGAAGGGATGTAATAATGTTAAAGAGACCCCGACGAAGGAAGTAGGTGGCCAGCACGTGCCACCACAGAGGGTACTCAGTGGACATATCTCTGAGATGAAAGGCTACCATCTAGGTCTGGACACACACCCGCAACTGACCACCCTCCTCGATCAATAGATTCAGGGCTGCAGCAGAGACCCAGCACCTCCTGTTTTCCCAGAAGTCCACCAACTTCTTCTGGGTCGTGGCAACAGAAACCGTAGGAGGGACCAGGGTGACTAGCTAGTACCACAGCATCGAGGCCATCAGCTGGTTGATGACCAGCACCCTGACCTGGTATGAAGTTGCACGGATGAAACCTGACCAGTGCCCCAACCTCTCAAGGGCGTTCACCTCCAGGTTGCACCAGTTCTCCAGCCAGGACTCCCCAGTGACACTCAGGTAGAGGCAATGCGTAGCACTCCACTCAAAGGGGTGCATCTCCTTAGGCAGGGAGTCCACCTGCCACTGTCCCACCAGAGAACCGGAGCACTTTGCCCAGTTGCCCTGGTGGAGGGTGGGCCCAAGAAGAACTCCAGGCATGCATTCATCCTCAGAAGGTCATTGGGGTCAGTGACCATGAGGAGGATGTCATCGGCGTAAGCCGAGAGGATGACCTCCATCTCCAATTCGCATAGCACCAGCCCCATCAGCTTCTTCCAAAGAAAGCACAGGAATGGCTCTATGCAGATAGAATACAGTTGCCCCAACATGGGGCAACCCCAATGAAGCAAAAAGGCCCCGTTAAGGACCCATTGACTTGACAAGATACTCTGCTGCAGTTTGCATTAGTCGGATGCAGGCCATGAAACATGGCCCCCGTCCGAATACGCATAAGGCCCCGAGAAGGTAACCATGACCACCCCATCAAAAGCCTTCTCTTGGTCAAGAGAGAGAAAGGCAGATGACATGGGATCATGTCATGGGATAGTTAGGCCTCATCATGGGATAGTTTGGCCAGGTCTCTGACAAGGTGGATGTTGTCCTGAATGGACCAGCCCAGTACCATCAGGGTGGATTGAGACAGGTTACAACTCAGCAAAGCGCCTCCTTCTTTCTCCCCACACACATTAGACTCACAGGTTTCAATTCACATTGATTTCTATTGAAACAGTGGACGAAGCCCTGCTACTTTTAAAACCGCAGGGACAACTGCCAAGGAATACGTTTTGGCAAATGATTGCAAACAGATGTGCAAACTTCAGACTCCCCTCTCTGTGTGTGAGACTTGATACAGGCTGTTCAATTAGGCCTAGTAACACTGTCTCCCCATCACCCTCTAAGTTCTCCTCCCAGATCCTCCATAACCTTCTGTCCATGTTGAGGATAACTCATCACTGGTTCGCTCCAGTAAATTACCTTCAGTCTGGTCAGTTCCCCAGCATCCTGCAGAAGATTGATAAAGAATGCACAGAGTTAATTCCATTCCAGAAAGAACATTGTGCCTTCCCCAGCTCTCCCTCTGAGTGAGTTCATGCCCTTCCATTGGGAATATTGAGGTTTCCATTTTTTTAAAAATGTAGACATTCAGCGCGGTAACAGGTCCTTCCAGCCCACGAGCCCGTGCCACCCAAATACCCCCATTAACCTACAACCCCTTACACTGAAAAGGTGGGAGGAAACTGGAGCATCCAGAGGAAACCCACACAAACACAGGGAGAATGTACAAACTCCTTACAGACAGCGCAAAATTGAACCCGGGTTGCACTAACCATATGTTATCCGTTCCAATCCAGCAGGTTAAAAATCCAGAAATGCTGGAGAAAATCAGTAGGTCATGCAGCGTCCATAGGAGGTAAAGATATATTTTGGTCCTGAGTCCTTCAAGGTATTAGGGCTCAAGCCCAAAATGTCTTTACCTCCTATGGGTGCTGTGAGACTGCTGAGTTCCTCCAGCCTTTCCATGTTTTTACTACAACTTTCATATTTCACATTAGTTTGATGATCAGTCATCACAACCTTTCCTCACCCCCATCAAGGTATTGAAAGAGGTAGTTTGTCCTCACCACAAGCTGATGAGCCCATGGTCCATCCAAAGAGGCACCACAGACAAACCCAATGCCAGCCTGCCCCAGCACACAACCATGCCAGGTTGAAGGCCAGTGCAGCAGGGCCAGGTCTGACACCACAGCTGCTGCCCTGGTTGGGATCTGGTCGAGCAATCATTAAATTGGAGCTCATCGCTAGGATCACTTCTTTCATGTACTAGGGTGATAGAATTGATGGCTTAGTGGCCAAGTTTGTGGATGACACAAAGATTGGAGGATGGGTAGGTGGTGTTGAGGAAGCACTGAGTCTGCAGAAGGACTTAGACAGGTTAGGAGATTGGGCAAAGAATTGACTGATAGAGGGCTGTGTAGAGAAATGTATGATCATGCACTTTGGTGGAAAGAATAAAGGCACTGACTAATTTTAAAAGCGGGCAATAAATTCAAAATTTAAAGGCACAGAGGAACTCGGGAGAACTCATGCAAGGTTCCCTGAAGGTTAACTTGCATGCTGAGTCAGTGGTAAGGAAGGGAAATGTTAAATTGATAGTTGGTGATAAGGCTACACCATTATTTAAACATCTGATTAAAATCTGGAATCAAATAAATGATGAGATTGGTGTAAGAGGGTCTATATCGTCCAAAATGCCTTTGATCCAAAATCCTCATATCTTTATCAAAGGATAATCAATTTTTGGATATTTGGTTTTGTAAGGATATTTATAAACTTTGAAGATGGTTATCAAATAGGTCAAATTAATGTCATTTGAGCAACTTAAAAATAAATATTTTATAACTCATAACACTATTTTCAATTAAGAGCATACATGAAGGATAAGTTAGGACCAACCATGTTGTTGTCTAGTTGTACTGAAGTAGAACTTCTTATTAGGAGGGGAATTGTTCAAGTTTCCTTCTATGACATATGCTCTGTTACAATGAGGGGTTCAAAAATCCAGACACAGGTGGGAAACAGATCTGAATATTGTAAGTGATGAGCAAAGATGGGCAGATTTATGTGGGGATTGTATGACCAACATTATCAATATAAGGTACAGACTAGTTCAGCGTAATTTTTTACATCAGTTCTATCTTACTAGAAAATGAATAGATTGAAACCAGATTTATCAGATCAATGTTTTAGTGTGGTGAGGAAGTAGGAAATTTCTTGCATTCACCTTGATCTTATCTGAACGTAAGGCCTTTTTGGGCAGATCTACAGAATTTTAGGAACAAGTTAGAGGAATTGTTTTTTCACGAAGTCCGAATTTATTTCTATTAGGAAATACTGTAGGATCAAGACCTAAATTAAAACTATCGATATACCAATTGGAATTTGTTAAATTAGTGTTAGCAGTAATTGGAAATAGGATCTACCTTTCAGTATTCAAGATGGCATGCAGAAACTCAAAGCTGCTTTCCTTTGGAAAAAAAAATTACATATAGTTTGAGAAATAATATCCTACGTCTTGGCGTCCGTACACCCAAATAAACTGGTCACAACTCAGCTCTGCATAAAGTTGCGGGTTCCTTGGAGATTAGCTATGAATGAAGGGGGAGGAGTCACGTGATGGAGTAGTGGCCGGACGGTGAACTCCAGCCCTCTCCAGAAAAGTCGGGAAAAACAAAAGAAAACACAAAGGCACAGAAATAAAAGTTACAGAAAAGTGAGTATAAAGGTGGAAAGAAGATGGCGACAAAAAAAGAAAAATCGAAAGCAACGGTAAGAAGAGAGGAAGAGAAGACAAAGGAGGAAAAAGGTGAAGGCCTTACCTGTCCGAAGAGGCCCGCTGCGGAGAGAGAAACCCGCTCCCTCAGGTCGGTAAATAATGGACTACAAAAATGGCTCGCAGAGCCGAGTAAAAGTGCGCAACCGCGCATGCGCGATACTTCGCGCATGCGCGATGCGAATGAAAAAAAACACACCGACGGGAGGGGGGACCAGCTGGGGAGTCGATCTCCACAGCCGGCAACGACAGCTGCAGAACACCTGCAGCAAGAAGAGACCACAGAAGACAATAGAAACAAGAAAGAAGAGAAGGAAAGGGCATCAAAGAAACAACAGATGGTCAACCTAGAGGAAGAAGAAGAGGAAGAGGAAGAGTACAGTGAAATAGAAGAAGAAAAGAAAGGCAAGGTAAAGGATATACTTGCTCTTATTAAAGGATACATGGAGTCATTTAAAGAATGGCAAACACAGGAATTTAAGGATTTAAGAAAAAGAATAAACAACACAGAAGAGAAAATAAATAAAATGGAGATGACCTTAACAGAAATGGGAAAGAAAATGGACAAGATGGAAGAGCGGGCAGTAGCAGCAGAAATGGAGGTAGAAGACTTAAAAAAGAAATTGGAGAAATCTAATAAAAAAACTAAAGAGACACAAGAACTACTAGGTCAAAAAGTAGATACAATGGAAAACCATAACAGAAGAAATAACATAAAGATAGTGGGCCTTAAGGAAGATGAAGAAGGCAAGAATATGAGGGAGTTTATAAAAGAGTGGATCCCTAAGACCCTAGGATGTCCAGAACTACAGCAAGAAATGGAAATAGAAAGGGCACATAGAGTATTGGCCTCTAAACCACAACCACAACAAAAACCAAGATCTATTGTAGTAAAATTCCTAAGATATACGACAAGAGAAAAGGTACTGGAGAAGACAATGGAAAAAGTAAGAGAGGGCAACAAACCACTGGAGTATAAAGGGCAAAAAATCTTCATTTATCCAGATATAAGTTTTGAACTCCTAAAGAAGAGAAAAGAGTTCAATACAGCAAAGGCGATTTTATGGAAGAAAGGGTATAAATTTATACTAAAGCATCCAGCGGTATTGAAAATATTTATTCCAGGACAACAAAACAGACTATTCTCGGATCCAGAAGAAGCACGAAAATTTGCAGAACAATTACAAAAATAGACTGAGGGAGGAAGACGGGTAATGAGAGTAAAAATGATCACGATTGATATGTATGTGGGTAAAGACAAAAATAGACTGAGGGATGAAGACGGGTAATGAGAGTAAAAATGATCACGATTGATATATGTATGCGGGTAAAGAGGTATAAGAGTGAATAGAGACAATGTGCATACGTGAATGTATCTGTACTTAGAGGAAAATATAGATAGTATAGACGAATTAATAAGGGAAGGTAATGGAATAGAGAGAATAAGGAGGGAATTAAAAGAGTGACCTTTGTGACATATGAAAAGTGAAATCTTTTCTGGGGGAGGCGGGGTGGGGGGAAATAGCGGTCACTGCAAAATCAGTTGACGCTTGCGAGTGGATTCGCAAATCCAAATGGAGAGGGGAGATGTGGTTGTCCGACAAGGGATAAAGGACAACTCAGGAGGTGAAGGGGAGATTGGGGATAAATAAGATAGAAATAGGAGAATAAGGAAAATGTTGGATGTTGTAGGAATGTTGTCTTATAAAGAGTTGAAAATAAGAAAACAGAAATGGAAAAGGAGGAAAGGTAATGATGGAAAAACGGAAAGAGAAGATAAACAAAATATAAAAGGGCTACGCTGAACTATATGTCTTTAAAATTAATGGAATACATAACCAAATTAAAAGGAAGAAACTACTAAATATAAATGAATAAATGTATTCCATTAGAAAAAATAACAAATAGGTTAAAAAATAATATTGAAATATTCGAACAAGTATAGGAGCCTTACATTAAATACAACAGCGAAAACCTACCGGGGACAAACATTACCTAAGTTGATGGAAGGAGAAGGAAAGAAATAAATGGACTCAGTAGAATTTCTGGTGTAATTTTGTTGAATGACAACATTGTCTGACTGGCTTAATGCAACCTAGATTGTATACCTAAAATGGATGAGAGGGGGGGGTGGGGGGGTGGTTTGGGAGGAAAGGGGGGGGGGGGGGAGAAAAAGTCACTGTATATGTGTGAAAAAGAAATAGTGTATATCATGGCTAATGTGATTTATGGTGTGAAAAATAAAAAATTAAAAAAAAAAGAGATTAGCTATGAATCAGCCAGTGGTGGCAGAGGGTAGGTGGAGGACACCTGGAGAGGTCAGCAGCAAAGCCCCACCCCCATCCACCCTGCCAGAGTCAGTGTTCATTACTTGTCCTCACTGCAACCCACTCCCAACATTCCTCCCCACCCCATGGACATCACTGCAGCTCTAGCCACAACTTCATCACAACTGGAGCTCTAGCCACAAGGTCATCACAACTGGAGCTTGAGCCACAACTTCATCACAACTGGAGCTCTAGCCACAACTTCATCACAACTGGAGCTCTAGCCACAACTTCATCACAACTGGAGCTCTAGCCACAACTTCATCACAACTGGAGCTCGAGCCACAACTTCAGCACAACTGGAGCTTGAGCCACAACTTCATCACAACTGGAGCTCTAGCCACAACTTCATCACAACTGGAGCTCTAGCCACAACTTCATCACAACTGGAGCTCTAGCCACAACTTCATCACAACTGGAGCTCTAGCCACAACTTCATCACAACTGGAGCTCTAGCCACAACTTCATCACAACTGGAGCTCTAGCCACAACTTCATCACAACTGGAGCTCGAGCCACAACTTCATCACAACTGGAGCTCTAGCCACAACTTCATCACAACTGGAGCTCTAGCCACAACTTCATCACAACTGGAGCTCTAGCCACAACTTCATCACAACTGGAGCTCGAGCCACAACTTCAGCACAACTGGAGCTCTAGCCACAACTTCATCACAACTGGAGCTCTAGCCACAACTTCATCACAACTGGAGCTCGAGCCACAACTTCAGCACAACTGGAGCTTGAGCCACAACTTCATCACAACTGGAGCTCGAGCCACAACTTCAGCACAACTGGAGCTTGAGCCACAACTTCATCACAACTGGAGCTCGAGCCACAACTTCAGCACAACTGGAGCTCGAGCCACAACTTCATCACAACTGGAGCTCTAGCCACAACTTCATCACAACTGGAGCTTGAGCCACAACTTCATCACAACTGGAGCTCTAGCCACAACTTCATCACAACTGGAGCTCTAGCCACAACTTCATCACAACTGGAGCTCTAGCCAAAACTTCATCACAACTGGAGCTCGAGCCACAACTTCAGCACAACTGGAGCTCTAGCCACAACTTCATCACAACTGGAGCTCTAGCCACAACTTCATCACAACTGGAGCTCTAGCCACAACTTCATCACAACTGGAGCTCGAGCCACAACTTCATCACAACTGGACCTCGAGCCATAACTTCATCACAACTGGAGCTCTAGCCACAACTTCATCACAACTGGAGCTCTAGCCACAACTTCATCACAACTGGAGCTCTAGCCACAACTTCATCACAACTGGACCTCGAGCCACAACTTCATCACAACTGGAGCTCTAGCCACAACTTCATCACAACTGGAGCTCTAGCCACAACTTCATCACAACTGGAGCTCTAGCCACAACTTCATCACAACTGGAGCTCGAGCCACAACTTCATCACAACTGGAGCTCTAGCCACAACTTCATCACAACTGGAGCTCTAGCCACAACTTCATCACAACTGGAGCTCGAGCCACAACTTCATCACAACTGGAGCTCTAGCCACAACTTCATCACAACTGGAGCTCTAGCCACAACTTCATCACAACTGGAGCTCTAGCCAAAACTTCATCACAACTGGAGCTTGAGCCACAACTTCATCACAACTGGAGCTCTAGCCACAACTTCATCACAAATGGAGCTCTAGCCACAACTTCATCACAACTGGAGCTCGAGCCACAACTTCAGCACAACTGGAGCTCTAGCCACAACTTCATCACAACTGGAGCTCGAGCCACAACTTCAGCACAACTGGAGCTTGAGCCACAACTTCATCACAACTGGAGCTCTAGCCACAACTTCATCACAACTGGAGCTCTAGCCACAACTTCATCACAACTGGAGCTCTAGCCACAACTTCATCACAACTGGAGCTCTAGCCACAACTTCATCACAACTGGAGCTCGAGCCACAACTTCAGCACAACTGGAGCTTGAGCCACAACTTCATCACAACTGGAGCTCTAGCCACAACTTCATCACAACTGGAGCTCTAGCCACAACTTCATCACAACTGGAGCTCTAGCCACAACTTCATCACAACTGGAGCTCGAGCCACAACTTCAGCACAACTGGAGCTTGAGCCACAACTTCATCACAACTGGAGCTCTAGCCACAACTTCATCACAACTGGAGCTCTAGCCACAACTTCATCACAACTGGAGCTCTAGCCACAACTTCATCACAACTGGAGCTCGAGCCACAACTTCATCACAACTGGAGCTCTAGCCACAACTTCATCACAACTGGAGCTCTAGCCACAACTTCATCACAACTGGAGCTCTAGCCACAACTTCATCACAACTGGAGCTCGAGCCACAACTTCAGCACAACTGGAGCTCTAGCCACAACTTCATCACAACTGGAGCTCTAGCCACAACTTCATCACAACTGGAGCTCTAGCCAAAACTTCATCACAACTGGAGCTCGAGCCACAACTTCAGCACAACTGGAGCTCTAGCCACAACTTCATCACAACTGGAGCTCGAGCCACAACTTCATCACAACTGGAGCTCTAGCCACAACTTCATCACAACTGGACCTCGAGCCACAACTTCATCACAACTGGAGCTCTAGCCACAACTTCATCACAACTGGACCTCGAGCCACAACTTCATCACAACTGGACCTCGAGCCACAACTTCAGCACAACTGGAGCTCTAGCCACAACTTCATCACAACTGGAGCTCTAGCCACAACTTCATCACAACTGGAGCTCTAGCCACAACTTCATCACAACTGGACCTCGAGCCACAACTTCATCACAACTGGACCTCGAGCCACAACTTCATCACAACTGGAGCTCTAGCCACAACTTCATCACAACTGGAGCTCTAGCCACAACTTCATCACAACTGGACCTCGAGCCACAACTTCATCACAACTGGAGCTCTAGCCACAACTTCATCACAACTGGAGCTCTAGCCACAACTTCATCACAACTGGAGCTCTAGCCACAACTTCATCACAACTGGAGCTCGAGCCACAACTTCATCACAACTGGAGCTCTAGCCACAACTTCATCACAACTGGAGCTCTAGCCACAACTTCATCACAACTGGAGCTCGAGCCACAACTTCAGCACAACTGGAGCTCTAGCCACAACTTCATCACAACTGGAGCTCTAGCCACAACTTCATCACAACTGGAGCTCGAGCCACAACTTCAGCACAACTGGAGCTCTAGCCACAACTTCATCACAACTGGAGCTCTAGCCACAACTTCATCACAACTGGAGCTCTAGCCACAACTTCATCACAACTGGAGTTCTAGCCACAACTTCATCACAACTGGAGCTCGAGCCACAACTTCATCACAACTGGAGCTCTAGCCACAACTTCATCACAACTGGAGCTCGAGCCACAACTTCATCACAACTGGAGCAACTTCAAGTGATACTCACGTTTTTGCCGGGTGTTTCTGAGATGCACGTCTTGCACTAGAAAAGAAAGAGAGTCAGTGTCAATGATGCCAAAGCAGTGCAGGGTCAAAGTAAACCACCAACCTCGCCCGTGATCAGCACCCTCGCCAGAACCAGAAGCTCAACAGTAGCATAGAGCAAATTTCACGCAGAAGAATATCGGTCATGTAAATTTATAATTGCTAAGTGCATGCATCTATGTGCACTTGCCTGTGCAAGTGTATGTGCGTCAGATTTAAGATTGATTGTCAGAGTACAGACATGACATCACATAGAACCCTAAGATTCCTTTGACCTGTGGGCACACTAGAATCACCACTAATTGGTAGTGCAAATGTACCCAGTGTAAATATGTAAATAAATAAAGAAGTAAACAGATAATGAATGTAAACAAACTGACTGCAATAGAGGGAATTTAAAAAAAAAATCAATAAAGTGCACAAGTAAGAGTCCTTAAAGGAGTCTCTGATTGAGTGTGTTGTTGAAGAGTCTGATGGTGGAGGGGTAGCAACTGTTCCTGAACCTGGTGGTGCGAGTCTTGTGGCACCGAAACCTCTTTCCTGATGGCAGCAGCGAGAACAGAACATATGCTGGGTGGTGTGGATCCTTGATGATTGTTGCTGTTCTCCAATGGCAGCATTCCATGTAGATGCTCCCGATAGTGGGGAGGGTCTTGCCTGTGATGACCTGGGCTGTGTCCTCTACCTTTTGGAGGGGTATTGGTGTCCCCGTATCAGACCAAGATGCAGCTGGGCAGCACACTTTCCACGACTCCTCTGTAGGTATTTGCCAGGGTTTCTGGTGTCATACCAAATCTCCGCAAACTCCTGAGGAAGTCGATGTGCTGAAGGGCTTTCTTCATGATGCCATTGGTATACTGGGTCCAAGAAAAATCCTCCAAGATAGTGACTCCCAAGAACTTTAATGTGCTCACTCTCCAGCTCGGATCCCCCAATGGTCACTAGATTGTAAACCTCTGGCTTTCCTTTCCTGAAGTCAACAATCAGCCCCTTAGTTTTGGTGACATTGAACACAAGGTTGTTGGTGCACCATTCAGCCAAGTTTTCAATCTCCATCCTATATGTTGACTCATTCCCTTCCTTTATACAACTCACTACCGTGGTATCGTAGGCAAATTTGTAGATGGTGTTACACAGTTGTAGGTGTAAAGTGAGTAGAGCAGGGGTCTAAGAACACAGCCTTGTGGTGCTCCGGTACTGATGAAGAGTTCTTACCAATCTTCTCTGATTGTGGTCTGTATGTGAGGAAATCCACGATCCAGATCTTGGAGTTTGCTGATCAGTTTTGAGGGAATGATGGTGTTAAATGCTGAACTATAGTAGATAAAAGGCATCCTGATATCTGCATCTTTGCTGTTCAGATATTCCTGGGATTTGTGTAGAGCCAGTGAGATGGCATCCACTATAGACCTGTTTCTATGATAGGTGAATTGGAATGGATCATGTCACTGCTCAGACAGGAGTTGATATGCTTCAACACCATCCTTTCAAAATACTTCATCACTGTACATGTAAGTGCTACTGGTCGCTAGCCATTAAGGTAGGTTACTACACTCTTCTTGGGTGCTGGTATGATTGATGCCTGTTTGAAACAGGTGGGTACCACACCCTGTTTGAGTGAGATGTTGAAGACATCAATGAATATACTGGTAAGTTGCTCAGCACAGATTTTTAATACTCAGCCAGGTTCTCCGTCTGGGCTGGATGCTTTCCTCGGATTCATTTTCCAAAACCACTGTGTACACGTTTGGTTTATATTTATGGCTGACCCTCCATCCCTCAGTGACTTCACCTCCTGGAATCTCCTAATGAAGGCAGTTAAGCCAAGTCCCTCCCTCAGTTCTAGTGCTGGGATCGAGCTAGAATAGGAGCATGGTCCAGGTCTTATGGTACTAAAAGCCTGTCATCCAGCATCTCCAGGCTTTTGATATTATTGACAGTGTATCATCCGTCATCCTCAGGTACGGACAAGATGGGATCATCAGGGGAAGCAAGGATGTGGAGGGGTGGCTCTTTGCTGTTATTGTTGTCAAATCAGGTGTACAAGGTCTTGTGAGTGTCTTCTTGTAACGTTGATCCGTCAGTGACACTGAGAAGATAAATCAAATGGGCAGACCAGGTGGCAGATGCCATTGAACACAGGGAAGCGCTGAGGATTCCACTGTATATGAAACGACTCTGAGGTTTGACAGACAAGATGCTAAAATTGGAACATTCCTGAGAAAGTGCAAAATCTACAGGGACAGAGAGTTATGGATTATGGGTGAGAGGTTGGGAAGGTGCAGGAGAGCACGTGAGGGGTTGGGAAGGTGCAAGAGAGTGTGTGAGGAGTTGGGAAGGTGCAGGAGAGCGTGTGAGGGGTTGGGAAGGTGCAGGAGAGAGTATGAGGGGTTGGGAAGGTGCTAATTGCAACCTTTCCACCATTGAGTTTAAAGCTCTCCCAGAAATTGACGACCAATTTACTGGTTAAGGGTCCAGTGGGAAAGCAAATCAAATTATGAAAATTCATGCTAGTGTGCCTATTAAACTGGTGGAAAAAGGACAAATTGCATGCCAGGACATCTTGGCTGAAGGAAGACTCCCCTATTCCTGTGGAAGACTTGTGGTCAGTGTGAAAGCAGGTCGGGTCCCAGTTAAAAGTGGCCCAGTGGAAACAACAAAAACTGCTTCTTTAACCGGGACACTGAACAGCCAATTAACTGGACTGCCAGTGAAAAGAAGGCCTCAAGACACGTTTCCTCTGCCGAACAAGAAGGGGGAGAAGAGAGTGTGACCATATGGGATATGTCTTCACATGCATCTGTTTCTTGAGGCAGTGGGAATTGCTGATGAAGGGGAGGGGTGTGGGTGATAGCCTGAGCTGCAGCTTCTGGCAGTTCCTCTCCCTTGCTGTGAAACGTTTGGAGAGGCTACTTTTTATGGTGCATCTATAACGATTGGTTAGAGCCAAATTTGCCAAGGATTCTGAGGGAGTGGAGTTTTATAGTCTGTTGCACTGACATGTTTGAACCAGGACATATTATTGGTGAGGATTACACCCAAAAATGTCTAGCTCTCTCCCAGCTTCCCTTCAGAACCATGATGTAGACAGGCACACACTCCATCCCACTTTGCTCACAACAGGATTCCGTCTTGACCCAATTTGTTTATAGGAGATGAAAATTATCCGCATAATTGGGGAAGATATTTTGCTCTTTATGAAATATGGAGATTGGATCTTTCCATTGGAGTCCCAGCTGGACATCACATCTGGAAGTTGATCCCTTCAGGATCACATATTGTGTCTCCTTACTGCAACATGCAGGTCCACCACATGGCCAGCGGATGGAACATCTGGTGTTCAAACAGGTCGAGGAGAAATGTATTTTATTGTTTCAAATACAACTCAATAAAGACGATTTTTTAATATTTACAACACGGTAGAAGCCGATTCCTGCCATTTAAACTCGTGCCGCCCAATTAGACCCCATAGGTTTTGAAGGGTAGGAGGAAATCCATGCATCACAGCGAGAATGTACAAACTCCTACAGACCACGGTGGATTCGAGCCCTGTGTGTTAACCACTACACTAACAGGGCTGCTAACTGGATCCCAGCTTCTGCAGATTTCCTGTGTTTCTCTCCATGGTCTATATCTGCGTATTGTCTGCTGAGCTTTGCAAAGTGCAGTAGATGGAAACACACTGTCAGTCAGCAGCCCCAATTGGGAAATCCCAGGAATACAATCCATCTCACCTTTGTCTTTGTCTTCTCTGCACACAAACATTTGGTCTCGACCTCCCCGCGGATCTGAGGGAGAGCTCTCATCAAACTCCCCTTCTTCTTCACCTCAGCAGTCCGTCTGCTCTTTGGCATCAACAATCTCTTCGAACACTGTGAGGGAGGGAAACGGATAGAAAATAACAATCAAATGAAGTGCCTGCTGACCTGAAGCACCCTGCAGGTCAGGGAAATGGCATCACTGCTTCATGTCAAACATTTTGTATGGTCAGGGGAAGAGAGAAAGGTGGTCATTTTAAGTTGTAGAAGTGGGGCTAGGGTCCTGCATCCTTCATCTAATCTCATTCCAAGCAAGGCACCACAAATGTTTCTCTTCAAGGTCTGGGAATGCTACCATCAGGGCTTTTTAACCATTGTTATGTATCCTTGAAATGACTGGTTTGGTGGGTTGTTTCCAAAGTCAGTCAAGATCCAATTGCATTGGTGGGTCTGGAAACATCTGGCCAGAGTTCCTCACCCGACGGACATGCTGATTTAGGGGGGCATTGTCTGGTCACATCCAGTTGCTTCATGATGTCAGTAAAAGATCTTGTTTTATAATTCCTAATTCATTAAAATAATTGAACTTCACCTCCTAGCTGCCTCTGTGGGAATGAAACCAGATTTTCTGGTGCTCCTTGAGATACTCATCCCAAAAATGTACCAAGTTTGACAGGGAAGTGTTACATGACAGGAGAATCCTGTGGCTCCTTCCAACTAATTCCTGAGGTCGTGGGAGAGGGAAATAAGGAGATTTGAGATGACATATTAGACCCTTGCTCTGATTTATTGATGTCCAAATCCTCGACCCCTCCACCCCACTACACGACTATGATCAGGTGCCCCTCAATTTCCTCCCAGCCAGCCCCTCCCCCACCCTTTCCCTTCAGCTGAATACTCCTTGTTTCAGTCCAGTCTGGTTCCTTCACCTCATTTTCAGGAACATCGATGATACTACGGCCACCTCCCCTTTGCTGCCAGTTTCACTCTGGGCTTCATCGGTCCCTCTCTGATTCTGCACTAGTGACCACATGCCATCCACTGCAAGCCCACAGACTCCCACAGTGACCATGTCTCCACCTGCTTGGTTCAACGAGCACGTTGTTCCATCTCCCCAGTCCCTCCAGCATTCCACAACCTGATTCCCCAGATAAATGCGTCAACTTTGAGTACCCTCTGCCATAGCTGACAGGGCACTCAAGTCCAACTGTTCCATTTCCCTGCTCTCAACCCTCTCCTCTCACACCCAACCCTTCCATTTCCCTGCTCTTAACCCCTTCCTCTCACACCCAACCCTTCCATTTCCCTGCTCTTAACCCCTTCCTCTCAAACCCAACTCTTCCATTTCACTGCTCTCAACCCTTTCCTCTCAAACATGACTGTTCGAGTTCCCTGATCTCACCCTCCTCCTCTCCTCTGGAACAGACCTTCCACCATCTATAGGGCAGAATGATTAACCACCACACTATGATGTATCTTGCCTCTTCCCTATTCCCTCTGTGACCCTGGGCTGCACATCCATCTCCTCCTATCCCACACAACCAGAGAAACTGCAATCCCTCCCCTCCTGCCATCCAGGGGCTTGTGTTTGCTCCAACCAAAGCAATCACCTACTTGTGCCACGTCCGACTGGATGCAGCATGCTTTCCACTTGCCACGTTGCCTCCTGCACTGAAGAAATCTGCAAAGGTTGGTGACCACTTGACCTCTTTTCAGTTCCCAAAAGTGTCTCTCTTGTCATTGTCACTTCAGTCCTCCATCCCTCCAACCTCCAGCACTGCTCACAGAAAACTAAAGGAATAGTCCCTCTATCTCTGAAGAAACACGTTACAACCCTCTGGACTCAACAATTTCCTATGATCAGCATTTCCTATTTGTTTTCTCACGGTTCTGGCATTCAGAGTTCTTCCTCCTGTAATTTTCAGATAATCATTCATCTCCTTTATCCCCCAGGGTGACAACTGTAAATACCAGAGGCCATCTGGTTAAGGTGAGTGGAGGGAAGTTTAGGGGAGATATCAGGGGTATTTTGTACACAGAGAATGGTTGGTGCCTTGGGTGGTGGAGGAGGCTGGTACAATAGGGACATTCAAACGACTTGCACATGGATGCAAGAAAAATAGAGGGTTCTGAGTGTGGTAGAGAAGGGTGGAATTGTTGTGGAGAAGGTTTAGAGGTCAGCACAGCATGTTCCTTCCTCAGGCCTCGGATTGATTGTCAGAGTACAGACATGACATCACATCCAAGCCCAGGCTCCCTCTGGGTGTGGCAGAATTACCACTCATTGGTGGTGCAAAAAATAAACCGTACCCAGTGTAAAACATGTAAATAAATAAAAGAACTGTAAACAAATAATGAATGTAAAAAACTGACTGTGCCTTACAGAGAGAACAAAGAAAATCAATACAGTGCACAAGGAGAGTCCTTAAATGAGTCTCTGACTGAGTGTGTTGTTGAGGAGTCTAATGGTGGAGGGGTAGCAGCCGTTCCTGAACCTGGTGGTGTGAGTCTTGTGGCACCGAAACCTCTTTCCTGATGGCAGCAGCGAAAACAGAGTGTGTGCTGGGTGGTGAGGATCTCTGATAATTGTTGCTGTAGTATTGTTGGCTAATTTGCAGATGGTGTTATTCCACATGTACCTCCTCTATATTGACCTTCTGGAACTCAGTCATCTCTCTTCCATCCCGTCTCACTTCACAATAGCACCACTTTTCACCATTTATTTTATCCTGGATCCCACCTTGTCACATACCTTTCCTTTAATCCTCTCCCCTCCCCTTCAGGTTTGACCTGGTGCCATCTGTCTGTCAGCCCTCTCTGGCTCACCAATCACTACCTGAGCAACCCTCTTCTCCTTCTACTGCCGATTTCCTCTCACCCCAATCAGTCTGGATGAAGGGTTTCAATATAAAACCACGTACACCATTTGACCTGCAGAGTTCCTCCATACTATCAGGATGCTGGTGGGATTGCACGACGGCAGGAGGACCACGCTTACCTGGACACCGGGCATCTCGCAGCACGTCACCTTTTCTGCCACGAGGGGATCGCAGAATAGAATCATCTGCTGCAGGTCGACCTGTGCAGAGAGGTAGGAGAAGATCAGAAGAGAGTTCAGTATATACCTGACTACCCTCCAGTGCAGGGTGCAGGAGTGCAGCCAATGTGGCAGTGAAGGCCAGAGCTGGTCACGGTGCTGTCTCCTGAAGCTGATCATTGATATTTGGGGAGAGAGGGGTGAACAGGTCCAGGAACCTCCAGCCATTGCGGCTGGTGACCTGTCGGCCTGGGTATGCTTGACCATGAATATTCCCAACAGAGCGGGATTATTGTGGGTTATCTCTTGTTCCTGCACCTCTTTCCCTTCTTAGAGAAAGGGACCGAATCCACATGAAATCTTTGACTTTGGTTTGTACCATCAGACATGGGATGGGACCAGATCAGCTTCTTTCCCTTCACCAGAAATTGTGAATGTAGATCTAATCAGCATCTCCCCCCCCCCCTTCCCCCTTCCGCAAGGGTTGTGATGGGGCGTAGTCAACCTCCCTTCCCCCCACCCCCCCACTCTTCAGCAGGGGGTGAGATGAGACCCAATCAACATTCCAGAATTACTTACTGAAATCAAAGGGGTCACTGGGGACCGATACATTGGAAATATTTCACCACTCCACACAATAGACCCTCTGACATTATCATGATGGCAGCACAGGACATGAAGGATGCTCTTCTTCGTGCCCTAGTGCTGGTGAGGGTAAGCAGCATATGTGGTGGATGTATGAAAGGTTAATGAACCAACCTCAACAGGCCTGTTGTCCTGGGCTAGCCTGGCCATTACTGTCTGGCCCTCGACACTGATCCTGGCTCTCTCCTCCACCGACTTGATCTCGATCAGGTGGCAGTCAATGTAGAGAGAGGCCACATTGGCTTGGACACTGACGACCAGCTTGTGCCACCGTAGGTCAAACAAGGCATCAACACCCTGGCCAGTGAACAACCAACGCACGTAGTCTTGGTAACGACCTTTGGCCGTGTACTCCACCGATTTGTCTGTCCCATCGATACGAATTGAAAACTAGAAACAACAGAGGGGGGAGAAAAATCAGCAAAGAGTGTATATCTGGCACCCTGACCCCGCCTGGACCTCAGACTCTAGACCCAAAAAAGAGTGCTTTTAGAACATAGAACAGGACCTTCATCCCACGATGTTGTGCCAATCTATACTAACCTGCTCAGCCATCTAAATCCTCTGTACGATATAACCATATAACAGTTTATGGCATGGAAACAGCCATCTCAGCCCTTCAAGTCCACGCCGGTTCACTCAAACTACTCCTCTAGATCCCCCCACCTATTCTTCACCCATAACCCTCCAACCCCCTCTTATCCATGTATATATCCAGCCTCCTCTTAAATGAAAGAATTGACTCTGCCTCAACTATTTCCTCCAAAAGATTATTCCATTCAGCCACCACTCTCTGAGTGAAGAAGCACCCTCTAATATTTCTCCTAAATTTTTCCCCCTTTCCCTGAACTTGTATCCTCTTGTTTCAACCTCCCCTCTCAGGGGTAAGAGTCTACTTGTGTCTAGTCTATCTATTCCCTTCATAATTTTAAACACCTCTATCAAATTCCCTCTCATATATAACCATATAACCACTTACAGCACAGAACAGGCCAGTTCGGACCTACTAGTCCATGCCGTAGCAAATCCCCACCCTCCTAGTCCCACTGACCAGCACCCGGTCCATACCCCTCTAGTCCCCTCCTATCCATGTAACGATCCAGTCTTTCCTTAAATGTAACCAATGATCCCGCCTTGACCATGTCTGCCAGAAGCTCATTCCACATCCCCACCACCCTTTGCGTAAAGAAATTTCCCCTCATGTTCCCCTTATAATTTTCCCCCTTCAATCTTAAACCATGTCCTCTAGTTTGAATCTCCCCCATCTGTCTACATTCCAATGAATAAAGTCCTAACCTTTTCAATCTTTCTCTGAACTCTAGGTATTTCAAGCCAAGAATACAGAGTACAAGGCAACATCCTTGTAAATCTTCTCTGCACCTTCTCCACTTCACACCTATATCCCTCTATTTATCGTACATCCATTGAGGGGTTTTTTCAATGTCCCTATTGCAACAGCCTTCACCACCACCTCTGCAAATCCATACCAGGCAACCCACTCTCTGGAAAAAAACTTACCCCTGACATCTCCATGATACTTTCCTCCCCTCATCTTCTGGTATTTTCGACTGTCGCCATGGGAAAAAGGTGCTGAGTGTCCATCCCATCTAATGCCTCTGTTAAGTCATCTCTTTTTGTTCTTCACTCCAAAGAGAAAAGCCCCAGTTCCGTTAACCTCGCCTCATAAGACGTGTTCTCAAATCCAGGCCATGTTCTGGTAAATTTCCTTTGTATCCTCTCCAAAGCTTTCACATCCTTCCTGACATGAGGCAATAAGAGCTGAACTCATTGAGGTCTCAATTCTCCTCTTGGACAAAGCAGCCAAATAATTTGGTGTTTAAAAATCTACTTGGCCAGACCTCCAGGAATTGGATTCTGCCACAACAGAGACCTACCCATTACCTCGCCCCAAAAAGTCCTCACCTTCAACTCTGGGGATGTGTCAAAATGGGGAGAGCCACCCCAAAGTAAGTCAGGCAATACCACAGTGTAGCTGTTCAGTGGAGTATTGTACCTCCCCACCCATATCCCACACTCCTACAGAGGATTCCCAGAGAGACCCTGTCTCCAGTACAGCGAGCCCATTCCAGGGGGGTACAGGTTGGAGGGAGTGGCTATGGGGATCCTCACCATTGACTGCAGGCCCCATGACCTTTCACAGTATTGGGCCAGTGAGTGGCAGGCAAGCCAAGCCTTGAATGAAACCTTCTTACACATCGCCATCACCGGGAGTAACTGGGTTGGCCGAACCCTGAAAATTCTGGGCTTGCGGTATGCAGAGAGACAACTAAAGCAAGGGAGCATCTCCCTCACTCTTATCCTCAACAACCCACCTGCTGCACCCCCACACCTCATTGACAGTGCACAGAAGTGCTGGAAAATCAGCAGGTCACGCAGCATCCAGAGGAGGCAAGGAAATAGAACCAACATTTCAGCCCCAAGCCCTTCGGCAAGGTCTGAGAAAAAAGCAGACAGGCAGCTGAATAAAAAGACTGGGGGAGGAGGGGGGGAGGGAGGAGGGAAAAGGGGCTGGGGAGGAGCATGGGCCAACAGGCAAGAGGCCATAGGTGGATATGGATAGGAGCGCAGCAGTCAAAAGATGGGAATTGATCGGGGAAGGGGACACCGTGAATGCCCTGCTGGGGAAGAGGACAAAGAGGGATTGAGAAAGACAGAGAGACACAAGGGATGGGGAACGAGAGAAATGGGGCTGGGGTTGTATCCATCTGTTTTCAGAGAAGGTGACCACTTCTAATTAGACCTTATCTAATTGTAGGACCACCCTGGCCCCTGCACTCAGATTCTTAAGCAGTGCAAGTGTCGCCTGGCCTCACATCCTTTGCTAAACCCACGCACTCATCGCAAGGACCTGTGTGGTGAGGAATTCAGGAAATAGAGCTCAATCCTTAGAAGAGTAGAATACAGGATCATCGTGTGTCTGAGCCAAACATGATGTCCATGAGGACCTTCACTTGGAAAAGTTCACTTCATTTGTGAACCTGCAGGGTTCACCTAGTGCATCTGGTGCTCCAGTTGTGGTCTCCTCTACTTCGGAGGGACCGGACACAGACTGGGAGATCGCTTTGTTGAGCATGTCAGCTCTGTCCCCGGCAATAGTGGGGATTTCCCAGTGGCATTCTATTTCGATGCCCACCTCATTCCCAAGCCGACTTGTCTGCCCGTAATCTCATGCACTGCCAGATGCCAGACTGAGACCTCCTGCAGACTGGAGGAACAACTCCTCGTATTACGTCTGGGCATCCTCCAGCCTGATGGTATTTACAGAGACTTCTCCAGTTTTCCCCACCTCCCAGTCTCTCTCCTTCTCCATCCCTGCCTCCTTTCCTCTGTCTCTCTTTGTCTCCTTTCCTTCAACTTTGCATTCACAGAGCCACCACCCCCCCCCCTCCCCGATCAAGTCTCCCCCTTCCTCCTATCCAGGCCCACCCTAAGGCCTCTTCTCTATTGGTCTGAGCTCCTGCCCCGGCTCTTTCTTCCGTCGTTCCCAGCTTTTTTTTTCATTCAGGAACCTGCCTGCTGTTGGTCATATATCTTTACCTCCTATGGACGCTGGGTGACCTGCTGAGTTCCTCTAGCATTTCTGTGCTTTTACATTGAGCAAACAACCAACTGGATGAGCTGGTGATCTGCAGTCAGTCACTGTCCTTCCATGAGCACATCAGGAGCGCTAAGGAATATTCTCCCCTTCCCTTAATCAGCAAAAACAACAACACCTGGGAATTGTCACCCCATCAAGGACCACCCACCCAGTCCATTCAGCAGCCTCTCCAGCTACAGACTAAACCAACTGCAGTGTTTTTGTAACCCACCAAGGTTAAAGGCAGCTGGCTCACAGGAGCACCACCCCCTGAGGTTTGCCCACCAGCCTGGTTTGGTAACATTCCACCGGCATGCCATCATTGCTGGGCCTGGCGCTGGGGGTACATTTGCATCTGAGGTTCAAGGTGGCAGGGTCCTTCCACCTTCTCCTGGCAATTAGAAAATGACAACAAGTGCCGGCTGAGTCAGATCCCAGAATGGATACGAAATACCCCAATGTTTCATTCAATCCACTGTGCAGAAGGATGTTTGGATTCTTGCCACTGATTCAGGGCAGAAACCTGCGCCCACTGGAGTAGATGGAGATGGGAGAAGAAACATGGAAAGGGGCAGCAGGTGGTCTGACCCAAGGGCACCGGCTGCCAAATCTGCCAGACATCCCACAGTGAGACATGCACTGAATGGGCAAACACGGCCTAGAATTGGTATTCGGTGCACCCATCTCTCACGTATACAAAACGAAGATGGGTATAGGCAAAATAAATGCAAGCAGGTTTCTCCCCACTGAGGTTAGGCGAGATAAAAGCTAGAGGACATGGGTTAGGTGTGAAAGGCAAAAATGTTTAAAGGGAATTATAGGGGCAACTTCTTCATGCAGAGCGATTGCAGTGTGGAATGAGTTGCCAGCTGAATTGGTAAATGCAGGCTCGACATGGACATTCAAGAAAAATTTAGACAGCTGCCTGGATGGGAGAGGCATGGAAGGATATGGTCTGAGTGCAAGTCAGTGGAACTAGGCCAAAGAATAGTTTGGCACAAACTAGAAGAGTCAAAAGGCCTGTTTCTGTGCTGTAATGTTCTATGAAGATACTTAAAAGGTCAGCATCTGTGTAGAAAGACATTTCTCAGAACTTCTTGTGGGAAAGTCAGCATGGTTGTCACTCTGTCTAAAACATTAACTCGACTTTTCTCTCCTCAGATGCTGCCTGACTCATTGAGTATCCCAGCATTCATGGTCTTAGTTTTGACATTTCAATGCCTCAGAGCCAATGAGACACTCTGGAGATAACTCAACACTGCTCCCAATGTATTCAACTTCCTGGAACTCACCCCAGCTCTGTCACAGGACCCTGCACCAGCATGGGACAGACACTGTGTTAGTTGTGTCTGGGGACAGAAGCCTGTGCCCCTGTAATGCAGCCCCACTATGTTACCTGTGTCAGGCCCTGCTGGTCGATGACTCTGATCAGGTACCAGCTCTTTTTCACCGTCTTCTTCTTTTGCAGCAGTGTGGCCAGGAAGGTGAAATCTCTTGGCAGCCCCTGAGGGAACACCTGTCTGAAATATCAGACAAATGACAGATTAAACCAATGACTGATGCACTAGCCCATTCCTCTAGCCCTAACCAAAAGTGACTTGGTGTGACCTCCTTGAATTTAAAGTCATCCTCCTGTGAGAATGTCTCCACGGCCTGAGGTAGCATCTGTCCAACAGTCTCAGATAGCTCTGCACTCTGCCAATTCTACCTCATTAATCAATCCCTGGCCTTCATCTTCTTAGGACCCAAGGTCTGGCATTTTTTCAAACCTCTCTGTCTTCCTAACCCTCTTGTTTTCCTTCCCTGGCTCATGTCTGGTCTAATTATCAAGTTTTGAAACCAATCAATGACCCACTACACAATTCTCCCATTCATTTTCAAAGCATTAATTTGGAAATAATAATAATTCAAAATTCCATTATTGTCACATAATAAATACACAAAGTTTGTTAACATTTCCCTGCCCAAAAGACACACAAGGAGGTGCCAATAGCCTGGCAACTCCACCAATGAATGAAGCAAAAGTAAGTCCCTTCAGAGCTACTCTCTGATGGCAGTGTTCCCTGAAGATGTTCTCCATGGTGGGGAGGGTTTTGCCTGTGATGTCCTGGACTGTGTCCACTACCTTTTGGAGGGCTTTATGCTCAGGGGTATTGGTGTCCCCCATACCAGACCATGATGCCGCCAGCCAGCACTCTTTCCACCAAACCTCTGTAGAAATTTGCCAGGGTTTCTAGTGTCATACCAAACATCTCCAAACTCCTGAGGAAGTAGAGGTGCTCACATGTTTTCTTCATGATGCCATTGGTGTGTTGGGTCCAGAAAGGATCCTCTAAGATAGTGACTCCCAGAACTTAAATTTGCTCACCCTCTCCACCTCTGATCTCCCAATAATCACTGGATTGTAAACCTCTGGCTTTCCTTCCCTAAGGTTTTGGTGACATTGACAGCGAGGTTGTCGTTGGTGCACCATTCAGCCAAGTTTTCAATCTCCATCCTGTACGCTGACTCATCCCCTTCCTTTATACAACCCACTACTGTGGTATCGTCAGCAAATTTGTAGATGGTTTTGATTGTCATACCGAGCCAACACAGTCGTAGAGGTAAAGTGAGTAGAGCAGGAGTCTAACGCAGCCCTATGATGCTCCGGTACTGATAGGGATTGTGGAGGAGAAGTTCTTACCAATACTCAATGATTGTGGTCAAGAGTTGAGGAAATCCATGATTCAATTACACAGTGGGGTGTTGAGTCCCAGGTCTTGAAGTTTGCTGATCAGTTTTGAGGGGATGTTAGTGTTAAATGCCAAACTGTAGTCGATAAAGAGGATCCTGATGTATGCACCTTTGCTGTCCAGGTGTTCCAGGGCTTCATGTAGAGCCAGTGAGATGGCATCTGCCGTAGACCTGTTGCACAGGGACTGTACCCCAGAGTCACATCCCAGGGACTGTACTCCACGGAGAGTCACATCCCAGGGACTGTATTCCAAGGAGGGTCACACTATCAGGGAGTGTACCCCACAGTATTTTTGATTATATACATACGAGCAGTTTACAAATTTCTCCTCGGACTGGAATCACAATTGGTATCCAGGATCTGTGAGACTCTCCAAGCCAGCCGTTGTAAACTGGAGTCCCTGATGAGGTCACGAGAGTTGATTGTTGTATTGTATCTCCAAAGTTATTTTGTTAATCTTTCATATTCGTAATAAGATACCCCAATGTATTCTTGAAATGTTCTTTCTTACCCACTGATCCGACTCCAGGAAAACCTGTTTATTTTATCCCATTCCAGCACCTTCACCATAAACCATGCCCATCACCTCATCATTTGTCCAGCCCAGAGCATATTCCACGTTCTAAGTCCCCAAAACCCATACAGGTCTCATTAGGGATTTGTGAAAATTTCACAGCACTTATTTATATTTCTAAGTACCGTATATTTTGGTGCACAAGTCGACTGACAGATAGGTCGACCCCTCTTTGTTTTGGCCTAATTTTAGGGGTTTTATGGTATGTCTAGTGTACGTCAACCCCCATTTTCTGGGCTGTCTGAGCCTCCCAGGAACAACCCAAAATTTTTTAAAACACCCCAATCTCAAGTAACAAAGCTGAAAAATAAGTAAGTTAAGAAAAAAATAAATAAATGGCAGGAGCAGTAACGGCTCATGGAGAAGCAGCAGCGACATCATGTTCTTGGCGGGAGCAGGAGCAGGAGCCTCAGCCTACCGGGCAGGAGTGGCGACAGCAACAACAGGGTCCCAGGTAGGAACAGTTATGGTGGTGACCAGCAGTAGGGAGGCATCGAGGAGCAGTGGGGAGGTGTCGGGGAGCGGTGGCACCAGCGGTAGTGAGGTGCTTCTAGCAATGGCTTATACTCTGAATCGACGTCAATCTGTTTTTATCGATGAATTTAAGGTCTTAAAAATGTCAACCCACCCACCCTTTTTGAGAATTTTTTTAGGGTTTCATGACTTGACTTATACACCAAAATATATGGTAAATAAATCCGAGTGTTTTGCCTACTTTGAAGATAATTTTGTTGATTTTTGCTGGTATTTTTAATGATCTGTGAAGAGCTGAAGAGCGCCCCCCCCCCCCACCCCCCCCCCCCCCACCGCAGCATTCTTTGGAATGCAGAGAAACCAGTGTGTCCTTTTATGACATATCCTCAGGGACATGACAGGGCAGCTGTTGGGATGTTTTCACCAAAGGGACCATCTCCAACAAGGGTAATGGATTAGTACCCGATTCCAACCCGACGTTTCAAAGTTTAAAACTCAGTTCTGTGAATGGTGGTCAGTGCTGTCTCTTTTTAAACTGAGACTGATAGATTTTTAACCTGCGTCTCCACTCTCAGTTGATTTGTCACTTTCCATCCTGAGGCCAGAAGCTTATTTTCCACACATATCACTTCATCAGTTAAAATGGAAAGGCAGCAGATGCTGGGATTACAGTGCAATACACAAAAGTCCTGGGAAGGGTAAACAACAATTTGGGCCTGAGCCCTTTGTCAAAAATCAAGCAAGCGTCTAACTAAAAAGGAGAGGGGGGGTGGGGGCAAGGGAGAGTGGAAGGAGTACAATAACTTCATTGTTATCTAGGTTCAATAACTCAGATATTGGACATTTATTTCAATAACTCAGCTAACTGGACATTTATTTCCTGATTATATGCAACTTCTAAAAGTTTACTGAAGTCCATTTGCAACAGGTCACGGAGTTCAGCGTTTACCAGCTCCCACCAACGCAGTTGGGACCATCTAAATATTTAAGTCCCAAAGTCCCAGCCCAGTGTGATTCCTCTCGTGCCTCACTTTCTACCTCCTCTTACCTTGCCTAATGCCCTCTCACTTTGTCCCGTGTTCTTACTCCCGACTCCCTGCCCTGTAGCCAGTTCACCATCCATGGCTCCTCCCAGATTTCAAACCTACTCCTTGTGCCAAAGGCCTTTTGAAAATCTTGGCAAGTTCCCCTCGTCTCTGCAACTAAACTGGTCGAGTAAGGCATAACCTTTATTGGAGAACTGAGATGCATTTCTAGATGTAGACCAGCCATCCTCTATGCCTACGGGAACCATATGCCACCCCCTGGGGGCCACAGAATATTTAACAGGAATGCACAGACAGAAATCCTAAAATATGTTTTTTTTTAAATTTTTTATTTTTCACACCATAAACCACATTGACCAAGATACATACATTTTCCTTTTCAAATATATACAGTGTCATTTTCTCTCCCCCCCTCCCTCCTCCCATTCCACCCTCCCTACCTCCCCCCCCATTCATTTAAAGTACAAAATCTAAGATACATTAAACCAGTCAAACAATGCTGTCACTCAATAAAAATAAACAAGAAATTCCACTGAGTCAATTCTTTTCATTTCCTTCTCCTTTCGTTATTTTAGGTGGTAGATGTCCCCGGTAGGTTTTCTCTATTGTGTTTCATGTATGGCTCCCATATTTGTTCAAATATTTCAATATTATTTCTTAAACTATATGTTATTTTTTCTAATGGAATACATTTATTCATTTCTATAGACGACTGTTGTATTCTCAAATTATCTTCTAATTTCCAGGTTGACATAATACATTTTTTTGCTACGGCTAGAGCTATCTTAACAAATCTTTTTTGTGCACCATCCAAATCAAGTCCAAATTCTTTGTTTTTTATGTTACTTAGGAGGAAGATCTCTGGGTTTTTTTGGTATATTGTTTTCTGTAATTTTATTTAATATTTGGTTTAGATCTTCCCAAAATTTTTCTACTTTCTCACATGTCCAGATTGCATGAATTGTTGTTCCCATTTCTTTTTTACAATGAAAACATCTGTCAGATACTGTTGGGTCCCATTTATTTAACTTTTGAGGTGTAATGTATAGCCTGTGTATCCAGTTATATTGTATCATATGTAACCTCGTGTTTATTGTATTTCTCATCGTTCCAGTGCATAACTTCTCCCATGTTTCCTTTTTTATCTTTATATTTAAATCTTGTTCCCATTTTTGTTTAGTTTTACCATTTGTTTCCTCATTCTCCTTTTCTTGCAGTTTAATATACATATTTGTTATAAATCTTTTGATTATCATTGTATCTGTAATCACATATTCAAAGTTACTTCCCTCTGGTAACCTCAGACTGCTTCCTAATTTGTCCTTCAAGTAGGATCTCAATTGGTAATATGCCAGCACTGTATCTTGAGTTATATTGTATTTATCTTTCATTTGTTCAAAGGATAATAATCTATTTCCTGAAAAACAATTTTCTATTCTTTTGATCCTTTTTTCTCCCATTCTCTAAAGGAAAGGTTATCTATTGTAAAAGGGAGTAAGTGATTTTGCATCATTATTAGTTTTGGTAATTGGTAATTTGTTTTATTCCTTTCTACATGAATCTTCTTCCAAATATTGAGCAGATGATGTAATACTGGAGAACTCCTACGTTGTACCAATTTTTCATCCCATTTATATAATATGTGTTCAGGTATCTTTTCCCCTATTTTATCTAGTTCTAATCTAGTCCAATCTGGCTTTTCCCTTGTTTGGTAAAAATCTGATAGGTATCTTAATTGTGTGGCTCTATAATAATTTTTAAAGATTGGCAGTTTTAAGCTTCCTTGTTTATACCATTCTGTTAATTTATCTAGTGCTATCCTCGGTTTCCCCCCTTTCCATAAAAATTTCCTTATTATTTTCTTTAACTCCTTGAAGAATTTCTCCGTCAAGTGTATTGGCAATGCCTGAAATAGGTATTGTATCCTTGGGAAAATGTTCATTTTAGTACAGTTTATCCTTCCTATTAGTGTTAATGGCAAATCTTTCCAATGCTCTAAATCGCTCTGTAATTTTTTCATTAGTGGATAATAATTGAGTTTATACAGATGGCCAAGATTTTTATTTATTTGTATACCTAGGTATCTTATTGCTTGCATTTGCCATCTGAATGGTGATTCCTTCTTAAATTTTGAGAAATCCGCATTATTCATTGACATTGTTCACTTTTATTTACGTTAATCTTGTAACCCGACACTTCTTCATATTCCTTCAATTTCTTATATAATTCTTTTATTGATAGTTCTGGTTCTGTTAAGTATACTATAACATCATCCGCAAATAAACTGATTTGATATTCCTTGTCTTTTATTTTTATCCCTTTTATATTATTTACTGTTCTTATCAATTCTGCTAGTGGTTCTATAGGTAACGCGAACAATAAGGGTGATAGTGGGCATCCCTGCCTTGTTGATCTGCTTAAGTTAAATTGCTTTGATATATATCCATTTACTGTCACTTTCGCCAATGGCCCCTTATATAATGCTTTAATCCAATTAATATACTTCTCTGGTAAACTGAATTTTTGCAATACTTTGAATAAATAATTCCATTCTACTCTGTCAAAGGCCTTCTCTGCGTCTAAAGCAACTGCTACTGTGGGTGCTTTACTCCCTTCTACTGCATGAATTAAGTTAATAAATTTACAAATATTGTCTGTTGTCAGTCTTTTTTTAATAAATCCAGTTTGGTCTAGATTTACCATTTTAGGTACATAATCTGCTAATCTGTTTGCTAATAGTTTAGGTATTATCTTATAATCTGTGTTAAGTAATGATATTGGTCTATATGACGCTGGTGCGAGTGGATCTTTCCCTTGCTTTAGTATTACTGTAATTATTGCTGTTTTACATGAATCTGGTAAGCTTTGTGTTTTATCAATCTGGTTGATGACTTCCAGGAGGGGAGGAATTAATAAATCTTTAAATGTTTTATAGAATTCTATTGGGAATCCATCCTCTCCTGGTGTTTTATTATTTGGTAGTTTTTTTATTATCTCTTGTATTTCTACTATTTCAAATGGTTCAGTTAATTTATTTTGTTCCTCTATTTGTAATTTTGGTAGTTCAATTTTAGTTAAAAATTCATCTATTTTGCCTTCTTTCCCTTCGTTTTCAGTTTGGTATAATTGTTCATAGAATTCTCTAAAGTTTTCATTGATCTCCGTTGGATTATTTGTGATTTGTTTGTCTTTTTTCCTTGATGCCAATACCATTTTCTTAGCTTGTTCTGTCTTAAGCTGCCATGCTAGAATTTTGTGCGTTTTTTCCCCTAGTTCATAATATTTCTGTTTTGTCTTCATTATGTTCTTCTCCACCTTATATGTTTGTAGTGTTTCATATTTTATTTTTTTATCTGCCAATTCTCTTCTTTTAGTTGTATCTTCCTTCATTGCTAATTCTTTTTCTATATTTACTATTTCCCTTTCCAACTGCTCTGTTTCCTGATTATAGTCCTTCTTCATCTTGGTTACATAACTTATTATTTGCCCTCTAATGAACGCTTTCATTGCGTCCCATAGTATAAACTTATCTTTCACTGATTCCGTATTTATTTCAAAGTACATTTTAATTTGTCTTTCAATGAATTCTCTAAAATCCTGCCTTTTAAGTAGCATGGAGTTTAATCTCCAACTATACATTCTTGGAGGGATGTCCTCTAACTCTATTGTCAATATCAAGGGAGAATGGTCCGATAATATTCTAGCTTTATATTCTGTTTTTCTTACTCTATCTTGCATACGAGCTGATAACAGAAATAGGTCTATTCTTGAGTATGTTTTATGTCTACCCGAATAATATGAATATTCCTTTTCCTTTGGGTGTTCTTTCCTCCATATATCCAAAAGTTGCATTTCTTGCATCGATTTAATTATAAATTTGGATACTTTGTTCTTTCTGTTAATTTTTTTCCCAGTTTTATCCATATTTGAATCCAAATTAAGGTTGAAATCCCCTCCTATTAATATGTTCCCTTGCGTATCTGCTATCTTCAAAAAAATATCTTGCATAAACTTTTGATCTTCTTCGTTAGGTGAATATACATTGAGTAGATTCCAAAACTCCGAATATATCTGACATTTTATCATTACATATCTCCCTGCTGGATCTATTATTTCCTCTTCTATTTTAACTGGTACATTTTTACTGATTAATATAGCTACTCCTCTTGCTTTTGAATTATACGACGCTGCTGTTACACGTCCTACCCAATCTCTCTTTAATTTCTTATGTTCCAATTCAGTTAAATGTGTTTCTTGCACAAATGCTATATCAATTTTTTCTTTTTTTCAGTAAATTTAGCAGTTTCTTCCTTTTGATTTGGTTATGTATTCCGTTAATATTTAAAGTCATATAGTTCAACGTAGCCATTTCATACTTTGTTTATCTTCCCTTTCTGTTTCTCCATCATCATCTTTCCTTCTTATCCATTTCTGCTTTCTTGTTTTGAATACTTTATAAGACAACATTTCTAAAACATCAAACATTTTCCTTATTCTCCTATTTAAAACTTCTTTAACCCCATTCTCCCCTCCCCCTTCTGAGTTGCCCTTTATCCCTTGTCGGGCAACCACATCTCCCCTCTCCATTTGGATTTGCGAATTCACTCGCAAACGTCAACTGATTTTGCAGTGAATGTAACTCCTCCCCATCCAGCCCCCCCCAGAAAAGATTTCAATTTTCATATGCAACAAAGGTCACTCTTTTAATTCCCTCCTTATTCCCTCTATTCCCTTTCATTCCCTTATTAATTCTTATCTATACTCTATATATTTTCCTCTAAATACGGATACATTCATGTATATATATATATATATACACACATATACCCCTTTACACACATACATATAGTTCGTGGTCATTTTTACTCTCATTACATGTCTTCATCTCTCTGCTTGTTTTGTAGTTGTTCTGCAAATTTCCTTGCTTCCTCTGGATCCGAGAATAGTCTGTTTTGTTGTTCTGGAATAACTATTTTAAGTACCGCTGGGTACTTTAACATAAATTTATATCTTTTTTTCCATAAGATCGTTTTTGCTGTATTGAACTCCTTCCTCTTCTTCAGGAGTTCAAAACTTATGTCTGGATAGAAAAATTTTTTTTGACCTTTGTATTCCAGTGGCTTTTTGTCTTCTCTTACTTTCTTCATTGCTTTCTCCAATATATTTTCTCTTGTTGTATATCTTAAGAATTTTACTAAAATGGATCTTGGTTTTTTGCTGTGGTTGTGGTTTCGGGGCTAAAGTTCTATGTGCCCTCTCTATTTCCATTTCTTCCTGTAATTCTGGTCTTCCTAGGACCCTGGGGATCCAATCTTTTATAAATTCTCTCATATTCTTGCCTTCTTCATCTTCCTTAAGGACCACTATCTTTATATTATTTCTTCTATTATAGTTTTCTATTATATCTATCTTCTGAGCTAACAGCTCATGTGCCTCTTTAACTTTTTTTATTAGATTCTTCTAATTTCTCTTTTAATTCCTCTACTTCCATTTCTACAATTATTTCTCGTTCTTCCATATTTTCCACTCTTTTTCCTATCTCTGATATGACCATTTCTATTTTATTCATTTTTTCTTCTGCATTCTTAATTCTTCTTTTTATCTCATTAAATTCTTGTAATTGCCATTCTTTCACTGATTCCATATATTCTTTAAAAAAAGATACATCCATTGTCTTGCTTTTCTCTTCCTCTTCCATTTCTTTCTGTTCTTCTTCTTCTTCTTCTTCCTCTGGATTGACCATCTGTTGTTTCCTTGTTTTCTTTTTACCCTCTTCTTTCTTGTTGTCGTTATTGTCTGTGTTCTGCACCTGCTGCTGTGCTGCAGGTGTCTCTCTCAGCTGTGGAGATCGACTCCGCAGCTGTTCCCCCCTCCCGTCAGTGGGTTTTTCTTCATGCGCGGTTGCGCACTTTTACTCGGCTCCGCGAGCCATTTTTGTAGTCCTGAGCTCGGGACTCCACCGACCTGAGGGAGCGGGCCTCTCTCTCCGCGGCGGGCTTCCTCGGACAGGTAAGGCCTTCACCTTCTTCTTCCGACGTTCTTCCTTCTTCTCTTCTTCCCGTTGTTTTCGACTTTTCTCTCTTCGCTGCCATTTTCTTCTCACCTTTACTTTTACTTTGTTTTAAATTTTAATCTTGTACTTTTGTGTTTTGTGCGTTTTTTTTTTTAACTTTTCCGGAGAGGGCTGGAATTCCCTGACTGGTCACTACTCCATCACGTGACTCCCTATCCTAAAATATGTTTTATGTTTTTATGTAGCCATTAGGAGAAAAATGGGGAAGAAACCAACTAAACTTGATGGCTTCACTGGGAAGGGGCCCATAAGCTTTGAGCAGAGTCCTAAGGGGGACACAGCCATAAAAAAGGTTGAGAATGGCTGATGTAGACCATGGAGCAGAAATACGGCTATTCAGACCATCAATTCTTCCCCGCCATTCAATCATGAGCTGATCCATTCTCCCACTAAGCCCAATTCCTCACCTTTCTCCCCATAATCTATGATGCCCTGGCTAATCAAGAACCTATCAATCTCTGGCTTTAATACACCCAGTGACCCGGCCTCCACAACAGCCTCTGGCAACAAATTCCACAGATTTACCACCTTCAGGCTGAAGAAATTCCTCCGCATCTCAGTTATAAGTGGACGCCCTTCAATCCTGAAGTTGTGCCTCTTGTTCAAGAATCTCCCACCATAGGAAACAACCAGTCCATGGTTTTCAACATTTGAAATGTTTTCCCCCCTCATTCTCCTAAATTCCAACGAGTACAGGCCAAGAGCAGTCAAACATTCTTAACATGATAACTCTTTCATTCCCGGAATCATCCTTGTGAACCTCTAAACCCTGTTGAATGTCAGCACATCCTTTTTTTAAAATGAGGAGCCCAGAAGTGCTCACAATTCTCCAGGCGACGTCTTACCAGTGCCTTATAATCAGATAGAGTCGGTCATTTCTCCATTAATGAGGTTAATCGATCCTTGCCCCCACTCCCAGAAATGCATCTCCCCACAGATGTATGATTTCAGAAACGTGGCAGTATTGCTGTCTCCTCCCAAGACTACCGTCTAGATCCTTTTTCTGGGTTCGTTGCCCACTTTTTTTCTTGTTTTTCATTTTAATGAAGCTGTATCATTTCCAACATAAAAACTGAAAGTAAGTGTTCAGGCAGAGTCCGGCGACTGGATAATCTGGAATGTTTGGCTGTTTCTCTCACCACAGATACTACTTGATCTGATATGATGAGTAATTTCACATTTTATTTTAATCCAGATTTCCAGTGTGTGCAACATTTTACTTATTGGTTCCTCTATCACTTCCAATCTCAACTTCTGGTTTACACAGAACCCAGATCATTGCTTAACACTCCTTCCATTGTACTGCAAGACATTTAAACAGTTTAATTTATTTCTTTACCTTTGCTCTGCAAACTCTTTGAATTCGCTCTTAATACATAGAACATTCTAGCCCAATCCAGGCTCTTCTACCCAGGATGTCGTACCGACCCGATGTAAACCTACTCCACAACAATCTCACCCTCCCTTACCTCACACCCATAACCCTCTATTTTCCTTCCATCCATGTGCCCCTACTGTATCAGCCTCCAGAACCATCCCTAGCAATGTATTCCAGGAACCACTTCTCTCTGTGTAAAAAGATTTACCCTTGATGTCTCCCCTAAACTTTTCCACCCTCTATCTTAAACAGATGTCCCCTGATATTTGCTACTGTCACTTTGAGAAAAGGTGCTGACTGTCTACATTTTCTATGCCTCCAAAATCTTATAGACCTCCTTCTTCACTCTAAAGAGAAAAACGCTACCTTTGTTAGCCTTGCCTCATAAGACATATTGTCCAATCCAAGTAATCTCCTCTGCATCCTGTCCAAAGCTTCCCCATCCTTCCTGTAACGAGGTGAGCAGATCTGAAACAATGTTCCACATGTGGTCTCACTAGAGTTTAATGGAGCTGCCACATTAATCTCTCTCTGCCTTCCCCTGTGGCTTCTCCCTCTGCTGTCAATGGACAATCTTCTTCACATTCAGCTTCCCTATTTGTCTTCATCCATCCACAGAGTCTCATCAATGATGAATTCACTCATGTACATTGGTGCAATATCTTCTGCTGTTCTGCAGCCCCAGTTTAATATTTCCCTACAACCTGGTCCATTAGAATTTTCTAAGTCCTGTGGCATGTAATTCGAAACTAATTTATCTGCAATTTCCACTGCTCCCCCTCACCCAACCCCCTCTCCATCGTTCTGCGGAGGTGAAGAGAGAAAGGTGAGGACACATGGTCACCCAGTTGAACATTCAGAACTGATGCTGACAATTTGCTGTTCAATGTGACCAGGATGGGAAGAAAGTGAAGGGACCACTTCAATTGGGAGCAAGGACCACCTATTTCCTCTCATGGCCACCGATTTGAGAGCTGGAATCCGCTGATCTGCCACGGCAAGAACGGGGGATGCGGCCAGCAAACCGACTAAGGACTTTCCATGGAGCTCAAACTTTCCGAGAGTGAGAGCGGTGACCCGATCCACTGGTGGGCACAGGCTCCATTCTGGCTGCCCAATATCTGTGGCAGATCGCACACCAACTTTGATGCTAACGTTCACTTTTTAAAAAATTTAGAGATACGGCATGATCACATGCCCTTCTGGCCCACGAGGCCACACCACCCCAATACACCCTTGTGACTAATTATCCCCGTATGTCTTCAGAGGGCGAGGGGAAATCGGAGCACTCAGAGGAAACCCATGAAAGTCACAGAGATAACATACAAACTCCTTACATACAGCACCAGATTCCAACCAAGGTCTCGGGCGCTATAATAGCGTGGTGCTAACCACCACACTAACTGTGTCGCCCACTGTGAAGTGACTTGCAGTGGACAATGAAGGACAGAAAGCTGGTGCCTGCAATGCCCCATCAGTGCTTTGGGCGGCGCCAGCAGCACAAGGGAGGCAGCAGACCATGGTCTAGCTCTGCTGCCTCAGATCGAAGGGGATCCATCACCTCACGGTGCATCAGCCCCTTGGTGACCATCCAATGGCACAATTCCCACGTACCCCTGGGGAAGGGCCCCAGCCCACCAGCAGTGGTCATGTTGAGCCCCAGGCTGACCTGCCCGGCATGCATACCTGGCATTTCCAAAAAAGAAAAGCAGCAACAATTCAGGAACTATTGGCTGAGCACACGTGGTCCTGCTGTGGGCAATGTCAGAATCAATGATTTCAGCAAACTGGAACTCCACTATTCAAAGAAAGAAGTTTCAGAACACACTTTGAACCCATGCAAGAACTCAACAGGAGTGCTCATAAACACAAATTAAACAACTAAATACACCTGAGCCAAGGGGACTGAGTGTGACACCGAATTATAGGAAGGATATCAACAAGGTAGAGAGAGTGCAGAGGAGGTTTATGAAATTGGGTTTCAACATCTAGATTACAAAGAAAGATTGAGCAGATTAGATCTTTATTTCTTGGAGCATAGAAGGTTGAGGGGATTTGATTGAGGTATTTAAGATTATGAGGGGGATAGAGAGAGTAGATGTGGATAGGCTTTTTCTATTGAGAGTAGGAGAGATTGAAACAAGAGGTCATCAGTTAAGAGTTAAGGGGCACAAGTTTAGAGGTATCATGAGGGGAACTGCTTTATTCAGAGTGGTGGCTGTGAGGAATGAGCTTCCGGGAGAAGTAGTAGCAGCAGGGTCAATTTTGTCATTTAAGGAAAAATTGGATAGGTGTATGGAGGGGAGGGGAATGGAGGGTTATGGACAGGGTTAAGGTAGGTGGGTCTAGAGGAGAGGATTTGGTTCGGTGTGGACTAGAGGGCTGAGACGATCTGTTACCGTGCTGTAATTGTTATATGGTTAAACCACAACTTCACTTGTTCCCTCATTAATGTGAAACAAACCCTGCAGGGTCTGAAGTTCTTGAAACAGTGGAGATATCAAGTACTCTGATCAACCATCAAACCCACACTTTCTATTGATTGGAGCTTTGAAAGAGGTCACGCTCCAAACAATAGCAGGGACACTGGCCTTAGTCACAATGCGTGTGTGCAAGCGTATGGAATAGAGAGGTGATGTGTTGATGAGTATCCCCGGAGATGGAGATTCCAGAAAGTGTTTGAAGGATTTCCTCAATGTAGGAATGCAACTGACCTGGTAGATCTTCACACAGGGAGAGTGAGAGAACTCACGCACCACCTTTCGTGCTGGTGGGAAGGTCTGTGTGATGCCAACTCTAGCAGAGATGGAATCCCCTTTCATGTAATACCACTGGGCAGCACCAGATCTCCTGTGCTGGTTCCCAGGGAGAGGCCCCACTCTAAGGCATGGTTAATTATTATAAGGACAAGAAACAGGAACCCTTCTCACTCACACCAGGGGGGACTGGGTTCTCTGGACATGCACACATGCACACCATTGTGGTGTCACTGAGTTGTACTTCTTCTGAGGCTTCTTAACTGGCCCCAGTGCCGAACGGGGATAAGCACTCACCACCCCAGCACTCATGCTATGCCAACCCTCCCTCCAATACAGCCCAATGAAGAAACAATGAGGAGCTGGAGGATCGCCACAGGTCAGGCAGCATCCGTGGAGAGAAATGGGTTTTGGGTCAGGACACTTTATTGAAAATAAAGTGTTAGGGGAATAGACCAGCATAAAGTAGTGGTGAGGAACGGGGGGGGGGGGGGGGGGGTGGTGGGAAGTGATAGGATTTGGGACCGATGAAGCTAAAAGAGGGTGGAAAGACAGATGGAGAGGCAGTGGGATTTGGGAAAAGCAGAACAAGAGCAGGTAAAGGTAAAGGAGGGATGGAAACAGTGATACCAGATCAGGGTGGAGGTGATTCAGTCCAGGATGAATGGTGTCAAATGAAGGAGAGGACAGCGTAGCTCAGAGGCTCTGGGGAGCTGCTATTTCATATGGCACAGATTTACAGAGCAAATGCACAGTGGAATTCAGCCCATGGATCTCCTTGATCAAACTCAGGGCCCCCATGAGGATTGGGTGACCCTGAACCACGGACACACCCAACACAAGGATCTCAGATGTTGCTCTCCATGCTTCTCTTGCCGAATTCTACAGACCACCTTCGCTTATACCAGTGGACCCTCACTTCTCGCTACAAGAGAGCTACCCTCTGCCCTCTCTCCATCACTTCTCAGCTTTTTTTTCCTCTTCTAGCTTTTCACCTTCATCCCCCTCCTACCTGTGAGCCTGCTCTCCTCCCCCTGACCACCCCCCTCCTCTCCAAATCACCCCACTTTTTATTCTGGCACTTGCCTGTTTTTGCTTATTCTGGTGAAGGCCCCAGACCCGAGGCATTGTTACCCTTTACTTCCTCGGACTGCTGCATGACCTGCTGAGTTTCTCCACCGCATTTGTGTGTTGCACTGGACCCCAGCAGCTGTGGACTTCCTTGTTAAACCTGAACCCAAGGACTCTCTCCTCTCTCAGCACCCAAGCAACCATACCATCAGTCACTGCTTTCACCAACGCAACAGCTGGAACTTACTCAGTGGGTTTGAGAAGAGACACCTTCCCTAATTTCACAATCAAAGATCCCACTGGATTTCGGATTTTCTTCAGTGCTGGTGTTTTGAAGAGAGAGAACCTCCTGAGCAAATTAAAGCCTGCAAGACAAGACAGAAAAGTTAGTGGGCAGGATGTCAGAGATTTCGGCAGCTTCCAGCTCTCGTCTCAGACAACCAGATGTTGGCCAACCCCAAGCACATCTGCAGGGTGGACATCCTGAAGCTGATCATTGTCAATCATGGACTCCACACATCACAGGGAAGAGGGTTGGAGAACAGTTGCCAGCCATGGTGGAACAGCTCTCCTGCAGAACAGCTGGATCTCTCTCCCTCCCTATACTGGGAACTGTTGGATAAGACTAGAATAACCTTACCCACTCTGTCCAACCCTACAGGAGAGGGTGTAGAGGCTCAAATAACAGCTCATATTCTCAGGGTTTGATTCCCTGCACCTCAGGTTGGAGCAGGATATCAGGATCCAGGAGTGTGTGGTTTTGATACAACAGAGGCTTATGTCCGTACCGGGAGTTTGGGAGGGGGGGTGGGGTTAACACCCCAGTCAAGCTGTAGTTGGAGGAGGTGAAGGGTGTTGGTGACACAAGAGGTGTTGAGAAAGAAAGGTTTGTATTAAGTTGTCCTATCAGAAGAGGGTTCCTGGGACTGGGCTCCATGAGATGCTGTGCACAAATGTGCTGGAGAAACTCTGCAGGTCACCCACCATCCATAGATCCATAGGTAGACAATGCTATCCAACCTGACAAAGGGCTCAGGCGTGAAACGTGGGTTTGCCTTGACATCCCATGGAAGCTGCGTGACCATAGAGAACTACAGCACAGAAATTGGCTCTTCAGCCCTTCAGGTCTGTGCCAAACTATCATTCTGCCTTCTCTCACTGACTGGCACTCAGACCATAGCCCTCCATACCCCTCCCCAATCCATGTACCTGTCCAAAATGGTTCTTAAATATCAACATTGAGCCTGCATTTTCCATTTCAACTGACAGCGCTTTCCACACTCCCATCACACTCTGTGTGAAGAAGTTTGTTCCCTTTCAACCGTTCCTCTTCCACCCTTAATCCATGTCCTCTGATTATGAGAGTAAAACTATACGTTTCCTTCTTGTGGCCCTCTCTACATCGGAGACTGGACATAGTTTGGGAGATCGCTTCGGGGAGCACCTTCACTCCGTCTGCACCAGTGACAGAGACCTCCCAGTCGCCAAACATTTCAGTTCTGTCACACACTCACATATCTGTCAATAGCCTTATCCCACCAAGACCACCCGCAAATTGGAGGAACAACATCTGATTTTTCTTCTGGGCCCTCTCCAGACAGACGGCATTAACATTGACTTTTCTGGTTTCTGCTAACCTGCTCTCCTCTCCCCCCTCCCCCTCCCCTTCCCCTTCCCTCCCTTCATCCAGCTATCTCTCCTCCCCTTGATCGCTGCAGTCCCCTCCCTTCCTTCTCCATCTATCACCTCCTGCCTTTGTGACCACCCCTCTCCCCCTTCTCTTTTGTTTGGACACCTGCCAACATTTTTCCATACCTTGATGAAGGGCTCAAGCCCAAAATATCGGTTATGTATTTTTACCGTTGCAACATAAAGGACACTGTTTGACCTGCTGAGTTTCTCCAGCAATTGTGTGTTTCACCTCTGATTTTATCTCTCCTAACCTCGGTGGACAAAGTCTACTTACATTTACTCTGTCTATACCTTTATAATTTTGTAAACCTCTTGTCAAATTTCTCCTCATTCTTCTGCACTCCATGGAATAAAGTACTAACCTGTTTAACCTTTCCCTGACAGTCAGTTGTTCATGTCCAAGATTCATCCCAATAAAGAGAGAAACATGAAGATCTGCAGACGCAGTGATTGCAGCAAAAAGCACAGAAATGCTGGAGGAACCCAGCGGGTCTTTTTCAGCATCCATAGGAGACAAAGATATTTTGCCGACGTTTCGGGCCTGAGCCCTTCTTCAAGGAATAAGTAGAGTGAGCCAGAAGCTGGAAGTCTCAGAAAGTCTCACAATTCCAACAGTGGGGGAGGAATCCAGACAACAAAAGGTTGTGATAAGGGACGACTCCACACAGATCCTCAAGGAAGTGCAGAGAGAACAGCTCAAGGGCAGGGACCAGGCCACAGCAGGCAGATCCCTGGTCTCAATCATGGCTTCACCCAGGGAGAAGGGCAAGATGTTCAGGAGGGTAGGCTGGCCCCCAATGGAAATGGCCAGGAGGGTGGGGAGGCCCCAATGGGAATGACCAGGAGGGTGGGGGGTCCCAATGGGAATGACCAGGAGGGTGAGAGGGTGCCCAATGGGAATGACCAGGAGGGTGGGGGGGGTGTGCCCAGTGGGAATGACCAGGAGGGTGGGGGGTCCCAATGGGAATGACCAGGAGGGTGAGAGGGTGCCCAGTGGGAATGACCAGGAGGGTGGGGGGGGGGGTTCCCAATGGGAATGACCAGGAGGATATGTTTACAACAAGCACTGGATGTCAAATACTTTGACAAGAGTGATCACAGTAGAAACACAGTCACTATTGGAGAGATCAAACTGAGCGATCTGCATCAGTTGATCTGGAAGGATCTAGCATGATTTGAGAAGAAGGCAGTGAGGTTGGGGAGTGGGCAGTGGTTTAAAATGTTTGGATTGAGAAATAAGGTGACCTTGTACAAGGTCAATGAACGAAAGGGAAGGTGGGTGGGATGAGGAAGCAAGTCAGAGAAAGTGGGTCCCAAGAAGCAATGAGAATGTGAATGAAGAGAAGCAACAGGCCCAAGGCCAGTGAGGGGAACCCTATGGGGATTTTGCTGGTTGGGCAAGAGGTAGGATAGAAAAAGCAGAAGTAACAAAGGTTCAGGCCTGCAGGAGGATTACTGGAGGAGACAGAGGGTAAGGAATAAAACTACAAAAAAGTGCATTCTAGGAAAGCCTTGGAAAGAAGACACAGCAGGAACTAGCAGTGCTTTGATCTAGGGCAGCTCAATGAAGCAAAGACCAGCTGATCCATCACTTGGATTGAAGCCAGAGATTCATGGTGCGTGGAACGTGAACCTTGGAATCTGGTGTAGGAACTTGGAGAGCTGACACTGTCTGTGGAGCATGTGAATGACCAATGTAGTGCATAATTCCAGCACATGGGGCTGCAGGAAGGTCTGGAGGAGATTCTCTGGAGCGCCAAAGCTGAGGGAAGACCTAATGGAGATGCACAAGATCATTGATATGATAGGCAGTCAGAACCTTTTCCTCCCGGGTTAAATGCATCACACACTGGCAGACATGTGTTTAAGGTGAAAGGGAGTAGGCTTAAGGGAGTGGGACAAATAGCTCACACAAAGAGTGGTGGGTCCCCAGAACAGGCTGCCAGAAGCAGATACAATGGCAGTGTTTAGGAGACTTCAAGGTAGACATATGAATATGATGGGGATGGACAGCTGCCAACAGTTGGATTTGGATGTCCTGTTCGGCACAGACACATGTGGGACCTGTACCTGTGCTATACTGTTCAAAGATCTATGAGATTGTGGCCCTTGAAGAAATGAGATAGTCTACCTGAAACATTAACGTAGTGCTCCTGGTTCTGTACTTTCCATCCATCACCATGTACACGTGGGCAAGGAACATCTGCAAAAGGAAAGTGCATTAGTGGCTGCAAGTACAAGTGCCCGCACATGGCGCACGATTCACTGCCATGTGTGGGTGAAGGAGTTGGTGTGCTGTATCCCACCGTGGCAACATCTGGATGATTCAATGTCCACCAGACAGTGACGTACGTGCACTGGAAATCTGAGAAATGACAGTGATCAAACTCTACCCTGAACACAAGTGGGATGACATCAACACTGGAGACGCTGGCACTGCAGACAGCGCTGCAGCCCGACACGAAATCTCACTGGGAATCAGCATCGCCAGATCCTCACAGAACCCAATTCCCCTTCTGCCTCTCATTCCTCTCCCAGAGGAAGCTCAGGCTGTTGGACTCTTCCTCCTCCAAATGTGCCCCACTTCTCCTTGATGCAAGCAACATATGGTGAAACACATCAGAGACACCCTGAACAGTGTGGATCTCTGCTCAGTGACAAAACTATATGCCCTCTCACATCCCACTTTAAGTTTTCCCTATGCCATCGGTTCTCTGTGATAAGTAAGGGATTGCATAAGGTAGGATGTGAGTGGGAAGAAAATGTTTGAAGACCACTGTTTTAATTGTACCTCATTGACTCGTTATGTGCCTTTTTCATAACTCCAAAAGAAATGGGCCAATGACAATTTTTCTCAAGCAAAATATTTCAGTGACAATTAGGTCCAGAGCAGTGATTCTCAACCTTTCCTTCCCACCCACATCCCACTATAAGCAATCCCTGACTAATTGGAGAGCACCAGTAGGGATTACTTAAAGTGGAACGTGAGTGGAAAGAATTAGGTTGAACACCACTGCCGTAGAATCTCTGGTAGTTACATGGGGCATCAGTCAGCATAAATTCATTCAAGTTTATTGCCATCTGACCGTACATATACAACTTGAAACAGATACACACAAGGCACACCACCTAATAATAACATTTATACATAGATATATCAAAATAAATATGTGCAAACATCTTGAAATAATTTACTTCTTTCATTTATGAGATCCAAGGTTACAGAATACCATTCATCAATCCCACAGCCTGCAGGAGAAGCTATGACAAGTCAGGCAGTCCTGATTTTGATGCTCTTGTACCTCCTTCCTACAGTGGGTCAAAGATCCTCCATAATTCTTTGTGTCATATTTAGACAGTGCTCCTGGTGAATGCATCAATAGAGGAGAGGGTGGCCCAATTAATCTTCTCGGCTGATCAAATCTGATACTTTGCAGCTTTGACCTTCTCTGCACCAAATGGTCCAAAGTTATGACCATGAGTACAACGTCCCACCTATGCACCCCATGGAAAGTTTGTGATCAGGAATGGACGATCCTGGCTCCATACCCCTATACCAAAGGTATCAAAACCCTTCAATTCTTTTTCAATAACAAACGCAACCAGTCCCCCCTCATCGCCATCCTCCTCACCCTGGCAGAGCTTTTATTTTTAATTTAGACATACAGCACAGTAACAGGGTCATTCGGCCCACAAGTTCAATTCAGAATCAGAATTTATTGTCCTGAACAAGTCATGAAATTCAGTGTTTTGTGACAGAATCACAGTGCAAATATTTATTTTATAAACATTTTACGACATTACTAGAAAAAATTTAAAATGCATGAAAAGTAAGGCAGAGTGAAGATGGCAGGGCCTGGGTGGAGGATAGAGGCTGCTTTTTTAAGACACTGCCTCATGTAGGTGTCCTCGATGGAGTGGTTTGGTGCCTGTGATGTTGCAGGCCAAGCTTATATGAATGTTGCCGGGGTTTCAGGGTTTGAGTTACAGGGAAAGGTTGAGCAGCTAGGACTTTCTTCCCTGAAGCGTAGAAGACTGAGGGGTGATTTGATAAAAATGATGAGGGGACAGATAGAGTCAATGTGGAGAGGCTTTTTCCATTGAGAGTGGGGGAGATTCAAACAAGAGGACATGGATTGAGATTGAAGGGGGGAAAGTTTAGGGGAAACACAAGGGGGAATTTCTTCTCTCAGAGGGTGGTGGGAGTGTGGAATGAGCTTTCGGCCAAAGTGGTAGATGCGAGTTTGATTTTAATATTTAAGGAAAAGTTAGATAGGTATATGGATGAGAGAGGTGTAGAAGGTTATGGGCCGGGTGCGGGTCAATGGGACTAGGTGAGAGAAGTTGTTCAGCATGGACTAGAAGGGCCAAACTGGCCTGTTTCTGTGCTGTAATTGTATATGGTTATAACAACCCTCTGGATTTTTTTCTTGTCCTGAGAGTTGCCATCTCCTTAACAGGAAGTGATGCATCCAGCCAGAATGCTCTCCACCCCATCATCCATCTCCTCCCCTGTCTACACCCTCTGCCACAGCGAGATCAGACCCATAGCACCATGCCTGGATGGTGAGTCTGTCCAAATCTCAACCGTGAGTCCGAAGCAGCTGCCCCAGAGAACCAGCTCTCGGGATGCACTGCTTTGTCTTGCTGTGTGAGATCACCAACACAACCCACAGGGCTGAGGATCGGAACCCCATCCCCTAAGTGACTGCTCTCTCATTCTCTTCATCTCAGTCCTACTTGCCCCTTCTCTCCAACCATGAGTGAGGCAGATTCAAACCCACTTCTATTTACATCCACATTCTCAACCTATCATCTCTCGAGGTCAGGTCGCTGTGAGTATCCAATCCTCTTGAGGTTGGGTTCACAAACTAAGGAACCGACTTCCAGGAAAGAGAAAGTAAGAGAACACAAGCCAGTCCTCTTCAAGTCCCCTCTGTGCAATTGGATGGTTGGTAAATTTGTAGGTGGTGTTATTGTCGTACCGAGCCACACAGTCGTAGGTGTAAAACATATAGAGCCCGGGGGCTAATAACACAGCCCTGTGGTGCTCTGGCACTGATGGGAGATTGAGGAGATGTTCTTAACAATCCTCATTGATGGTGGTCTGGAGGGGAGGATATCCATGATCCAATTCCACAGTGGAGTGTTGAGTCCCAGGTTTTGGAGTTTGCTGACCAGTTTTGAGGGGATGATGGTTTTAAATGCTGAACTGTAGTCGATAAAGACCATCCTGATGAATGCATCTTTACTGTCCAGTTATTCCAGGACTTTGTTTTGAGCCAGTGACGTGGTATCCACAGTACGCCTGTAGCTGTGACAGGCGAACTGGAATGTATCCATGTCACTGCTCTGACAGGAGTTGATATGCTTTAACACCACCCTTTCCAGACACTTCATCACGGATGATGTAAGTGCTACTGGTTGATAACCCTCATTAAGGAGGGTTACTGCACTCTTCTTGGGTACTGGTATGATTGATGCCTGTTTGAAAAAGTGGGTACCATGCCCTGCTGGAGTGAGATATTGAAGATATCCATGAATACATTGGTAAGTTGGTTAGCACAGATCTTTAGTACTTGGCCAGGTTCTCCATCCAAGCTGGATGCTTTTTCAGATTCATTCTCCTGAAGGCAGCATGCACATAATCCTCAGATACAAACAGGACGAGATCATCAGGGGACATGGGGGGTGCAGAGGGGTGGTTTTTCACTGTTACTGTGGTCAAATCAGGCTTAGAAGGCATTGAGAGAAGCTTTGCCGTCTGCTACTTCACCGGATTTGGTTTTGTCGCAGGTTGTGGCACTTAGACTCCACCACAGCTGCCGGGTGTCCCTTGTTGTTTCCACTTTCATCCAGAATCTTCACTTCACCCAGGAGATAGCTTTTCACAGGTCATACCTGCTCCTTCTATATTGATCTGGATCTCCAGAAATAAATGCCTGTGATCCAGCTCTCAGCAGTACTGGGTTTCATTATTCATGCTGGAAGTTTGCTCCTTCCTTTGCAGGTTGAAATTACTTGGCTTTATCTCAATTTTACCTAAACTCTGACTGTGGGCTGGGATCATTCCCAGGACACCGTCTTCCAAGTCAGGACTATGAACATACAGGAACTGGCAAAGCAGCTGATGCCATCACTTCCAGCCATGACCTCATTCCTTTTACCTTCGACACAACACCAGACAGGACATTCATTCAATCACTCTTCACAAATGGGTATCACCAGCAAGGCCATCAAGTACAATGGAGCAAGTGATGATGAGTAAGCTCCATGCGCAGATGGTTGCTGAGCTCCAAGTCTTCAATGGACATCAGAGAAAGGGCCTCTTCCCACCTGCCCCAAAAACAGGGCACCTCTCCCTCCTTCCCTCCAACATCCTGATCCTGCAGAGCATGGATAACTTCCCATCTCTGGAGCCAACTGCTAAGGACAGGAGTAGATGAAGTTCATCAGTCTCTTGTGAACCATCTCATTCTCTGCCTGACTTTCAAGCTCCTGGTCTAGTGGGCAGCATGCCACTGTGTGACAGGGTATATAGAAATGTTTTTGGGAGATAAATTGGGTAAGGTTTCTTAGAGTAGGTCACATGCAAACACTTTAAAACAGATCTTATTTGAAATACTGGAGACATAAGTGGCTTCTCACACCTTTTTGCAAGAGCTTGAAGAGTGCTCAAAAGACATCACTAGTGGATTATTGTTTATCAAGGCAACAAATGAAAGAGCAGGCTAGAGCCGCTGCTGTTTGAAAGGAGAGTCTGCTGTTGTAAGAGGGTCATGTGGTTTTGTAAGCAGAGAGAGTCAAACAGGCTTTCTCTCAGTCAATGGCCTAGTCGCAGCTCTTGTAGTTCATGCAAGAGGAGAGGACTGGCTGTCTAATGTTTCACTTGGAATAGGAGAAACAAAAAGGAACTCTGTGGTGACCTGAAAGAAAGAGGTCATCATCGGGCAAACCCTGATGGGGCAAGTTTTCTCAGCAAGACACTGGAGTGGTTGATGGAAATATCTCAGTTGTGGATGTCCTGGAACAACAAATATCTCTCTGACAACCAAGAGCCTTACTGAGCAGTAATCATTTACCTTTCAAGCACCAAAGCTTGATGAACTTCATAAATGTTAAATGCTGTGCACAGTATAAGAATAGCCTGCAACCAGTGAACTTGGGGGAATGAGAAGTGATATTGGACTGTGAATCAAAGAACTTTTCTGAACTTACACACACATTACATACACATGCACTTAGAATAAGAAGGGGGTTAATTTACTAATAGATTAAAGTTTGATTCTGCATTCATGTTTAAAGATAATTAAAAGCAACTTTTGTTTAAGTAACCATTTGTCTTAGTGAATATCTATTGCTGCTGGGTTTATGGGCCCTCTGGGCTCGTAACAACTGGGTTTTGGAGTCCATTCAGAGGGCCTTGAATCTTTGGCGTTCTTTCCCTCTAGGGAGTTGGTCATGCACCAATTTTGGTTTTGAACTCAAATCATGATTCATTCAAAACACATTGGCAGGCATCTGAATCTAAAGGGAATCAAGGGATAGGAGATAGGGCAAGAAAATGGTGCCAAGGCTGATCAGCCCTGGCCTTGGTAATGGTTTCACCGGCTCTGAGAACTGGAGGTCTAGATCCTGGTGACAATTTCACTGGGTCTGGGAACTGGAGGGCTGGATCCTGGTGACAGTTTCACTAGGTCTGGGAACTGGAGGACTGGATCCTGGTGACGGTTTCACTGGATCTGGAAACTAGAGGGCTAGAACCTGGTGATGGTTTCACTGGGTCTGGGAACTGGAGGGCTGGATCCTGGTGACGGTTTCACTGGGTCTGGGAACTGGAGGGCTGGATCCTGGTGACGGTTTCACTGGGTCTGGGAACTGGAGGGCTGGATCCTGGTGACAGTTTCACTGGGTCTGGGAACTGGAGGTCTGGATCCTGATGACGGTTTCACTGGATCTGGAAACTAGAGGGCTGGAACCTGGTGATGGTTTCACTGGGTTTGGGAACTGGAGGTCTAGATCCTGGTGACGGTTTCACCGGGTCTGGGGAATGAGGACTAGATCCTGGTGACAGTTTCACTGGGTCTGGGAACTGGAGGGCTGGAACCTGGTGACTGTTTCACTGGGTCTGGGAACTAGAGGGCTGGATCCTGGTGGCGGTTTCACTAGGTCTGGGAACTGGAGGTCTAGATGCTGGTGACAGTTTCACTGGGTCTGGGAACTGGAGATCTAGATGCTGGTGACAGTTTCACTGGGTCTGAGAGATGGAGGGCTGAATCCTCACTGATGATTTCACTGGGTCTGGGATCTGGAGGGCTGCATATTCAGCCTTCTGTTTAGATCAACCATTGACAGTCCTCTCCATCAGATCACTGTTCAAAGCACTGCGTTATCCATAACTTAGAGATGAAGCAGATAGACATGGAACTGTAGAACATTACAGCTCAGAAACAGGCCCTTCAGCCCTACTAGTCTGTGCCAATCCATTTCTCTGCCTAGTCCACTGACCTGCATCCAGTCCATAGCCCTCCAAACATCTCCAATCCTTGTACCTGTCCAAATTCTTCTTAATGTTTAAATTGAGCCTGCATTCACCACCTCAGCTGGCTCCTCGTTCCTCACTCCCACCACTCTCTGTGTGAAGAAGTTCCCCCCCCATTCTCCCTCTAAACTTTCCCCTTTCGGCCTTAACCCATGACTTCTTATTTCTCACCTACCCTCAGTGGAAAAAGCCGACCTACATTTACTCTATCTATTCCCCTCATAATTTTAAACACCTCTAATAAAACCTCCCCTCATTCTTCTATGTTCCCAGGAATAAAGTCCTAACCCGTTTAACCTTTCCCTGTAAATCTTCTCTGCACTCTTTCAATCTTATTGATACCTTTCCAGTAGTTAGGTGACCCAAACTGCACACAATACTTTAAATTTGGCCTCTCTAATGTCTTATACAACTTTACCATAACATCTCAAATCCTGAATTCAGTGCTTTGATTTATGAAGGCCAAGATGCCAAAAGCTTTCTTCACAACCCTATCCAACAGTGACGGCACTTTCGGGGAATTATGTATCTGTATTCCCAGATCCCTCTGTTCTCCCGCACTCATCAGTGCCCGACCATTTACCACGTATGTCCTTTCTTGGTTTGTCCTTCCAAAATGCAACACCTCACACTTGTCTGCATTAAATTCCATCTGCCATTTTTTTCAGCCCATCTTTCCAGCTGGTTCAGATCCCTTTGCAAGCTTTGAAAACCTTCCTTACTGTCCACAACGCCTCCAATCTTAGAGTCATCTGCAAACTTGCTGATCCAATTTACCACATTAACATCCAGGTCATTAATATAGATAACAAACAACAATGGTCCCAACACCGAACCCTGAGGCATAACTAGTCACAGGCCTTCAGTCTGAGAAGCCATCATCCACCACTTCTCTCTGGCTTCTCCCATCCAGCCAATGTCAAATCCAGTTTATTTCATCACCAGGAACATCAAATGTCTGAACCTCCCTGACCAGCCTCCCATATGGGACCTTGTCAAAGGCCTTGCTAAAGTCCGTGTAGACAACATCCACAGCCTTTCCTTCATCAACTTTCCTTGAAAACTCTATGGTTGGTTAAACACGACCTACCACACACAAAGCCACATTGACCATTCCTCATCACTCTAAATACTTGTACATCAGATCTCTTAGAACACTTTTCAATAATTTACCTTCTACTGACGTCAGGCTCATTGACCTAGAATTTCCAGATTTCCTTTTGGAGCTTTTATTGAAAAGGTGGTCAGCATTTATTTTCATGGCTCAGAGGAACAGAGGACCATCATAATTCAGAGATCTGTTTTCCGTGGTGGTTGAAACCTGCTGGAAGGGAGGGGTACATGTGGAGAGTGGTCAGAGTGTGTCATATCAGGATGCAGGTCTCACCTCTGTGTGCAGTCTGTGTCCCTGTTCTGGAGTGATCCGCAGTGACAGGTACCCACAGGATGGTAATCCAGAGTATCCACATGTCTGCACTGATGACTGTCAAAGCTCAAATGTCACCTGGAAGAGAAGTATATCACGATGAGCCCTGAGTCACAATCACCACCCTCACCCCTTGGGCCCATTCTACAGCACAAGGGGTTTTTCATGGTTAGCTTTTTCATTATCGTCTCTGTTAGTTAACGAGGCCACACCGCATCTCTCTTCACTGTTCCCCATGATGTTGGATACTTTGCTCAGGTTTGTGCCTTCTCTGTTCTGAGAACAACCCTGCCTCCCCCCCAAGACACAAACATGCTGCATCCAGAGGTAAAGGGTAAATAATGTTTCAGGCCTGGGCCCTTCATCAGGAACAGGCAGGCTTCAGAATTGAAAAGGGGAGGGAGGGGAGAGGAGGGAGGAAGGGCAGGCTAACAGGTGAGAGGAATGAGGTGGGAACAAATGGGAGGGTAAAAGAAAAAGGTGAGAAGTGATGGGGAAGGAGAGGAAAGGAGAGAGGGACAGGGAAAGGGAGCAATTCGGGGGAGAGAGATAATAGAAATTGGAGAAGTCCACGTTCATGGCCCAAGACCCGTACCATCAGGTTAAGGAACAGTTGCTACCCCTCCACCATTACACTCCTAAATACAGACCCAATCAGAGACTTATTTTAAAAATTCGTACTTTGCACATGATTTATAATTGAATATGGATTTTGTTTCTGTCTTGGACAGTCAGTGTGTTTACATTCCTTTCGTGGTTTACATTTCTTTCTTTTGTGTACATCCTGAGTACAGTTTAAGCAGAAAAACTGCCTGGGCCGGAGGAGTAGGTATCTCAGGGTTGTACGTGATGTTATGTATGTACTCTGACGATAAACCTGAAACCAGAAGCTACTGCTGTCTGGTGAGAGAACGGAGTGAGTGTTACAGACACGGTTACACATTCACAATCACTCTTGGGCACAACCGCTGAACAGAATGCTCCCTCCCAACAACCAGTCTTCAGTCAGGTCGATCCCCTCTTTGTGATATAACATTGTTTTTAATTTTTAAAATTAAATTTAGATAGACAGAAGTGTCAGGACCTTCTGGCTCACAGGCCCGTGCTGCCCCACATTCTCCAATTAATTTACAAATCCATACATTTTGGGGGTGGGGGGGGCAGAAAAAACCAGAGCACCCAAGGAAACCCACACAGACATGGAGAGAACGTACAAATTCCTTACAGACAGGGCGGGATAAAAGCCCAGTTCGCAGGCGCTGAAATAGTGTTGCTCTAACTGCTATAATAACTGTACTCCCCTTCTTTTCTCAAAGAAAGATCGAGAAGCAGCTACATGCACTTCATGCAGCGAATGGGACCAGGCAACATCCCAGCTGTGATGCAGTGAACCTGTACGCTAGGACAAGCCATGCCTTGACCCACAAACTCACAACACTGGTAACTACCTGGCAATGTGGAAAATTGCCTGGCACTTCTGATTCACAGTGCAAATCCAATGCAGCCGCGCAAACTTATGGAAGGTATCATGGACTGCGCTGGCCAACTGCTCATTGATCAATAACTTCCACACTCATGCCCAGATTACATTTCACAAGGATCATACACGTCAGATCTCCTCACAGCCTCACTCCACATGTGGGGCAGAGAGAAGAATTTCAGAGTTGAGACACAGCGACATCTGACTGAAACCATAAGGTGCCAAGGCAAAAACGCTCCAATGGTTGGAAACAGGCCTCCCATAAAGGAAGTTGTTGTTGGAGGTAACATCGTTACTACAAGAGGTCCTCATGACAGTGTCCAGAGTCCAACCACCATCAGCTGGATTAACGATCTTTCTTCCTAATGACTGCACCATATTCATTATCAACTCTGTTGTCATATAACCATTTACAGCACAGAAACAGGCCAGTTCGGCCCTACTAGTCCATGCCGAACATCTTCTCCCACCTAGTCCCATTGATCCACATTTGGCCCATAACCCTCCACAGCTCTCCTGTCCATATACCTATCCAACCTTGAATGTTAACATTGATCTCGCATCTACCACCCTGCCGGAAGTTCATTCCATACCCCCACCAACCTCTGCGTTAAGAAATTCCCCCTTATGTTTCCCTTAAACTTTTTCACTTTTACTCTCAATCCATGCCCTCTTGTTTGAATCTCCCCCACTCTCAGTGGAAAAAGCCTGTCCACATTGACTCTATATGTCCCCTTTTGAATGTTGAATACCTCTATCAAATCACCACTCAATCTTCTATGCTCCAGGGAATAAAATCCCAGTCTGATCAACCTTTCCCTGTAACTCAAACCCTGAAACCCCAGTAACATTCTTGTTAACCTCCTCTGCACTCTCTCTATTCTGCTTATATCCTTCCTGTATTTCGGCAACCAAAACTGCACACAATATTCCAAATTTGGCCTCACCAATGCCTTATACAACATAACATCCCAACTCCTATATTCTATACTCTGATTTACAAAGGCCAACATACCAAATTCCTTCGTCACCACCCTATCCACATATGATTCAACTTTCAAAGAATTATGTACCACGAGTTCTAAATCCCTTTGTTCCACTGCACTCCTCAATTGTCTCCCATTTAATGTACATGTTCTATTTTGATTAGCCCTACCCAAAATGTAGCACCTCACATTTATCAGTATTAAACTCCATCTGATACTTTCCAGCCCACTCTTCTAACTGACCTATAAAACCCTGCAAGCTTTGATAATATTCCTCACTGTTCACAACACCACCAACCTTTGTATCATCTGCAAATTTACTAATCCAATTTGCCACACTATCATCTAGATCGTTAATATACAGGTACATGATCCTTTATCTGGAACCATTGGGGGACAGTGTATTCAGAATTTCGGATTTTTCCAGATTTCGGAAAGCCCACCCAAATTGTGCTGCTGTATCCACCCTCACCTTCCAGTTGCTGGCTGTCTCCCCCAAATGCCAGTCCCTTGGCCGCCTCCCCCAAGAGCTGGTCGCTCAGCCGCCTCCCCCAAGTGCTGGCCGCCCGGCTGCCTCCCCCAAGCGCTGGCCGCCCGGCTGTCTCCCCCAAGCACTGGTCGCCCCGGCTGCCTCCCCCAAGCGCCTCTCTCCCCACTTACCGGATTTTGGAGCTTTCCAGATTTTAGATGTCCAGATAAAGGATCGTGTACCTGTATATGACAAACAGCAGTATTGATCCCTGAGGCACTCCACTCGTCACCAGCCTCCAATTTAACAAAAAAATTTCCACCACTACCCTCTGGCCACCCTATCTAACCCTTGTTGAATCCATTTCACTACTTCATCATTAATACCTAATGCTTCTACCTTCCTTACAAACCAATGATATTCTCTGCTCTCCCGGATCAGCATTGCCTTTTCCGCAGATATTTCACCTTTCACCCTTAATCCACGGACCCATTCTTGTCTCATCCAACCTCAGTGGAAAAAAGCCTCTCTATAACCCTCCCAATTTTGGAACACTCCTGTCACATCTCCTCTCATTCTCTGACACTTCAGGGAATAAAGTCCAAACCTATAATTTTTCCCTAAAACTCAGCCCTTCAAGTCTTGGCAACATCCGAGTAAATATTCTCTGAACTCTTTCATCTTATTGATCTTTCCTGTAGTTTGGTGTCCAAAATTGCACACAATACTCCAAATTTGGCCTCACCAAAACTGCCCATCTGCGGAAAAGGCAACGCTGATCCGGGAGAGCAGAGAATATCATTGGTTTGCAGGGACCAACTGCTCATTCCTAATGTTGATGGTCTATACAGGCTTTAAACAGCTGGTATAAGAAGCCAACGATGTTTTCAATTAAAATCCTGCAACTGCGGGTCTCTGCCGAAGATGGCTACACTTGTGCTGGGCAGAAATCACATGGGGTTCCAAAGTCTAGAGGAGCAGTGGACCAGCACAGGGCATCAGAAACTGGAGGAATGCCCTTTGTTGAGAAGGAGGAGCATAGGATTGGACCCAACAGAATGGAAACAGACCAGCAAGCAGTTCAGCAGCTGAAGGATTCATGCAGGCTGTTGGCGATTTGTGATCAAGGGCCCCACACAGGCTGCAGGAAACCAGCTCATGGAAACCAGGTATCGGAACAGGGATTTGAGAGTGCTGAGACAAAGAAGAGTTCCTGAAGGCTTGAGGGCTTCCTGATATGATTGGACTTTTGGATCTGGACTCGAGTTGCCATGGATCGAACAGCAATCCATGGACACTCAGTATCTATGAAGGGACTCTCTCTTTTGCTTCACTTACTGTAAGAGGTGTCGGGCAATGCTACAGGCAAAGGAAAATTTTGTAGTAAATAAAGGAACCTTGATCCAATCAATGTCTTGTATAACTTCACCAGAGCATCCCAACTCCTGTTCACAACACCTTCATTTATGAAGGCCAACGTGCCAAAACCTCTCTTAACGACCCTGTCCATCTGTGAGGCAACTTTTAGGGAATTAAGTATTTGTATTCCCAGATCCCCCTGTTCTTCTGCACTCCTTTGCCCTGCCATTTGCTCGTTCAAGATGGCAGCTTCCCCTCACCTTTTCAAGGGCAATAAATACTGACCCTTGGATTATTTTAACTGAACTTTTCTCAATGTTGGGATGAGGGGTTGCAGGATCTGGGGGAGCTGTGGACCAGCGCAGGGCATCAGAAACAGGGAGAACATCCCCTGTTAAGAAGGAGAAGTGTGGGAGATGATTCTACAGGACGCTGACGACAGCAGTGAACCAGTGGGGTGGGGGGGGGGGGGGGGGCTCAGCGGCTGAAGAACCCACACAGGCTGCAGCCTGTTGGCGACTTGTGGTCAAAGGACATACACAGTCTGTGGGCTGCTGGAGACTGGCTCGTGGGATCAAAACCAGGATTTGTTGAGGGCAAGAAGAGTTCCTGATGGTATGGGAAGATTCGATCTTGAGCTCGGCTTGCTGATGCTTTGTTCTGTGCAGTTCCAGAGGCCACAGGAGGGCTGGAGGCAAATCCACGGACACTCAGTGTCTCTGAAGGGACTCTGGTTTGCTTCTTCTCCTATTGTTATGGGCGCCAGGCAACGTTCATGGTGACTCTTCATCACAAGGAGCATTTGAAGCTTTGAAGGTGAACCCTCTGTTCACCAGTGCATGGAAGA